>NC_044390.1:3597930-4197930 GCF_006542625.1 Nomascus leucogenys | reverse complement strand
AGGGCCCAAAGACTGGTTGGACCAAGTGTGACATTTACATAGTGCATGAAGAAGCTGGCCACCCCCCCCAATCTTTTTTTTTTTTTTGAGACGGAGTCTCGCTCTGTCACTCAGGCTGGAGTGCAGTGGCACGATCTTGGCTCACTGCAAGCTCTGCCTCCCGGGTTCACGCCATTCTCCTGCCTCAGCCTCCCGAGTAGCTGGGACTACAGGCGCCCGCCACCACGCCCGGCTAAATTTTTTTTTTTCTTTTTTATTTTGTATTTTTAGTAGAGACAGGGTTTCACCGAGTTAGCCAGGATGGTTTAGATCTCCTGACCTCGTGATCCGCCCGTCTCGGCCTCCCAAAGTGCTGGGATTACAGGAATGAGCCACCGCACCCGGCCCACCCTAATCTTTTTATTATGCAAATAGGTTTTCTACTTGGCCGGCCATGCAGTCTGCTCCCTCCTGCACACGTGGCTGGCAAGGAAAAGGGAACATGGAGCCGCCATGTTGGACATGCCTGGTCCCAGGTACCCTTTTCCTATTGGCACAGGTACTGTCACTCACCCGTGCAAGCTTCCAGCTGGCTTGTCTACATCTGCAGCTTGATTTTACAGGCTGCTCTTTGTTAGAAATAATAAGATCCAAAAAATGATCTCAGCACTTTGGGAGGCCAAGGTGGGTGGATCACTTGAGGTCAGGAGTTCCAGACCAACCTGGCCAACATGGTGAAACCCCATCTCTACCAAAAATACAAAAATTAGCTAGGCGTGGTGGCGCATGCCTGTAATCCCAGCTACTTGGGAGGCTGAGGCGGGAGAATTGCTTGAACCCAGGATGCAGAGGTTGCAGTGAGCAGAGATTGGGCCACTGCATTCCAGACAGGGCAACAGAGTGAGACCCTGCCTCAAAAAAAAAAATTTCAGTCTTCATAACCTCATGAGCCAATTCATTATAAAATTGTGTGTGTGTGCATGCGTGTGTGTGTGTGCATTCTGTAAGCTCTCAAGTTCTCTTTTTCTGGAGAATCTAGAATAATACAAGTGGAAAAGACATTTTCCCTGGACTTGTGGTGCTCAGACTAATAAAGACAAACCTTGCAATTATTCAGATAACACATAATTCCGCTATGGTTCTGTTGCATTGTAGAGAAGGAGAGAATCAAGGGACAATGAGACTCAATAGCAGGTGAACATGAAACAACCAGAGTCATCACAGTAGCGTGACCTTCTGGAGAACAGGAGGCCAAGTCCTGAGTATTGGAAGCTACTAGAGAGGCAAGGGTGGGTGCCCTCGACCAGGAATTGCGTGAGCTGTCCTCAGAGCTGAGAGTAATCCAGAGAACGCAGGGAGCTGGTCACTTGGGGTCTTGTGTAGCTTGCAAGTATACTTGGATTTCACCTTGACGGCAGTGGGTAAATTTTAAGCAAATGAATGTATGAGTAGATTTCTGTTTTAAGAAAACTAATGGCCAGGCGAGACGGCTCACGCCTATAATCCCAGCAATTTGGGAGGCCGCGGCTGGCAGATCACCTGCGGTCAGGAGTTTGAGACCAGCCTGGCCAACATGGTGAAACCCCGTGTCTACTGAACATACAAAAATTAGCTGGGTGTAGTGGCACACGCCTGTAATTCCAGCTACTTGGGAGGCTGAGGCAGGAGAATCGATTGAACCTGGGAGGTGGAGGTTGCGGTGAGCCAAGATTACACCACTGTAATCCAACCTGAGCAACAAGAGTGAAACTCTTTCTCAAAAAATAAAGAGAAGAAAGAAAACCACCACTATATAGGGCATGGATGGTAGAAGGACTGTGTTGATAATTAGCAGTGATAAAACTCCAGCATTCATCTGACCTCTAGGTAGTGTGCCAATCAGTACTCTGAATGGTTAATGTGGATTTCTTATGCAACTCTTCCATTCTCTTCCTTTTTTTTTTTCTTTTGCTCTGTCACCCAGGCTGGAGTACAGTGGCACGATCTTGGCTCACTGCAACCTCTGCCTCCCAGGTTCAAGCAATTCTCCTGCCTCAGCCTCCCGAGTAGCTGGGATTACAGGCACCCGCCACCATGCCTGGCTAATTTTTGTATTTTTTAGTAGAGACGGGGTTTCACCATCTTGGCCAGGCTGGTCTACGAACTCCCGACCTTGTGATCCATCCGCCTCGGCCTCCCAAAGTGCTGGGATTACAAGTGTGAGCCACCGTGCCCGGCCTCATGCAACACTTTCTTAAACCCTAAGTCATAAATGCAGTTGAATGGGATGAGGCAGGAAGACTTCCTTTTCTTTTCCATAGTTAGGAGTTTGGAAAGGCATTTTCTAGGTTTAAATTTTCTCGGGGAGGCCGGGCGTGGTGGCTCACGCCTGCAATCCCAGAACTTTGGGAGGCCAAGGCGAGTGGATCACGAGATCAGGAGATCGAGACCATCCTGGCTAACACGGTGCAACCCCGTCTCTACTAAAAATACAAAAAATTAGCCGGGCGTGGTGGCGGGCACCTGTAGTCCCAGCTACTCGGGAGGCTAAAGGCAGGAGAATGGCGTGAACCTGGGAGGCAGGGCTTGCAGTGAGCCGAGATCACGCCACTGCACTCCAGCCTGGGCGATAGAATGAGACTCTGTCTCAAAAAAAATAATTAAAAAATTAAAACATTAAAAAAATAAAAATTTTCTCAGGGAGGTGACTATGAGAAGGCAGAAATATGTTAATATCTCAAGGCGTCTGTCTGGGCTGTGGTGGGTGGGAAGAAGGCGGAAGTGGTTTCTTGTGATGAATTTGCTCTGTAGGGAGGAGCCATGTTTTTTGGCGCTGGAGATATTAACTTAGTCCTGGTCATCAACAACGTGAACGTCAGGCAGAGATACTTGTGTCTTACTTGGAGGAAGCTTCAGACCCGGAGAAGGATTTTGACCAGGGAAGAGTCAGCTGCAGATAAGGTTGGGGCTGTGAGAATAACAGGTGTCAGCCTGGGGTGAGGGCTTGGAGAAGAGGACCAGGAGGAGGCTGATGTGATGGCACAGACAGGCTGTCTAAAGTCTCCAGTGAGCTTGCACCGTGGGAGTGGACTCGGGGACGTGGGTGAGGAGGGCTCAAGGGTACAACTGCTTGGATTTGTTCACTGTATGTGAAACAAAAGTGAGTGAGTAACTAGGGTCTGTTTCACTCTCTGCCTTGGTTTACTGGAGGACCCAATGGTGTCATCCCAGGATGAATGACCCCGGGGGAGGAACCAGCCGAGGGAGATATTTATAAGGCTGTTCACGGACTGCAGAGGAAGCGCTACCTCCCTCCTGGCCCTGCTGTCTGGTTTTGTTTAGCACTTTCTTCCCTCCGACTTTCTTATTTCTATAAGTAGCAGCACCAGAAGGCGATCACGTCTGCTGCAGAGATGTGAATGGAGCTGGAGGTCATTATCCTTAGTAAACAAACACAGGAACAGAAAACCAAATACCACATGTCCTCACTTATAAGTGGGAACTGCATCAAATCTCCAAGTCATCTACAATCTCTTCTTCCCCTGTCCATAACTCTTCATTTGATACGGTGAATTCTGTCTCCATGCTTTGGACCAAAGCACTCACTGGAAGAAATTCCCAAGCTTCAGTTTAAGGCATGAGGGTTCATACTTACTGTCAGTTGACCTTTAGCAGGTGACATCCTCCTCTGCCCCGTCCATTTTCCTTGTTGTAGGAAGACGGTAATTAACTCTCCCGTCAAGTTTTGTTTTTTTTTTTTGAGACGGAGTCTCGCTCTGTCACCCAGGCTGGAGTGCAGTGGCACGATCTCGGCTCACTGCAACCTCCACCTCCTGGGTTCAAGCCATTCTCCTGCCTCAGCCTCCCGAGTAGCTTGGACTACAGGTGCCCACCGCCACGCCTGGCTAATTTTTTGTATTTTTAGTAGAGACGGGGTTTCACTGTGTTAACCAGAATCGTCTTGATCTCGACCTCGTGATCCGCCCGCCTCGGCCTCCCAAGCAATTATATCTTTTTTTGTTCATTTTCTCGTAGAGCTAAAATTCCCAAACATAAAATTAGCCATAAAATGTTTTAAAGTGTACAATTGGGGAGAGGGGGGAGGGGTAGCATTAGGAGATATACCTAATGCTAAATGACGAGTTAATGGGTGAAGCACACCAACATGGCACATGGATACATATGTAATAAACCTGCACATTGTGCACATGTACCCTAAAACTTAAAGTATAATAATAATAATAAAAAAAAGAGTGTACAATTCAGTGGCATCAGGACATCCACGATGTTGAGAAAACACCACATGTATCTCTTTCCTTTTTTTTTTTTTTTACTTTTAAATTCAGGGGTACAAATGCAGGCTTGTTACACAGGTAAACTTATGTCATGGGAGTGTATTGTACAGATTATTTCTTCATCCAGGTATTAAACCTAGTATCCATTAGTTGTTTTTCTTGATCTTCTCCCCGCTCCCACCTTCCACCCTCCAATAGGCCCCAGTGTGTGTTGCTCACCTCCATGTGTCCATGCGTTATCATTTAGCTCCCACTCAGAAGTGAGAACATGTGGTATTTGGGTTTCTGTGCCTGTGTTTGTTTACTAAGGATAATGACCTCCAGCTGCATCCACGTCTCTGCAAAAGACTCGATCGCATTATTTTTTATGTATCTCCAGCTGAGCTTGTACTTCGGGATGAACCAGGGGACATGGGTGAGGAAGGCTAAGGAATGTTCTCTACCGTGTCTAAACATGGCAGAGAAGGTCAAGGGGAAACGTGTCACATGAGAAGCAGGACCAAACATGAAGAGGAGCCTTCCTTTGTGACAACCTGCTCTCCTGGGAACTAATGCATTTCTGTTAAGAACTAACGCAGGCTCGTGAAAGTGAACGCTCACTTACTACTCTGAGGGACGCTAGGCCATTCATGAGGGATCTGCTCCCATGATCCAAAACATGTCATCATGGCCGGGCGCGGGGGCTCACGCCTGTAATCTCAGCACTTTGGGAGGCCGAGGTGGGCGGATCACGAAGTGAGGAGATCGAGACCATCCTGGCCAACACGGTGAAACCACTTCTCTACTAAAAAAAATACAAAAAATTAGCCAGGCATGGTGGTGGACACCTGTAGCCCCAGCTACTTGGGAGGCTGAGGCAGGAGAATGGCATGAACCCAGGGGGTGGAGCTTGCAGTGAGCCGAGATCGTGCCACCGCACTCCAGCCTGGGTGACACAGCAAGACTCTGTCTCGAAAAAAAAAGTTAAACCCAAAGAAGCTGAGAGACAATGGTGGTTATCAGGGGCTGGATGAGAGAAATGAGGAGATGTTGGTGAAGGGGCAGAAAGTTTCAGTTTTCCAAGATGAATAAATTCTAAAGATCTGATATATACCACAGTGACCACAGGTGACAGATGCTGTGCCGTGTACTTGAAATTTGCCAACAAAGGAGTCCCTTAGTGTTCTCGCCACACACAAACACACAGCTGGTAACTGTGTGGGGTGATGCTTATGTCAATTATCTTGACTATGGTGATTATTTCGCTGCGTATGCATATAGCAAATCACTAAACTGTATATCATAGAAATATACATTAAAAAACAGTACCCAGTGCAGACAAACAAAATGTGTCTATTGCTTAGGTGAGACATGGACTCCCATTATTGAACACAGTAACAGATAAAAGCAGTATATTAAGGGGGTACCACCTCTTGTACTATTTTTATTATTTTACATCAATTAGGATGCCTTGGTTGAAGACTGACTAGAAGTAGAGATCGCATTAAATGTTTTTTTGGTGAACATTTTACTGGAAATGGATCTAAGCTTTACCATTAAATACGATGTTTTCTATTAGTTATTGCTAGAGATCTTTTCCCATGTTTATAATGTTCCCTTCCATTTCTAATTTAAGACTTTAAAACCATACATGGAAAGTGCTGTTTATGTTAATATTAAGGAAATACTTTCTTCTTGTCCTTAATGGGTCATCCCCTACAGACCCTAGCCTTGCCCTCACTCCATCTAACTCACCCTGGGTCACTTTCCCCCAGGCCCCTGCAGTATTAAAGAACACCCTTTTTATTATTACCGTGGTTATAATTAGTAGCACATGGAAATTGCTCAAAAATAAGACCAACGTGCCTGAATCTATCATTTTTTAAATTCAATACACCTCTAGTAAATACAAGCAAGAGGGCAAAATATAAAAATAATAAGCATGGATGCGTATCTTGGCAATCACAAAATTAACATTTTTAAGCTCTGGATGTGATCCAGTTCCATAATTGTTATATAAATCACTAAACAGAAAAAATAATTTTTATCAATATGAGTTTTAAAAATACATAAATACTAGGTAAAACGGTAATTTAAGTATTTTTTTAAACAATAATTATTTTTTTTTTCTAGAGACAGTGTTATATATACAATTGTAATAAGAATGTCTCAGGCCGGGCGCGGTGGCTCACGCCTGTAATCCCAGCACTTTGGGGGGCTGAGATGGGCGGATCACGAGGTCAGGAGATGGAGACCATCCTAGTAAACACGGTGAAACACCGTCTCTACTAAAAATACAAAAAGTTAGTCAGGCGTGGTGGTGGGCGCCTGTAATCCCAGCTACTCGGGAGGCTGAGGCAGGAGAATCGCTTGTAGTCAGAAGGTGCAGGTTGCAGTGAGCCGAGATCGCACCACTGGACTCCACCCTGGGCAACAGAGGGAGACTCCATCTCAATAAATAATTAATATAATATAATATAATATAATATAATATAATGTAATGTAATAAGTTAAATTAAATTAAATTAAGTTACATTAAAAAAAAAAGTCAAATGAGACACTCTTGCCCCCTAGTGGATCTCAGGGTACTTTTCTGTTTTACTCTCAGTACGGACAGCACTACTGACCATAAAAGTGGGGTGGAGACACCAGCAGGTCCCAGCCCACAGCTGACTTGGGGCTCCCCTGATGTGTGAGTGTGTTCATGTGGGTACATGTGTGCATATGTGCGTTCCTGTGTGCACATGCATACATGGGTACGTACAGGTAGGTGGGGTCAGCTGTCTCCCTTCACCCAGCCACACCTCCCTTCGGACATCCCCCCCATTCATCTCTGATACACACACTCTGTCAGACATCAGATACACCAAACTGAAGACCTAATATGACCTCATGCAGGGGAAAGAATGTGTTCATAGAGCCTGGGTAGCGATGGATGTCTACTTAACTTGACTGTGGCGATGATGACACAATGTATACCTCTATCAAATGATCACTTTGCATATCATATAAATCTGGAATATATGTAATCATTGTCAATTAGATACTTTTTTTTCCAATAAAGAGAAAAAGAAGTATTGACACCTCTGTTGTAGCTGTTTTCTTCACTCAGCTTTGAGCAACGGTGGAGACAGAGATGGGGTACAAGTGTTCTTTGGACTCCAGGACCCGAGACAGGGCTGTGGGATGTAGGTCTTTAGAAATATTTTTTGATGTGCCAAGTAAAGCATGATTCAGAGAAGTGGGCTCAGCTCTCAGCTGCATAACTACGGCCCAGTCTCAAGGTCAGCAGGTGGACACCAGGAAGGGGCCACAGCACGGGCTGTCCTCTGTGTAAGAGCCCAGTGGTCCAGCTGAGCATACGTCACCTCCTGGGGTGCCCTGCAGCAGGGGCCTGGGGGAAAGTGACCCAGGGTGAGTTAGACGGAGTGAGCGCAAGGCTAGGGTCTGTAGGGGATGACCCATTAAGGACAAGAAGAAAGTATTTCCTTAATATTAACATAAACAGCACTTTCCATGTATGGTTTTAAAGTCTGAAATTAGAAATGGAAGGAAACATTATAAACATGGGAAAAGATCTCTAGCAATAACTAATAGAAAACATCGTATTTAATGGTAAAGCTTAGATCCATTTCCAGTAAAATGTTCACCAAAAAAACATTTAATGTGATCTCTACTTCCAGTCAGTCTTCAGCCAAGGCATCCTAATTGATTAAATATCAGAAAAAATAAATAAAAATAAGATGTATGAGAGTTGAAGAGAAAAAAAAGTACTTTTTATTATTTGCAGGCAATGTGATTCCCTAACTAGAAAATTCAGTTTTTCAGGATATCTGGGAAAATGAAAACAAACAACCAAAAGATCAGTATGATTTGCGTTGAGCAGAAGTAGCCAATTAGAAAATGTAATGGAAAAATAAAACGTGCCATGCAACTTCGCACCAACACCAAAAAACAAAACAAAACAAAACCTTCAATAAACCATACGTGGAATAAATACATTCCAGACCTTTATGTTTCCCAGTACTTTGGGAGGCCAAGGCAGGAGGATTGCTTGAGCCCAGGAGTTCGAGACCAGCCTGGGCAACACAGCAAACCTCCACCTCTTAAAAAAAAAAAAAAAAAAAGCCAGGCACGGTGGTGAGTACCTGTAGTCCCCACTACTCAGGAGGCCGAGGTGGGAGGATTGCTCGAACCTGGGAGGCAGAGGTTGCGGTGAGCAGAGATTGCCTCACTGCACTGCAGTCTGGGCAACAGAGGAAGAAAAGAAAGAAAGAAAAGGAAGGGAGGGAGGGAGGGAGGGAGGAGGAAGGAAGGAAGGAAGGAAGGAAGGAAGGAAGGAAGGAAGGAAGGAAGGAAGGGGAAAGAGAGAGAGAGAGAGAGAAAGAAAGAAAGCAGGCAGGCAGGCAGGCAGGCGGGCTGGTGGGCGGGCAAAGACTCCCAGGTTAAAGTCATTCTCCTGACTCAGCCTCCTGAGCAGCTGGAACTACAGGCATGAAGCTACCATGCCCGGCTAATCTTTGTATTTTTAGTAGAGACAGGGTTTCACCATGTTGGCCAGGCTGGTCTTGGACTCCTGACTTCAGGTGATCTGCTCGCCTTGGCCTCCCAAAGTGCTGGGATTACAGGCATGAGCCACCATGCCTGGCCTAAACCTTTAAAAGTGGATACTTGTGTGTGAGAGAGAAACCACGCAGAAGAGATTAAATAAAACTAGACGGATATAATTGTGTCTTGTTTCTTGTTTTGGTTTAGAAATATAAGTGTATTTTCTTGAATAGGTATGATGCAAAAATATTTTTAAATATAACTCATAAACTTAAAGATAAAACCTAAAGAAAAAGAAAATGGGGTAAAACAGGTGGGAGGGGAAGCAGGAAAGGCAGGCACACTCCGTGTAACTATGATTGAAAGAAAATCTGTATATAAGTGGACCTGCACAGTTCAAACCTGTGGAGTTCAGAGCTCCACTGTCTATTATTGCAAATGATTGTAAGTGCTGTTATAGAAACATTCAAAGACCAGAAAAGGACCACAATGGCTGACCACACATAGCCAGGGAGAGCTTCTCCCACCGAGAGACCAGACCATCAAGAAGACCAGAACGCCCTGGGCAGATCTTCTGGAAGAGGGCGTTGAGGGTGGATGGAGGGAGGACGCAGATCCTGCGGGTGGATGGAGGGAGGACGCAGATCCTGAGGGTGGATGGAGGGAGGACGCAGATCCTGAGGGTGGATGGAGGGAGAACACCACGCTCGGCTAATTTTTGTCTTTTTAGTAGAGACGGGGTTTCAACATGTTGGCCAGGCTGGTCTCAAACTCCTGACCTCGTGATCCGCCTGCCTCAGCCTCCCAAAGTGCTGGGATTACAGGCGTGAGCCACCGCGCCCGGCCCAAAGTGATTTTTATGGAGGTACAATTTAGGACTAAATGAGGCACATTTTACTTCTTGGAACAGCAACAGGAAAATTCCCATCCTGCAGCTCTTACAACTTAGATCTTAGCAATCGGAACAGAACAGGTTTTCACTGCTGAAGGACTGAGCAGAACAACGGTTTTAGGAAGCTTTAGCTCTAAATCCCAGTGGATGTGGAGCAGGTGCAGAGCTCTGGGGACTCTCAAAGCACATTCAAATCTGGTTAAGTGTCAGAATTGCATTTAGGCATCAACACATTTATATTCCTTGATTATTCCTCCTCCCTAAGCCTTAAACATGTAGTCATCTTTTATCAAAAAGATATTTTATTTGTTTAAATGGAAGATATAGTTTACTTTCTTCATACAGATGCCAGAAATTTTCTATAAACATAAAATCGTGGGTGCAATCAAGTGCATACCGCATCCCAGATCCTATAAGAAAGGAGATTAAGGTGTAGAATTTTGTACTCATCACAGAAAGTCTTCCGAGACTAACTGGCATCACTAACCGAAATACAACATGCTATCACCACAACGATTTTTAAATGTCTTAAGCAGTAGTTTCCATTGGAAGCCGGTGTGTAAGCAGGAGCCAAGAGTGAAACACGCTCTCACTCCTCTTCCCAGCAAGAGAGCAAAGACTGTGAGGTTTGGTGTCTTCATCCGGAGAGAGTGTTTTAAATGGGGCTATGAGAGAGAGGTAGACAAGAGGTGTCAGGCAGCCCTGGACACCCTCAGAAAATATCCCTTCTTCATGAATTTATTTTCTATGTTCAGTTTTACACTAAAAGGTAAAAAAAAAAAAAAAAAGAAAGAAAAAAAAGTCCACCCTATAGTTTGTATGACAAACATTCTCACTTGTTCATGCTGTGTTCAACGTCAAGCCCATTTTCTTGCCTCTGCTACAAAATCCCACCGCTGTGGTCCTTGTACCTACAGTGATGGTTCTGAATAAAGCCCTTCTTATTTGGCTTTGATAAAGGTCACTGGGTAATCTTTCTCTCAACACTTTGCCCAGCTGGCCCAGGGCTCCAAGAAAGGGAAGGCCAGACCCCTGGCCTCTGCCCTGGTTCCTCACAGGGACATCTGTGAGTATCTAAGCCTGCTCCATCTGGCCCAGGTGAGGCTGCTCCTCCCTTTCACGCTGGGCCCCACTGCAGCCTCCTGGTGTTCACCGCCAGGACACACCCCAGGGGAATTGGGGTGGGGTCATAAGCACAGGGTAGGCCCTCCCTCTCTGCCTGGCCACACTGCACTGCCAGGTGAGTTAAACATGGCTCCTCCCCCAGGTGGTGCTTGGGGGTCCATGCAGCAGGAGGGACATCTGTGCACAGCAATGTCCGCAGACCTCATCACCCTGAGTTCTGGCCCCTGCATTGGGCAGGCTGGCAAGTCAAGAGAAAAAACAAGCCCTTGCATCTAATTTTCTGTCTTCTCTCTGGGCCCTTCCTCTTTCCACTAATACATCAAGAAATAAGTGTGGTATTTTTGCTTAATTTCCCCTAAACTATATCTGTCCTGCTTTCCACTGTGACCTCACTGCCTGAACTTTCTGGACTTCCTTACACTGGAGCAGACATGGGCATCTGCTCAGCTCTCCTGTGCTCTGCAAGGGACAGAAAAATTCACACATCCTCTGCTATGTCCAGACTGTCCACCTTCTGCTAAGGAGTTCATTTACCCACCCGTCAACCTCAGAGTCAAACAAACAAGATGTTATGGGAGAAAACACCCGGCTGATGGTTGAAAAACAACCAGAGAAGAAAGACAGAGATGCAGAAAAAGAGACAGAGACGGCTGGGCGCAGTGGCTCATGCCTGTAATCCCAGGACTTTGGGGGGCTGAGGCGGGTGGATCACCTGAGGTTGGGAGTTCGAGACCAGCCTGACCAACATGGAGAAACCCCGTCTCTAACAAAAATACAAAAAATTAGCTGGGTGTGGTGGTGCACGCCTGTAATCCCAGCTACTCGGGAGGCTGAAGCAGGAGAATCGCTTGAACCCGGGAGGCAGAAGTTGCAGTGAGCCAAGATTGTGCCGTTGCACTCCAGCCTGGGCAACAAGAGCGAAACTCCATCTCAAAAAAAAAAAAGAGAGAGAGAGAGACAGAGACACACAGTGAGAGAGAAAGACAGAAAGAGAGACAGGGACAGAGATAGACAGAGCAGGGAGAATGTGTCCCACGTGAAGAACAGGGAAAATCAGTCATGATGTTCACACAAGAAAGCAAAGATACAGAGTACAGCACTGGGAAGCAGATCCCAGGAGGAAATTAAACCTGAGCACAAATAGAAAATTAAAGCTCAGTACAAATTAAAATTGGGTAGGCCAGCCAGGAATCCACCCTCTTTGAACCAGGACAGAAACCTCCCAGCAGACCGAGCTGCAGCCCAACCGGGGTTCATGATGTGGAGTCAGGAGCCTCCCCCGGGTCTGAAGCCCATGTCTCTGAGACTTGGCCGACCTTGGACAGGTTACTTCATGTCTCGGTCCATAGTTTCTGTTTTTAGAAATGAGGAAAATAATAGAGCACGCTGTGGAGGGTTTGTAGGAGAATTTAATGTGTCCATGTTTGCCTAGAACTAAATTAGCAACTGCCCCATAGAAAGAGCTGACTGAGTTTTTGCTGAGTTCTTAAAAATCTTTCTTTTCTTTCTTTTGTTTTTGACGGAGTCTCGCTCTTTCACCCAGGCTGGAGTGCAGTGGTGTGATCTCAGCTCACTGCAAGCTCTGCCTCCCGGGTTCACGCCATTCTCCTGCCTCAGCCTCTCCGAGTAGCTGGGACCACAGGCGCCCGCCACCATGCCCGGCTAATTTTTTGTATTTTTAGTAGAGACGGGGTTTCACCGCGTTAGCCAGGATGGTCTCGATCTCCTGACCTCGTGATCCGCCCACCTCAGCCTCCCAAAGTACTGGGATTACAGGTGTGAGCCACTGCGCCTGGCCTGTTTTTGTTTTTTAAAGACACAGATTAACCCAAATGAGATTCTGTCGCCTCCTAGTGGTGCATAGGGTAATTTTCTATGTCAATCAGTACACCTGACCGTACAGGTAGGGTGGATACTCGTATATGCCTCAACCAACAGCAGTCTCAGTGATTCCTTGGATTTCCTGGGGCGTGTGAGTGTGTGTGTGTGTATGCATGTGTGTGACAGCATGCATTCCTGTGCATGTATGTGCAGATGTGGACCTGTAGGGTCAGCTCTCTGCCTTCACCCAGCCACACCTACCTCATTCATTCCTGACACACGTGATTGTCAGAAAACACTGACAGCAATGTGAAGTCCTAAGATGAGCAAGTTCAGAATATCTAATGTATCGTATCCATGGGGATGGGTGCGCTGATGAATCTGATTGTGACTATCACTGCACAATGTATGCGTGTAACAAATTATCACATTTTACGCCTTGAATATGTACAATCCTGGTCAATTAAATTTTAAAAAGAAAACGCTGACACCTCTTTTGTAGGTCGTGTTTCCCTCACTCAGCTTTGAACAACTGTGAAGGCAGAGAGTGGGTCTGAGAGACCTATGCACCCAGGACCAGGCCTGGGGCTGCCAGATGCGAGGCCTTCAAAATTATTTATTGGTGCATGGAGTAAAGCATAACCCAGAGAACTGGGCTTGGCTCTCAGCTGTGTGTGTATAGCGCAGTCTCAAAGCTAGCTCTTGACTTCTAGGAAGGTCTTTAGGGTCTGCAGGGCAGATAATTACAGCAAAGTCTCTGAGGTCACTGGAGGTTCACAGCAGACACCTGGGACAAGCTTGGAGGTGGCATCACTGCTCAGGAAATCTGCTGATTGGCTGTAGCTGGGCCTCTAGAACAGGAGGGTGACTATAGCTGGGTCTCTGGAAACAGTCAGGTGAATAAAGCTGGGTCTCTAGAAACAGCCAGGGAACTGTAGATGGGTCTCTGGAAATAACTGAGAAACAGTCTGTCCAAGGAACTGCTCAATTGTAGAAGGGACCACCTGGCTAAGGAACCTTCTGGATGCTGGTTAGAAATCTCCAGTCTCCAGCTCTTGTCTCCAGGACAGCTGCCTGGCTGGCTTTCCAGACGAGGATGAGCCCAAGGGGAAGCCTTCCACATGGCTGCTTCAGGCTTTTCCTAGAGTGACTTTCTATCCGCAGGTGCAGAGGCCAGGTGCTCAGTGTCTGGCAATGGCTGCATACATGCTGGACTCAGCCATGGGCTCTGTGGACTGTGGGGGCACAGCCTGGGCTGTCCTCCGTGTGAGGGCCCAATGGTCCAGCTGAGCATACGTCACCTCCTGCGAACTCCCTGCAGCCGGGGCCTGGGAGAGAGAGACCCAAGGTGAGGGAGTGCCTGGTGGAGGGTGAGGTGAGGGGCTGTGGGGATGGAGGGCTGTGGCGGCCATCTCCACGGGCCCTGAGGACCCTCTCCTGAAATTGCATCCATGTGAAGAGCCCTCCCACAGGGTATTGGGGTTGGTTTAGGTGACAGTGAACAAGGCAGAAGGGAAGACTCCTGACTTCCAAGCCGAGCCAAAAGACATCGTGTTTCTGTCCCCTCCCCGCCACCCATCCTTGGATCCCTCCCTCTGGGGGAAGCCGGCGGTGTGGAGAGGCCCCTGTGAGAGGAACAGAGGTTTCCTGCCCACAGCCGGGGGAGTGAGCGTCTTGGACGTGGATCCTCCAGCCCACGGGAGCCTTCAGATGCACACAGCCCTGGGTGACCTCTCGACAGCGACCTCTCGACGGCGACCTCAGGACAGGCCGTGAGCTGGAACCGCCCAGCTGAGCCACTCCTGAATTCCCAACCCTAGGAACTGAGATTTTTTTTTAAGCTGCTAAATTTGGGGTACTTTAATAACCAGTAGGAAGGCTCACCGAGGTGTCCGTCTCTCTGTCCTTCTCAGGACGTCCATTGACTGTGGCCTCGTCTTGGGGAGAAAATACATGGTCAGTTTTCTGGGGAGGATGTCACAAGGCAAATCTGCCTGAGACCCCCCCAGCTTCCGATGACATCCTGCACCCAATCTATAATACAACCTTCTAGAATGTTCCCAAAGATTCTTCCCACCGCCCCCCACATTGCAACTGGATTGGCACCAAGTGCCCACTTCCCCATCCCAGGCGTGTCCCTCCTTCTCCCCCTTTACCTGCTGTCCTCTCTAGCACATCAACAGTCAGGTGGGGCCTGAGAGGAAAAATAAAAGTGAACCTCAGGGGCAGCCTGGCGGCCGAGGACTGGGTGGAGGTCCAGGAGTCATTCCCAGGGGCCTCACCTCTGCTGTGGCTTCTGCTCCTCGTCCTTGCTTCTGGGGGGCCCTGAGGACAGTCGGGGTGTGAATTAAGGAGACCTTCTTCCTAGCCTCTCCTGACAGCTTCCCAGGTCACTCCACCCTGCCCCTGAGACCTACCCTGCTTTATCTGATTCTGGCGATGGAGGAAGAAGAGGACCAGGAGGAGGAGACAGAGGAGGAAGACCACTGAGACCCCGATGAGAATATAGAGATGCTCAGCTTTCAGGCCTTGGGAAGCAGGTGCATCTAAGAAAGACAGAAACAGATTTTCAGCAGTGTGCATTTATTGAGCACCTACTGTATACCACACACGTCGTGTGCGTGTCATAGACTTACTAATATATAAAATCTCTCAGGTAAACAATAGTCCTGCAGCACAGGGATCGTTATCCCCTTCTTCCACCACGGGGGTCCTGAGTGCTGCAGTGTCCCCTCTGCACAGGGACACAGCCGGGGCCACTGGCAGAAGCTGGCTGCACTGTCTGCATCTCGAGGGCTCAGTGACCCCATGTGCCTGATGCCATCCCTACTGGACGGTGCAGATACAGCGCGTTTCCTGGGCATGAAGCTGTGGTAGACATGGCTGCTCTCTGCCCTCTGCGGATCTAGGCAGAGACCAACCACCCGCAAGAAGAGGAAGGGAGACCTTCCCTCCCTGACCTCCTTCTGGGTTCCCACCAGAGGGCAAGAATCCCCATGTCTGATTTTATCTGCCCTCGCGGCAACCCTCTGACGGGGATGTAACGCGCCCTCCTGTGGGAAGAATCCAAGTCCCGATGTGCTCCTGTTTCCTGAAGCCCTGCAGCTAGCGGGCGAGTGTGTGCGGCACCGCCCAGGCTCCCTGCGCAGCGCATTGCACGTCCGCCCGTCATCTCCTCCAACATTCACCCTCCTCTGCACAGTGCACGCCACTACCCAATTCCCAGGTGGCTAAATGGGGTCCTGTGGGGCTCCCCCAAACCCAGGGTCCGAGCCAAGCATCCCTTTTCCAGGAACAGCGTCCCTCCCCTCTGCCGCTGCCGAGGCAGCATCTTCAATATCCTTCAAGAAAGGCAGACATTCTGTCTTGGAGTGTCCTTCCCTCATGCCACGGTCCAAGGTCCAGGACACCACCCGTTATTCTACACCATGACTTCCTGGGCTTGGTCTTCATAACATTTGCCACCATTTAAAATTACATATGTATTACATATGTGCAATATTATACTTTTTATATTATTTATAGTTATACGTATCATGTATTATGCACATGTATAATATGTAACAAATATATATTTTAATTATGTAATCTTGACACATACATATAATTTAATGTATATGTTAATTGTATATGATTTATAACTTATATGTTACATATATTCACTATAATAATGTATAATTTATATTAGATATAAGCCTATAATTAAATATAAAATATTTTTTCTACTATAGTTATACATAATGTAAACATAATAGATAACATATTTACATTAATACCTATATTTATTTATTAAGTATAACACTTGAAATTTATTATACTACATATTGTAAATATAATATCTTTCATATAATATATAATATACATTATAGTCATATGTAGTTATACATTAACATATTTTATTATGTAATTATCTTCCTTATATACGTAATATATGATGTAAACATATTTAATATAATTTAAATTATAGATCTGAAATCTACATTGCAAATCATATGTTTTTATCTGTACATGCATGTATTGGAATCAGTGCATTTCTATTGCTTATTCGAATTATTTCTCCCCATTGAAGTTCACAAGACGGAAGGCCATTTCTCCTCATTCATGGTGCATCAAACCCAGAGGCTTCAGTGCCCGGCACAGTCCCTGTGAGGACAAAATACTTCCTCAGTATTAATAGGAGCATCCCTCCTTTGGGGTTTTCTAATCAGCACTGATGGCAGCGCCGTGTGTACCTGAACTCACGTCTGCCCTAAACGATTCTACCAGGACAGCTCTTTTATTGCGTCTGTTTCACATGAGGAATTTGGGACACAGGAGGTTTGGGTGAGTCACCGTCAGGCACAGAGCCAGGAAGTGGCAGAACCACCGGGATTTGAACCATGAACCCAGCAATCTGGCTGCAGGAGGGTCTGTCCTCGCCACCTTTACATGTCACTGCATGAAGATGAGAGAGGAGAGAGAGAAGGAGAAGACGAGAGGGAGAGAAACAGAGGCAAGATATTCCCGCAGACGGAAGGCTGATAAAAACCAGACACTGGACTTGAACCAGGTCTGCGGGACTCAGGGGCATGTCCCGCTGTGCCCCGGCAGCCCAGGAGCCTCTGAGGGGGTCCGGATGGAGCACGGCATCGCTCCTCCCACCTCCCCATGTGGCTTCAGCCCCTGCTCCCACCTGCCTGAGCTCACAGCCCGAGCCTCACAGGCAGTCACTGGGTCTAGGTCCAAGGACGACTACTCTGGTGATGGAAACCCAGGTGGGGAAGGGTCCGCGGATGGCTTATGACCCCGTGTCCTCCCCTGGGAGGTTCTGGTCACAGATCACAGGGAGAGATGGACAACTCGAGACCCAGGGACTTGGGGCAGCTTCACTCCCATCACACAGAGTCCAGGGCAGAGCCAGATGGAAGGGAAGCCTCATGGCTTCATCCTGCTCACCGTTCACAGCTACATCTCCTCCCTGTGGCGCCCTCCTCCTCTTAGGGGACCTCACTCCACTGTTCAGGCTTCCCCCGGAGACCACAGAGCCAATAGGAGCATCCCCGTCCCTCTCCGCGTGTCCCAGGTTGGAAGGTGAGTTCTAAGTCCCTCCATCAGGTGCAGAGCGGGGTGAAAGGTGAGGCCACGCCCACAAGGGGGCAGCCTGGAGCTCGGTCAAGCCCGGAAGTCTGGGGTGGGCCTGCCCGGGTGGGCGGCCCCTGCCCCTTCATAGCCTTGTGCCTTTAAGCAAGAAACTTTATGTTTTGCATATTAGAGAGGAGGAGGAGTTAAAGGATCAGACTAGTGCCTCCCCCATTAAGTGGCGCTGGCATTAAGTGCATTCCACAGTTCCTGGCATGGAATGAGACTGCAATCACCATACCACTGTTGCTATGGTCTCTATGAGCATTAGCGACCTCCCAGAGCTGAGCGGGTGACAGTCCCTTCCCGTGGCCTCCCTAGACCTTGATTCCAAGCCCAGGGCAGAGGGCTGGACCCGGAGCCGCATCCGCAGCACAAATCCCCCCGTAATCCCTCCAGCTGAGGACCCTGCTAACCTGGAGCTGCATCCGCAGCACAGATCCCCCTGTAATCCCTTCCGGCTGAGGACCCTGCTAACCCGGAGCTGCATGCCCAGCACAGATCCCCTGTAATCCCTCCGCTGAGGACCCTGCTAACCCGGAGCTGCATCCGCAGCACAGATCCCCCTGTAATCCCTTCCGGCTGAGGACCCTGCTAACCCGGAGCTGCATGCCCAGCACAGATCCCCTGTAATCCCTTCCGGCTGAGGACCCTGCTAACCCGGAGCTGCATGCCCAGCACAGATCCCCCTGTAATCCCCTTCAGCTGAGGACCCTGCTACCGACCAGCTGAGCCGAGCTCTGTGTCGGGGGAGTCCGTATCTCCAGAGGTTTCTGTAAACAGGGGCAGGAGAAGGATTTAGAACCCGTCCCAACCAACCTGCCCTCCTCCACCCTGAGCCCCCATCCAAAGGCCGCATGGCCGTCACGCAATCCCAGACAATGTCCCGAGACTCCTGAGAAAACGGGGCAGGGGACAGGAGGCACTGCTTGCCCCATTCTCCCTGGGGCTGGTCACTCCCTCTGCTCCTCCCACCACAAGCTCTGCTTGACCTCAGGGGACCGTTGAGGTCCTGGGGGGACATGAAGGTGGATGGAGCCTCTCCAGTGGACTTTGACTCCAGGACATCTCGGGCTGAGCACACACAGGGGTGCGTGTGGTCACAAACCAAAGGCTTTCCCAAAGCACTGTCCCGCCCTGGTCAGGGACCAGGATGGCCCCTGTGTTCTGCCCAGTGGGAGACGAACCACACCAGGAGAAGCACATTGCCTGGGGCAGATTCTGGCTCAGAGGAAAGGAATAACAAGTGGGACCATCCATCCTGTGTGGAAAGACACTCAACCCCTTGTAGGGGGGTTGCCCCCAATCTCTGGGAACCTCCTCCCCACCCAGCCAAGCAGAGCCAGCTCTGAGCCCACCGGATGCTGGGGCTGAGTGTCCAGGCCATCCGTGGCGTCCAGAGGAGACCAGGGCTCCAGGGACCTAAGCAGGTGTGAGGCCGAGGGAACCTGTGTGCAGAGGGAGAGGGGGAGGGGAGGTCTTGGGGTTCAGGAGGAGGGCAAGGGTGGCCACAGAGAGAGGACAGCAGCTGGGACAGGGTCCAGGGACCTGGGGACAAGCTCGAGGGTCGAGCTGAGACTGGGGCAGGGCCCAGGTGACGTCCTCACCTTTCACCTGCAGCTCCAGGAAGTCACTGTGCCCAGACCATCTGGAGGACTTCAGATAGAGGCAGAAATAACGCCCAGCACTGTCTTCACTTACTGAGTCAACGTGGAATCTGGCCTCTGACTCAGATGGACTAGCTTGAGACACATTATTGGTATCACTGTACTTGGATCTACTCTCCGTCTCCAGGCGGAATGTCTGAACCCCAGCTGGGCCCCGGCACACGAAAGTCACATGGCTTCCCAGGGGGATCACAGTGCCTGGCTCGGCCAAGATGGAGGGTCTGGGCAGGGCCCCTAGGAGGGAAGCAGAGAAGGATCTCAGCGTCCACGGTAGGAAGTCACCACGCCACACACATCATTTTAGCATCACACTTCAGGGTTTTTGGCAATTTTATAGAGTTATGCAGCCACGACCACAGCCCAACCTTAGAACATTCCCACGCCTCCTGCACCTTCTACGTGCATATGATCCTCATCGCTGCAGAGTTCTTTTCCCAGTTGACAGTAAGGACCCTGAGACTTGCTCACAATTTGGGTCTTGCTCAGGGTCACGTGGGAAGTGTCGGAGCAGCCTGGGGCCCTTCATGTCTGCTGCAGAGCCCAGGGCCACTTTCCAGAGGGACGGAGGGTGGGAGGGAGGCACAGGATGGGGATGACAGGGTCATTCGTGAAGGACAAGGGACAGGGAAGCGAGGGCTCTGGAGATGGCTCGTGCTGGGGCCTGAAGGGCACTGGCCGGTCCCCGGGTGGGACTGAGTGTGGCACGAGGGTTCCCAGGCTCCTGTGTGGGTCCGATGGGGCGAGGGTGAAGCCCCCCAGCCCTGATCTGCTCACAGCGGATGCCCAGCCCGTGACAGGTCCCCGCTGCTAATGCAGGTCTCTGTGGAGACACCACCTCTGGGTTTTCCTTATAGTTTCTACTTTCTTCTCAGCCTAATTTGCATTTCCTTGTTATTAAAGCTCTTGAAAAACCCCATTTATCTCAACTGGGCTTGGGGTGGAGGAGGAAGGGCGGGTTTGAAGCCCTGAAACAGGAAGGTTGTGTCAAAATTAGCAAAATCCCTGAGCAGGGCAGAGAGCTGGCAGGGCTTCAATTCACTCATCGCGACTTCAATCATTCCTTATTATTGACAAATTAAAACTGCATATGTTTAAGGTGCACAACGTGATATTTTGATATGGGTATACACTGTGGAATCGCTGAATCAAGCTAATTAATATAACCTCACTTTGCCTAGTTAATGGTTGTGGTGAGAACATTTAAAATCTGCCCTCTTAGCCATTTTCAAGCATACGATACATTGTGATTAACTCTAGTCATCATGTTGCACAATCCTGAACTTACTCTTCCTGTCTAGACGAAATTTTCTATCCTTTGACCAGCATCTCCCCAAACCCGCCCATTTGTTCATTTTTCTTTCTTTTAACCGTATCTCAGTTACTTATCAATCTATTTAAAGACGTTTCTCATGGGCTGCTAATTTCACAAATGTGAGAAACACACACAGGATGTCTGCCCTTTGGAGGTGGACATCCAGAAGGGAGGACAGATATTGATCGAAGAATTGTCCAAATCTGCAGCTGTGAACTGACAGAGTCTTGCTCTGTCGGCCAGGCTGGAGTGCAGTGGCATGATCTCAGCTCACTGCAACCTCCGCCTCCCAGGTTCAAGCAATTCTCCTGCCTCAGCCTCCTAAGTAGCTGGGATTACAGGTGCACACCACCATGCCCAGCTAATTTTTGTATTTTTAGTAGAGATGGGGTTTCCCCCATGTTGGCCAGGCTGGTCTCAAACTCCCGACCTCAAGTGATCCGCCCCCCTCGGCCTCCCGAAATGCTGGGATTACAGACGTGAGCCACTGCGCCCAGCCTCATTGGTGATTTTTAAAATGAATTATTTTTTTCAAAATCAGCATGTGAGAAGGCCCACCATATTGAGCGGCATATGGAGTGTTTGAGAAAGTGAAAGAACCTGGAGGAATGTAGAGATGGGTGAGCCCAAGGTCACAGGGACAGGATGTGGCTGGGAAAATGGGCATGTCCAGACCAAAGAGAGGTGCACGGGTCTGATTCTATCTGAAGATAAACAGGGGAAGGGCTCTAAGAAAAAAAAAAAAAAAAAAAGATTTCATCTTACAATGAGATGTTAAATGAAAATTTTTGAATACAGTTTAAAAACTGTGGAAGGTACAATGGTCATGGTTGTCCTTTTGCAAATCACAAGTCCCTGGGGTCAGGAAGGGAGCAGGCAGCAGTGGCATGGACAGGCTGAGGCCGGCCTCGGGGAGCCATGGAGGGGACAGGGGCCGTCACCTGGGGGTGACGCAGGAAAAGTTGATGAACAGAGAGGGAAAGGTGAGAAAAATTTAGAGTGAAATCACCAGGACTGGGTGACATGATGCATCTAGGAGAGAAGAGGATGAGTGTTCAGAGCCTGCCCTTTGTGACTGTCATGTTCCCTGCCAAGAAGCTGCCGAGTGAAGTGTGGGCTCGTCTGGGGAAAAGAGCCGGGCTCAGCCTTGGTCGTGTTGGGTTTGAATTCTCATTGTGGAAATAGGTGTGTGGAGGTGACACCTGCACTCCCAGGGTGACCGCAGCGCTACTCACAGCCGCCAAGACCTGGAAATAACCTGAGTTATATAACCACCACCAAATGAATGGATGAGGAGAATGTGGTGTGTATATGCAATGGAATATTATTCAGCCCTAAAAAAGGAAGGACATTCTGTCATTCGCAACAACATGGATGAACCAGAGGACGTTATGCTAAGTGAAATAAGCTGCAACAACATGGATGAACCAGAGGACGTTATGCTAAGTGAAATAAGCTGGGCACAGAAAGACAATTACTGCATGATCTCACTTATCTGTGGAATCTGAAAAAAGTTGATTACAGGGAAGTAGGGAGTAGAATGGTGGTTACTGGAGGCTGCAGGTGCGGGGCATGGGAGAGACACTGATCAAATGATACAAAGTTTCAACTAGCCAGGAGGAGTGAATTTTTCAGATCTGTGGCACAGCAGAATGACAATAGTTCATAATAATTTATTGTGTATTTCAAAATTGCTAAAAGGAGATTTAAAATATTCTCATCACAATAAAATAAGTATGTGATGGGGCTGATATGTTAATCAGCTTTATTTAATCTTTCCACAATGTGTACATACGTCATAATATCACACTGTACCCCGCAAACTACAATTATTTGTCAATTAAAAATAAAATTTTTGAAAATAAGAAAAGCAAAATATGACAGGTGGAGGATGCGAGAGAGAACTGGGTGAGGGTTATGCATTTTACATTTGGAAGAGTTTGCAATCTAGGGTATATTTAAAGGGATCCCTCCGGGCCCTCTAAGAATCGACATCACTCCCACCCAGAACTGCCCTTGGGGTGACAGAGGGGACTGGGAAGACGGGACGAAGATGTGACTCACCCTCCCGCGTGTTGATCGTCTGGGCCAGGCAGAGCACTGGAAGAGAAGGTCCAGTGAGAAAAATGCCCACCACCCAGTCCCCTTACAGGGCTGCTAACAAAAGGGGGCTCGATGCAGCTGGGGGGCATTCAGCATTTCATAACGACCAAGCCAACCCTCCTCGACAGCACTAGCTCAGTGTAATCCTTCTTGCTGCAAAATGGTTTCAAGATAAATCCCAAAGTCTCCTCTTCCAAAAAGGCTCCTGCCCCCCAGTCCTTCTTGAGGCTGACCTCATCCCCACACTCAGGACCCTGTTTTTAGGACAAGGTCGTCTCTGATCAGACTTAGGCCCGGGGAGAGCAGCAGGGCAGTCTTGGGAGGAGGAGGACACTTTCCCCCCCAGAATCTTCTGGACTAGAGTCAGGCTTGAGCAGGGAACTTTCCAGACCCCCTGACCCCCTTTCCAGCCTCCCCGCTGCCTCCAGGACTCACCTAGGCCCAGGAGGGCGGTGGGGTGGGGAGACATGGCCCCGGTCCCAGCAGTCCGGCCTGGCCTGGGGTGCACCAGTGCAAGCAGAGAACTCTGCAGCAGACACAAGCGGACAGGATGTGCTGGCGAGGGGCCCCCTGCCTATGGGGCTTCCACAGCAACTGCCTCACACAAGAGGAAGAGCTTTCTGTCCTGTTCTTTCTACCCTTCCCACTAGTGAGACGAGAGGGAGGGCCTTGGTTTCTGAAAAATGTCGCTTACCCTAAATGTCGCTTAGAGTCAGATGACCCTAAACTAGTTACCCGATGTGTCAGCCTCTTTCTAAATCTATGAGACAAGGGAGAATAAAGGCCGGGCAACCAACTGACTTGGACGCCAGCCCAACTCCACACGTTAATGACCACTGCTCTTGGGCAAGATGTTACAAAACTAGAAGCTGACATTTCCTTTATCACAAATGGGAGCCATAGAAATCCTTCCCCAAATTTTTAATATTGTGATCTTTGCTAAAATCCCAACAAGGTATTTAACACATTAAAAATATCCTATAATGCATATTATTTTTTTAAGGAGACAGTATTGGTGAGGATGTGGAGAAATTGGATCCCTTGCATACTTCAGTGGGAATTAAGAATTGGGCAATCACTGTAGAGAACAGTGGGGAGGTTCCTCAAAAAATTAAAAATAGAGCTACCATATGGTCCAGCGATCCCACTTCTGGGGCTGTATTTAAAAGAAACAGGCCAGGCACGGTGGCTCACAGCTGTAATCCCAGCACTTTGGGAGGCCAAGGCAGGCAGATCACAAGGTCAAGAGATGGAGACCGGCCAGGCGCGGTGGCTCATGCCTGTAATCCCAGCACCTTGGGAGGCCGAGACGGGCGGGTCACGAGGTCAGGAGATAGAGACCATCCTGGCTAACACAGTGAAACCCCATCTCTACTAAAAATACAAAAAAATTAGCCGGGCATGGTGGCCGGCGCCTGTAGTCCCAACTACTCAGGAGGCTGAGGCAGAAGAATGGCGTGAACCCGGGAGGCAGAGCTTGCAGTGAGCCAAGATTGTGCCACTGCACTGTAGCCTGGGCGACAGAGCGAGACTCCGTCTCAAAAAAAAAAAAAAAAAAAAAAAAAAAGAGATGGAGACCATCCTGGCCAACATGGTGAAACCCCGTCTCTGTTAAAAATACAAAAGTTAGCTGGGTGTGGTGGCGCACACCTGTAGTCCCAGCTACTCGGGAGGCTGAGGCAAGAGAATCACTTGAACCTGGGAGACAGAGGTTGTAGTGAGCCAAGATCGAGCCACTGCACCCCAGTCTGGGGGCAGAGCGAGACTCCGTCTCAAAAAAAAAAAAAAAAAAAAAAAAAAAAAATCCTACGATCTTGTGTGAAAAGGGGACTCAACCCTCAGAGCTGACTCCAGGGAAGCCACCTACAGGGTGGAGTGGAATCAGGGCTGAGGACTGACGAGCTGGCGACAGGAAGAGCAGCTGGGGGAGACGTGGACGGAGGAGACAGCTTCTGTGAAAGCCCCCATCAGGAGATAATTTTTCCTGTTGTAAGTTGAGTGGACTCCAGATGGAAAAATAATAAGGAAGAATATGTGTATTGATTGAGCAGGAGTCTCTAAAAGGCCAAATAAAGTTTTGGTATTTTACCCTCAAGAGAGTGGGACAGGTTCTGAGCATATGTGTGGCATCATCATATTTTTGTCTAAAATGTATCTGTAAGACCACTTCCTGAAGTCAGAATTGCACGAAGCAAAAAAAGTAAGAGGTAACGTTTTCTGAGCATTTACTTTATACCAGACACTGCCCTGAGTCCCCTGTATGGATAGTTTACTTAATTTTCCCAACAACTTTGGAAAGCTGTTTTCATCACTAGACTCATTTTACAGATGAGAACACTGAACTCAGAGGTTAATTAGTTTGATTAGTGTCATGCATTAACATGTATAATTTCATGGATGGAACTGGATTTCAACCCAGGAAGAAAGTATGTCCTTACCTATTATTATTATTATTATTATTATTATTCTTGAGACAGAGTCTTGCTCTGTCACCCAGGCTGGAGTTCAGTAGCATGATCTCGGCTCACTGTAACCTCCGCCTCCCAGGTTCACGCCATTCTCCTGCCTCAGCCTCCCGAGTAGCTGGGACTACAGGCGCCCGCCACCACGCCTGGCTAACTTTTGTATTTTTAGTAGAGACGAGGTTTCACCATGTTGACCAGGCTGATCTGCATCTCCTGACCTCAGATGATCCACCCGCCTCGGCCTCCCAAAATGCTGGAATTACAGGCGTGAGCCACCGCACCCGGCCGTCCTTACCTATTATTGATATATCATTATATTTCTTAAAGAAAACAAGAAAAACCAAGTGTGAATAGACCAGTTAGAAAGTTCTTGCCTTCCAGGACAGTGATGACAGTGATGATTTGTTTGGACTGGAATTATCACAGCAGGAATTTCAGTAAATATGTGGATTTATGACGGGGAGGTAGGCTCAGAAGAAATGCTGATGGAAGTTTGGCTTCCAAAAATATCGGACTAGGTCGTTTTAGACTAAACTTCTCACTGTTAATAAAAAAAAAAAAACAAAAAAAACCTTTGGGCCAGGCACTGTGGTTCACGCCTGTAATCCCATCACCTTGGGAGACCGAGGCAGGCAGATCAGGAGGCCAAGAGATCGAGACCATCCTGGCCAACATGGTGAAACCCCGTCTCTACTAAAAATACAAAAATTAGCCAGGCGTGTTGGTGCGCACCTCCAGCTACCCTGGAGGCTGAGGCAGGAGAATCGCTTGAACCCGGGAGGCGGAGATTGTGGTGAGTGGGGATCGCGCCACTGCACTCCAGCCTGGGTGACAGAGCAAGATTCCATCTCAAAAAAAAAAAAAAAAAAAAAAAAAAACTGTAAAAAGATGAACAAAAACCACAGAACATCTGTCTGTAGAACTTGGCACGCTTCCAAGGCAGGGAGAATTTAGGGTTCCAAGACATAAAAGAGGAAGGAAACCAAGCAAGGGGACTTTATCCTTTGAGGTTAGTTTTATGTTAATGGTTTGCTGATTCTGAAACTAAAGGCAGCAGATGAGAGACCAAAAAGCTGAGGAACAGGATGAAGAATTTCGACAAAGAACTAGCAAATATAAGAACAGGCGCGGTGGCTCACGCCTGTAATCCCAGCACTTGGGGGGGGGGGGGGGGGGGTCACTGAAAAAAAAAAAAAAAAAAAAAAGCACTTTGGGAGGCCAAGGCGGGCGGATCACCTGAGGTCGGGGGTTTGAGATCAGCCTGACCAACAGGGAGAAACCCCATCTCCACTAAAAATACAAAATTAGCCGGACGCAGTGGCTCACGCCTGTAATCCCAGCACTTTGGGAGGCCAAGGCGGGCGGATCACCTGAGGTCGGGGGTTTGAGATCAGCCTGACCAACAGGGAGAAACCCCATCTCCACTAAAAATACAAAATTAGCCGGACGCAGTGGCTCACGCCTGTAATCCCAGCTACTCAGAAGGCTGAGGCAGGAGAATCGCTTGAACCCAGGAGGCGGAGGTTGCAGTGAGCCGAGATGGTGCCACTGCACTCCAGCCTGGGTGACAGAGTGAGATTCTGTCTCAAAAAAGAAAAAAGAAAAAGAAAATATGAGACGTGGTGAAAACGCTTAACATATGTACAGTTGGAATCCCATAAGGGGAAGAAAGACAGAGAAAGAGAATGAGGCAGACGCAATATTGGAAGGGTTATTGAACAATATTTCCTAAAATTAATCAAAGACATCAAGCCACACAGTAGATGTCCAGTAGGAACTTAAAGCTAACATGCTTATAACTAAGTTTCTTATATTCACTCCCAAATCTGCTCCTTCTAAGGTCTTCCCCATCTCAGTAAATGAGAATTCCAGTCACTAGTTATTTGGGCAAAAAAAAAAAAAAAAAAAAAAAAAGCGTTATCCTCGACTCCATGTTGTCCCTCATATCCCACCACCGTGAGTATATTACAAGGTGTTTCCCTTTGAAATATCTCCAGAATCGTATCATTTCTCACCACCTCTTGGAGACCACCCGGGCCTGAACCACTGTCTGCTGTACCTGGATCATTGCAAGAGCTTCCTAACGAATCCTTCTTGCATCTAACATTCCTCCTCTATTAATCTGTTCTCCACACAGCAGCAGAGTTGTCCTGTAAAAAGAACAATTCTCCCAAGGATTAGAGCCGATCAGACACAGCAATGGCTGCTGCAAGCCACAGGGATGCCTGCTCACGCACCGTGCCAGCCAAGCTCATTTCTGGAGTTTTGGGTGGGTCTGGATGAGAGAAGACAATAGCTAAATTTATGGCTATCATTCTGGGAAATCATTCTCTTGAGAACACAACTTTGTCAAAAGAAGGTGGATTCTACAAAAGCTTAAGTGGTAAATGACTCAAAAGATGATCAGGCGATGGGGGAAAATTAGCCAAGAGCTGATTCCTGTGAAATGTCTTATTATTCCTGTGAAATTTTTGCGTAAATCAAGACCGTGGCTTTGGAAGGAGCCCTCCTTGGAGAAGATGTCTTCATTGGAAGCAATGGTCCCTGTACAGGTGGCTGAGAGGAATACAACAAAAGCGATATCCAGGTAGAACAGGAAGGACGCCCCTCAGGAGCAAGGAGTGGTCATCAGGTGAAACCCAGGGTGTCTCCTTAGAGAGTGAAGGTCCCAGGTACCTGCCGCCAGGTCCTAGTGACCAGCCCCCAGAATGGAGGTACAAGGGTAATGCCCAGCTACTCACACGGCGGTCGTGGGCGGTGGGGGTGATGTCCTGGAGATAGGGCTGACGGCAGCTTACCTGGATTGCTGGCATCATTATCACATGCATGCCGCATGCCTTCATGAAAATCAAAGTCTGCCTCCAAAGTGCGAGTCCAATTCCATAAAATAAGGCATGCTGACCATAAAATACGATTTGGCAATAAAATGGCAGTATAGCGAAAGCACTGGCCACTTTGTGTCACTCCTTAGCATGGTTTGGATCTGTGTCCCCACCAAATCTCATGTCGAATTGTCATCTCCAGTGTTGGAAGTGGGGACTGGTGGGAGGTGATTGGGTCATGGGGGTGGCTCCGGTATGAATGGGGGGGACAGGTGGGAGGTGACTGGCTCATGGGGGTGGCTCCAGTATGAATGGGGGGACAGGTGGGAGGTGACTGGCTCATGGGGGTGGCTCCGGTATGAATGGTGGGGACAGGTGGGAGGTGACTGGCTCATGGGGGTGGCTCCGGTATGAATGGTGGGGACTGGTGGGAGGTGACTGGCTCATGGGTGTGGCTCTGGTATGAATGGTGGGGACTGGTGGGAGGTGACTGGCTCATGGGGGTGGCTCCGGTATGAATGGTGGGGACTGGTGGGAGGTGACTGGCTCATGGGGGTGGCTCCAGTATGAATGGGGGGGACAGGTGGGAGGTGACTGGCTCATGAGGGTGGTTCCCTCCAGCATGAATGGTTTGTCACCATCCCCCTTGGTGCTGTTCTCATGATAGTGAGTTCTCATGAGATGTGGTTTAAAAGTGTATGGCACCCCTCTCCTCTCTCTCTCTCTCTCTTCCTCCTGCTCCAGCCATGTAAAGTGCTTGCTCCTCCTTTGCCTTCCGCCGTGACTGAAAGCCTCCTGAGGCCTCCCCAGAAGCTGAGCAGAAGCCACTATGCTTCCTGTACAGCTTGCAGAACCAGGAGCCAATTAAACTTCTTTTCTTTGTAAGTTTCCCAGTGCCAGGTATTTCTTTACAGCAATGCAAGGACGGACTAATACAGAAAATTGGCACCCGGGATGGACTAATACACTCTTCTGCCCAAAAGCGTTCCAGGACTTCCCACCGAGGTCATATTGACAAGACTTTGCATCTTCTCTCTTCCACCCACCTCTTGGCTTAGTGCTCTGATTGTATCTCATCCCGCTCTCCCCTTCGTGACCCTGATCCAGCCACATGGACATCCTTGCTGTTCCTAGAATACGCCAAGCGTGCATCTGCCTCAGGACCTTTGCACTTGCCATGCTTTCTGCCTGGACACTCTTCCCCCAGAGATGCATGGGGCTCACTCTCTGCCTCCTTCCCTCTTGACTCCAATATCCCCTTCTCCTTCAGGCCTTCTTGGACCATCCTACCTAAAGTTGCAACACTCCCTCCAGATTTCATATCACATCTCACTGCCTTTTTTTCTTTCTTCATCATATATCACTAATCTTGCATATATTTTACTTATTAATATTGTTTATGATCTGCCTCCCCACTAGAATATATCCTCATGAAGTCATAGATTTTTTTTCTGCAGTGTTTCCTATAGTGTCCCTGCACCTAGGACAGTCCCTGGCACATAATAGATACTCAATAAATTTTTTTGAATGAATATTTGTTGAGTATCTAAAATCTCTAAACTTATGAATGAATAGACATATACAGTATATAGGAAGTATAAGGAAGGCTACAAGGGTATGGTTACTGAGTACAATTCTAGAAGCCAGATCTCTAGCATTTAATTACGGTTGTACCAGTTATAAGCTTTGTGACTTTAGAGTAAGTTTATTAACCCCTCTGTTCCTCTACTTCTTCCTCTGTAAAAAAAATTTTTCAGCCGGGCGCGGTGGCTCAAGCCTGTAATCCCAGCACTGTGGGAGGCTGAGGTGGGCGGATCACGAGGTCAGGAGATCAAGACCACCCTGGCTAACATGGTGAAACCCCGTCTCTACTAAAAATACAAAAAATTAGCCGGGCGTGGTTGCAGGTGCCTGTAGTCCCAGCTACTTGGGAGGCTGAGGCAGGAAAATGGCGTGAACCTGGGAGGTGGAGCTTGCAGTGAGCTGAGATCGTGCCACTGCACTCCAGCCTGGGTGACAGAGCGAGACTCCGTCAAAAAAAAAAAAAAAAAAAATTACCTAACGGATATAATGTATGTCACTGGGTTAATGGATCCCTGAAAGCCCTAACTTCATCATTTTGGAATCTATCCATGCAACAAAGTTACACTCGTACCCCATAAATGTATACAAATAAAAAATAATCGGCTGGGCATGGTGGCTTACAGCTGTAATCTCAGCACTTTGGGAGGCTGAGGAGGGCGGATCACGTGAGGTTGGGGGTTTGAGACCAGCCTGACCAACAGGGAGAAACCTCGTCTCTACTAAAAATACGAAATTAGCTGGGCGTGGTGGCACATGCCTGTAATCCCAGCTACTCAGGAGGCTGAGGCAGGAGAATCACTTGAACCCGGGAGGCAGAGATTGCAGTGAGCAGAGATCACACCATTGCACTCCAGCCTGGGCAACAAGAGTGAAACTCCATCTCAAAAAGTAATCATAGTCATAATCATAAATATAAGGCAAAAGTAAGCATGCTTTCTTTAAAAAAAGTAGTCCGACTGAGCCTGCCATCTGGTAAGAACTCTAATGTTTACTGTTAATGTGATTGTTATTATTGCTGTTATATTTTCATTATTGGTGTTGTCATTATATTTATATGTACAAAACAGCATCAACAGAGAATCCACATCTTTTTCAAGAACAAATGAAGCATTCACAAAAATTGATGACTTATTAATCCACCCAGGAAGCCTCAAAATCTTCCAAAGACTTCATATAATACAAACCATGACTGGGAGCAGTGGCTCACGCCTGTAATCCCAGCACTTTGGGAGACCGAGGAGGGCGGATGACCTGAGGTCAGGAGTTCGAGACCAGCCTGGCCAACATGGCGAAACCCCATCTCTACTAAAAATACAAAATTAGCCGGGTGTAGTGGTGCATGCCTGTAATCCCAGCTACTCGAGAGGCTAAGGCAGGAGAATTGCTTGAAGTAGGGAGATGGAGGTTGCAGTGAGCCGAGATTGTGCCATTGCACTCCAGCCTGGGCAACAAGAGCGAAACTCCATCTCAAAAAAAAAAAAAAAAAAGAAAAAGAAAAGAAAAAGGAAAGAAAAAAAAAAGAAATACAGACCATATTTTGGGACTACAAATTTATGTAAAAGATTAAATATTAAAAGATTTTAAAGGCCGGGCGCGGTGGCTCACGCTTGTAATCCCAGCACTTTGGGAGGCCGAGGCGGGTGGATCACGAGGTCAGGAGATCGAGACCACGGTGAAACCCCGTCTCTACTAAAAATACAAAAACAGCCGGGCGTGGTGGCGGGCGCCTGTAGTCCTAGCTACTCGGAGAGGCTGAGGCAGGAGAATGGCGTGAACCCGGGAGGCGGAGCTTGCAGTGAGCCGAGACTGCGCCACTGCACTCCAGCCTGGGCGACAGAGCGAGACTCCGTCTCAAAAAAAAAAAAAAAAAAAAAAAGATTTTAAAATACATTTTTAAAACTAAAAATTCAGTACAACTTATGAGTTCAGACTTAAAAAACACAGGAGATATAAAATATTCAGAAATGAGCAGAGACAGTGATTCATATCGAAACTTGCTGAATGCAATAAAAGTCCTACTTAGAGGAAAATGTACACTTTTTTTTTTTAGAAAACATGAAGTTTGGGAAATTACTTACTGAGCATGCAACTTGTGGAGCTGGAAGGAGAAAAGAAGTCAAGGGGAGGGGCGGGAAGGGACCAGAAAAGCAGTGACCACAAGGGTAATAGAAGAAATGCCCCATTACGTGCCCAAGGACCTCACCAAGGTGCATTGTCTCGACGCTTTTAGAAAACAAAAGAAAAAGAAAATAAACATATTCTAGGTGAGAGAAAACAGACAACTGTGCACTAAGTTTCTATTATTATAATCACATCAGACTTCTCATCAGTCACTCTGGAAGTTGACAAGGGAGAAACGCATTTGAAAATAGCCTATGGCAGGGCGCAGTGGTTCACGGCTGTAATCCCAGCACATTGGGAGGCCGAGGAGGGCAGATCACAAGGTCAGGAGTTCGAGACCAGCCTGGCCAGCATGGTGAAACCCTGTCTCTATTAAAAATACAAAAAAATTAGCCGGGCATGTCTGTAGTCCCAGCCACTCCAGAAGCTGAGGCAGGAGAATTGCTTGAACCCGGGAGGCGGAGGTTGGAGTGAGCTGAGATTGCACCACTGCACTCCAGCCTGGGCAACAGAGTGAGATTCTGTCTCAGAACATGGAAGAAAGAAAGGAAGGAAGGAAGGGAGGGAGGGAGGAAGGAAGGGAGGGAGGGAGGAAGGAAGGGAGGGAGGGAGGAAGGAAGGGAGGGAGGGAGGGAGGGAGGGAAGGAAGGAAGGAAGGAAGGAAAGAAGGAATGAATAAAATAGCCTATATACTCCTATGGAGAGATCCCAGAGTGTATTCTTAGGGATTAAACGACATCAGGATGTCATCTGTATTGTGCCAAGAATTGGGGGAATCAGAATATACGTTCATATTGACTTATATTCATTCACCCAAAAGCAAACATTGGAAAGACTAATATGAGAAAGTTAAAATTGTGGCTCTCCCACGTTTTCTTCCCTGTTGACCCACCTGGGTCAGCTGCAGTCCTAGAAATCGCCTCAACCTCTCCTCTTTCTCACCCTCTCCCCTTGTTCCACCTTCAGAATCTGTCCTCATGCAGACACGGCTTGCCAGCACCACGGCGCCAGGTTCACCCTCTCTCCCCTCGTCCAGGGAACATCCCCTAAGTGGCGTCTCTGTGTTCATTTGCTGCTTTTTAGCTGTCCTTCTCCTCATTGTAGCCAGGGTGATGTTTTAAAAGGGTCACCAAATCATGTCTCGTTACCATTGAAATCTCCAGTGACTTCACGGTGCACTTCGCCCAAAACCCAAACTCTGTGACCTACGGGACACTCACTACCTCTCTAGTTTCACTTTGGTCCCCGTGCCCCTCACTCACTGCCCTCAGGCCACATGACATTCCTGCTGTTCCTTGAAGACACCAGGTCCCCCCCTGCCTCGGGGCGCTGCGTCTCTGTCTGGATGCACCCACCTCCTGCTTTGCACCACAGCCTCCAGGTATCTGCTCAGCATCATCTCAGCAAGAAGGGCCTTCCCAGACCACTGTGTTGAAAGAAGTCCACTCTCCTGACACCCATCCCTTCGCTAAGAAGATTCATCTTCATTCCCTCTTGACGTTCATCCTCCTTTCTAATTATCTACTCTTTGACTTGTACGCTGTCCCTCTCTCCCCATTAGAATGGAGACTTCACTTGGCCAGGGAGCTTGTCTGTCTTGATTATCACTCTATCGCCTGTACTTAGGGCCTGGCACATAATAGATGCTCAGCAAACACTTGTAGAATGAATAGTGAGTCAGAAACAATATTGGCCATTGTTTACTGGACATTTAAAGGTTAAATAATGGCACCCCTATGCAATGAAATACTGGATGAGCATTAAAAACGACGCTGCTGGCCGGGCACTGTGCCTCATGCCTGTAATCCCAGCACTTTGGGAGGCCGAGGCGGGCGGATTACCTGAGGTCAGGAGTTTGAGACTAGCCTGACCAACATGATGAAATCTCATCTCTACTAAAAATAAAAAAATTAGCCTGGCATGGTGGTGCACACCTGTAATCCCAGCTACTCAGGAGGCTGAGGCAGGAGAATCGCTCGAACCCGGGAGGCGGAGGTTGCAGTGAGCTGAGATCGCGCCATTGCACTCTAGGCTGAGCAATACAGTGAAACTCTGTCTCAAAAAAAAAAAAAAAAAGGATGACGCTGTTTTACTTTTATTGACATGGAAGATGTCAAGGGTATTGTCGAGTGAACAAAACAGGAAAAAAAATGTATGTAGAGGTTACATACATTAAGTTATATATGCACATTTATGCACATGTTTATGGAGGAGAGATTTCTGAGAAAGTGTTAACGGAAATGTTTGCTGTGATTAACATGAGGTAATGAGGGTTTCAAATTCTCTCATTTCATTTTTTAAGAGTTGTTTTGTTTGGATTTTTTTTTTTTTTTTGAGACCGAGTCTCGCTCTGTCATCCAGGTTGGAGTGCAGTGGCGCAGTCTCGGCTCACTGCAAGCTCCGCCTCCCGGGTTCACACCATTCTCCTGCCTCGGCCTCCCGAGTAGCTGGGACTACAGGCGCCCGCCACCACGCCCGGCTAATTTTTTGTATTTTTAGTAGAGACGGGGTTTCACTGTGTTGGCCAGGATGGTCTCAATCTCCTGACCTTGTGATCCACCCGCCTTGGCCTCCCAAAATGCTGGGATTACAGGCATGAGCCACCACGCCCGGCCCCTGGATTTTTTTTTAAAGAAAGGTTCTTGCTCTGTTATCCAGGCTGAAGTGCAGGGCGTGATCATAGCTCACTGCACTCTCAACCTCACAGGGCTCAGGTCAGCCTCCCAACTCAGCCTCCCGAGTAGCTGGGACTTCAGACGCGTGCCACCCACACCCCGCTAATTTTTGTATTTTGTATCTAACTCCTAGGCTCAAGCGATCCGCCTGCCTCTGCCTCCTAAAGTGCTGGGATTACAGGTGTGAGCCATCATGGCTGGCTGAATTTTTTTCTTTTTTTTTTTCTTGAGATGGAGTTTCACTCTTGTCCCCCAGGCTGGAGTGCAATGGTGCGATCTCGGCTCACCGCCACCTCCGCCTCCCGGGTTCAAGTGATTCTCCTGCCTCAGCCTCCCAAGTAGCTGGGATTAGAGGCATGCGCCACCACGCCCTGCTAATTTTGTATTTTTAGTAGAGACGGGGTTTCCCCACGTTGGTCAGGCTGGTCTCCAACTCCCGACCTCAGGCGATCTGCCCACCTCAGCCTCCCAAAGTGCTGGGATTACAGGCGTGAGCCACCGTGACCGGCCGAATTTTTTTTACATTAAGCGTGTGTCAGTCGTAACTAGGAAAAACAAAATTATTTTTGTTTAAGAAAGTAAAAAAAAATGGCCACCTATGAGGAGCTGGGAGTACAGGCTTAGGTGGAAACAGATAAGGTGTCAAGACCTCCTTCTGTGACTGATCCCTGCACCTTTTCTCCCTGGAGTTTCAGTCATGCAAGATGAGGGAGTCTTAGAGCCTCCTGTGCAGTGTAGTGCCAGCAGGTAACAATACAGAACTGTGTGCTTACACATTTGCTGAGAAGATAGATCTTTTGTTAAGTGCTCTTATCATCACAAATTGATATGTGGTCATAAAAATATTATCAAACAGTAATAATATACAAACAGGAGCAACCTGTGGGAGGTGGTGGTTGAGTTTACGTTGTAAACTGTGGTGTTGACGCATAGGGCATACTCGTCTCCAAACTCATCACGTCGTATATGTTAAATACATCCTACTGCTTTTTATATGTCAATTATTCCTCGATAGAGTAAGGTGTTTTTTTTTTTTTTTTTTAATTGCAAGTGTCTGCAGAGAGCTTCTATAGGTTTGGGGGTCGGGAAATTCCCATAGGTGTGCCCCGTGAGCCTCAGCACCTAGGGTGTGTGTAGTGGCTATTCTGCCTTTATCTGTATTAAATTTTTTTAAAATTATTTTCCCTGGCATTCCGCAACCGCTTAACTTTTCACCCAAGTTAAAGTGCCTGCTTTTTTCTTCACAGAAGTCGATTGTGGGCGCCAGTTCCCACATTGCTGTCATCCTAAGTAGCAGCAACTTGCGGGCTGATGCGTGTGTCCAGCCCTAGAAGAGCCTCCGTACCTAGAAGAAAACCTCCCCTGCTGGGAGTCACGGTGCAGGGCTGGGCTCCCACCCTCGCAGGGAGAGGCGGATGCACCTGCCCCTGCAGATCTGCGTCCAGGTCTGTGTTACCCACACCCACATCTGCGTCTGCAGGAAGAGGCTCTGCAGCAGGCGACAGTTTCCATCTGCAAGCCTAGTTTAATCCCCACGAGGATCCTGTGGAGGGTTCCTATGTTCACCTCTGTTTTATAGACGAGGACGCTGGCTCTGGGAGGAGTGAAGCCGTGCAGCAGTCCCCAGGTAAACTCCCAGCACAGAACCTGGCCTCCCCAGTTCAGAAACGAAAGTGAGCTCCCTTCTCCCCGCTTGCGGGCGAAACTCTCGCTGCCTGTCGAACATGTCCACCTGGATGCCACGGCTTCCCCAGACTCCCAGTGCCCCCGGGCAACGCCTTCCTCTCTCCCCACCTTTCCAAATTTTCTCTGCAGCAAGTTTCACTCCTCCAAGTTTCTCCCCCTTCTCCAGCCTTCACGTTCAGTCCCGTGTCTCTGTGCCGCACAGGACTCAGCTGCCATAATACCAGCTGACGTCTCAGCACCTCCCAAAGCTGAGACTTTCCAGGACAAGAACTGCTTTGGAGTCCTCTTGGGCCCCAGCACGACCTGCTACACTGCAAACTACTGGAAAGAACCCTTCAAGACTGGAGAGATTGAGCACCCCAAGTCTATTTCACAGATGGAAAGGTGGTGGGTCAAAGAGGAGATACGACAATGACAGTGACTATGAAGCTCTCGCTCTGTCAAGATACAGTTCAAAGCACTGGGCATGCACTGACCCATCTCACGACCCCTAAAACACTCACGTTAGATACTATTGTTACCAATGCGGACACAGCCCCAGCAAAGTTAAGCAACTTGCCCCCAGATCCTCAGCTAGGAAGGGATGAAGCTGGCCTTTGAACTTGAGCTCCCCATCCACAGTCTGCAGTCCTTCAGACTGGAGCACATTGTAGAAATTAACAATGTCATCCCAACAACCCTTATAAAACACTTTTGGGCCAGGTGCCGTGGCTCACGCCTGTCATCCCAGCACTTCGGGAGGCCGAGGCAGGTGGATCACCTGAGGTGACTTCGAGACCAGCCTTACCAACAAGGTGAAACCCCGTCTCTACTAAAAATACAAAAATTATGCGGGCGTGGTGGCAGGCGCCTGTAGTCCCAGCTACTCGGGAGGCTGAGACAGGAGGATTCCTTGAACCCACGAGGCAGAGCTTTCAGTGAGCCGACATTGTGCCACTGCACTCCATTCTGGGCGATGGAGCGAGACTCCATATCAAAAACAAAACAAAACAAAACAAAAAACACTTTTGAGTTCTGACTTTATTTCTTGCTCTTTTCTTATTTTTCATGGAACTCATCTTAATGATTTCACGTTTACCAATCACGTATATTTGGACATGATTACACGGCCACAGGGCAACCTCTAGAAGCTTGATTCCTTTCCTAAGAATGAGGAAGGATGTGGTCAGTGTGTTCCTAAAATTATGATACTGCTTTGTAAGATAACATATTTTGTTCGTTTTATTTTGTCTTTTTATTTTGAAACAGGGTCTTGCTCTGTCACCCAGGCTGGAGTGCAGTGGAGCAATCTCAATTCACTGCAGCCTCTGCCTTCTGGGTTCAAGCCATCCTCTCACCTTGGCCCCCCAAGTAGCTGGGACTATAGGCACACATCACCACACCCAGTTAAGTTTTGTATTTTTTGTAGAGCTAGGGTTTCACCATATTGCCCAGGCTGTTCTCAAACTCCCAAACTCAAGCAATCCGCCCACCTTGGCTTCCCAAAGTGCTGGGATTACAGGTGTGAGCCACTGCACCTGGCCCAATTTTATTTCTTATTATTTTGCATGCCATTGTGAATGTATGAATTGTTTCTCTCTTTATTTAGATCTTTAATTTCTCTCAGCAATCTTCTGTAGTTTTTAGTGTACACGTCTTGCATTTCTTTATTAAATTTGTTTCTATTCATTTTATTATTTTTGAGGCTTTGTAAATAAAATTGCTCTCCTAATTTTACTGTTGAATTATTTTTGTCAGTATCTAGATATATGATTGATTTTAGTGAATATGTCTTCATCGTGCTAGGAATTTTGTTGTTGTTGCTGCTGTTGTTGATATTGTTGAGACAGAGTTTCGCTCTTGTTGCCCAGGCTGGAGTGCAATGGCGCAATCTCAGCTCACTGCAACCTCCACCTCCCGAGTTCAAGCAATTCTCCTGTCTCAGCCTCCCGAGTAGCTGGGATTACAGGCATGCACCACCACGCCTGGCTAATTTTTTGTATTTTTAGTAGAGACGGGGTTTCACCATGTTGGCCAGGCTGGTCTCAAACCCCTGACCTCAGGTGATCCACTCCCCTCTGCCTCCCAAAATGCTGGAATTACAGGCATGAGCCACCACATCCGGCCCTTGCTAGAAATTTATTGTACTTTTCAGCTTCATAATTTCCATTTAGTTTTATGCTTTAATAATTTCCCAAGGTGGGCCGGGCGTGGTGGCTCACGCTTGTAATCCCAGCACTTTGGGAGGCCGAGGCGGGCGGATCACGAGGTCAGGAGATCGAGACCACGGTGAAACCCCGTCTTTACTAAAAAAAAAATACAAAAAATTAGCCGGGCGTGGTGGCGGACACCTGTAGTCCCAGCTACTCGGAGAGGCTGAGGCAGGAGAATGGCGGGAACCCGGGAGGCGGAGCTTGCAGTGAGCCGAGATCGCGCCACTGCACTCCAGCCTGCGTGACAGAGTGAGACTCCGTCTCAAAAATAAAAAATAAAAAATAATTTCCCAAGGTAACATTATGGTCACTTCCTGTAACTAATATTTCTTACTCTGTTGATTTATTACTCTGGATTACTCGCCTTCAAGTTTCTTGTGCTTGGATGTTGTTGTTCAGCACAATTTTACTTTATTTTTATTGCATTTATTTTTAGCAGCTCTGTTTAGCTATAATTGTTGTACTAAAAACCCTCTCACTTAATGTACACAATTAGATGAATTTGGACACATGCAATAACCCCTTAGAAGACATTCATGTGCATGCAGTTGTTGGTTTTTCCACTTCTCACAGGATCTCATTTCAGCCATTTCCATCTCCACGCTACACATGGGGAAACAGAGGCTCACAGAGGAGAAAGGACGTGGTCCAGGTCACACCTGTCCCTGGTCCTCCAGGCTGAGGAGCAGAGAGACCACCCACCTTGGGGGCTTCAAGGGTTTAACACATAGCTTGGGCTCCCTCTTGTGGCCACAGTGGAGAAACTCCCTGCTTAGTTCATTTTTATTTTTTCCATCTGGCATTCATTTTTTTCATTCAGTATTTGTTGGTCCTGTCCTGTGTGCCAGACACTGTTTGATGCTCTAGAGGTCCATCAATATACAAAACAAACACCCTTTCCATGGAAGGGCTTATATTCTTGCAGAAGGAGTGGGGCAGTAACCCACAGGCATTATACAGTCACAGTGAGCTAGAAGGTGAGAGTGATTTGGATAAATGAGAAAGTGCAGCGGTGGTCCAGGGGGTCTGGAGGGTGCAAAACTCAGCAGCGGGAACAGTGTGGCAGTTTCAGACAGAGGGGTAGGAAGAGGGAAGTGGCAGGAAGAGAATGCCGAGGGGTGAGGGTTGGGGCCACAGGTCCTGTGTAGAGCCCTGTTGGTCACCATGATTACCCTGAGTGAGCTGGGAAGTAACACAAATGACTCCAAATAGAAGCGCCTTCATGGAGCATTCTTCTTCCCAGATGCTTCCCAGGAGCATTTCTTCCACTAGAAATCTGAGCTGCCTCTCACAGCAGGCGACGTGTCATCCCAGTAGACTTCAAACGTCCTCAGCAATTCCTTGCCCCCTTCTTTCTAGGAGTCGGGATTCCTCAGCCTTGCTCTAGACCAGCATCTGGTGACCCCTAGAAACCTGTCCTGGAAGCCTCACAAGGCTCTTCACACTCATAGTTTGTGATATGATGACCCCAGAGTTGTGCAGTGCACAACCTACACAGCTGGACATGATGGGCCTGGCGCTCTTCCTCTGTGCTCCCACTGCACTCTGTGCTGACTGTGTCATTCCACTGGGTTGTGCCATGTCAACTTCTCTCCTCTCCTCTCAATATCCTGTAAGGATAAGATAGGATCAAAGTTCTACCCACGTCCCTGGTACTCAGAAGAGGAGCTGAAACATTGGCGACCACTCATTAGCACTCTACTTAACAAAACAAATTGCCCAGGTAGTTATGATTAGATTTCTATAAAAGGCTGAATAATTACAGAAGGGCTCTAGAAACTAGTGTATAATTATGTAGAGGCGCTGGCAGTATGTAGAGTCATGGAAATCAGCTAAGGAATCGCGGTGCAGTCTCAGGAACCAGCTGGATAATTGCACCAGGAGCTCCCAGAACCAGCTGGATAATTATAGTGGAGTCCCTGGAACTCAATGGGTAATTACCATGTACTCATGGAATCAGCAGTAATAATAGAAGGGTCCCAAATGAAGACACTAGGGAAAGTCTGGAGACACTTTTGATTGTCACAACCCGGAGGAGAGGGGGATGCTTCTGGGTGGTGGTGGGTGGAGGTGGGGGATGCACAGAACAGCTCCTCGCCCAAGGAATAACCTAGCCCCGAAAGTCAACAGTGTTACCCAGAAAAAAACAGGGTTCCTTTGCCTGGTGAGTAGCAAATTACTCTCCTGAGAATGCAGGTGATATGGTTTGGCTCTACATCCCCACCCAAATCTCACCTGCTATTGCAATGATCCTCACATGTCGATGGGGGGCAGTGACTCACGCCTGTAATCCAAGCACTTTGGGAGGTCGAGGCAGGCAGATCACGAGGTCAGGAGATTGAGACCATCCTGGATAACACAGTGAAACCTGTCTCTACTAAAAATACAAAAAATTAGCCGGGCATGGTGGTGGGCACCTGTAGTCCCAGCTACTCCGGAGGCTGAGGCAGGAGAATCGCTTGAACCTGGGAGGCGGAGGTTGCAGTGAGCCAAGGTCGTGCCGTTGCACTCCAGCCTGGGTGACAGACTGAGACTCTGTCTCAAAATAATAATAATAATAATAATAATCCCCACGTGTCATGGGAGTGACCCGGTGGGAGGCGACTGAATCATGGGAGCAGGTTTTTCCCATTCTGTTCGGGTGATAGTGAATAAGTCTCATGAGACCTGATGGTTTGATAAACGGGAACGCCCCTGCACACGCTTTCTCGCCTGCTGCCATGTAAGACGTGACTTTCCTCCTCGTTTGCCTTCCGCCATGATTGTGAGGCCTCCCCAGCCATGTGGAACTATGATTTCATTAAACTTCTTTCCTTTGTAAATGACCCAGTCTTGGGTACGTCTTTATCAGCAGCGTGAGAACAAACTAATACAGAGGTTTTGATCCAGAAGAGTTTTATGACTTGACACAAGTAAGGAGGGCACTGGGCGTATTCTTCAAAGCAGTGTCTCCCTGAGGAAAAGGGACAGGAAGGCTCTATGGGGTGAGGGAGCAGGGAGAGGGTGCATCATTGCATGTAGAGGAGGGTCCCAGTCACGCAGATGCAGCGAGTCATCATACCAGCACACGGGTTGCATGTTACGGTAATGAGACTACAGCTCCTCCCGGGATGGAGGCTTGAGCACAGCAGTGAAGAAAGTTCACCCGGGTTCATCTCTAAGTTGCCAGGGCCTTTCAGAAGCTGGTTCCAACCAACGAGTGGCCGCATTCCACGCGGGGTTTGGAGAAAAACAGGCTGCAGGGCAGAAGGCTGTAAAACAGGCTGATTGCTCAAGTTGATTAAATTCCTATAATCCCTGGAGACCCTCCCTGTCTCTCTACGGTAGTGCTTGGGTTGAGAAATTTTCTTTAAAAGACTATTTTTGGCCAGGCGTGGTGGCTCACGCTTGTAATCCCAGCACTTTGGGAGGCCGAGGCGGCCGGATCACGAGGTCAGGAGATCGAGACCATCCTGGCTAACACGGTGAAACCCCGTCTCTACTAAAAATACAAAAAATTAGCTGGGTGTGGTGGCAGGTGCCTGTAGTCCCAGCTACTCAAGAGGCTGAGGCAGGAGAATGGCGTGAACCCAGGAGGCGGAGCTTGCAGTGAGCCGAGATTGCGCCACTGCACTCCAGCCTGGGCGACAGAGCAAGACTCCGTCTCAAAAAGAAAAAAAAAAATACTATTTTTAGCCGGGCATGGTGGCTCACGCCTGTAATCCCAGCACTTTGGGAGGCCAAGTTGGGCAGATCACCTGAGGTCAGGAGTTCAAGACCAGCCTGGCCAACATGGAGAAACCCTGTCTCTACTAAAAAATAAAAAATTAGCCCGGTGTGGTGGCGTATGCCTGTAATCCCAGCTATCTGGGATGATGAGGTAGGAGAATTGCTTGAACCCGGGAGGCGGAGGTTGCGGTGAGCCACGATCATGCCACTGCACTCCAGCCTGGGCAACAAGAGCAAAACACCGTCTCAAAAAAAAAAAAAAAAAAAAATTAGCCGGGCTTGGTGGCACACACCTGTAATCCCAGCTACTCGGGAGGCTGAGGCACGAGAATCACTTGACCTGGGAGGTGGAGGTTGCCGTGAGCCGAGATCGCGCCACTGCACTCTAGCCTGAGTGACAGAATGAGACTCTATCTCAGAAAAAAAAGTGAGGTGATGGATATGTTAAACATCTTGATTATGGTAATTATTTCACAATGTATACATATGTCAAAATATCATGTTGTACACCTTAAATATATACACTTTTTTTTTTTGAGACAGAGTCTCGCTCTGTTGCCCAGGCTGGAGTGCAGTGGCGCAATCTCGGCTCACTGCAAGCTCCGCCTCCTGGGTTCACACCATTCTCCTGCCTCAGCCTCCCGAGTAGCTGGGACTACAGGTGCCCGGCTAATTTTTGCATTTTTTTTTGGTAGAGACAGGGTTTCACCATGTTAGCCAGGTTGGTCTTGATCTCCTGACCTCGTGATCCACACACCTCGGCCTCCCAAAGTGCTGGGATTACAGGCATGAGCCACCACACCCGAACAAATATATATGCTTTTATTTGTCAATCATATCTCAATTAAGCTGGGAAAAAATTGGTAAGGCTACTTTTGGAAACACTTTGACACTATTTCAAAAAATTGAAACTAACAATCCCTACAGCACAATCATTCCATTCCTATATGTATACTCTTAAAAAATTCTTGCACATATGCACCAAGAAACATGTAAAAAAATGTCTGTTACATAATAGGGAAAGTAAAATAAATAGAAATGGAAAAGTAACTAAAATAAAAGAAACCCATGTGTCCATCAACAGGTACAAAAATACAAAAACTGTGATATAGACCTATATTGGAAAGCTTCAAACTATGGCATTGAAAATGATTTCACGAATAATTTCAAAAAAACTTCATGGTTTCTGTTGTCATTTTTACCAAGTTCATTCCAATATATGGTTTAGAGACACTATTTTAAACAAATAAGGGGCCAGGTGCAGTGGCTCACGCCTATAATCTCAGCACTTTGGGAGGCCAAGGCGGGCAGATCACCTGAGGTCAGGAGTTTGAGACCAGCCTGGACAACATGGTGAAACCCCGTCTCTACTAAAAATACAAGAATTAGCCGAGCGTGGTGGTGTGCACCTGTAATCCCAGCTTTTCGGGAGGCTGAGGCAGGAGAATCACTTGAACCCGGGAGGGTTGCAGTGAGCCAAGATCACACCATTGCACTCCAGCCTGGATGACAGTGTGAGACTCTGTCTCAGAACTTAAAGTAGAATAAAACAAAATAAATAAAATAAAACGAATAAGGGAATGACAAGCACAGTTACTTCTGCAGAGGAGGAAAGTGGAGGATGAGAACGGAAGGAGATTCCAGGTAGATGAGGTGGCCGGGATAAGATTGTAGCTCTTCATTGGATGGTGGGCCAAGTGAGGCCATTTCGTTAATGTTTCATGATTTACGCTGTTTTATAGATTCTCTTTTATTTATGAAAAATACATAATACATGTTTGGTAAAGTGATCAAACTTTCTTGATCAAGATATCAAAAGAGAAAGCCAAGATTTTATTTTCTATTTCCTTTTTTTTTTTTTTTTTTGAGATGGAGTCTCGCTCTGTGGCCCAGGCTGGAGTGCGGTGGCGCGATCTCAGCTCACTGCAAGCTCCACCTCCCGGGTTCATGCCATTCTTCTGCCTCAGCCTCCTGAGTACTGGGACTACAGCCACCTGCCACTGCGCCTGGCTAATTTTCTGTATTTTTAGTAGAGACAGGGCTTCACCGTGTTAGCCAGGATGGTCTTGATCTCCTGACCTCGTGATCCACCCGCCTTGGCCTCCCAAAGTGCTGGGATTACAGGTGTGAGCCACTGCGCCCGGCCTCTCTTTATTTCTATATGTATCAGTTAGCTATTGCTGTGTAACAAATCACCTCAAAGGGAGCAGTTTCAAACAACACACGTTTATTATCTTGCGATTTCCATGAATCAGGGATCTGAGCACAGCCCGGCCGGGTCTTCAGCCTCAGGGTCTCTCTCAGGGCTGCAATCAAGGGGCCAGCAGCTTTCTGGCCATCTCAAGGTTCTGTTGACTTCATGGCCTTGTTGGCAGTTCAGTTCCTTGCTGACTTGGCTAGAGGCCACCCCTCAGTTCCTTGACACGCAGGCTTTCTGCAACAGGATAGCTTTGTTTCATCAAAGTATGCAAACTAAGAAAGCAAAAAGAGTCTGCTAACAGAATGCAAGTCACACAATCATCCTTAAAAGGACGGGATTACATGACGCTATAAATACCAGGAGGTGAGGATTATTGGGGACCATCTGGGAGGCTGCCTACCGCACCACACAATGCAAACCTTATGAATATGTATGGATTATATACATTGCTTTCAGGCTTCCACCAGAAATAGGATTGCCTTACAGCTCTACCAGCCTAGGGCCCACCCCTGCAGGTGTGGCTTGCTTGTTTTAAGGGAGCAGAGACAGAGGGTTCCTTGTATCCCACAGCCAAGCCCTACAGGCACAGCAGGGCAGCTGCTTAAGGTGGAGAGGGAGTCTAACCGGTTTTCTTACCATGCTTAGGGCAGAAAGCATGATCTCTATTTTGCCATGTGAGACTCACCACTGAGCAGTCCCTCTCTTTCCTCTGTGTTACACCGACACTTCACATAAACCTCTAAACCTCATATAACCTCTAAGCAGAGATAGGCTTCATACAGAAATTTAGCCAGAACGCCACATTATTTTTCCTTGTTGCAGACAGTAGCATCTATCTCACGGGAAGAGTCACAGAAAGCCCTGCAGAGTTTGCTGTTAAAAAATAGTCAGGCCAGGCCAGGCGCGGTGGCTCACGTCTGTAATCCCAGCACTTTGGGAGGCCGAGACGGGTGGATCACGAGGTCAGGAGATCGAGACCATCCTGGCCAACATGGTGAAACCCCGTCTCTACTAAAAATACAAAAATTTAGCCGGGCATGGTGGCGGGCGCCTGTAGTCTCAGCTACTCAGGAGGCTGAGGCAGGAGAATGGTGTGAACTCAGGAGGCGGAGCTTGCAGTGAGCCGAGATCGCGCCACTGCGCTCCAGCCTGGGCCACAGAGCGAGACTCCACCGCAAAAAGAAAAAAGAAAAGAAAATGGTCAGGCCGGGCGTGGTGGCTCATGCCTATAATCCCAGCACTGTAGGAGGCTGAGGCAGGTGGATCATGATGTCAGGAGTTCGAGACCAGCCTGGCCAACATGGTGAAACCCCGTCTCTACTTTAAATACACGCACACAAAAATTATCCAGGCGTGGGGGCAGGTGCCTGTAATCCTAGCTACTTGGAAGGCTGAGGCAGGAGAATCGCTAAAACCTAAGAGGGAGATTGCAGTGAGCCAAGATCGCATCCACCTGCCTCAGCCTCCCAAAGTGCTGGGATTACAGGCGTGATTTTTTTTTTAATTAACTGGGTGTGGTAGTGCATGCCTGCTACTTTCTTTTTTGGGACAGAGTCTTACTCTGTTGCCCAGAGTGGAGTGCAGTGGCGCGATATTGGCTCACTGCAACCTCCACCTCCCGGGTTCAAGGAATTCTCCTGCCTCAGCCTCCTGAGTAGCTGGGACTGCAGGCACCCGCCACCATGCCTGCCTAATTTTGTGTGTGTGTGTTTTTAGTAGAGATGTGGTTTCACTATGTTGCCCAGGCCTGGTCTCTAACGCCTGACCTCAGGTGATCCACCTGCCTCAGCCTCCCAAAGTACTGGGATTACAGGCGACAGCCACCATTCCAGGCCTTTTATTTTATTTTATTTTATTTTCTCTTTCAGCTACTACTTTTTCTCTTCGGCTACTCAGAAGGCTGAGGTGGGAGGATGGCTTGAACCTGGGAGGTCAAAGCTGCAGTGAGCTCTGATTGCACCCCTGCACTCCAGCCTGGGCAACAGAGCAAGACCCTGCCCCCCTACCCACCTACCCCCCCCCAAAAAAGAAGAGAAAGACCACGCTAGTGCAGTGGCTCTGAACCAGGGACAATCTTGCTCCCCAGGGGACATGTGGCTATGTCTAGAGACATTATTGGTTGTCATAACATTTGAGCAGGGGCTGTTCCTGGTACCTAGTGGGTAGAGGCCAGGGATGCTACTAAACAATCCTTAGTGCCCGGGCAGCACCCACACCACAGAAGGATCTGTTCCCGGCAAGCAGAGAAGACACAGGAGTTGGCAGGGGGCGGTGGCTCAAGCCTGTAACCTCAGCACTTTGGGAGACCGAGGTGGGCGAATCACAAGGTCAGGAGTTCGAGACCAGCCTGGCCAATGTAGTGAAACCCCATCTCTACTAAAAATACAAAAATTACCCCAGGGGTAGTGGCGGGCGCCTATAGTCTCAGCTACTCGAAAGGCTGAGGCAGGAGAATCGCTTGAATCCGGGAGGCAGAGGCTGCAGTGAGCTGAGGTTGCACCACTGCATTCCAGCCTGGGTGACAGAGCAAAACTCCATCTCAAAAAAAAAAAAAGGCTGGGAGTGGTGGCTCATGTCTGTAATCCCAGCACTTTCGGAGGCTGAGGTTGGCGGATCATGAGGTCAGGAGATCAAGACCATCCTGGCCAACATGATGCAACCCATCTCTACTAAAAATACAAAAATTAACTGGGTGTGGTGGTGTGAGCCTGTAATCCCAGCTACTCGGGAGGCTGAGGCAGGAGAACCACTTGAATCAGAGGGTCAGAGGTTGCAGTGACCCGAGATCTCGCCACTGCACTCCAGCCTGGGCAACACAGCCAGAACCTATCTCTTTAAAAAAAAAAAAAAAGAGCCCCACATGGGGCCGTGTGATGGGGGATCCCACTCTCCACCTCAAAGGATGGGATGGAGACCACCTTTCCTTCCACAGAGGAAGGCAGAACCAGACTTCCCACTAAGACTCAGACTGACAGGGACCTCTTTCCAAGTAGCAAAAAGGTTCATACACGGAAAGCGGAAAATGACAAATTATGACTTGCCACGGTGCATAGCAGCCAAGGTGATTCCCAAAATAAAACCTCTTCCCACACACTTTGTGCCAGGTGCCCCAAGTCTTTTTTTTTTTTTTTTTTTGTAATTTAAGGAGATCGACAAACCTGGGGTGAGAAGGTTGGTAGAGGCTGAATTTTTCCTTCAACATCTTATAAAAATTTTTCAAGCATAGAGAAGACCTGACAGAATCTGAGAATGAATACCCCATCCACACCACCCAGACACCCAGACTCAACCATTCACAATTTTTTTTTTTTTTTTTTTTTTTGAGACAGAGTCCCGCTATGTCACCCGGGCTGGAGTGCAGTGGCATGAACTTGACTCACTGCAACCTCTGCCTCCCGGATTCAAGCGATTCTCCTGCCTCAGCCTCCCACATAGCTGGGATTGCAGGTGTGTGCCACTACGCCCAGTTAAATTTTTTTTGTATTTTTAGTAGAGACGGGGTTTCACCATGTTGGCCAGGCTAGTTTCGAACTCCTGACCTCAAGTGATCTGCCCGCCTCAGCCTCCCAAAGTGCTGGGATTACAGGCGTGAGCCAACATGCCCAGCTAATTTTTGTATTTTTAGTAGAAACAGGGTTTCGTTATGTTGACCAGGCTGGTCTTGAACTCCTGACCTATTGATCTGCCCGCCTCGGCCTCCCAAAGTGCTGGGATTTTCAGGTGTGAGCCACCACACCCAGCCGTTGCACACATCTTAAGTACCCCATTAACTGTGGGTTTTTGTTTGTTTGTTTATTTATTTATTGAGCTGGAGTCTCCCTCTGTCACCAGGCTGGAGTGCAGTGGCACTATCTCCGCTCACTGCAACCTCCGCCTCCCGGGTTCAAGCGATTCTCCTGCCTCAGCCTCCCAAGTAGCTGGGATTACAGGCATTTGCCACCACACCTGGCTAATTTTTTTTTTTTTTTTGTATTTTAGTAGAGACGGGGTTTCACCATGTTGGCCAGGCTGGTCTCCAACTCCTGACCTCAGGTGATCCATCCATCTCAGCCTCCCAAAGTGCTGGGATTACAGGCGTGAGCCACCTCGCCGGCCAACAAGTTTTTCAGTCACACCTTTCATATGCAAACCAACCAGTCCAGAGCCCAGCCCCCAGCCACCTCCGTTTCTGAGCTCTCACACTCAGGGCTGCTGTGCACCTGCCTTCACCACCCAGGGCCAGGAACCAGACCACTAGAGCAGGCCCAATGCCCCAGGCCCTGCTGAAATTATTCAAATTAGCTAATCATAAACCTGTTTACCCTGCCCCACCCACTCATTCCTGCAAAAAACGAAGTCAATCTCTTGCCCTCTGTCCGCCCTCATTCCCTCTGCCTCTGATCCCCCGTGCTTCCCCGTGTGGCCTGCAGGGTCCCTCGGCCCTGGTGCTCTCTGGGTGGCCTGCCTGGCCTGGCATGTCCCTTCCTCTTGAGAACTGTGACAAACTGTTTTCTCAGTGACCCATCTCATCTGCTGGGCCCCCCATACTATGTATGAAAACATCTTGAAGCCAGGCGCGGTGGCTCACGCCTGTAATCCCAGCACTCTGGGAAGCCGAGGAGGGTGGATCACCTCAGGTCAGGAGTTCAAGATCAGCCTGGCCAACATGACGAAACCCCGTCTCTACTAAAAATACAAAAATTACCTGGGTGCGATGGCACGCACCTGTAGTCCCAGCTACTCGGGAGGCTGAGGCAGGAGAATTGCTTGAACCTGGGAGGCAGAGGTTGCGGTGAGCTGAGATCGTGCCACTGCACTCCAGCAAGGGTGACAAGAGTGAAAACTCCGTCTCAAAAAAAAAAAAAGAATATTACAGTGAAAACCTAGATACTTATCACCTGGATTCTAGTCTACTGTTAATTTTTTCTCCCTCCTTCTTTCTTTCTTTCTTTCTTTCTTTCTTTCTTTCTTTCTTTCTTTCTTTTCTTTCTTTCTGTCTCTCTCTTTCTCTCTCTCTTTCCTTTCCTTTTCCTTCCTTCCTTCCCTTTCTTTCTTCCTTTCTTTCTTTTTTTTTTTTTGAGATGCAGTCTTGCTCTGTCACCCAGGCTTGAGTGCAGTGGCGCGATCTCAGCTCACTGCAAGCTCCACCTCCCAGGTTCACGCCATTCTCCTGCCTCAGCATCCCAAGCAGCTAGAACTACAGGCGCCCACCACCACGCCCGGCTAATTTTTTCTATTTTTAGTAGAGACAGGGTTTCACCGTGTTAGCCAGGATGGTCTCGATCTCCTGACCTTGTGATCTGCCCACCTCGGCCTCCCAAAGTGCTGGGATTACAGAAGTGAGCCACCATGCCCAGCTTCCTTCTTTCTTTCTTTCTTTCTTTCTTTCTTTCTTTCTTTCTTTCTTTCTTTCTTTCTTTCTTTCTTTCTTCTTTCTTTCTTTCCTTTCCCTTTCTTTCTTCTTTCTTTCTTTCTTTCTTTCTTTCTTTCTTTCTTTCTTTCTTTCTTTCTTTCTTTCTTTCCTTTCTCTTCCTTCTCTCTCTTTCTCTCTTTCTTTCCTTTCTCTCTCTCTTTCTTTCTTTCCCTTCTCTTTCTTCCTTCCTTCCTTTCTTTGGAGACAGGATCTGGCTATGCTGTCCCGGCTACAGTGTAGTGGTTATTCACAGGTGCAATCATACCCACACAGCTGCCTTGAACTTCTAGGCTCCAGTGATCCTCCTGCACCAGCCTCCTGAGTCACTGGGACCACAGGCTCCTGCCACTGTACCTTGCTTAATATTTGTCTTCATTTGCCTTATTACCTGTCCCTCCATCCATCCGTCTTATTTTCTTTTGTGATTAACTTCAAAAGAGACTGCAGACACCGCTACACTTTCTCCCAATACTAAGCATGTCCCTCATTAACATTTTTTGGTAAAATTTGTATACAGTGGAATGCACAAATCTTTTTTTTTTTTTTTTTTTTTTTTTTTTTTTTTTTTTTTTTTTTTTGAGATGGAGTTTCACTCGTTCTCCCAGGCTGGAGTGCAGTGGTGTGATCTCAGCTCACTACAACTTCCACCTCCTGGGTTCAAGTGATTCTCCCGCCTCAGCCTCCCAAGTAGCTGGGATTACAGGCATGCACCACCACAGCCGGCTAATTTTTGTATGTTTAGTAGAGACGGGGTTTCATCATGTTGGCCAAGCTGGTCTGTAACTCCTGACCTCAGGCGATCCACCTGCCTCCGCCTCCCAAACTGCTGGGATTACAGGTGTGAGCCACTGTGCCTGGCCTGAAATGCTCAAATCTTAAGTGAGCCACAGATGCAGACACTGGTACAAAACAAACCCTCATCAAGATATAGAACAAGGCCCTTTATCCCAGAAAGTTCCCCCAGCTCCCTTCCCAGTCACCCTGACCCTACTCACCCAGAGGCAACCACTGTTCTGATTAGTTTTGCTACCATATGTTAATTCTGTCTGTCTGGAAAATCATCTAACTGAACTCATACAGTACGTCCTCCTTTGTGTCTGACACTCAACACAATAATTTTGAGACCTACCCATACTGCTGCATGCATTATTAGCTTGTGCCTTTTTATTGCTAAGTAGTATTCCATTCTGTGGCTATATTACATATCTTGGTCCATTCCCCTGTTGATAGGCATACAGGCTGTTTCTAGCCTGAGGCTATTATGAATAAAGCTGCTGTAAACAATCTTGCACAATTCTTGGTGTGGATAAATATTTTCCTTTCTTTTGGGTAAAAGTAGAATTGTTGGCCGGGCATGGTGGCTCACGCCTGTAATCCCAGCACTTTGGGAGGCCAAGGCGGGTGGATCACCTGAGGTCAGGAGTTCGAGACCAGCCTGGCCAACATGGTGAAACCCCATCTCTACTAAAGATACAAAAATTAGCTGGGCATGGTGGTGCACACCTGTAGTCCCAGCTACTCAGGAGGCTGAGGCAGAAGAATCACTTAAACCTGGGAGGCGGAGCTTGCAGTGAGCCGAGATTGCGCCATTGCACTCCAGTCTGGCAACAGAGCGAGACTCTGCCTTAAAAAAAAAAGAGTAGAATTGTTGGGTCATGGGATAGGTGTGGGCTTAGATTTGTAAGAAACTGCCAGGCCTTTTCCTACAGGGTTTGTACCCTTTACTCTCTCATCAATAATGTATAACACTCGGTGCTTCATTCCTGGAATCTTTGGATCTCAGGCCTGCTTTGGGCTGTTGGTATTTCACTGTGGTTGAATGCAGCTCTATTAGTCAGGTTTGTCCAAAGAAAGAAAACCAAAGAGATATATAGAGAGATACCAGCAGAGATGTATTATAAGGACTTTTCTTACACAGTTCTGGAGGCTGAGAATTCCCACGACATGCTGTCTATACGCCGAAGAACCAGGAAAGCTGGTGGTGTCATTCGGTCTGAGGCTAAAGGCATGAGGACCAGGAAGTTTGATGTCCTAGGGCAAGAGAAAATGGATGTGCCAGTTAAGAAAACACAGTGAATTCGCCCTTCCTCTGCTTTTTGTTCTATTCAAGCCTCCAGCAGATTGGATGATGCCCGCCCACATCAGTGAGGCAGAACTTCTTTACTGAGTCTGCTGATTCAAATGCTCACCTCTTCCAGAAACACCCCCACAGACACATCCAGAAATAATGTCTTACCAGCTATCTGGGCATCCCTTAGGCCAGTCAAGTTGACGCATAAAATTAACCATGACATCAGCTTATTTAATAAACTGGCTATATCTGCATATTTGCTCATTTGCCTAATGAGTTATCTCTATCATGCTCTGTGAAAGCAGATTCTCATTCGTTTAGTTCACTGCTGAATTCCCAGGGCCTAGAACAGTGCCTGGAACCTAGCAGCTGTCCAATAAATAAATGCTTGGGGAATGAAGAAACCAACGAATGTACGGATTCTTTTTTATTATTAATAGATCCCAGGGCTTACTTAACACAGCCTGGCAGCTATTAAACATTTGATCGAAAGAAAGGAGGGGAGAAGGAAGGAAGAAGGAAGGTAGCAATGAAGGAAAGAAGGAAGGAGGGAAGAAAGGAAGGGAGAGAGAGAGGAAGGAAGGAAAGAAGGAAGGAAGGGAGGGAGGAAGGAGGGAAGGGAGGGAGGGAGAGAAGGTAGGAAGGAAGGAAGGAAGGTAAAAAGGAAGAGAGGGAGGAAGGAGGAAGGAAGGAGAAACGAAGGGAGGGAGGCAGAGAGGGAGGGAGGAAGGAAGGAAGGAAGGAAAGAAGGAAGGAAGGAAAGAAGTGGGGGAGGGAGGGAGGGAGGAAGGAAGGAAGGAAGAAAGGGAGGGAGAAGGAGGAAGGAAGGAAGGCCAGAAGGCAGGAAGGGGGAGGGAGGGAGGGAAAGAGGAATGAAGGAAGGAAGGGAGGGAGGCAGGGAGGGACGGAGGGAGGGAAAGATCATAAGGATGACTGAACATCTGAAGGCTGAACAGCTTTACGTATTTATGCCTTTCCTGGTCATTTTCTTATTTACTTGTGAATTCATTCAGTTACTTTGCTTTCCTCCTATTTGGGAGATATCACTGTAGTAATTTTTAAAAAATCAACAACCATCACCACCGTAATAATTCGCGAGCACAGGTTAAGCACTTGCTCAGCAAACACTTCCCGCGTGTTCACTCGATCTCCACGACAACCCTGTGGAATTAGTTAAGGTTGCTCTTTTTTTTTTTTTTTTTTTTTTTTTGAGACAGAGTTTCACTCTTGTTGCCCAGGCTGGAGTGAAGTGGCGCGATCTCGGCTCACTGCAACCTCTGCCTCCCGAATTCTCCTGCCTCAGCCTCCTGAATCGCTGGGATCATAGGCGCCCACCATCATGCTCAGCTAATTTTCGTTATTTTTATTAGAGGCAGGGTTTCACCATGTTGGCCAGGCTGGTCTCGAACTCCTGACCTCAGGTGATCCCCCCCAGCCTTGGTCTCCCAAAGTGCTGGGATTACAGGCGTGAGCCACTGGGCCTTGCCAAGGTTATTATTTTCATCCTATTTATGTGAACCAAAAGCACAGAGAGTAGAGAAAATTGTCTAAGGTCACGGAGCTAATAAGGAGCCAAGCTAGGGTTGAAATCAGATAGTGTGGCTGCAAAGCCTGAACTCTTAGTCATACCAGTCATGAACTAAAGAACGTCCTTCATTTGTGTCTCTGTTCAAATATCATCCAGATGGAGAGAGAGACATTCCCTGAGCACCTTCTATTATATAAGTAGCAACCACCGGGCGTGGTGGCTCATGCCTGTAATCCCAGCACTTTGGGAGACCGAGGCAGGTGGATCATGAGGTTAGTTCAAGACAAGCCTGGCCAAGATGGTGAAACCCCATCTCTACTAAAGATACAAAAAATTAGCTGGGTGTGGTGGCGGGCTCCGTAATTCCAGCTACTCGGGAGGCTGAGGCAGAGAATTGCTTGAACCGGGGAGGTGGAAGTTGCAGTGAACCGAGATCACGCCACTGCACTCCAGCCTGGGCAACAGAGCAAGACTCTGTCTCAAAAAAAAAAAAAAAAAAAAGTAGCAACCACCTCATCCCCACCACTTCCACTCATGTCTATGTGCTGCTTCCTCTTGCCTGACAGTATGGACTCGGCTCACCTGTTCATTCCTCAATTTTCTACCTTCTCTACTCCAGCAGTTTCACTTGTGCCAACCGGAGACCTTGTCTTTTTTCCTTATCCCCGCTTCTCTAGAACATGCAGCAATGCCTGGGACACAGTAGGCACTCAACACATGTGTGGGGAACAGATACGTCATTGAAGCACAGCTGCTAGCACAGCACACGTGGTCCTGATTTATTGAGAACCTACTACATGCTAGGCACAGGACCAAGCACTGGGAAATCTCTCCTGGCATCCTTACAGCCACTCAGTTACGCAGGCGAGTCTCCCAAAGCTTCAGCCATGGGAAGCACATGCTGAGTCCTTCAGCCAGGAGCTGTCCTTGCCTTCTGTCAGCAGAAGCTGGTCAGGAGGCCTTCCTGGAGGAGGCAGCATCACCGCCTCCCCCAAGCTTCCCTCCCAACCCTGTGGCTGCTCCTTCTCAGTCTCATTGTGGGCCCCTCTTTCTCCACTTGTCCCTTTCATGCCTGTACTACTCCATGTCTGGCTAGACCAGAGCTTACAGACCAGCCAGCTCCAACCCACAGACAGGTTTTATTTGGCCCACACAGCATTTTTTTTTTTCATTTGAATTAGTTTTAACATTTAAACGCTGAGGGATTTTGCTTTTAAAAATATCCAGATTTCTGCCTTCTCTTGGAAATTTGGAACATCTGGTGGTGCCAGGTCCCTCTTCCCATATGGCAAGCGTTGGCTGAAACGAAATAGCAACAGCCATGTTCTCCGAGCTACCCTCTACCAGGGGGTTTGCACGCGTCCCAAGCCGTGAATGAACACCTGTAGAGCTTGAGATGGTTTGCGGGCGGTGTTCGGCCAAGGGCTCTAGAAATACCCAAGGGCCACCTGGAATGACTGTTTGTTTTCCTCAGCAGAAACAGACCCAGGGAACCACGGCTGGAGAAGGTGGAGATAACACATTTCTGTCAGGCAGCGTTGCAGATGTCCCATGCAGGAGGATGGATGTCCTGGGTTGAATCGATACAGGCTAAGCCATTCTCTAAAGAGGCTTGCCTTCTGGGACCCAAAACACATGTGAGGGAGACAGAGAGGTGGGGACAGAAAGAGCCAGAGTAAAGCAGAGAGAGAGAGATAAAGAGAGAGAGAGAGACAAAGAGAGAGAGAGAGAGACAGAGAGAAAGAGAGAGACAAAGAAAGAGACAGCAAGAGAGACAGAGAGAGAGACAGAGAGAGAGAAAGAGAGACAAAGAGAGAGAGACAGAGAGAGAGACAGAGAGAGAAACAAAGAGAGATAGAGACAGAGACAGAAACAAAGAGAGAGAGAGACAGAGAGAGAAACAAAGAGAGAGAGAAACAGAGAGAGTGAGAGACAGACAGAGAGAGAGAGAGAGTCCATCAATTTAAAGTCTTTTTTCTAGGGGAATGAAGGGGAATGGTGTATGTGGTGACTATGGGGTGTGTGCGTGCGTGTGTGTGTGTGTGTGTGTGTGTGTGTGTGTGTGTGTGTTTCATGTAAGAAAGCAGCATGCTGGGGACTTAGCAGCAAGAACAAAGCAATGAGCTCCCCCTGGAAGCCAATATAACTTACTTCTACTTAGTAACAGTTACCCCTTTTCTTTTTTAAGACAGAGTCTCACTCTGTCGCCCAGGCTGGAGTACAGTGGCACAATCTCAGCTCACTGCAACCTCTGCCTCCCAGGTTCAAGCTATTCTCATGCCTTGGCCTCCTGAGTAGCTGGGATTACAGGCACATGTCGTCATGTCCAGTTATTTTTTTTGTATTTTTAGTAGAGACGGGGTATTTTTTTTTTTTTTTTTTTTTGAGGCAGAGTCTTGCTCTGTCACCCAGGCCGGAGTGCAATGACACAATCTTGGCTCACTGCAACCTCCGCCTCCCAGGTTCAAGCAATTCTCCTGTCTCAGCCTCCCGAGTAGCTGTGACTATGGGAGCGTGCTACCACGCCCAGCTAATTTTTGTATTTTCAGTAGAGACGGGGTTTCACCATGTTGGCCAGGCTGGTCTCAAACTCCTGACCTCAGGTGATCTGCCCACCGTGGCCTCCCAAAGTGCTGGGATTACAGGCATGAGCCACCACACCTGGCCTGTTTGTTTGTTTTTTGAGACGGAGTCCCACTCTGTCATCCAGGCTGGAGAGCAGTGGCGCAATCTTGGTTCACTGCAACCTCTGCCTCCTGGATTCAAGCAATTCTCTTGCCTCAGCCTCCTGAGTAGCTGGGATTACAGGCACACACCACCATGCCAGGCTAATTTTTTTGTATTTTTAGTAGAGACGAGGTTTTGCCAAGTTGGCCAGGCTGGTCTCAAATTCCTGACCTCAGGTGATCCACTGGCCTCGGCCTCCCAAAATGCTAGGATTACAGGCGTGAGCCACCAGGCTTGGCCGAGACAGGGTTTTACCACGTTGGCCAAGCTGGTCTCGAACTCCTGACCTCAAGTGATCTGCCCACCTCTGCCTCCCCAAGTGCTGGGATAACAGGCTTGAGCCACTGCGCCTGGCCCCCACTTAACCATTTTCTAACACCAACCCAGATTGTTCTCTACAATTCAGGATTCATGTTTCTCAGGTGGCAATCCAAGATCCATTAGCCAGCCACAAAACAATTTAGAAGGTTGTGACCACATTTGTATTATAAAATAGAAGTAACAGAGGATAGAAATTATCCAAGAGCATTGCACATAGTGGTCAGAAACTTTTTACTTCGTGTGTGTGTGTGTGTGTGTGTGTATACTACATCATAATGTACAATGTATTTCTCACTGTGGGTTGTGGCCCTATAAGTTGGAAACCACTAATCTAGAATATTATCCATATGGAGAGGGCTGATGCAGGGCCAAATGATGGAGGGCATAAACTCAGGGCTGAGGGTGTGACTTGATTCTATGGGCAACGTGGAGCCACTGAGTTCTATTGGGTTGCAGAGCCACCACCAGCACCTCACTGTCCTGCACTCTGAGGTACACATGCCCAATTGTGCACATCATGACGTTTGGAATTCTTCCCATTAGCAAATCCTGCTGCTACAACAAACACTGGTTGTGGACACGATGCAAGAGATTGTCAGAACAAGAGTTTTAGAATACACTAATCTTAGCCCTAAAGGGTTAAGCCTTCATTTTACAGACAGAAAAAGAGAGACTCCGAGATGGAAAACTACTTGCCTACAGTCACTTACTACACCTCTAACTGCTCATCTCAGGACCTTCTTCATCCCCACGCCCCATGTAGACCACCTGGTTGGGAATGGTGGAGAACATGACTCTAGCCAGAACCAGAGAAAGCTGGAGAAGACCTAGGGTAGTGATGAGAGGGTGTGTGTGTGTGTGTGTGTGTGTGAGAGAGAGAGAGAGAGAGACAAGGTGCCTATTCTCACTCTCCCATTTCATCATCAATACCTTCACCAATATCACTATCCTCCTCCTCACCATCATCATCATCGTCCTCATCACCATCATCACCACCATCATCATCATCATTATCATTATCATCATGACATGTCAACATAATCATGTCTTCACCATCATCATCATCATCACTATCATCATCATCATATCCTCTTCTTCACCATCATCATCACCATCACCATCATCATCATCATCACCATCACCACCATCACCATCACCACTACCACCACCACCATCATTACCATCACCACCATCACCAACATCACCACCATCACCATCACCATCATCATCATCATCATCACCATCATCATCATCATCACCATCATCACCACCATCATCACCACCATCATCATCATCATCATCATCGTCCTCATCACCATCATCACCACCATCATTATCATTATCATCATGACATGTCAACATAGTCATGTCTTCACCATCATCATCATCATCACTATCATCATCATCATATCCTCTTCTTCACCATCATCATCACCATCACCATCATCATCATCACCATCACCACCATCACCATCACCATCACCACTACCACCACCACCATTACCATCACCACCATCACCAACGTCACCAACATCACCATCACCATCACCACCATCATCACCAACATCACCATCATCACCAGCATCATCATCACCATCATCATCATCATCATCACCGTCATCACCACCATCATCACCACCATCATCATCACCATCATCATCATCCTCATCACCATCATCACCACCATCATTATCATCATTATCATTATCATCATGACATGTCAACATAGTCATGTCTTCACCATCATCATCATCATCACTATCATCATCATCATATCCTCTTCTTCACCATCATCATCACCATCACCATCATCATCATCACCATCACCACCATCACCATCACCACTACCACCACCACCATCATTACCATCACCACCATCACCATCACCACATCACCATCACCATCACCACCATCACCACCATCATCATCATCACCATCACCACCATCATCACCACCATCACCATCACCACCATCATCACCATCATCATCATCACCACCATCACCACCACCATCACCATCATCACCACCATCACCATCATCATCATCACCCATCATCATCACCACCATCACCACCACTATCACCATCATCACCACCATCACCATCATCACACATCACCATCATCATCACCACATCATCATCACCATCACCACCATCACCATCACCATCATCACCACCATCACCATCATCACCACCATCATCATCATCACCATCATCATCATCACCACCATCATCACCACTATCATCATCACCATCATCACCATCATCATCACCATCACCACCACCACTATCACCATCACCACCATCACCATCATCATCATCACCATCATCATCATCACCACCACCACTATCACCATCACCATCATCATCATCACCATCATCATCATCACCACCATCACCATCACCATCACCACCACTATCACCATCACCATCATCATCATCACCATCACCATCATCACCACCATCACTGTCATCACCACCACCATCATCATCACCATCGTATCACAACATAATCACCACCATCATTATCATCACCACCACCTCCGCTACCACCAGCATTCCTCTTTTCCCTAGCCCTTTCTTGCCAATCTGGAGCAAAATATGGAAATGGGGTAAGTGGAGCACTAATCTCCCTTTCTTCCAGAGGCCACGTGTGTGGTTTCCAGATGGCAAAGTCTCACCCTGCCCTACAGCAAGAGGGGACCCCTGGGGCCAGATTCCTGAGCACCTAGTTTTGGCTGCAATAGTGACAGTCTGGGTGACCATGTCGGGGTGGCCAAGTCCCCTCCCAGGTTTAGCACTTCCCCATCTATCGGTGTGGCATCGGAGGATTCCAGTGAGACGTAACATGGGGAGTGGCTGGAAAAATACTCTGTAACTGTACGGCGAATGCCAAGGGGCAGGGGTCCTTGTATACACCGAAGTAATCCCGAGTCAGTTTACAGGACGGGAAGGGCCCCTATATAGATGACCAGGGTCCTTATGCAGGTAGAAGGGGTCCTTATGCAGTATGAAGGCTTGTTACACAGGTGTGTGGATTTTTCCACACATTCTGGAGTAGCCTGTACACATAGGAGGGTTTGTGCTTAGAAGCTGTGTCCTTATGCAGGCTAGGAATAAAAGTGGGACGGAGATTTTACACAAATAAGGGCATCTTTTACAGGTGGGAGCACTTTCATACACAGAGGACTTTTTATCCATGGAATTGGCCGTTCTTTGTAAAACGCTCTGTACTTACTAGCAACCTTTACACAGACATGAAGGTTCTCCATAAGGATAAAGGGATCGTTATGTTTTAGGGTGAAATAACAGTATAAGTGGTCTCGTATGGACAAGGAGGGCTGTTTTCAATCGCGATGCAAGCCAGCTGTCCGGATGCTGCCGACGCCAGCAGCGCGGTACCTGCGCGGGCAGCAGGTGGGAGCCGCGACCAGGGCGGGCGGAGCGCCAGGGCCTCCTGACTCCCGCAGTCCCCGCCGCGACCACCAGGGGCAGCACCGTCCCCGCCCGGCCCGCGCCTCCCTCCCCCCAATCTCCGCCCCCCACCCCCTGCCTCCCCCCCCGCTCCCGCTCCCCTGAGCCCAGCCAGACCCCGCGCCGCCCGCGCCCCGCTCGACTCCGGAGGCTCCCGCAGCCCCGGCGTCCGCCCCGCTGCCCCCTCCCCCGGGGGCCATGGGGGCGCCCCCGGGCTACCGGCCCTCGGCTTGGGTGCATCTCCTCCACCAGCTGCCCCGCGCCGACTTCCAGCTCCGCCCGGTGCCCAGCGTTTTCGCGCCCCAAGAGCAGGAATACCAGCAGGTGGGACCGGGCGCCAGGGCCTGGGGGCCAGGGCTGGGGGCCGGAGCTCCTGGGTCCCGAGGGAGGAGGGGGCTGGGTCACAGATTTCCTGAGCTCCCCCGGAGGGTGGGGGCCGGCCCGGACTTTGGGGTTTCGGAAGGAGGAGGAGCCTGGGGCGCCCATGCCTGGAGGTTCTCCCGGGACGCGAGCTGGGGGTCCAGACCTCGAGCTCTCTAAATAAGGGAAGGCTGGGGGCCTGGACCCCTGAGTTCATGGAGAGGAGGGGAGGGGGGCCCGGATTCTCGGGTGTCTGATACCTGCCTGGGAAGCCGGCCTCCAGGGTCATTGGGAGGGTAGGTCTACTCTCCCTGCCCTAAAAGATGACCCAGCCCCACAGGATCAGAGCAGGTGAATATGTCCCAGATAAGGTGGGACCCAGGAGACAGCGGACCTGATAACGGTGGAGGGGAAAACGCTGGCTTCTGCGGTGCTGGGATGGGATTGACAGTCTGAAATGGGGAAGGGGCCCCAGGGCTGAGGGCCAGGGCTGGAAAATGAAGGGGCTCTGGGAGAGGAAGCTTCTTGCCAGTCCCAAGAAAGAAGGGGTGGTCAGGGCGCTGCAGGGGTGAGGGCCGAGATGAGGGTGGATTTGGGGAGCCTCGGAATGACAGACCCGGGTCCCGAGGGTGGGGCCGGTGTGGGAACCTCACAGAAGCCGGGGTCCCTGGGGAAGGGGCCCGGATCGGGGCAGCTCCAATGGGCGAAAGAGCTGTCCCCTGACCCAGTTTAATTCAAGTCCTTGACTTTGAGATTAATGAGGAGAAAGGCTTGGCTGAGCTGGGGACGGGTGGGGGTGCTGGGAGTCCCCATGTGGCCCCAGGACGGGTCCTGGCCCTGCCAATGGGGCCTGAGCCCCTGGGCTCCGTCCTGGGTTGCTCCTGGGAAAAGGGGGCTGGGATTGGAGAGCTCAGGGGGCGTGGAGGGGGTCCCAGAAAAGCGCGGAGGGGATGAGTGCTGTGTTCTGAGCTATTTGGGTCATGGCTGGCACAGCCCTGAGCAGCTCTTCCCCGCCTGCTCCTCGCCGCCCCCTCTCCCCACACACGGGGACCGCCGTCCCCTCGCCCACAGCCTCGCGGTTACACAACGGCCACCTCCAACGCCGCCGCTCCACCGGCTCCGGCCTTGGCCCAGACTCACGCCGGCTCTGGCCCGGAGACCTCCCGAAGCCGCATGCGGGGATCCGCAGCCCCAGTCACCGCCAGAGGCACGGGTTTGGGGAAGCCTCACTCCGCCCCCATGGTCGGGGGTCAGGGTCAGGGTGGCAGGGATGCGCGGGCAGAGCCCCACAGCCGAGGAGAGCGAGGGGGACCCCTCCAGGGACGCGACCACCGTGGGTACAGCTGCAGACACAGCCAGGGCCTCTGGGACACTGGCCCGCGGGGAGGCACACAGCCACACACACACACCCGCATATGCACAGGCACACACACACGTCCACTTACTCCCATTACACACTCACATGCACACATTCACATATGCACAGGCACACACACACGCCCACTTACTCCAACACACTCACATGCAAACACATATGCACAGGCACATTCAGACACGCCCACTTACTCCCATTACACACTCACATGCACACACACATGCACAGACACACTCAGACATGCTCACTTACTTTCATTACACACATGCACACACACATATGCACAGGCACACACACATGCACACTTACTCTCATTACACACGCACATATGCACACACTCACATATGCACAGGCACACACACACGCCCACTTACTCTCATTACACACTCACATATGCACACGCACTACCCATTTACTACTCCCACTATGCACTCACACCCACATACAACACACATATAGACAGATGCATACACTCACATGGATATACCCACTTACACATACACAATCACACATATGCACACACATTGCACACAGTGACTCACAGCACACGCTCACACACACACATATAAGCATTTACTCCCATATACAAGCACACTCTGCACTTATATATATGCTTACACACTCATGCATGCACAGTCACACATACACATTTATACTCCCATATACACACACACACATACATTCCACATTCACATCTACACACCCATGCGCATATATATTGACTATAACATTCATGTGCACACACACTCACATGCAGCCACGCATCCACACACACACTCATCCACACTGTTACACACACACAACCGGACCCACTCACAGACCCAAGGAACTGTGCCCAGAACACACAAATGCCCACAGATGTTCTCATTTGCAGACAGCAGTGCACCCAGGAGACACACTCAGGTGCATCCTCATCTCATGGAGACAACCCAAAGATAAAAACATCCGGTCTCACACCAGAAACACAAACACTGCACACACTTGGGACACACACACCACTGTGCCACTGTGTGTGTGTGTGTGTGTGTGGACAAAGGCAGAAACGCCGTGGTTTAGGGGAAACAGGCTTGGCAAGTCCAGAGGTGTGACTCTGATCCCAGTGCTGTCCCCCCGCCATGCTCCGGGGCTCAGTGCAAACCCCCTGGGCCACTGTGGGCCTCTGAGCCTCTGGGACTGCACAGGTCAGCTGGGAAATCCCCGCCACATGGAGAGCCCTGTTATTCTGCAAGGCTTTGCCCACTGCACAACGCTGCCGCGGCCTGCCTCTGTCTTCCGGGCCTTGGCTCTCTCTGCCTCTCGGTCCTTGTGTGTCTCCCCTGTCTCCATAGCGTTCTCACGCTCTCTCTCCCTGACTCTGCTCTTCCTCTCTGATTTGATCCCTTTTGCTCTCTGCCTTTTTCTGACTCATGCCCAAACCTTGTCTTATCTTTGTCTCTTTTTTTGGTTGTGTCTTTCTGCCCGTGCCTCCCTCCCTCCATCTCTCTCTCTCTCTCTCTCTCTGTTCTGTCTTCACTCTCCCATTTTCCATTTCTGAGTCTTGCATACACACACACACACACACACACACACACACACACGTTGCCACACAGCCCCTCACCCCATCCCTGGGTGACAAGCTCAGGCGCACTGGGGTGTGGCGCTCAGCAGCAGGGGAGACAGTGAGCAGGGAGGAGAGGGGGAGGAAGCACGCCTTCCCCGGCCCGGCCCGAGGCACCAGGAACAGGTGCCCCCACACCCCCACCCGCCCCCTGATCCCACGCGATTGTGGAGGGACCTTGGCAGGTCCTGGGGAAATGCTCCATTCCAACTGCTGCCTGTAGAGAGAAGGAAACCCAGGCTCGGAGAAGGGAAGGTTCCTGCTAAAGGTCGCACAGCCATTGGAGGGCAGAGCAGAACTGGGACCCAAGGCTTGGGGCCCCCAGTTGGAAGCTCCCTCCAGCAAGCTGGCCCTGACACCTGGAGCCCCAGCTGCCAGCCTGGGAGGGGCTGGGACCCAATCTCCCCCAAGATTAGGCCAGGAATGCCTCCCACCTTCACTCTGACATCCCAGACCCCGACCCCCCAGCCACGCAGGAAGCGGGATCTGCGTGTGGAACACGCTGGTGCCCTCGGAGGTCTGATGTCACCCCCTTCCCCAGGCCTTGTTGCTGGTGGCGGCCTTGGCGGGCCTGGGCTTGGGCCTGAGCCTCATTTTCATCGCTGTCTACCTCATCCGCTTCTGCTGCTGCCGGCCCCCTGAGCCCCCAGGGTCCAAGATCCCCTCGCCCGGGGGAGGCTGCGTCACCTGGAGCTGCATTGTCGCCCTTCTCGCCGGCTGGTAATGGGGCCCCAGGGCGGGTGGGCGGTGGGGACAGGGCTTCCCAAGCTCTCTGCTGGCCTTCCTGGGGGTGTCCTCCGGGGACATGGAGGAAGCAGACAGGGAGGAGGAAACTCCCTCGTCCCTCTCCCCGCCATTTGCAAGCCCACTTCAGCGCACAGCAGGAAGGACCGTCCCATTTGATGGACGGAGAAGGTGAGGTTCTGGAGCGGAAATGGATCAAGGGCAGCCATCTGGTGAGAAGGTGCAGGGGCAGTCAGATGGCCTGGCCTGGTCTTGGTGGCTCTCCCAGTGCATAGCTGTGTGACCTAAGGGAGTGATAGTCTCCCTGCGCCTCAGTTTCCACATCTGTAAACTGGGCATTATCATCTCGCCCACATCCTGCTGGGGGAAGATGGAGAGAAAGCACAGCGTCGGGCTTGCAGCTACTCTCAGCCAACGTTAACTGGTGATGTCTGTCATTCCGTCATTCACCAGCTCATTCATTCGACAACTGTTTATTGAATATTTACTATGTGCCACATACTGACCAAGCCAGGCAAGGAGCCCCTCATGCAGCTTATGTTCTAATCAGGAGATGGACGATAGATATAATCATCCTCCGAGAACACCTCATCTGTGCCCAGACCTGAGCTGGTCTAATTCCTTCTCACAATAACGCTGCTGGATTCAGGGGTGTCAGGCCCAGTTTCCAAAGAGGAAGGCTCAGGGACAGAGGGGAGGTCACTTTTCAAGGCCACGTGGCTTAAGAGGCAGCACAGAGATTCAGACCCAGGTTAGTAGGACCCCCTCACACCCCTCAAAGGGAGCTTAGGGGGCTTCCAATGTGAACACACCACCTACCAAGAACAAGCTCTGAGCACGGCCCCCTCCCCAGCAGGGCAGCACCCACAGGTTACAGACGGCTATCCTCTTCCACAGATGGGAGGTCCCAGAGGGCCAGAGGCCTGCCCCGGACCCACAGCATGCAAGGGGAGGGCCCTGTGGGGGTGCCCTGTATCCAGGACGCTTCCTCCTCCGGCTCTCTGGCGTGGGGGTAGACAGGGGAGGTGGACAAAGGCCCAGTGGGAGAGAGACACGGCCCCAGCCCCCGCGGCCTGGGAACAAGAGGAGCTTTGTAGGACTCTGAACAATGGGGCGGGGACACTGGGCGTCTGACCCGAGGGATGGGGGTGGAGGCCCAGCAGGGGCTGGGAACCGGGAGGGTGTCAGGCTCCCGCCCCCTCCGCTGCGGGACACCGGCTGGGGGCGGGGACGGGAGGGGTCTGGGGCCCCACATTCAGGCCCCACAATGGAGCTCTGTGTGTTGGCAGGGCCGGGGCGGGGGCACGGCTTCTGGCCCATCCTCCAGCCTCCCTCCCACATTCCCTTACTTCCCTCCCAGCTGGCCAGAAGCTGGGGTCCCGGGTGGGGGAAGGCTGAGAGCTCCAGGCTCAGCGTCCCCCCAGGAGATGGTGGCAGCTGCCCCCCTCGTACCCTTAGAAACCCCCAGGAGGTGGGGGCGGGGGACATCTCAGTACTGAAGGGTCGGCACTGCGGGCCCCAAGGACCCTAGGACACCCTAGGACAGGTGCCAGGAGGGCTGCCTGCCCGGGAAGAGTGTGGGGCAGGCAGTCATAGGGAGGGGAAGACGGCCCATCCCGGGCTGGGTGTGACTGGGGTTCTGCTCCAGGGAGGTGCGAGTTAAATCGGGGGCTCCCTCCCCCCCACCACTCCACCCACCATTAGCATCACAATGACGTCCCTCCACTGGGGGAGTGAGGCCTTCCCGTTACCTTGGCAACCGATGGGGGCCAGGCTGAAGTCGTCCTTTTCCCACGGGCTGGACCAATGGGGTGGGGCTGAGAGATGGGAGGGGTGGATAAGAAGGCGAGGTGGAGGGGATGGGGTGGGAGGGGACGGTGGCCCCCGGGGTCCTGGGACCCGCTGAGATTCCTCTCCCTCCTCCTCTGCTCAGCATTGGCATTGGCATCGGTTTCTATGGCAACAGTGAGACCAGTGATGGGGTGTCCCAGCTCAGCTCCGCGCTGCTGCACGCCAACCACACACTCAGCACCATTGACCACCTGGTGAGGGGCCAGCAACCAGTGGGACCCCAGACCCATACCCGGATGGGCTCCTCACACCCAAGGACAAAGGGATCCAAACTCAGAGCTAAGACCCCAGGCTTGAAGCTTAGGAACCCAGATTCAGAACTTCATCCTGAGACCCACAGACCTCAGACTGTCCACCCCACCCCCACCCCTGGCTGCAAATTGAGGGCCTCACACCCATGCCCAGCCCTGGACCTTACCTGGAACCCCCAAGCCACACGGAAACCAAGCACCAGGGACACCAGCCCCTGTCCACGGGCCAGATCCAGGGCCCCAGACCTGATTCTTGGCCCGTAAGCAAGCTCAGGGACCCCCGCCCTGAGGCCCAGGTCCCCGACTTGAGGCTTCAGCTCCGACCTCAGCTCCGGGATTCTGGGCCCTGGGGCTGAGGCCTGGCCCCACCTCAGGCCTCAGATTCCATGTCCAGCTGCAGACCCTAGACCATGGCACCCAGACTTGAGACCCCAGATTCTGGAAGGCAGATGAAAACTTTAGACCTAAAGCTCCAGACTTAATCTCCGTCCTGGGGCTGGACTCACTACCCTGGGCTCAAGCTACCAACCATCCAGAGCTCTGGATAGAGGCCACAGAACTCCATGAACTTGATCTTGGAGCCCCTCCCCAACCCCTTCCCTTCCTCAATCCTCAGATGTCCCAGACTCCAGACCGCAGACACCTGCTACTATGCACCCCTCCTTCACCTCTAAAACCCCATGCCTTGACCCTGGGCTCCCCACAGGATGTCCTTCCAGGCCTCAGCTCCTGTCCTATCCCCAGGTGATGGAGACGGTGGAGAGGCTGGGCGAGGCAGTGAGGACAGAGCTGACCACCCTGGAGGAGGTGCTCGAGCCACGCACGGAGCTGGTGGCTGCCGCCCGAGGGGCTCGGCGGCAGGCCGAGGCTGTGGCCCAGCAGCTGCAGGGGCTGGCCTTCTGGCAGGGAGTGCCCCTGAGCCCCCTGCAGGTGGCTGAAGATGTGTCCTTCGTGGAGGAGTACAGGTGAGAGGCTGCTCTTCTTGCTGTCTGTGCCAGCAGCTCTCAGGCGGAGTCCCCGGGGGGACAGTTGGCAATGTCTGGAGGCAGTTTTGGTTGTGACAGCTGGGGTGTGTGTGTGCACTGCTGGCATCCAGTGGGCAGAGCCCAGGGACTGTTCAACACCCTGCAATGCACAGGACCCCCCTCCCCACCCATTGGCAGGGAATGATCCAGCCACCATGCCGATTATGATGAGGTTGGCCAGGCGCGGTGGCTCAGGCCTGTAATCCCAGCACTTTAGGAGGCCAAGGTGGGCGGATCACCTGAGGTCAGGAGTTTGAGACCAGCCTGGCCAACATGGAGAAACCCCGTCTCTACCAAAAATACAAAAATTCGCCGGGCGTGGTGGCAGACGTCTGTAATCCCAGCTACTCAGGAGGCTGAGGCAGGAGAATCCCTTGAACCCGGGAAATGGAGGTTGCGGTGAGCTGAGATTTCGCCATTGCACTCCAGCCTGGGCAATAGAGTGAGACTCCATCTCAAAAAAAAAAAAAAAATGATGAGGTTGATAAACCCTGCACAGAGGGACAGATTACGGGACCTCATGACCATCCTGACGCCCATGTCCTCGCCCATTCACTCACTCACCCCCTCCACGTCACTCCACTCACTTATTCACACATGCGTTCATTCCTTGACTCACTCATTCAGCAAGTCACTCTTGGACTCAGTCACTCTCGGACTAACCCAGCAGGCCACTCACTCACTCGTTCATCCGTGTGACATGTGTGTTTGTTCAGCACTGTTTTTTTTTTTTTTGAGATGGAGTCTCACTCTGTCGCCCAGGCTGCAGTGCAATGGCACGATCTCAACTCACTGCAATCTCTGCCTCCTGGATTCCAGCGATTCTCCTGCCTCAGCCTCCTGAGTAGCTGGCATTACAGGCACGTGCCACCACGCCTGGCTAATTTTTGTATTTTTAGTAGAGACGGGGTTTCACCATGTTAGCCAAGCTGGTCTCAAACTCCTGACCTTGTGATCTGCCCGCCTTGGCCTCTCAAAGTGTTGTTCAGCATTATTTATTTAGCACCCTCTGGTGAAAGAGGCAGCATACCTACAGGTCAGGAACCTGAGCTCGAAAGCCAGCCAGCCCCTCCCTAACCATGCGGCCGCAATCAAGTTATTTTGCAGGCATGTGGCATGTGCCTTGGTTTTCCCATCTGTGAAATGGGAATCGGGGCAGCGTCCCCCTTGTTGAATTGGTGCGAATTGTTGAGTTGGCATGTGAGTGCTGAGAAGGACGATTAGCACAGGGAGAGCACCGCAGAGGTGCATGTGAAGTGTAGTCACCCAGGTGGCGGGGCAGGGCAGTGAGCAAGTGGCAGAAATCCCTGCCACGTGGCTGTGTCCTCCAGGGGGGGCCAGCAAGGGATAAACTCGGAGAAAAACATTGTCTGTAAGGTGCTGGGCCATGAGAACTTTGGAGAAAATTACGGAGGGGGCTGGGCATGGTGGTTCACGCCTGTAATCCCAGCACTTTGGGAGGCCGAGGCGGGCAGATCACGAGGTCAAGAGATCGAGACCATCCGGGCTAACACAGTGAAATCCCGTCTCTACTAAAAATACAAAAATTAGCTGGGTGTGGTGGCGGGCGCCTGTAGTCTCAGCTACTTGGGAGGCTGAGACAGGAGAATCGCTTGAACCTGGGAAGTGGAGCTTGCAGTGAGCCGAGATCGTGCCACTGCACTCCAGCCTGGGTGACAGAGCCAGACTCCGTCTTAAAAAAAAAAAAAGAAAATTATAGAGGGATATGAGGTGGGACAGAGTCTGGCAGTTCATCGGGGGACTGAGAAGGTGGCATTTGGAGGAGGAGGCAGTGAGCTGTGCAGCGTCCAGGCAGCCACCCTTCCCAGCGGCCACCATGATGGTGTCCTCATTGCTTTGACCATTAGTAATCATTCATTCATTCATTCATTCATCCAATGTCAGCTGGGGGCCCTGCCTGCGGGGCATGGGCTGAGATTCGGGAGACCTTCCGGGATGCTGTGCTCCGGTGGGGAAGGCTGACTGGGGCTGAAAAAGCTGGAGGTCAGGACACACCTGCAGGGCAGCAGGTGTAAGAGACAGACAGGCCTGGGTTTGAGGAAGTCCAGATCCTGCATTGTGGTCAGGCCCAGGGGCTGCACAACCCGGGCCTCAGCTCCTCCTCCTGGAGGAGGGTAGGGAAGTGGGGGGAGCCATGAGGGTGACGCCAGGGTGAGGCAGACCCACCATCGCTAGAAAATATCTTCCGGGTGCACCACCGCGAAAGCACCCCGCACTTGGGCGTCCCTCGACAGACAAATCAGGGGTCCCCAAGGGAGTCTTGCTGGAGGGGGCACCTGCGAGGCTGGGGGGAAGCAGCCAGAGACGAGGGTTAGTGAAGCCCAAGCTTGTGGGGCCTGCAGAGAATGGCAGGATTAACTGAGCACTTACTATGTGCCGAGCACTGTGCTGTTGTTACGGGGGGTCCTTGCTCCCAGAGCTCCCAAGATTGTGGTGGCTACTTCCAAGATGGCGGCAAGCCTCTTGTCCTCTGACCTGGGGTTCTTGACCTCACGGATTCCAAGGAATGGAATCTTGGGCCATGCGGTGGGTGTTACAGCTCTATTAGAAGCCGTGGGTCACGGAAGAGAACCGTGGAACCCAGCGACTAGTGTGCAGCTCGATCAGGACGAACCCAGGCACTTAGCTGTGCAGGAACAATGGCGAGCCTCTAGCCCGATTGGGAGCGGCAATGGGTGCCTTGCTGGATCAGGAGCACAGCGGACACTCTGCCAGATCCAGAGGGGTGGAAGTCAGCAGAGGGTCTGCAACGGCGGCAAACAGCAGCGGTGGACGGCGAGCGAAAGCTCAGCTAGAGCCGTAACAGACACGGACCAGAGAGTGTGCAGTTTCAAGATTTAATAGAGTGAAAACAGAACTCCCATACAAAGGGAGGGGACCCAAAGGGGGTAGCCGTCGCTGGCTGGAATGCCTGGGTTTATATCCCGATCATTGTCCCTCCCCCTGTGCTCGCAGGCGATAGATGATTGGCTATTTCTTTACCTCCTATTTTTGCCTAATTAGCATTTTAGTGAGCTCTCTTTACTACCTGATTGGTTGGGTGTGAGCTAAGTTGCAAGCCCCGTGTTTAAAGGTGGATGCGGTCACCTTCCCAGCTATGCTTAGGGATTCTTAGTCGGCCTCGGACATCCAGCTAGTCCCGTCTGTCCTGTCTCTCACTGTGGCTTGCATGCTTGCACCTCCTGAATCATGGTGGTGGGCCCTTCGCTGATATCTAAGTATTAACTTTTCTTTTTCGTTTTTGAGACTAAGTCTCACTCTTGTCGCCCAGGCTGGAGTGCAGGGGCGCAATCTCGGCTCACTGCAACCTCCGCCTCATAGGTTCAAATGATTCTCCTGCCTCAGCCTCCCAAGTAGCTGGGATTACAGGCGTGCACCACCACGCCCGGCTAACTATTGTATTTTTAGTAGAGACGGGGTTTCACCATGTTGGCCAGGCTGGTCTCAAACTCCTGACCTCAAGTGATCCGCCCGCCTCAGCCTCCCAAAGTGTGGGGACTACAGGCGTGAGCCACCGTGCCTGGCCAAGTATTAACTATTAAATAACATCTCAGTTCCCTCGATCACGCTCAGGCTAACCTCTAAGTGTGTCCACATGCTTGGCACTCTCCTAAGCACTTCTAGTCACGCATCCCACTCGAGGCAACGTTCTCAAGCCAGTGCTGTTGTGCTCCCCACGTTACATGTGGGGAAACTGAGGAATGAGAGGCTAAGGTTACCGAGACAGAGTTACCCGGCCAGTTAAGCGGAGGGGCTGGGGTTGAGACCAGGCAGCCTCTGCCTCCAGACGTCATGCCCTCTGGGGATGCGATGGGATCCTTGGTGCAGTCTGAGAATGAATATCTCCACTCTGCAGGGTGGGGTCGGGGATGAGGAGCTCAGAGAGGACACATCACGTGTCCCTGGTCACAGGGCACATGTGTGCGGCCTGGCCAAGGGATAGTCCCAGGTGCTCAGGACCTGTGTTCTAAACCGCTCCAGTGTCCCGTCTCCTGATAACACCATTTCACAGATGAGCTGGGCTGTGGCCCAGACACAGTAAACAGCAGGAGGCTGAGCTTGGAGGGTGGTGAATGTGAGGCTGAGCTGGGGGACAGGGTGAATGTTGGTGGGGGGTTGCTGTTCCGCCGGGGTGCCTGGAGGCAGGTTTCAGCCCTACACTCTCCCCTCCCAGGTGGCTGGCCTATGTCCTCCTGCTGCTCCTGGAGCTGCTGGTCTGCCTCTTCACCCTCCTGGGCCTGGCGAAGCAGAGCAAGTGGCTGGTGATCGTGTAAGTGCAGGCAGTAGGGGGACCCAGTGCTTGCCTGGCACTCTCCTGGCAGGCAGGACCTCAGTCTTACAACTCTCCTACACAGAGGACTGTGGTCCTTCAGGTCAGGGCCGGGTACACAGGAAGAAAAGAGAGTCAGAGCAACCCAGGAGGGAGGCGGGGACAGACCTGAAAACAGGCAGCCGTCACAGTATGAAGTATGCTGGAATCATGGCAGAAATAATCATTGTGTTTGCAATAAAGATGAGGATGAGGCCAGGCGCGGCGGCTCACGCCTGTAATCCCAGCACTTTGGGAGGCCGAGGTGGGTGGATCATGAGGTCAGGAGTTCGAGACCAGCCTGACCAACATGGAGAAACCTGTCTCTACTAAAAATACAAAAATTAGCCGGGTGTGGTGGCGTGCACCGGTAGTCCCAGCTACTCAGGAGGCTGAGGCAGGAGAATTGCTTGAACCCGGGAGGTGGAGGTTGTGGTGAGCCAAGATCACACCATCGCACCCCACTCCAGCCTGGGTGACAGAGTGAGACTCCATCTCAAAAAAAAAAAAAAAAAAGGCCGGGCGTGGTGGCTCACACCTGTAATCCCAGTACTTTGGGAGGCCGAGGCGGACGGATGACGAGGTCAGGAGATTGAGACCATCCTGACTAACACGGTGAAACCCCGTCTCTACTAAAAATACAAAAATTAGCCGGGCGTGGTGGTGGGCATCTGTAGACCCAGCTACTCGGGAGGCTGAGGCAGGAGAATTGCCTGAACCCGGGAGGTGGAGGTTGCAGTGAGGTGAGATCGCACCACTGCACTCCAGCCTGGGTGACAGAGTGAGGCTCCGTCTCAAAAAAAAACAGATGAGGATGATGGTCTATTGAGGGTCATGCACGCTGATTCCTTCAGTTGCCTCCACCCCATGAAGGAGCTACCATAAGGCTCCATGTGGCCGGTCAGGGACCTGAGGCAGAAGGTGGCCAAGTCCAAGACTGAGCCATCCTTAAGTGTCGTGGCAGATCCACAGGACCACACTGATTTCACAGCTTGCTCTACGTGCCCGACACTCTTCCCTGCACTCCGTGGAGCGCCTCATGCCCCCTGTGAGGAAGGTGCTTCTTTCTCCCTGTTTTGTATTTTGAGAAGGTCTTGCTTTGTTGCCCAGGCTGGAGTGCAATGGCATGATGACAGCTCACTGCAGCCTCTGTCTCCTGAGGCTCAAGTGATCCCCCCACCTCGGCCTCCAGAGTAGCTGGGACCACGGGCTTATGCCACCACTCCCGGCTAAGTTTTTGTTTTTTTGTTTTTTGTTTTTTTGAGCTGCAGTTTGGCTCTTGTTGTCCAGGCTGGAGTTGAGTGGCGTGATCTTGGCTCACTGCAACCTCTGCCTCCTGGGTTCAGGCGATTCTCCTGCTTCAGCCTCCCAAGTAGCTGGGATTACAGGCATATGCCACTACACCTGTCTAATTTTGTATTTTTAGTAGAGACGGGGTTTCTCCATGTTGGTCAGGATGGTCTCAAACTCCCGACCTAAGGTGATCTGCCTGCCTCAGCCTCCCAAAGTGCCTGGATTGCAGGCATGAGCCATCGTGCCTGGCCTAAGTTTTGCATATTTTTGTAGAGATGGAGTCTTGCTATGTTGCCCAGGCTGGTCTCGAACTCCTTGCCTCAAGTGATCAGCCTGCCTCAGCCTTTCAAAGTACTGGGTTTACAGGCACGAGCTACCACGCCCGGCCCTTCTCCCTGTTTAACAGAGGGAGAGACTGAAGATCAGAGAGGTTGGGGCACTTGCTTAGGGCCACACAGCTAGAAGTGCTAGAGCTGGGATTTGAACCAGGCAGGCCATTCCCATTGGAGGAGTCCCTGTGTCCTCTCTGGCCCTGGTGGGGTGGGGCAGAGTTGAACTTGTGCCTCCATTGCCCCTGAGAGAGTGGGAGAGACCCCTCGAAGGCTTGTAGACCCATAAACCTAGCCAACACAGGGCAGGTCTGAGACTGGAAGCCAGGCCTTCAGTTTGGGGACCCCTGGGTGCCCTTCTTGCTTATTGGTCACCCTATCAATGCTGACACGGCCCCCTGCACCCCTCCCTACCCGGAAAGTCCAGAGCCTTTCAGATTTCAGCCCTGGCACTGTCTCCCATTCTCAGAGGAGACAGGGCAGAGCCAGAGGCTGACCAGGCTGTGGGTGGACTTGGGGGAGCCTTTGGGGGAAGTGAGCCCAGAGGTGAGCAGTCACCGTCCCAGGGTCCTGGAGCTGGGATCCAAGCTGCGACCACCCAGCCCAGGGCCCTGCTCGTACTGCACACCCTGCTCATCTGGGCAGGAGCCAGATGTCCAGCTGGACGTCAGCAGCCACTGGCCTACCCCCAACCACCGAACTTCTGTGTCCCTAATTCTGATCCTCCAGGCTCCAGAGGTGGGTGGAGGCGGGGGACGGCTGTGATGGGATTTGGGGTGTGGAAAGAGGCTAGGCTAGGAGATTAAGAACCCCAGGCTGATCCTCCCTCCCCCACTCTAGGATGACAGTCATGAGTCTCCTGGTTCTCGTCCTGAGCTGGGGCTCCATGGGCCTGGAGGCAGCCACGGCCGTGGTGAGTGCCAGGGCCGGGTCATTGGGCTCTGGGACTCAGGGGGCCTGGAGACTTCAACTTCTGGATCTCGGGATGGCATGGTTTAGTAGAGAAAGGAATTGGGGGGCACGATCACAGCTCTGAGGTTTAGGGCTGGTTTCCTGGGTCCTGAGTGGGTACCGATTGGTGTCCTGGACGTTTGAGCTATAATGGAGGAGGGGCTGGAAACCTGGATTCCTAGGTCTGAGGGAGGAGGGGCTGGGGGTCTGGACTCCTGGGTGTGAGGGAGGAGGAGCCGGGGGCCTAGACTCCTGAGTCTGGGGGAGAAAGGGCTGGAGAGTCTGAACCCCTGGATCTGAGGGACGAGGGGCCTGGGGCCTGGACTCCTGAGTCTGAGGGAGGAGGGGCTGGGACCTGGAGCCCTGGGTGGGGAGGGGAGCTGGGGAGCCAGGCACTGGGTGCTGTGGGAGTGTGGAATCGGGGCAGTTTTGGGTTTGAGCCCCTTTTCTGCTGCCTCACACAGGGCCTCAGTGACTTCTGCTCCAGTCCAGACCCTTATGTTCTGAACCTGACCCAGGAGGAGACAGGGCTCAGCTCAGGTGATTTCCAAGGGCCCGGTGGGTCCGCCGGGTTGGGCAGTGCAGGCCCTGGCTTCCTCAGGATTCCTCTGTGCCCGGGTCCTGCCCAGGGTGGGGTGGGGGTGCAGCCTGCCAGGCGAGACCCAGCCCTCTGGAAGGGAAGCAGGGCTCCTGGCCACTCCCCAGCTCGGAGCCCTCCTGGAGCCCCGCCACCCACCAGACCCTCATCCCTTCTGCTCCAGCTGGCAGCGCCTCTCCTGGTGGGCTGGAAAAGAGGGCAGGATAAAGATGCTGGTGCCAGGAAGAGAGAGGAGGGTCAGAAGAGGGTGCTCCTGGGTGTCAGGAATGGGGGGTTTGGCCCCCTGGAGAAAACTGGGGAGCACCATTTAGTCAGGGGTTCCCAGGGAGTATAGGGATGCCCACCAGCGCCGGCTCTGGCTGTGGCAGGAGCAGAAAGGACGCGGGGCTGGCAGGTCTCTGAAGGTAAGGCCGTCTGGCTCCAGGAGGGCTCCAGGGCTGGGCTGAGGCCCCTAACCCTGCTAACCCCCCAGTCCCCGGCCTTCCCCCGGGAGATCCCTGGGGCCCAGGCTCACGGCCTCCTCCCCTCTCCTCCTCCCACTTCAGACATCCTGAGCTATTATTTCCTCTGCAACCAGGCCGTCTCCAACCCCTTCCAACAGGTTAGGGCTGCGGGCAAGGGAAACGGGTGTTGAGGGAACCAGAAATCTGGACTCTGAAGGGAGGGGGCGGGGCTGGGGCTGGGGCCTGGACTCCTGGGTTCCGGGGAGGATGCAGGCCAGGGGCCCGAGTGCTGTGTCCGGAGGAGAGGAGAGAGGGCCAGGGGCGTATACGCCTCGGTCCTCCTCCCTCCCTTTCTCTTTCCGCAGAGGCTGACTCTGTCCCAGCGAGCTCTGGCCAACATCCACTCCCAGCTGCTGGGCCTGGAGCGAGAAGCTGTGCCTCAGTTCCCTTCAGCGCAGGTCGGTGGGTGGGCGCTCCCCAGACACGCGGACCCCAAGGGGAAGGCGGACGGGGCGGGATGGAGCTGTGGGGCGTAGGTGGGACCCAAAGAACCAGACCGGTTGGCCGTGTGTGGGCGGGCCCTGGGTTGTGGGCGGGGCTGCAGAGCTAGGCGGGGCCTTGTGTCGTGGGCGTGGCCGCAGGGCGGGGCCAGGGCGATGGGCGGGCCTGAAGAGTTCGTGGGAAAACGATCTCTCCTCGCCCTGCAGAAGCCTCTGCTGTCCTTGGAAGAGACTCTGAATGTGACAGAAGGAAACTTCCACCAGTTGGTGGCACTGCTACACTGCCGCGGCCTGCACAAGGTGAACCCCTTCCCCCTCCCAATTTCTTCTCCCACGGGGAGCCTCTGCCTCGACCCACAGAACTACCTCTTTCCTCTCCTTGGACCCCTGCCATTGCGCCTGAGGCTATCTCTGTATCCTCTGTTTATATGATTTATCTGTCCTATATCTATTCTCTACCTATTTATAACCTGTCCTCTACCTACCTATCAAGCATTATCCATATTCCTTCCCTCCTCCCTCCCTTTCCCCCTCAACTCCCGCACTCCCCGCCGGGTCCCCATCCCACCCTCCCCGTCCATTCCTGCCACCTTTTCCTTCCTTGTCTTCTCTCCTCTCTTCGTCCTCCTGCCTCTCCCTCCCTCCTAGAGGCTGCCGCTCAGTGAGTTCTGGAGCAAGACTGCCTGGGTTCCAGTCCTAGCTCTTGACCAAGGGCAAGTCACCTAACTTCTCTGTACCTCAATTAGTTCCCTCACTTATAAACCTGGGATTGCAAGAGTGGGCACCTGCCCAGCTCCCCTGCGGCGTTCATACACTGTGTATGCTGTTCATATACTGGACAGGCAGGGGCGGGCAGGGCGCCAAGGAGGAAAGATATTTGGTGTCCTGCAGGCTCCAGTTTGGGCTCTGCCGCAGGCTGCACGGCCATAGGCAGGTGAGCGTGGCTGACTCTGCTTCCTACCCATACTGTGAGGAAGGACGAGTTGTTTTTTTTTTTTTCACTGGATGGCTGTGAGGATTGAAAAAAAATTCCCCTTATAAAACAGTAGGAGCTGGCCGGGCACGGAGGCTCACACCTGTAATCCCAGCACTTTGGGAGGCCCAGGCGGGTGGATCACCTGAGGTCAGGAGTTCAAGACCAGCCTGGCCAACATGGTGAAACCCCGTCTCTACTAAAAATAGAAAAAGTTAGCCGGGCATGGTGGTGGGCGCCTATAATCCCAACTACTCGGGAGGCTGAGGCAGGAGAATCACTTGAATCCGCGAGGCAGAGGTTGCAGTGAGCTGAGATTGCGCCACTGCACTCCAGCCTGGGCAACAAGAGCGAAACTCTGTCACAAACAAACAAACAAACAAAACCAGTAAGAGCTGTTCTAAAACACACACCCGAGGATGCCTTTCCCCGGCCAGTCTTCCCGTCAAAGCCCTCACACTGCATAGCCTTCACCAAGTACCTGACCCTGTTGCGTTTCACAGGTGATAACTCATCGATACGTCCTAACAATGCTATGAAGAAGGAACTATGATTATCCCACCTAACAGATTTAGAAGATGAGGTGCAGAGTTGAGGGACTTTCCCAAGGTCACACGGCCAGCCAGCCCTTGCACACTGAGGAGAGAGGGATCTTCCGGAGGGCCCCACCCTCTGCCCCCCACAGCCAGGCAGTTGCCCAGTCTTGTCCTTTCTGCTTCTGGAATGTCTTCATGCATCTGCTCTCAATGCCCAATGCCCCTGCTGCAGCTGAGGCCTCGTTCTTTCGGCTGGAGAAGGAAGCATGGCCCCCTCCCCATCTGTCCCCTCATGGACCCTAGAAGAGGGCTGCCAGATTCAGCAAACAGCAAACTACTCTGCTATAAGTACGCCCGGTGCAATGCTGGGGTGACACTTATACCAGAAAATTATGTATTGGGCATCTGACATTCAAATTTAACTGGAAGTCCTGAATTTGATCTGGCAACCCTACCCAAGAGGGATTTGTCTACACCACCGCATGGATCTGAGCTTTCCCTGGTCTGGCTCAGACAGACCCCTTCTGTGGCTCCCACTGCCCCCCACCCTTCTGGAACTGGCATTCCAAAAAGGGAGTGGGGGGTAAGCACTATGCTCAGAATTGCCGACTATTGAGCTGAGAAAGGCTGGGCCCCACCCAGCCCAGGGCTGCTCTGATCTTTTGCATAAGGATAAACAGGTCCAGGCAGTTTTCTGTGGCCTAGGCAGAAACTGGGCTGGAATACAGGCCCCCAGACTCCTTTGTGGAGGGAGGGAAGGGAAGGAGGAGGACAGATCACTCTACCCTTCCCTACCACTGCACCATGAGACCCTGGGTCTCCATCTCCCCTGTCAGGGCGTCAGGGTCCTCACAGATTAAAATCAAGAATAAGTGGCTGGGCCGGGCACTGTGGCTCATGCCTGTAATCCCAGCACTTTGGGAGACCAAGGTGGGCGGATCACCTGAGGTCAGGAGTTTGAGACCAGCCTGGGCAACATGGCGAAATCCCATCTCTACCAAAAATACAAAAAAACTAGCCGGGTGTGGTGGCACACCCCCGTATTCCTAGCTACTCAGGAGGCTGAGGCACAAGAATTGCTGGAACCCAGGCGGTGGAGGTTGCAGTGAGCTGAGATCGTGTCACTGCACTCCAGCTGGGGTGACAGAGCCAGAATCCGTTTCAAAAAAAAAAATAGGAGGGGGCCAGGCATGAGTGCCTCCTGCCTATAAACCTAGAACTTTGGGAGGCCCAGTGGGGCAGATCAGAACTCCTTGAGCCCAGGAGTTCAAGACCAGCCTGGCCAACATGGCGAAAACCCATCTCTATTAAAAAAAAATCAACAGTAAGGGACTTCAGGGATGAGGAGGAAGGAGGGTGGGGGCTGGAGCCTAAGAGAATCAGCTCCAATATCGCTTCAGCCCCTTCCAGACAGTGTGACTCTGGGCTAGTAGCTTGCCCTCTCTGGGCTGCAACTTCTTTCCACCACTGCAAAAGGTGGCAGCGTGAGAGGGTCGGTGTCTGCCTGGCAGGGCTGTTGTGAGGATGAAGGACAGTGTGCATGTACCAATACTCTCAAAACAGGGCCTCCATTGCCCGGACAGGTCCCTACCCCCACCCTCACTGGCATAGTAACAGACAGCCCACCTCAACCAGGTGCTCCTGCCAGAAACTCAGGCTCTTACCTCCCACAACCATTCTCGGAACAAGTTCTGTTGGCCCTTTCTCTGAAACCTATCTGGACTCCCACCGCTGTTGCTACCACGACCGCTGTGCCCTGCGTCCCTGCATCCTAGCCACCATGACCACAGGGGCCTCTTCCCTGTCCCACCTCGCCTATCCCCGTCTGTCCTCCACGCAGCAGCCAGCCAGCTGGGTGATCCTTTTAAAACACAATCCGATCAAGTTCTTCCTCTGCTTAAAACGCTCAGTGATTCCCCTTGGTCATGGATTAAAATCCCTGTTCCTCGCCCTGACCTACAAGGGCCTGGGTGGTCAGTCCTGGATATGTCTGCCTCTGGCCTCAGCCCCTCCCAGCTTCCTCTGCACAGCCCTCTGCCTGGCTCCTTCCTGGAGGACCCATCCCTGCTGGTGGGGTCACCCGACCTACCCCTGCCCTGCACTGACCCCCGCCCTCCTACCTCGTTGCGCACCAGCCTCTGAGATGACCTTCTCGGTCCTGTTTACCGAAGTTTCCTGGTACTGGGGGCAGCGCCTGGGGCAGAGCAGGCTCTCTCAACCCCCACTGAATGCATATGCTGTGCAGGTGCTCAGCACTCGGTGAAGGCCATTTCTGCTGGTTTCTTGGGACGACAGTCATCAGAGCCAGCATTTGTTGGCATGTTGAGTGTGTACCGTGTGTGCGGTGTCATCCTGAGCCACTGGTTGGTTCTTCTACGTGCTGTTCCATGTGCTCTAGGCCAGTGATTCTGCCCCCAGGGACACTTGGCTGGGTGAGGAGTTCTGCCCCCAGGGACACTTGGCCGAGTGTCGAGTTGCTGTTGGTTGTCACACTGCGGGAAGGGGTGCTCCTGGCATCTGGTGGGTGGAGCTGAGCAGTGCTGCTCAGCATCCCACAGCACACAGGGCAGCGCCGTCACCACAATGATCGGGCTCAAAATGTCAGCAGGGCCCAGGTTACGAAGCCCTCGCCCCTGGACCAAGGCGGAGCTGGCGGTGGCTGGCCTGTGGGCGCTTGGGACAGGGGAGGATGCTCTTGCAGGGGGTGCCACTGCCGGGAAGGAGAAAGGAAACGGGAGTAGCAGTTTTCAGGTTCCTGGGTAGATGGAGATGGAGGAGAGGGCCCAGGGCTGGTGGGAGATGCTGGACTGGCTCTGGATGTGGGGTGCGGATCGGGGAGGACCCATGTGAAAGGGAGATAGGGGCCTGCAATGACAAGGGGGGGTGCAGCTCAGGAGAAGCCAAGTCTGGAGGCTGTGCAATTAATTCCTGAGTGCCAGGCCTATCACACCAACGACCCCACTGTACCCACTGTATTCTCAGAACTGCCCTTTGACAGGGGAAACTGAGGCACAGAGCGGTCAGTTGACATGTGCAGTACCACAGCCGGGAGGACGGTCAGACTGGTGTGCACAGAGTGTGCTGGCGGGGGAGGGGGTGGGGGGCACAGCCTGATGATGCCCTCCCCTCAGGACTATGGCGCAGCCCTGCGGGGCCTGTGCGAAGACGCCCTGGAAGGCCTGCTCTTCCTGCTGCTCTTCTCCCTGCTGTCCGCAGGAGCACTGGCCACTGCCCTCTGTAGCCTGCCCCGAGCCTGGGCCCTCTTCCCACCCAGGTCAGGAGCGGGGGAGAGTAGGGTCCTGGGGAGGGAAGAGGAGGGGCAGCACCTGGGGACCACGGTGGTGGGGGGTGGGGGGTGCAGCCTCCTGATGGGTCCCCATCCCGCCTCTCTGCCATGCCCCGCATCAAACCCCAGTGACGACTACGATGACACAGACGATGACGACCCTTTCAACCCTCAGGTAATGGATGCCTGCGTCTGAGGGAGGAGGGGCTGGGGCCTGGACGCCTGGGTCTGAGGGAGGAGGGGCTGGGGCCTGGACGCCTGGGTCTGAGGGAGGAGGGGCTGGGGTCCCACAGTACAAAGCCAATTCCCACTCCATTCCCTCCTCTCCCTCCCCCCCGCCCCCCCGCCCCGAATCTCCCAGCAGGAATCCAAGCGCTTTGTGCAGTGGCAGTCGTCTATCTGAGCCCCTCCTCCCGGCCGGACTGGAGCCTGGCTCCCCTTTTCGGTGAGCTTCCAAGGGCCACCCCAGCTCCCGCAGCCTGGCCTCTGCCCTCCCCTCCCGCCCTCCGAGCTGCTCCAGGCACGGGCTGCGTGCTTCCTGCTGGGTGGACCGCACCGGGCAGGCCCTCCAGCCTGCATCACTGCCCTGTCTCTCCCTCTCTCCGCAGTTCCTTCCCTGGCTGCCGGAGGAGACCCCACTAACCCAGCCTGCCTGGGCTCTGACCACTAACACTCTTGGCCACGGACAGCCTGCACAGGACCACCTCCCTGCCCTTGGCCACTGTGCCCCCATTTCTGTCCTTGGCCTTGGGAGTAGCTGAGGGGGCAGACTAGGGAGTAGGGCTGGCAGGGGAGGGGGGCAGACAGCCTCGCACCCTTCATCCCTGGCTGCCGGTCCCATCCTTGGAGGGACTAAGCTGGGGGCGGGGGACGTGAGTCCCCCTGCTGCCCCTGCCACGTCCCAGTGGGTTCTGACCCCCCGATCTCAACTTGTGGCACTAACTTGGAAAAGGGTTGATTTAAAATAAAAGGGAAGACTATTTTACAAGCAGCCGGGCCCTCCTTATTTCTCCTCTCCCTTGATTCGGTCTCATGGCCGGGGCTGGGACATCCTCCCTGCTGTCCTCTCTCCCCTGGCCTCCCAGCTGCCAGGAATTTCTGCACCTGTCCAGGCTCAGCAAAGGGTCCAAAGACATTGTTCTTTTTTAAAAAAAAAAAAAAATCAAAAAACAAAAAGAACGCTTTCTTCTGATTCTAAAAGTAATACACGTGTCCTGACACAGGAAGACACAGGCATCTCTGGCACAGAATAGATGGCCTAGAAATAGATCTAAGTGTGTGTGTGTGTGTGTGTGTGTGTATATATATACACACATGACAGAAGACAGATTTCAAGTCAGTGTGGAAAGGACGGTTGGTTTAGCAGCAGCAGTGACATATCGGCTCTCCATCTGGCCAAAAACTTCTATAGATAAAATGGGTGGAAGATCTAGATGTATGCAAGTAAAGGCACCGAAGAATTTCTAGAGAAATTAGGAGGGTGGGTGTGGTGGTGCATGCCTGTGGTTCCAGCTACTCGGGAGGCTGAGGCTCCTTGCTTGAGCCTGTTTCGAGGCGGCAGTGAGCTGTGATTGTGCCACTGCACTCCAGCTTGGGCAACAGAGCAAGACCCTGTCTTTAAAAAAAAAAAAAAAAAAAAAGACAAAAAACAGAGGCTGGCTGCGGTGGCTCATGACTGTAATCCCAGCATTTTGGGAGGCCAAGGTGGGTGGATCCGTTGAGGGCAGGAGTTTGAGAGCAGAGTGGCCAACATGGTGAAACCCCGTCTCTACTTAAAAAAAAAAAATTAGCTGGGCGTGGTGGCACAGGCCTGTAAGGCCAGCTACTCGGGAGGCTGAGGCAGGAGAATTGCTTGAACCTGGAGGTGGAGGTTGCACCACTGCACTCCAGCCTGGGAGATCAAGTGAGACTCCATCTCAGAAAAAAACAAAACAAAAACAGAGAAATTAGGAGAATATTTGTATATTGTCTGCATGTCCTGTATCTGGGTAGGGAAAGTGGGGAGGGAGGAGTTTAAGCAGATCATTAAACCAGAAAGGGAAAGATAGCTTAGTTGACAAATTATAGATTGAAAAAAATACCGTAAAGTCAAAAGGCAAATTGATAGACTGGGGAACAGTGAGTGCGTGCGTGTGTGTGTGTGTGTGTGTGTGTGTGTGTATGTTAACAGTTATGATGCAGAAATATGTTATTCTTAAAAGATATAATCTACAAAAGCCTTCATAAACTAAGGAAAAGACAACCCATTTAAAAGTAATCAACTGAGTTGAATATTCAAAGTAAAAATTCCAACATCAGTAAACAGACAAAAAGATTCAAACTCTAATAATTGGGAAATGCAATTTGAAAGGATGAGAAACTACACTTTTTCACTACCTAGACACAATGAAGTTAACAAGAGTGGTGACGTCCTGGACGGGCGAGGACCTGGAGGAACAGGCACTCAGAACACTTCTCCTGAGGCTGTGAACTGCCACCATCCCTTGAAAAAAAAAAAAAAATGCGCTTGTATGTGATCAGATCAAAACTGCATACACCCCATGCCCCAACAGTCCTGCTTTTGGGAATCGATTTACAGAAAAAGACACACAGGCCTCTGAAGACTTATATTTAGAGCTGCCTGTTACAACGATGCCACTTTGATCAGCTAAACCCTGAAAGCAAACATCCAAAAAAAGAGAAGTCCAATAAATCACCGCACAGCAGGGCTCTCTGGAAGAAACCAGCTCTTGGCTGAGTTAAGGATGTGACGGAAAAACCTGGCAGAGAGGAGCTATCAGAGCAGGGTGTGGCAGACAGCAGTGGCAGACTGGACTGATGGAGAGGGGCCTGCACAGTGAAGGGCCCAGCTTCTCATTCAAGACACCCCAGGCCACCATCCTGGTCCTGCTTCTCACGACTTTCACAGATGTGGGAAAGTCACTTGACCCATTGGACCTTGGTTGCCTCCTTGATCAAACGGGTATCACAAATCCAAAATTCCAAAATCCACAGATCCAAAGAGCTTCGAAGCCAAGCCATCCCCAAGCTCACTGGGCAGGAAAACCTGACCTGCGTTGGTGGGAGATGACTTACAGACATGACTGACCCTCCTGGTGTGAACGTTCACATACTTCCCCGCAGAAAGGTTAACCAGGCTGCTGCATACTGCTGTGCTGAGCACTGAGGGTGCCGTGTGCCCTGCGGAGTAGAGATCATATTGCCTTTGAAACTGAAAAGTCCTGAATCTCAGCACACACCTGGCTCCGAGGGGATCGAGTTGATGCTTGGTGACCCATAGTGCCAGATGCTGGTGTCCAGCGTGGGGCCTGCTGCTGCTCTGTGCCTGTCAATCATTTCTGTTTTGTGCACTACAAGGAGCGTTCAGAGGAAGCTTTAGATATGTGGGCCTGAGGGTGGGAATAAAAATCAACTGCAATTTCAGGGAGGGGTTCTGGGGGCCACATGCGTTCACTCGCTTTTTCCTGACCATGTGGGCTGTCTGCCCCGGGCCCGGCCCTGCTGCTATGCTGACTTCTTTCCTCTCAAACACTGCCCTCTAGTGCCCCTGAGCCCATTTCCCACGCACAGGCACCCGCTGACTGTTGGGCGGCTGCAAAGTACCTTGAGATTCAGCTAGCTGCTTGATCTCCCATGCCAATGAGCCTGAGGGTGATCTTTCATCAAGAAGTTGGCCGGGCGCTGTGGCTCACGCCTGTAATCCCGGCACTGTGGGAGGCCGAGGCAGGCGATCACCTGAGGTCAGGAGTTTGAGACCAGCCTGGCCAACATGGTAAAACCCCGTCTCTACTAAAAATACAAAAATTAGCCGGGCATGGTGGCGGGCGCCTGCAATCCCAGCTACTCAGAAGGCTGAGGCAGGAGAATCACTTGAACCTGGGATGTGGAGGTTGCAGTATGCCTGGATCGCATCACTGCACTCCAGCCTGGGCAACAGAGTGAGACTCTGTCTCAAAAAAAAAAAAAAAAAAAAAAAAAAAAAAAGGCATTTTACCCAACCTTTACAAAAGGAAAATCCAGTGGTTATTTTTAGAATGTTACCTACGGGGGCTTCCACTCCGACCAGGATGGAGTCACAGAGACTGGACTTGCTCTCCTTGCTACAACGACCCCCCAAGAATAGAGTAAATACAAGAAAACAACAGTGGTCAAGACTCTAACAAGAAAGGGATCCCTGAGGGATGGAAACATCAGGGCAAGCCCTCAAATTGCCACTGGGTCCCGTTACAAGTTTCTAGGCCACGGGACAGGGAGGGAAGACTGAGGCGGAGCTGGGAGGACTCTGTGAGCAGAGGAGACAAAGCAGAGAGTCTGAGCTTTGTTCTTGAGCTTTGTTTTGAGAATGCAGTTATGGGCCGGGCGCCTGTAATCCCAGCACTTTGGGAGGCCGAGCTGGGCAGATCACCCAAGGTTAGGGGTTCAAGACCAGCCTGACCAACATGGTGAAACCCCGTCTCTACTAAAAATACAAAAAATTGCCTGGGCGCAGTGGCTCACACCTGTAATCCAAGCAATCCCAGCACTTCGGGAGACCGAGGCGGGTAGATCACCTGAACTCAGGTGTTCGAGACCAGCTTTGCCAACACGGTGAAACCCTGTCTATACTAAACATACAAAAATTCGCTGGGTGTGGTGGTGGGTGGCTGTAGTCCCGGCTACTCGGGAGGCTGAGGCAGGGGAAATCTCTTGAACCCGGGAGGTGGAGGTTGCAGTGAGCCAAGATCGTGCCATTGCACTCCAGCCTGGGCAGCAGAGCGAGACTCCATCTCAAAAAATAAATAAATAAAAATAAAAATAAATTATCTTGGACTTCCAGCCTCCAGAACTCTGAGAAATAAGCGTTTGTTATTTTTGAGCCACCAGTCCATGGTCCTCTGCATAGTCCATCCATGCAGCCTGAATGGACTAGAATGCCAGGGAAAGAACCACCTGGAGGGACTGAAGGAAACAGTGCCTGAGTTCTGGGGACTCACAGGGGCTTGACAAGGCGCTGTTCCTGCCAGAAGAACCTCATAACTGAAGGAACACTGGGTAGAACACGGAGAGGGTCTTACATCAACTGAGTGGAATAAGCAGCCCTAGCCTGTTAAACACTGTTCTGGCCCCACCTGAGGAATCTTTTTTTTTTTTTTTTTTTGAGACAGAGTCTTGCTCTGTCACCCAGGCTGGAGTGCAGTGGCGCAGTCTCGGCTCACTGCAAGCTCCGCCTCCCAGGTTCACTCCATTCTCCTGCCTCAGCCTCTCCGAGTAGCTGGGACTACAGGCGCCTGCCGCCGCGCCCGGCTAATTCACCTGAGGAATCTTAAAAGCAAAACCTGAAAGGATCAAGCTGCTTCCAAGTAACGTGACTGCATTCTCAAACAAAGCTCAAGAATATTTACAGGCGCACAAAAGTAAGGAGCGCCCGACAAGGTAATACTGACATTGTCTAGTATCCCATAACAAAGTCACCAAATATGCAAAAAGCAGGAAAATAGGGGACACCATGAGGATAAAAATCATTCAACTGAAATGGACCCAGGAGTTAGAATTAGTAGGTAAGAACATTAAAACAACTATTATACTGTACTCCATACGTTCAAAAGGTTCTTTACAGATATGGAAGATATTAAAAAAACCCAAATTGGGTATCAGGAGATAGAAATTACAATGTCTGAAATAAATAATGCACTAGCTAGTAATAATGCACTTGGTTTGTTTTTGTTTCTGGTTTTTTGGGACAGAGTCTTGCTCTGTTGCCCAGGCTGTAGTGCAGTGGCGTGATCTAGGCTCACTGCAGCCTCTGCCTCCGAGGTTCATGCAATTCTCATACCTCAGCCTCCCAAGTAGCTGGGATTACAGGTGCGTGCCACCACACCCAGCTAATTTTTGTATTTTTAGTAGAGATGGTGTTTCACCATGTTGGCCAGGCTGGTCTCAAACTCCTGACCTTAAATGATCTGCCAGCCTCAGCCTCTTAAAATGCTGGGATTACAGGTGCGAGCCACCACATCCAGCCCTAGAACAGCAGATTAGGCATTGCAGAAAAAAAAAAGATTCATGAACTGGAAGACAACATTAGAAATTGTCCAAATGAAACATTTAAAAAAATGATTTATTTATTTTTATTTTTTAGACAGGGTCTCACTCTGTCACCTATGCTGGAGTGCACTGGCGTGATCGTGACTCACTGGCAGCCTCAACCTCTCTGCCTCAAGCGATCCTCCCACTTTAGCCTCTCGAGTAGCTGGGACTACAGGCGCGCACCACCATGCTTGGCTAATTTTTAAAAATTTTCTGTAGAGATGAGGTCTTGCCATGTTGCCCAGGGTGGTCTCAAACTCCTGGGCTCAAGTGATCCTACTGCCTTGGCCTCCCAAAGTGCTGGGATTACAGGCATGAGCCACCATGCCCTGCCCCAAAAGGAATGAATATATTTTTTTTAAATGGAAAGAACACTGGTGAGCTGTGGGACATTCTAATATCCGTGTAACTGGAGGCCCATAAGGAGAGAGAAAGAAAGAAACAGAGAAAGTGCTTAAAGAAATAATAACCCCAAATTTCCCAAATTTGATACAAACTATAAAAGCAAAGATCCAAGAAACTCAACACACACTCCACGCAGAAGAAACACAAAGATAAACCAAGATACATCATAATCAAATTTCTTAAGACCAGTAATGAAGAGAAAATCTTGAGAACAGCCAGATGAAAAACAAAAAGATTTTATAAACAGAGGAACAAAAATTAGGATGACACCAGATTTCTCACTGGAAACAACGCGAGAAAGCAGTGTCAGAAAATTCTTAAAGTAGCAAAAGAAAAAAGTAGTCAACCTAGAATACTATACTCACTGAAACTGTTTTTCAAAAGTGGGCCGGGCGCCGTGGCTCATACCTGTAATCCCAGCACTTTGGGAGGCAGAGGCGGGCGGATCACGAGGTCAGGAGATCGAGACCATCCTGGCTAACACAGTGAAACCCCATCTCTACTAAAAATACAAAAAAATTAGCCGGGCGTGGTGGCGGGAGCCTGTAGTCCCAGCTACTCGGGAGGCTGAGGCAGGAGAATGGCCTGAACCTGGGAGGCGGAGCTTGCAGTGAGCCGGGATGGCGCCACTGCACTCCAGCCTGGGCGACAGAGCGAGACTCCGTCTCAAAAACAACAACAACAACAACAAAAACAAAAGTGAAGACAAGGCCAGGCGCAGTGGCTCACACCTGTAATCCCAGCATTTCGGGAGGCATATCACCTGAGGTCAGGAGTTCGAGACCAGCCTGGCCAACATGGTGAAACCCCATCTTTACCAAAAAATACAAAAATTAGCTGGGTGTAGTGGTGGGCACAGAGCAGAGATAGAACAGTATCATAAGGCTGGGCGTGGTGGCTCACACCTGTAATCCCAGCACTTTGGGAGGCTGAGGTAGGTAGATCCTGAGGTCAGGAGTTCGAGACCAGCCTGGCCAATATAGTGAAACCCTGTCTCTACTAAAAATGCAAAAAGGAGCTGGGTGTGGTGGTGCACGCCTGTAATCCCAGCTACTCGGGAGGCTGAGGCAGTAGAATTGCTTGAACCTGGGAGGTGTAGGCTGCAGTGAGCCGAGACCGTGCCAGTGCACTCCAGCCTGCATGACAGAGTGAGACTCCGTCTAAAAAAAAAGAATAAAAAAAAGAACAGTATCATAAAAAATGCTCAAACTTCCAAACTTCTCTCCACAAATGGTGCTAGAACAACTGGACATCAACATGCCAAAAATAAATAAATAATCAAATCTATACACAGACCTTAGTCTCTTCACAAAAATTAACTCAAAATGGATCATAGAGCTGAATGTTAAATGCAAAACTATAAAACTCCTAGAAGATAACATAGGAGAAAATCTAGATGACTGGGTTTTGTGAATTTTTTTTTTTTTTTTGAGACAAGAGTCTCACTCTGTTGCCCAGGCTGGAGTGCACTGGCAGAATCTTGGATCGCTGCAACCTCCGCCTCCTGGGTTCAAGTGATTCTCATGCCTCAGCCTCCTGAGTAGCTGGAATTACAGGTGTGCGCCACCATGGCCGGCTAATTTTTGTATTTTTAGTAGAGATGGGGTTTCGCCACGTTGGCCAGGCTGGTCTCAAACTCCTGGCCTCAAGTGATCCACTCACCTCGGCTTCCCAAAATACTGGGATTACAGTTGTGAGCCACCACACCCGGCCATGATAATTTTTTTGATACAACATCAAAGGCATGATCCATGAAAGAAACTTACAAGCTTGACTTTATTAAAATAATAATAAAAAAAACCCCTCTGCTAAGTCAGACGTGGTGGCTCACGCCTGTAATCCCAGCACTGTGGGAGGCTGACGCGTCGGATCACGAGGTCAGGAGATCAAGACCATCCTGGCTAACACGGTGAAGCCCTGTCTCTATTAAAAATACAAAAAATTGGCTGGGCGCGGTGACGGGCGCCTGTAGTCCCAGCTACTCCGGAGGCTGAGGCAGGAGAATGGCGTGAACCCGGGAGGCGGAGCTTGAAGTGAGCCAAGATCACGCCACTGCACTCCAGACTGGGTGACAGAGCGAGACTCCATCTCAAAACAAAAACAAAACAAAACAAAAAACCCTCTGCTCTTTGAAAAACATTTTTAATATAATGAGAAAACAAGCTGAGGCCTGGGAGAAACTATTTGCAAGAGACCTATCTCATAAAGGACTGTTATCCAAGATTTCCAAATGGCTCTTAAAACTCAGTTAACAGGAAAACAATCTGATTAAAAAACAGGAAAAGGGGCCAGGCATGGTGGCTTACCCCTGAAATCCCAGCACTTTGGGAGGCCAAGGCGGGCAGGAATTTGAGACCAGCCTGGCCACTATGGTGAAACCCCGTTTCTACTAAAAATACAAAAATTAGCTGGGCATGGTGGCGCACGCCTGTAGTCCCAGCTACTCGGGAGGCTGAGGCAGGAGAATCGCTTGAACCCAGGAGGCGGAGGTTGCAATGAGCCGAGACCATGCCACTGCACTCCAGCCTGGAAGACAGAGCGAGACTCTGTCTCAAAAAACAAACAAACAAAAAAAGACACCATTACATACCTATTAGAATGCCAAATCCAAAATGCTGGCACCACCAATTGCTGGCAGAAATGTGGAGCAACAGAAACTCTCCTTCATTGGCGTTGGCAATGCAGAATGGTACAGCTACTTTGGAGGACAGTGTGGCAGTCTCTCATAATCCTAAACATACTCTTAGAATATGAACCAGCAACAGTGCTCCCCAGTATTTACACAGATGGGTTAAAAACTTGTGCCCACAAAGAAATGTGCACGTGCATGTTTATGGCAGCTTTATTTATCACTGCCAAAAACTTGGAAGGAACCAAGATATGCTTCAATAAATATGTCTTACTACATTCTGGCTGTTGTAACAAAATACCATACACTATGTAGCTGAGGCAGGAGGATCACTTGAGCCTGGGAGGTTGAAGCCACTGTGGGCTGCGATAGAGATCGCGTCACTGCACTCTAGTCTCCAAAAAAAAATAGTTTTGGTTTTTGCTGTAACTGGGCTCCTGGAGTGAGAGCTCTGGATCATAGCTGCAAGATGAGGAATCTGGAGCCAAGAGAAGGGAAACGAGTTTTCCAAGTCATACGGCTGGTTAAATAAAAGAGCTGGGATAGGTTTCCTGCCACCCAAGATTATTATTTTTTGAAACAGAGTTTCGCTCTGTCTCCCAGGCTGGAGTGCAATGACACGATTGATCTCGGCTCGCTGCAACCTCCACCCCCTGGGTTCTAGCAATTCCCTTGCCTCAGCCTCCTGCCTCCTGAGTAGCTGGGATTACAGGCATGTGCCACCACACCCGGCTAATTTTTTTGTATTTTTAGTAGAGACGGGGTTTCGCCATGTTGGCCAGGCTGGTCTTGAACTCCTGACCTCAGGTGATCCACACACCTCGGCCTCCCAAAGTGCTAGGATTACACGCATGAGCCACTGTGCCTGGGACACCCAAGATTATTAAAATAAGTTTTCAGAAGCAACCCCCTACTGGCCAGGCGCAGTGGCTCATGCCTGCAATCCCAGCACTTTGGGATGCGGAGGCGGGCGGGTCACCCGAGGTCGGGAATTTGAGATACTGTGAAACCCTGCCTCCACTAAAAATACAAAAATTAGCTGGGCGTGGTGGTGCACGCCTGTAATCCCAGCTACCGGGAGGCTGAGGCACGAGAATTGCTTGAACCTGGGAGGCAAAGATTGCAGTGAGCTGAGCTCGTGCTACTGCACTCCAGCATGGGCGACACAGCCATCTCAAAAAATAATAATAATAATCGATTTTTTTTAAAAAGCAACCCCCTAGTGACTTCTTAGAGCAAATCATCAGACAGTTGGGGTAAAACTCTGAAGTGGATTAAGGGAGGGGTGCTGGTTTGCCTGGATGGCTAATGAGCATAGCCCTGGAACCAACCAAATATGTAACTGGACAACAGAAAAATAAGTACAGGGTGCATTAATCAGAGGCAACAATGTTTTGTACTTAAGTACACAGAAGACACGATGTGAAGACACCAAGAGAACAGTACTTTTCATGGTTAGACACATTTCTTAGGTATTTTTTCTATTTTGGGGTTCTTTTGTGATATAATTTGTCCTGTTTTCTTTTTTTTTTTTTTTTTTGAGACGGAGTCTCGCTCTGTCGCCCAGGCTGGAGTGCAGTGGCGCAATCTCGGCTCACTGCAAGCTCCGCCTCCCGGGTTCACGCCATTCTCCTGCCTCAGCCTCTCCGAGTAGCTGGGACTACAGGCGCCCGCCACCACGCCCGGCTAATTTTTTGTATTTTTAGTAGAGACGGGGTTTCACCGTGGTCTCGATCTCCTGACCTCGTGATCCGCCCGCCTCGGCCTCCCAAAGTGCTGGGATTACAAGCGTGAGCCACCGCGCCCGGCCTATTTGTCCTGTTTTCATAATATTTTTTTTCCTGACATGTAAGATAAATGTATCTAATTGTGGGCTTAATTGTAAAGAGTTTTCACATTTAAGTTCCAGTCATTTCATTTTATCGCTGTGTCTGTGTACAGAATGTTAAAAGAATAAGACATAAAAAATAAAAGTAGAGTTATAAACACCTCTTTTAAAAGGCAGAGACTGTTCGCTTGGGCAAAAAAAAGCAAGATCCAACTGCATGCTATCTACAAGAAACCAGCCCTAAATACAACAGGTAAAAGGAAGCTAAACGGAACGTGGGTCCTGGCTTGTACTCTGGCATGTAAAGAAAACACTGGAGGAAAAGATGGTGAAATCCCAGTAAAGTCTGGGTTTTAGTTACAGTAATGCATCACATCAGCATCTACAACAAACCACTTTTGTTGATGCTTCTGATGACAGCATCCGAAGAAACTGGGCATAAAACATGCTGGACTGCGTATGATCTTTGCAACTTTTCTTTTCTTTTCTTTTTTTTTTTTTTGAGACAAGAGTTTCACTCTTGTTGCCCAGGCTGGAGTGCAATGGCGTAACCTCGGCTCACTGCAACCTCGGCCTCCTGGGTTCAAGCGATTCTCCTGCCTCAGCCTCCCGAATAGCCGGGATTACGGGTGCACGCGCCACCACGCCCAGCTAATTTTTGTATTTTTAGTAGAGACGGGACTTCACCATGTTGGCCAGGCTGATTTTGAACTCCTGACCTCAGGTGATCCACCCATCTCGGCCTCCCAAAGTGTTGGGATTACAGGCGTGAGCCAGCGCGCCCAGCCTTTGCAACATTTTGAATAAATCCAAAATTATTCCAGAACAAAAAGTATAGTACCAAAAAGAAACAAAAACAAAACCAAACCCCCCCCACACAGTAAAATAACGGAAAAAGATCTACTACGCTAGCACTAACAAAATAATACGTAGTTATGAAAATGGTATGTACTTTTCAAGCTAAAAGTTCATAATGGTAGAACATGAGGAGGAAAACTGCCTCTTAAATCCTACCACTTACTGTGACACAGTGACCAGTCCCTGCAGCAGACTGGATAGTTGTATCGAGTCCTGGACGGAAACAGATGGCACTCAAAAGGTGGCGCGGAGTTCAGAGAAATGCCCATGTACAAATTTGGTCCGATGCCTCAGCCTGACCTCAGGGACCTTTGGGGGTCTGCTCCGCGCCCACCCTTACACATCTGTGACCCCACACACTTCCCCTCCAGCGCCACTGCCAACTGCTACACCCATCCCCCTCCAACCGCGTCAGCTTCCAGCCTCGGTCCATTTGAACTCGCCGTGCCCCCTCCACTGTGCCCTTCCAGATTCATTTACTAGGGAAGCCCGCTCTTCCGGGTGGAGCTGTTCCTCACCCCCTTTCTTTAACTTTATCATTCTCTCCCCAGGGCTTCCACATCACCGTGCTGTGGACAATCCCGGAACTCCTGTCACGCCAGTTTACATTTAAGAACAGTAATGGCTGCCACTGACTCAGTCAAAACAAGGCTGCGGCCGGGCACGGTGGCTCACGCCCGTAATCCCAGCACTTTGGGAAGCCGAGACGGAGGGATCACAAGGTCAGGAGTTCGAGACCAGCCTGGCCAACATGGTGAAACCCCGTCTTTACTAAAAACACAAAAATTAGCGGGGCACAGTGGCGCGCGCCTGTAATCCCAGCTACTCCGGAGGCTGAGGCAGGAGGATTGTCTCAACCCGGGAGGCGGAGGTTGCAATGAGCAGAGATCACGCCACTGTACTCTATCGTGGGTGACAACAGAGCAAGAGCAAGACTCCGTCTCCGACAACAACAACAACAACAACAACAACAAGAAAACAACAAAAAAAAAACAAGGCTGCGTGGGAGGCAGAAAGAGCTAATGCAGCCACGCTTGTCCCCTCGGGGCCACCGTCCCCACCCAGACTTCCGGCCTGCCTTAAAACGCTCATGCGTAAGTGCGTGGGCAGGAGGGCGGGCTCAAGCGTAGCTCGTGGCGTTCATTGGCTGTGCAGGGCCGAGGGAGGGGGGTGCAAGGCCGCCGCGTGACGTCAGGACGCCGCGGTCAGGACGTCGAAGCCAAAGAAGACCAGAGCCAGCCGGGTGGCCGAGCGGTGTCGTGGCCGTGTTGCTAATCGCCTGGGTGGTTGTTGGCGTGTCCCTGCAGCGAAGGGTCCTGGTTGGTAAGGGGAGCGGCGGGCGAGCAGGCGGGCGGGGATAGCATCTCCTTTTGGTCTTGCGCCCCGCGAGCCCTGAGGCCTTCTCGGCCGTCGCAGCAGCAGACGCCGCGCGCGAGCGTCGACAGGGTGTGGCGGGGCAGGGGCAGCCACTGCGCCTGCGCACCGGGCCTTGGGGGGGGGGGGGGGGCGCGTTCGGGCACTAGCGCGCGTGCGCCGTCGTCTTCTACTGTCTGCACCTGTTCCTCGGGGTTCTCGGGGCCCCGGGGCGCCCCTCACTTGCCGTTGACCGGGTGTTGCCCCGGGTGACGGGCGGCTCCAGCGAGTCTTTCTGGGGCGTGGTGCGCAGGCGCGGCCTGGGCAGTGGCTTCGTGGCTAGTCGTGGGGATCCGGGCGGTCTTCTCCACCCGGCGCCCTCCTTTGCCTTCGCCCAGCCTGCGGGACGGCCAGGTGCTCCCGGGACCTCGGGCCTCGCGTCTGGTGCCTGTCCCCGTTCTTGAGACCCGTCCGGGAGTCCTCTCTCCAGCCCCCAACTCCTGACCTTACCTGTAATCTCCCTTCTGCCCGGGGGCTCCTCTTCCTGTGTCCCCGCCACGATCCCTCGTCTCCACCCACGCCCTGTGTCCTGTTTAAGTTAAGCCTTTGCGTTTCTAGCGTTTCTAGGGCTTTTCCCCATCTCCAGACTCCTGTTCTTATCCCGTCAACTTGTGAGAATTCCAGTTCTCCTGCGGGATTAATTATCCTACTTATCAGTTACTCCCTCTCGGGAGTTTAGACTCCTAAATCCTTGCTCCGGAGACACTCCACTTTTCTTCCACTTCTCTCTACCCCACTCTTAATTCGTTGAACATGTTTTGGGTCTTCTTTGGCATTCCCAAAGCTTTATGTCCAGACACCCAACCAAGGTGATCCCTTTTCTCTCCCAGCCCTACCCCTGCTTCCGGGAACCTCCCGTGGAAGCAGGCAGGGGTAGTCCCACTGAGGACTCCCACGTAGGTCTCTTTACTGCCCTTCGGAGACCTTTTTGAAATCAGTCTCTCAGTGCTAAGAACCCATTTCTTCACGTTGGGGTTCACGTTGGCATTCTCAGGAACGCTCAACGACCACTTGCTTCCAGGGGTAACTTCCAGAAAATCCTCTTTTCCTCTCAAAATTTTCTTCTCTTCTCCAGTATTCTTCCAGCCCCCTCGATGCTCCCTGAAAGACTTCCCTTTTCACAGAGTTCTCAGAAACCTTTGCACCCTCTCAGCCTTAAGGGTTCCCTCAGACTCTTCTCATTATAGCATCCATTCTCTTGGTTCAGGTTCCTTTCACAACCCGTATTCCCCAGAATTCTTTTTTTTTTTTTTTGAGACAGAGTTTCGCTCTTGTTGCCCAGGCTGGAGAGCAATGGCGCAGTCTCAGCTCACCGCCCTCCGCCTCCCGTGTTCAAGCGATTCTCCTGCCTCGGCCTCCCTAGTAGCTGGGATTACAGGCATATGCCACCATGCCCGGCTAATTTTGTGTTTTTAGTAGAAACGGGGTTACTCCATGTTGGTTAGGCTGGTCTCGAACTCCCGACCTCAGATGACCCGCCCGTCTCGGCCTCCCAAAGTGCTGGGATTACAGGCATGAGCCACCGCGCCTGGTCCCTAGAATTTTTTTTAGACCTTTTCCCCTTGATGGAGGCACCCCTACACTCTGGACCTTTCATCACACCCTCTCTTTTTTCACATGGATTTCGGACCCTTCTCCTTCCCTTTGGGAAGTCTATTCTGGCTTCCCTGTTTCCAAATCCTTCGTTTTCCACCTGGAGCTCTACAAAGGGGCCAGGGGCTTCCCCTCATACTCCAGCCTTTTTAGTCCACACCCAGAACTGTTCAGATCCATGACCCCAGTGGCTTCTCTGTCAGCCTCCCCGTTTCTGCCTGGCTTCTTGTGAGTCCATCTACTTTTCTCCCCACTTTATGACATGTTTTTAGCTCCCCCTTAAGTCTGCCTGGCTTCTCGTGAGTCCATCTACTTTTCTTCCCCACTTTATGACATGTTTTTAGCTCCCCCTTAAGTCTCCCTAACTCATTCTTTTTCTCATAGACAGTGAAAAAGCAGTCTGGCTCCCGAGGTCCACCCCTTATACCCCAAGGTCCAGATGGCGGCCAACGTGGGTGATCAACGTAGCACAGATTGGTTAGTGAGGCGAGAGGGACGGAGGCCAGTCGGGAGGGAAAGAGGAAGCAAGACCCAGTGCTGTCCTCTGGGGTGGGACCTCACGTGGGCTTAAGGGAAGTGATGCCACAATCCCTGTGGGTGGGGGTGGTGGTGAGGCAAACACAGAGGGAAGCATTTGGTTGTGGTGTGGAGAGGAGCAAGCCTTCACCTCTCTGAGCTTTCATTTTTCACAGTACAGTGCTTGCTTTGCAGAATTGTGATGATTCATTCAAGCAAGTATAATTAGGAGGCAGGTTCCCAACACTCAATACACAGTCATTTATTTGTTTTTCTGCTAATTCCTTATTTTTTCTCAAAATAGTGTGATAACCTGCCGACTGGGGTGATGTCAGACAGAATTCATTGATTCATGAAAGACATAGCCCTAGGAGGTGCCAGGGCCTGTGTTCAATTCTGTGGGTTCCGTCAATTGTTTTGTTTGTTTGGTTTTAACAACTGCTTTGTGCCAGGCTGTGGGATAAGTACCTTAAGTAGGTGATCTCATTTATCCCTCCCAGCAGACTCTGAAGCAGAAACCCTTTATCAGCATAGTACAGATTAGAAAACTTAGGCTTAGATTGGTAGTAACAGTCAGATATGGGATCCAGGGGCTGGAATTTGCCTCCCAACTTGCCCACCTGTGTACAGTGGGGAGAACGGGTGTGACTTGATGTCCTTTCTCTTTGCAGGTCTTCTCAGTACAGCATGGTGGCTGGGGCAGGCCGAGAGAATGGCATGGAGACGCCGATGCATGAGAACCCGGAGTGGGAGAAGGCCCGCCAGGCCCTGGCTAGCATCAGCAAGTCAGGAGCTGCCGGCAGCTCTGCCAAGTCCAGCAGCAATGGGCCTGTGGCCAGCGCACAGGTGAGAAGGCCACATGGGGCTGGGGTACCCTGATCCAGAGGTTGTGGGAGGGACACAGTCCGGCGTCCTCTTGTATCATTCAGATGGGGTGCTCTGAGGGGAAACATAAAAAGACGTTCCAGGGTATCTAAATCTGAACGGGGAAAGGTTCTGTTTCCTTGAGGAATCTAGGGTGTGATATGGTTCTGAAGAGGGAGGCCATGCCTGTGCCTCTGGTCTCTAACGTGCGTGAGTCTCGTGGTGGAGACAGCGGCTCACTTTGCAGATACATGGACCGAGTTTCATCCCTTGGCAATTGGCCACCAGTAAACAGGCTTGCTCTTTGGGGGCCGTGTACCTGTGGATTTGGGCTGCTGACGGCACATGTGCCTCTGTTTCCACAGTACGTGTCCCAGGCAGAGGCCTCAGCTTTGCAGCAGCAGCAGTACTACCAGTGGTACCAGCAGTACAACTATGCCTACCCCTACAGCTACTACTATCCCATGGTGAGTGCCCAGCCGGCGGGGCGGGGCGAGGTGGAGTCTGCTGGGATGGGGCAGGCTGGGGCGGGGCGAGGTGAAGTGGAGTCTGCCGGGATGGGGCCGGGTGGTGGATGGACTGGAGATCGCAGTGATAACTGCTCAGAAACCCTCTAAGTTGCCCAGGAGGTAAATTCCTAGGTCCCCACCATAAGCCACAAGGTCCTACATACCCGGTTCTGGTCCCTTCTCTCCTCATGCTCATTCTGCCATGGCCATCGAAGCAGAGACCTCCTTGATGCTCGCACCACCAGGCCCGCTCTGGCTTTGCCCTGGCTGCAGTGCTCTCTGTGTTGCCGCCTCTTGGAGGTCTCTGCTCAGGTGCTGCCTTCAGAGAGCCTCTTCCTGACACACTGATGGGAAGGGGCATTCCTGCCTCGCAGCCTGTCGCTCTCCCTTTCTCTGCCATCTTACTGTTTCATGATCCTTATTGCTGGATATATTACATGTCGATGTCTCCAGCCGGGCATGTACTTCCAGCGCAAGCTTCATTACAGCATGGGTTTTCCTTTTGATTGTTCTGTCTTGGTGCTTAGAAGAGTTGGCACTCAGTATTGTTGATTATATTCTTCTGAGAACTAGCTAAGTGAGATGTGGGATTGATAGAGGTTTTTCTTTTCTTAATATACGAGAGGATGTGGTGCATTAATATAGTGGAGAGAAAGGGGTGAGGGATTGGTAGAGGGCCATGGCTGGTGTAGTTCCTGAGCAGGCTGGGGAAGCGGAAAGGCAGGCCTCCCACTAAACCCTCCCTCCCTGCGCCTTTGCAGAGCATGTACCAGAGCTACGGCTCCCCTTCCCAGTATGGGATGGCCAGCTCCTATGGCTCAGCCACACCCCAGCAGCCATCTGCACCGCAACACCAAGGGACTCTGAACCAGGTAACATCCTAGCCCAGCTCCCATACCCTCCTCAAGCAGAGGAAATGTGGATGTTTGAATGAGCTGCCAGTGAGGAATGGCTTGTGCACCTTCAGCTGCTTTTTTCCTTCCGAGCAACTCCTGACCTGAAAATGAGGAGGACAAAGCATAGTGTTTGAACCTAGGGTGGGTTTAAGGCTGAGCCAAGGCCAGGGCTGAGATGTTGAAAGACATCTCATCTTTTTCCCTAGCATGGTCACCCACAGGCGTACACACACGGGTTGGGTTTTGCATATAAGGTGCAGCTTGGAGGAATGGCGGGGCTAGTGCATAGGAGGCAGGTAGACCTGGGTTTGAATTCCAGCTGTCCCACCCCTGGCGTAATTACTTACGCATCTCAGTCAGCTCTCGAAAGCGGGAAGGATGGTAGCCTCATCCTCGGGCTCCATGAGTGTGTGTGCTTACGTGTGTCTTGTGCTCAGATGGTAGCGCTGGAGTGGGTGTGTTGTTGGTGGCTGTTAACTCCAGCATTGAAACACTGCCAGCTGCTGCTTCATAGCTTGGGGCTCTCGGAAGCTGCTTAGTCTCTGAGCTGGAGCCTTGTCAGCTGTGAAAAGGGTTGTTAACAAATGTTAACCTCAGAGAGTTACTGAGGACTCGAATGAGCACATTTGGAAAGGTCACAGGAGAGTCGAGTGCTGAGTGCTGTGACCACCACGTCCTCACTGTGAGGGCTGAGTGCCACTCGCCAGCCCCAGAATCTGCCTCCTGTGCTCAACACCTGCTTCCTTCTGCAGCCCCCAGTCCCCGGCATGGATGAGAGCATGTCCTACCAGGCTCCCCCTCAGCAGCTGCCGTCGGCTCAGCCCCCTCAGCCCTCAAATCCCCCGCATGGGGCTCACACGCTCAACAGTGGCCCTCAGCCTGGGACAGCTCCAGCTACACAGCACAGCCAGGCGGGGCCTGCCACGGGCCAGGCCTATGGGCCACACACCTACACTGAACCTGCCAAGCCCAAGAAGGGCCAACAGCTGTGGAACCGCATGAAGCGTAAGTTGGCAGAGCTACGTGGAGGTCTGAGCGGTTGGGCCCTCACAAAGCTCCTGGCTGTGAGGCCCATGGCGTGTGCTGCTCCTTGTTTCTGAGTGTTGTGATCGCCAGGCTGGGGGTGGGGCTGCTCTGGACCAGGCACGTGTGTGCTGGAGCCCTCCTCTAGAACCTGACTGTTCCTCCCTGCATTTCCACTTCCTCCCGTCCCCTGGGGACCCCTGGATGTGCTGGGGAAGGGCCTAACCATAGCTTTCGCTGCCCTTACAGCGGCCCCTGGGACTGGAGGTCTCAAGTTCAACATCCAGAAGCGACCCTTTGCTGTCACCACCCAGAGCTTTGGCTCCAACGCAGAGGGCCAGCACAGCGGCTTTGGCCCCCAGCCCAACCCTGAGAAAGCTCAGAACCACAGGTGACGTCTGCCCCCTTGCCCCGTCGCAGCCCCACACTCTGCACTCAGAGTCTGTGATCCAGTCCCATTGGCCAGCTGCCCACCCTGAGCCTCAGTGTGCGCCTCTGAAAAGGGCAGAAGGACCCTCCCTTGGGGGTTGCTGTGAGCACTGAAGGAGACAGAAGGAAAACTTGGGGACTGTGTCCCGGTGTGTGTCAGCTCAGAGTGGTGGTGGGGATGGTCTTTTGAGTTTGGGATCCTCTCCAACTGAGCCTCATCTGTCCTCCCGCAGCGGGTCCTCTGCCCGGGGGAACCTGTCTGGGAAACCCGATGACTGGCCCCAGGACATGAAAGAGTACGTGGAGCGCTGCTTCACCGCCTGTGAGTCGGAGGAGGACAAGGACCGCACGGAAAAGCTGCTCAAGGAGGTGCTGCAGGCGCGGCTGCAGGACGGCTCGGCCTACACCATTGACTGGAGCCGGGAGCCCTTGCCGGGGTTAGTCTGGATGGGGGACATAGGTGGGAGGGTGGTGCTGTGAGAGGCATGGGCTGGGTGTGGAGGTAGGAGAGTTGGGGGTCCCAGGTACTAGGAGCTCCAAAGAAAGGAACCGGAAAGTTGGATCCTGGGGGAATGAAGTCCTGGTTGGACGGAGGCCGGTGGGGTGGGGTGGGGACCATGGCTGCTGGAGAGGTGTGCATTGCTCAGTGGTTAAGCGCACCCTCTGGACACGGAAAACCTGGGTTTGCGTCCCATTTCTGCACTGTAATAGCTGAGCCGCCTGGGGTAAGTGCCCTTCCTTTCGGAGGTGGGTCGGTAGATTGAGGGAGGTGGTGTTGGCCGTCCTGCCGGTGTCTGGCGGGGTTGGTGACGCCCTGCCCTTCTGTATTCTCAGGCTGACCCGGGAGCCTGTGGCTGAGAGCCCTAAGAAGAAGCGGTGGGAGGCCGCTAATAGCCTTCACCCGCCTAGAGGGGCAGGCTCGGCGACAAGGGGCGGGGCTGCCCCGTCCCAGCGAGGGACGCCCGGGGCTGGGGGTGCTGGTCGAGCCCGGGGCAACAGCTTCACCAAGTTTGGCAACCGCAACGTCTTCATGAAGGACAACAGCTCTTCTTCCAGCACAGACTCTCGCTCCCGCTCCTCCTCCAGGTCCCCGACGCGCCACTTCCGCAGAAGGTACTGAGGCTCCCGGCTGGGGGTGTGTGTGAGGGAGCGGGGAGGCGTTTCAGGCCTGACCCTCCTGCTTCTTCCTGCAGTGACTCCCACTCAGACTCCGACAGTTCCTACTCAGGGAATGAGTGTCACCCCGTGGGCCGCAGGAACCCGCCCCCTAAGGGCCGGGGCGGTCGAGGGGCCCACATGGATCGGGGCCGAGGCAGGGCACAGCGTGGGAAGAGGTGAGACTGCGTGAGGGCTTGAGACACAGGCCAGGGTGGAGGAGGGTACTGGGGACCCATGGGAGAAGGAGGAAGAGGGCCGGACAGGTGGACAGCCAGCTGCCAAAGAGGCGAGGCTGAAGGGTGGCTGGAGACGCCTGTCCCGCTCACTGCCCCTCATCCCTTCCCAGGCACGATCTGGCTCCCACCAAGCGCAGTCGAAAGAAGATGGCGGCGCTGGAGTGTGAGGACCCAGAGCGAGAGCTGAAGAAGCAGAAGCGGGCAGCCCGCTTCCAGCACGGACACTCCCGCCGCCTGCGCCTCGAGCCCCTGGTGCTGCAGATGAGCAGCCTGGAGAGCGGCGGGGCTGACCCTGACTGGCAGGAGCTGCAGATCGTGGGCACCTGCCCTGACATCACCAAGCACTACCTGCGCCTCACCTGTGCCCCCGACCCGTCCACCGTGCGCCCTGTGGCAGTAAGTGCCCGGCAGGGCAGTTCTGCTCTGTGAGGCCGTGCTGGCTCAGGACTTGAGAGCCGACCCAGGGAGGGTGGCAGAGGCCACAGGGGGGCTCTGGTATGGCAGGGGAAGCTCAGCCAGAGACGCCTCGGCTGGTTGGCGTTCTGAGAGGAGCGCGAAGGCGCACTGCTGCCCTGGAGCCCTGCGTGGCGGGTGTGCATCTTGGCCGGCGAATCGCTTGACCTCTGGGCCGTGGTCCCTGGCTTAGATGACACGGAGCATAAAGCCTTCTCCCAGGCCCATGGGCTGTGGGGCATGGGGGGCTGTGCTTCCAGTATTCGGCGTAGTCACTGTTCTGCTGCAGAACATGTGAACAGCCGTGTGCTTCTAGAGAAATGGGTGTGGAGGTGGCCACTCTTAACCCATGTCTTGTGGTTTTTTTTTTCTTTTTTGCGGGGAGAGAGTCTTGCTCTGTCGTCCAAGCTGGAGTGCAATGGCGCGATCTTGGCTCACTGCAGCCTCTGCTCCCTGGCTTCAAGCGATTCTCCTGCCTCAGCCTCCCTAGTGGCTGGGATTACAGGCGTCTGCCACTATGCTTGGCTGATTTTTGTATTTTTAGTAGAGACGGGGTTTCACCATGTTGGCCAGGCTGGTCTCAAACTCCTGACCTCAGATGATCCACACGCCTCGGCCTCCCAAAGTGCTGGGATTACAGGCGTGAGCCACTGCACCCGGCCTTTTTTTTTTTTTTTAATGTTGCAACTCTCCCACCAAATAAGTGGAAGCCCTCGGCCACCCTACCTGAGTTGTACTCCGATTGTTAATTCAGTTCCCTTTTCCAGGTTTTGAAAAAGTCGCTGTGCATGGTCAAGTCCCACTGGAAAGAGAAGCAGGACTATGCGTTTGCCTGCGAGCAGATGAAGTCGATCCGGCAGGATCTGACGGTGAGGCTTGCGCTGGGAGGGGCCTGGCCTCAGCCAGTCCTGCCTCCCGCTCCTTGTGACTGTTGTTCTCGCCCCGCTGCCCCAGGTGCAGGGCGTCCGCACCGAGTTCACGGTGGAGGTGTATGAGACCCATGCCCGGATCGCCTTGGAGAAGGTGAGCTGGCCTCTGCGGGCCTCCCCAGCCCCTTTCCTGCTGCCGTTCTGCCCTCAGCACCCTCACTCTGCTCTCCTCCCTCCGTGCCTCTGCCTTCCAGGGTGACCATGAAGAGTTTAACCAGTGCCAGACGCAGCTCAAGTCGCTGTACGCCGAGAACTTGCCGGGCAACGTGGGCGAGTTTACTGCCTACCGAATCCTCTACTACATCTTCACCAAGAACTCGGGAGGTAAGGCCCAGTCCCCAGGACACAGGCCATGGTACCCAGGGTTGAGCCCTGCTGACTTGACCCTCTTTATCTTGGTGCTAGACATCACCACAGAGCTGGCATACCTCACACGAGAACTGAAGGCAGATCCTTGCGTGGCCCACGCCTTGGCATTAAGGACAGCCTGGGCCCTGGGCAACTACCACCGCTTTTTCCGGCTCTACTGCCATGCACCCTGCATGTCTGGCTACCTCGTGGACAAGTTTGCAGATCGGGAACGCAAGGTCGCCCTCAAGGCCATGATCAAAACGTATGTGGTGCCAAGCTCCCTTCTGCCCTTGCTCTTCCCATCCTTCCACCTCGCACCGCCCCTCAGACCAGCTCCTGGCCGCAGGCCTCCCCCAGCCCCCAACCCTTGTCCTGGTCCTTGCTTCCCCATCACCTTTCTCCATTCAGCCCTCTCCAGTTCCTCTTGCTGTCCTTGTTGGTCACCTCTGTATTCCGGGTCACTCCTCCCCCTCTCCCCACTGTTCCAGCCCACTGCCTCTGGGGCCTCTTCTCCACCCCGTCTGTGCGTCTCTTCCTCCTGTTATCTCCTGCCTGGACCCCCTAGTTCACTCCTTGCCCTGGGCTTCCTCAGAACCCTGAGGTCTCTGCTTTCTCAGCTTGTTGCTGTGCTCCCACCATAGAGGCCATCTAGACAGCCTCTGGTCTAACAGGACAAGGCCCAGTCCCACTTAGCTCCTTTGAGAGCACCAGAAACGCTTAGGGAGACACCTGTGTTGAGGCCACACTGGGCACACTGCCAGAGGCCCCTGGTCAGGCCATGCCCCTGCAGTGTCCTTCGTTCACTAGACATTGTGCCTGGCTTGCTGTGGGTAGGGATGAGTTGCTTGACTCATGTTTAGACGCATGATTCTGTCTGGTGATTGAGGTACCCAGGCGACGTTGGGCAATGTCAAGAGAGGTTTTCGGTTGTCACAGCAAGGGGATGCGCTTGGCATCTAGTGAATGGAGGCCAGGGATGCTGCCCTGCCACCGCCATTGGGCCCCAGAGCTCAGTCTTGCCAAGGTGGAGAAATTCTGGTTGAAGAGGTCAACCGGTAGACTGGAGAGGCCTTGAGTGCCTGGCCAGGTGGCTCTCCGTGTGAGGTCATAGTCACAGCACAGTTTGGAGCTAGGGAGGGACCGTCAGCCTGGAGGTTAGGAGACTCATTCTGGAATCTAGTGTGGGTCAAGCCAACTTCAGGGAGAGGCTGAGCCAGGGTAGGAGTCACACGAGCAGACGAGGGTGTGGGGTGCTGTGCATGGAGCTCCATGACCAGCTTGGGAAGTTAGAAGGAAGGGGAGGCAGGAGGCTGCTTAGTCTGCTGCCACGATGGGCCCCATGCATGGTGGCTCTCAAGCTTCTGTGCTACACAGGGGCGTGTGGTTGGGCGAGTGTCCTTGTTAATTGATACCGAATTGGCCTTGGTTGGGAACACAGCCATGAGTGCCCCTCGTGGGTGGGGCCCTAGTCTGTCATTGACCTCATTGTGTCAGCACCTTCCCTCCAAGGAGGCTGACCTTGCCCTGCCAGCTGAGACAGGGAGACAGTGGGCTCTGATCCCAGGGCCTCCATGAACGCTCTGGCTTTGGAGCAGAAGCGGGTTCTAGGACTTAGGGCCCCTCACTCGGTGCCTTGATTCCTGTGGGTCTGGAAAGGGTAGGGCTACACTCTGTGGAAGAGGGTTCAGGGAGCTCTGAGGATCTGGCTCGTGCTAGATGCTCAGTCAGTAGTGTCTCTTAGAAGCAGCCGGAAGTGATTGCTTTCAGTGTGTAGTGGTGAGTGCTAGCTGGCACCCCTGTGCCTGGCTTCCCAAAGACACTGTAATGCAGGGCAGGGGAAGCAGCGAGGGCTGGGTCCCCACGGTGGCCCTGGCAGCCCTGCCATCCCCATCCCCTGCCGTATGCTGCTCCCTCCATCTGGCCCCTGCCCCTCAGCCAGCGGAGGAGCCCGCTGGGCCCTTCCCTTCCTGTCCCCTCTCCTCCCTGGCCCCCTGCACAGGTAAGTGAGGGTGAGGGGGGGCACAGCTGGGGACTGGGGCCACTAACCCCACCCCGGGCCCCCCCGAGCCCCTGAGGTGGGGAGGCTGGGAGGCGGGTGGGGAAGCCAGCAGGTACTGTGCTGAGGAAATCCTGTGGGTACCCGAATGGGGGGGCATCCCCACTCGTGGGGCCCTCCCCTGCCCTCCCGCCCGCCCGCCTCATCACCTTCTCCTCTTGTCTCCATAGCTTCCGCCCTGCGCTGCCAGTCTCCTACCTGCAGGCCGAGCTGGCCTTCGAGGGCGAGGCCGCCTGCCGGGCCTTCCTAGAGCCCCTGGGCCTGGCCTACACGGGCCCGGACAACTCCAGCATCGACTGCCGCCTCAGCCTGGCGCAGCTGTCAGCCTTCTGAGCACCCAGCGAGGAGGGGCGGGGGCAGGGGCTGCAGCCCCCAGCGCTGCCTTTGCGGATTCTGTTTTTGAGCCGTGGACTTGGGTTGTAAATTTATTTGTGGGGAGTGGGCTCCAGGAAGAGCCACCGTCCCTGCCCCCGTTTTCCCACCGGGGAGTCTGTACAGAGATTTTTCTACGTTTTTATTTTTTGCCTCAGAGGGATGGGATTGGGTAGGAGGGGACGGGCAGCGGAGGGTTGGGGGCATGGTCTGCAGGCTCATCTGTGTCCGCCTTTCACTCCACTAATGCTGTCTCAGTGTTTTCTCTCTCTCTCTTTCGAGCTTGCACTCCGGTACCCGACCCGGCGCCCTGGCCCATCCCATGCCGGGGGGCCAGTGGAAAGAAGACAGGCCGTCCAGCCCGTGCCCGCCTGCGGCGGGGGCACCCAGCAAGCCCGCCCACCGCCCGCTGCCTCACCTGCTTCGCCACAGACTCTTGTTCCCAGCCCCTTGGGGCCTCCGTGTTTGGGGTGAGGGGAGCTGCTTAGAGACTGTGCCCGTCCTCGGCCCCCCACCCTGAAGTGCCAGCACCACCAGCACCAGATTCTCCGCCGCCACATCGCACTGAGGACACGCCGGCCGGGCCGCCTCGTCTCAAGTTGTATAAAGTTGTCTCCGTGTCCCCTCCTCCCTCTGCCCCCAATGTTTCTTCTGATTTTTTTTTCCCCTTTCCCTCCCTCCTCTCCGCATTCCTCCCTTGGTTCAGCACAGGTAAAATGGTTCCCCTCCCTCCCTGCCTTCATGGATCACCAGCTCACGTCATGTTGCCTTCTCTTTTCTTTGTGTGTGTGTTTATTTAAGTTATTTTTCTTCCTCCTCTCCCTTTTCTTTTTGGCCCTCCCTCCCTCCCTCTTCTGCCATGTAACTGGAGGATGTGCTATGAGTTTGCAAACAGCTGGACTGTCAGGCTGCTTTTTTTCCAGATGTTCCTCCTCTGCCTCCCCTTCCCCTCCTCTCCCCTCCCTTTCCTTCCTTCCTTCCTTTCCTTGGAGCACTGAGCACCATTTGGAAGCTTGAGAGAAACCAAAATTAAAGAGAGAGAGAGAGAGAGCACAGGCTCCTGCTTTGTCTTTCCTGTGTGGGCTGTTTGCATCCATTGTCTCCTCCAGAGTTCTGGGGGTGTCACTCCAGGGGGATCTCAGCCAGGGGCTGGAAAGGCCCCCCTGTCCTCCCCATACGGCACAGCCAGAGTGTCTGCAGGGGCTGGCACCCCACTTCCTGGCTGAGGGTGAACTCCAGCTTGGGGAGGTGGACCTGGGAACCATGGGGCACCTTGGCCACGGTGAGGTGGGGGTGCAGCTGCCCTGGAGACTGTAGCGTACTCAGCCCCTCGGCTTCCAGCCTGTGGCTCAGCACCTGTGCCATGTCTTCCAATGTGGGAGAGGGTGGGGCACAGAGCACATGCGGGCCCAGGAGGACCAGCTTCCTAAAGCTCAGCTGAGGGGGTGCATTTAGCCCTGGGGCCAAGAGGGCCCGTCTCAGAGCTCCGATGGCAGCCGCCTCCTCCCCAGCGCCTGCCAGTCGCAGCAGGGCCAGGGTCAGGTGTAGGTTCTGGGTAGGCACTAGGAAGTTGGCGCAGTGTGGGGCCACGCGGACCAGGTATTCCTGGGCCTTGGTCACTTCTGCTTGTAGCCCAGGCTCGGTCACCATGAGGGCCACAAAATGTGTGGGGCGCGGTTGGCAAGGGGCTGCAACACTAAGGCGGGCCCCTTTGTCCTCGGGCCAGGCCCCATGACCCCACTCGGCTTCTGTCTCCTCAGCGGAGCCCCCCGGGACTGCCAGGGCCTGTGCTTCCTTGCCCCCCAGCAATGTGGTCCTGGCGGCCGCTGTTGGCTTCAGTGCCCCCTCAGTCACTCCTGCGAGGAGTCCTCTTGGGGCCAGTGTTCCCAAATCAGCAGCTGTGCCCAGCGCCCTCTCCTGGGCCGCCTCTAGCTCTCCGGGTTCCTCCTCGCCTGGTTCCTGGTGCCCTGTGCAGAGCGGCCTTGTGCTCCCTCGCTTGGGGGCAGGCTGGGCCTCCTGACCTGTCCCCGCCAGTGTCCACTTGGCACCCTCCGCCCCGTGGGCGCCCTCGGTGTTCGGTGCGTCCAGGATGGTGGGCCCGCGTCCCGCCGCCGAGCCAGAGCCAAAGACGAGGTCGGTGCGCGAGGCGCGGTCCCACACAAGGCGGCCGCGGAAGCGGAAGAAGCGCACGCGGTGCTGGGGCACTGCCAGCACGCCCGGCCCGAGCGCCGCCAGCGGCTGGTCCCAGCAAAAGGCGCTGAAGGGCTCCTCGCGCACGCCCAGAAAGCGGTCGACGTAGCCCACCGAGAAGTCGGCGGGGTCGAGGCGCGGGTCCCAGCGGATGCGCTGGATGACGTCCGCGGCTGTGCGCAGCGGCGGCTTCTTGGCCCCGGCCTCCCGCTGCGCCTCGCGGCCAGGCGGCGCCGGCGCCCCAGGGTGGGGCTGGCGGCAGCGGGCGCCGAAGCGGCAGCGGCCTTCCAGGAAGAAGCGGCAGGCCGGCGGGGGCGCGGGTTCCGTGGCGGGGGCTTCCTGCGGCAACTCCGGCTCTCCGGCCGCTGCCATGGGTGCGGGGAACTGGCACGCCCGCCGCGCGGACCAGGTCTCCCCGCACGGAGGGCAGCTCCCCTTGGATGCACCGAGCCTCACCCCAGTGGCGTCAGCGGCCCGCGCTCCGGCCCAGCTTAGGGGACCACGCCTCGGGCCCTCGCGAGGACTCTGGCCCAGTCCCTCCTTCGTGGAGAACCTGACACCGCTGCTCTGGGACTTCCCGGCTGCGCCCACCCCCAGCGCCAGGAAAGCAAGCTGCGTAAAGGCTGCGGCCGTCTCGGGCTCCCGGAGCAATTGGGAGCCTGGCCCCGCCCCTTTCCCGGTGATTCCTGTGTGCTGCCTCTTTCCGGGTGATTTACATATAATTCCCTGCCCCTTTCCGGATGATTACGGGTGCCTCGCCCTTTAGTTGATTTACATGTAGTGCCCCGCCCCGTTCCCGGTGATTTACATGTGATGTCCCGCCCCGTTCCTGGTGATTTACGAGTGCCCCGCCCCTTTTAGGTGATTGTCATGTGTGCCTCTCCCCTTCCCAAGTGATTTACATGTGTTCCCCGCTCCTTTCAGGGTAATTTACATGTAATGCCCCACCCCTTTCCGGGTGATTAAAGTGCCCCACCCCTTTTAGGTGATTTACATGTGTCCCGCCTCTTTCCGGGTGATTTACATCTGGCGTCCCGCCCCTTTCCGGGTGATTTACCTGTGTCCCGTCCCTTTCCCGGTGATTTACATGTGGTGCCCCGCCCCTTTCCCCGGTGATACCTGTGTGCCCCGCCCCTGAGGGGGACGTCTTTAAAGAACCTGGACCCGCCCTCAGTCCAAGTGATTTACATTTGCGGCCCCGCCCCTCTGGGAAACTTAAGAGAACCTGGCCCCTCAGTCCAAATCATTTGCATGTTCGGCCCCATCCCTCTGGGACCTTAAAGAACCAAGATGCCTGCGGACCTTTCCCCCACGGAGACCAGGCCCCCTACACTTCCCTCTGCAGCCGCTCCCAGAGTAAACGGCGGCTCCGCCCGGTCGGAGTCCACCTGAGGCGTTCAGGGCCAGAAGGACTCCCGGGGCTGCAGCACTCTGCAGCCCCGCCCCGCCCCGCCTCGGCTGGCCCCTCGGTGGCTGAGTCTGGCCCGGCCCCAGGACCACGTCCGGCCGGCGGTGGCGCTCAGTATTTGATGAACGGGACTGCGGGAGCGGCCGCCCCTGCAAGGCGCACCGCCTGGCCACGCCCTCGGGCTCTCTTAAAGGAGCCGCACCCCCACCCCAGGGCAATCATCCGACCCGGACCAGGCCTCCGGGTGACACCTCCGGCTCTCAGAGGCGCCAGGACCCTATCATTCATCCCTTTCCACGTGCAAAGTGAAAAGTCGGAGCGCGGGCACACACCTTGGCCGTTTATGTATACAGAAGTGGGGTGTCGGGCGGGAAGGGCGCGGGGAATGAGGGAACCTAGAGGCCGATGACGTCGTCCAGCTCGAGGTCCGCGTTGGGGCGGCAGCGGGCCTGAGGGGGCTGCGTCCCGGGGCGGGGTTCCGCGTCGGGCTTGGCGGCAGCCGCCTCCGGGCGCGCCGCGTCCATGACGCCCAGCACCGCGTCCAGCATGGAGGGCCCCAGATCCAGGTGGAAGGACAGCAGCGGGTCGGCAGGCGAGGGCGCTGCGGACTGCGGGACGGCGGGCGGCGGCGGGGAGCGCGGGGCCCCCGCGAGGGGCGCCCGGGGCTCGGGGGGCGGCCCACCGCCGTGGCGGCTCAGGAACGAGGTGTCCCCGAAGGCGTCGCCGCCGCGCCCCACGTGCAGCGTGTGCCGGAAGTCGCCGAGCGGCGCGGAGATGGACAGGGCGCCGCGATCAGGCCGCTTCTTGGGCTGCGCGGGGCCCAGCTGCTTCAGCACGGGCATCTGCGAGGGGCACGGGAGGGTCAGCGCGGCCCCAGCCCGGGGCTCGCAGCCACGCGACTGCTCAAAGGACGATGGGGGACGGTTCCCGTGTTTTTGTTTTTTGTTTTTTGTTTTTGAGACGGAGTCTCGCTCTGTCGCCCAAGCTGGAGTTCAATGGCGCCATCCCGGCTCACCGCAACCTCTGCTTCCCGGGTTCAGGCGATTCTTCCTCCTCAGCCTCCCGAGTAGCTGGGATTACAGGCACCCGCCACCACACCCGGCCAATTTTTGTATTTTTGTAGAGACGGGGTTTCACAATGTTGGCCAGGCTGGTCTTGAACTCCTGACCTCAGGTGATCAGCCCGCCTCAGCCTCCCAAAGTGCTGGGATTACAGGCGTGAGCCACCGCGCCTGGCCTCCCGTTTCACAGATGGGGTAAGATGGGACTCCAGGAGGTCCCATGGGTACAGCTGCTGAGCTCACATTTGGATCAAGGTTTGCCTAACCTGACTCCAGAATGCCCATGACCACCACGCTATGCCGATCCTCCTAAGAGCGAATACTTGAGCCTTCCTAGAGGCCAAGTAACAAATATTGCACAAACCCTTCAGAGTGCTTCTCAGACTTGACTGATAGAAAACTCCAGCTTGTTGGCCCGGGTGCGGTGGCTCACTCCTGTAATCCCAGCACCTTGGGAGGCTGAGGCGGGCGGACCACTTGAGGCCAGGAGTTTGAGACCAGCCTGAGCAACATGGCCAAACCCCATCTCTATAAAAAATGCAAAAATTAGCGGGGCATGGTGGCGCACGCCTGTAATCCCAGCTAAAGTAGGAGAATCGCTTGAACCCTGGAGGCGGAGGTTGCAGGGAGCCGAGATCATGTCACTGTATTGGTCACTGCACTCCAGCCTGGGCAACAGGAGTGAAACCCTGTCTCAATAAAAAGAAAAAGAAAACTCCAGCTTGTCAAAGATGGAAATTCCCAGGCTCCTGTTCTGAAGACAGGGCTGACTCTGTCCATTAAGCAAAGCAGATCCTGCCTAGAGCTCACCACGCACACGAGGAAGAGGCCCAGGCGGGCTTTGCCTAGGGTGCATTTTATGATTTGAATTACAGTCCTTGGTATCTGTGGGTTCCGCATCAGCAGATTCAATCAACTGCTGATAAAAAATATTGGGGAAAAAATACAGTAATAAAAAACGAGTACAAGTTTCAAACAATGTAACAATTATTTGCAAAGCATTTACATTGTATTATGCATTATAAGTAATCTAGAGATGATTTAAAGTGTAGGAGAGGATGTACATAGGTTACATGCAAATACTAGGGCATTTATATAAGAGACTTAAACATCTGCAGATTTGGGTATCCATAGGGGTTCCAGAACCAATCCCATCACTGCTACCAAGGGGCAACTGTACCTGATCTTTTTTTTTTTTTTTGAGACGCTAATTTTTGTATTTTTAGTAGAGACGGGGTTTCACCATGTTGGTCAGGCTGGTCTCGAACTCCTGACCTCGTCATCTGCCCGCCTCAGCCTCCCAAAGTGCTAGGATTACAGGCATGAGCCACCGTGCCTGGCCAACTGTACCTGATCTTGAAAGACTACAACCTAACAATATGATGTCTTACGTTTTCTAAAATAATAATAATATAAATTCCCTAGCCAGGCGCAGTGGCTCACACCTGTAATCCCAGCACTTTGGGAGGCTGAAGCAGGTGGATCACCTGAGGTCAGGACTTCGAGACCAGCCTGACCAACATGGTGAAACCCCATCTCTGCTAAAAAAAAAAAAATACAAAATTAGCTGGTTGTGGTGGCGCACGCCTGTAATCCCAGCTACTTGAGAGGCTGAGGCAGGAGAATCGCTTGAACTTGGGAAGCGGAGGTTGTGGTGAGCTGAGGTCGCGCCATTGCATTTGCATTCCAGCCTGGGTGACAGAGTATGACTCTGTCTCAAAAAAAAAAAAAAAAAAAAAAAAGCCCTGTGTTAAAAAATGGGAAGAATTGCATAAATTTGAAGCTGGCAGCATCTGCATTATAAACTAGGTCCTTTATTGACTGCAGCTGCACCAAATTCATTTTTTTTTTTTTTGAGATGGGGTCTTGTTCTGTTGCCCAGGCTGGGGGTTCAAGCGATTCTCCTGCCTCAGCCTCCTGAGTAGCTGGAATTACAGGCGTACGCTGCCGTGCCCGGCAAATTTTTGTATTTTTAGTAGAGATGAGGTTTCACTATGTTGGCCAGGCTAGTCTCAAACTCATGACTTCAGGTGATCCGCCTGCCTTGGCCTCCCAAAGTGTTAGGAATACAGGCATGAGCCATCACGCCCGGCCTAAATTCAATGTGAAATAGAAACGCAGCCACAGCCTCTGCCCATATCCTGGTCATTGCGTGTTTTGTGTGGAACTTCTGGGAGGGACTTCGATGACCTCGTACTTTTGTTTTAACAGTCACCACTGTTATCGCAATAATAAAAACCTATTTCAGTTGAAGCCCTACCCTTTGCCAGCTGTATGAATTGGAATAAATTACTTTATTTCCCTGTCTACTTTTCTATCTGTAAGATAAATAAAATAACACTATCTTCCTTTCAGGATACATAGAAAAGTCTGATCAAAGAAAACTGTATTCGTAATAGTGCTAACCAATTGGTAGTGCTAGCGTTGGGGGGAAAATATTTCCCTAACAATAACTGTGGAACAAAAATTAGGTTGGATAGAACACTATGAGAAAGGCAAAGCCGCTGACATTGTTTTCATAGTAACAGGCACCCTGGGAAGTATTGGTGATAATATGGAGGAAAATGAAAGCCAAAGGGATTTAAAATAATTGTAGATGGCTAGATTCTGAAGACTGGCCTACACACACACACACACACACACACACACACACACAACTTTACACTGATTTCCATGGGGAAACCAGTTTTGATTTACTACCTCTGCAGCATTTGTCAAATTTCTCTGACCTCAACCTAGATGAATAAATATATCTTTATCGTTATCTAGCACACAATCTCCACTCTCTCCTTCCCCATAATGGAAACAAAAATTTTAAGAAACAAGATTTGTCTTGTTTTGAGACAGGGTCTCACTCTGTCACCCAGCTGGACTGCGGTGGTGAGATCTTGGCTCACTGCAACCTCCGCCTCCCGGACTCAAGCGATCCTCCCACCTCAGACTCCTGAATAGCTGGGACTACAGGCTCATGCTACCATGTAGTGTTATTTTTGTATTTTTTTTTTGTAGAGATGGGGTTTCGCCGTGTTGCCCAGGCTGGTCTCAAACTCCTGCAAGCAATCTGCCTGCCTTGGCCTCCCAAAGTGCTGAGATTACAGGTGTGTGCCAGTAAGCCTGGCCAATACTTGTCTTACAACGTGGTAGATATTCTGATTCCTTCCTTCCTTCCTTCCTATCTTCCTTCCTTCCTTCCTTCCTTCCCTTTTCCTTCCTTCCTTCTTTTCTTTTCTTTTTTGATGGAGTCTTGCTCTGTCACCCAGGCAAGAGTGCAATGGCACGATCTCGGCTGACTGCAACCTCCGCCTCCCAGGTTCAGGTGATTCTCCTGCCTCAGCCTCCCGAGTAGCTGGGATTATAGTGCACACCACCATGTTGGCTAGGCTGGTCTCGAACTCCTGACCTCGTGATCTGCCCGCCTCAGCCTCCCAAAGTGCTGGGATTACAGGCATGAGCCACCGCACCCGGCCCCTACTCTGATGTTTTCTATTGTAATCTATTTTATTTTTAAATGTTGAACTCAGCTCATTAATGTATCTTCTGGATCCACAGTTTTAAAAAAATCCTCTCTAGCTGCTAACAGAGCCTATGATCTCAGCACTTGCTCTGCAGTGAGTCAGCAGTGAAAAAGTGGAATTCAGAAAGCCCATTGCACAGGTTTGAATCTGGCTGTGCCGATCGCTGTGTGGCTTTGAGCAACTTACTTGACCTTTCTGACCTCATTTCCTTATCTTGAAAATGGCATGATATTAATATAATACTTCCCAGTCCTTTTGCAAGGGAATGATATGTCCCTGCAGGTCTTGGCACAGTGCCCAGCAAACAGGGAATGTTCAATTAACATATCTCAATGGAGTCACACCTTGGATCATTCTCCCAGTGTTTCAGAGAAGGAAATGGGTGATCCGAGACAAGACGTGACTGACCAAGATCACAAAGCTAGCTCTGGGGAACTCCAGTGTCTAGAGCTGGCTCCCTCCACTCTCTGCTGCCTCTTGACTCCTGGACAGCTCTCAGCTCCTGCCTCTGGTCAGACCCAGCTCCCAGCATGCATCTCGCATCCCCCTTCCATTGCCCTATCAGTTGCCACCACTTTCCAGCACCTGGCAACACATATAAAGTCTTGGTTTCTGACATCAAACGCATCTGGGCTCAAATTTTGCCATTTCCTTCTTGTGCAATCCCAAACTGGCTTCCTCAACCTAAAGCTCAGTTTACTCCTTGAGAAACAGGGGTTGGAATTCTTGTTTGTAGCTGGGCACCGTGGCTCACACCTACAATCCCAGCTCTTTGGGAGGCCGAGACAGCAGGATCACTTGAGCCCAGGAGTTTGAGACCAGAATGGGCAACAAAATGAGATGACCTCTCTACAAAACTAAAAATAAAAAATTAGCCACGTGCTGTGTCATGCACCTGCAGTTCTAGCTACTTGGGAGGCTGAAAAGGGGAGATGCCTTGAGCCCAGGAGTTTGAGGCTGCAGTGAGCTATGATCGTTGCACCGCACTTCAGCCTGGGCAACAGAATGAGACCCTGTCTCAAGAAGAAAAGAAAAGAAAAGAAGAGAGAGAGAGAAAGAGAGAGAGAGAGAAGGAAAGGAAGGAAAGGAAGGAGGGGAGGGAGGGGAGGGAAGGAAAAAAGGAAGGAAGGAAGGAAAGAAAGAAAAAGAAAGTAAGGGAGGAAAGAAGGAAAGAAAAGAAAGGAAAGGAAGGAAGGAGAAAGAAAGAAGGGAAGGAAGGAAAGAAGGAAGGAAGAAAGGAAAAAGAAAGAAGAAAGAAAAAGAAAGACTACACTGAGGCTGCCGAACTTTTATTTCCCAAGTGCTTATCCTGGGCCAGGCACCAGCCTGAGTGCCTCCCCATGAATGAACTAATTCATTTAATCTTCAGGACAACCCCGTTTTACAGATGCGTGATGGCTGAGACACACAGAGGTTAAGTAACTTGCCCTGGGTCACACAGTAGCAAATGCTGGGCGCCAGATCTGGAATCCAGATGAACTCTAGCTCCCCACAGGAGATGATGGGCATGCCACCCCGCGGGGAAAAAAATAATAATGTTCTGATTTGTATGAAGGCGAGAGATTTCCTCTGACACCCTTGACTGTCTTTTTTCCTCTGCGGTCCAGACCAGAACAACGAGTTGGAAGTTTTCGAATGCCACCTCTGCGCCCTAGCTCTGAGACCCTGGGTAAGTCACTTCACTTCTGCCAGCCTGGGTGTCCTCTGAAACAGAAGCCTCTGACCTCCCTCTGGTTGAATTGTGTTTAAAGCAATGAGGTCATGCTTGGAAAAAGTCCCTCACGCTGCCAGGGCTCGGGACAGAGGGGCTGTTGTTTGTGACCAACGTGGAACAGGCAGCAAGCGGGGCGCGACCGTGGAGCCCGGGGAGGCCCGGGTCGCGCGTTCTCCCCCCGCCTCCGCCCACCCCTCTCTTTCCTGCTGGGGCAGGGCCACGGCTCCAGCTGCAGGGTGGCGGGCACGGCCGGTTCACCTCTGTCCTCTCTCAGTCCCGGCCCCGCCAGGACGGAAATAACAACCCGCTCCAGATCCGGCCCGACTGGTTCTCAGGCCCGTGGGAGCTGCGGTGAAGCGGGGTTGGGAGACCCCAGATGGGGAGACCCCCGGCCCAGCGAGGGCTTCACTGCGCGCTTCCTGCAGCCACGTGGCCGCGGCCGGGAACTCAGCGGCCGCCGTCTCGTGGGCTTTCTGCCCCTCTTCCCTCCCGACCAGGACCCAGGACCCCTGTCCCCCCACCGCGCCTTACCTCGTGGTCCTCCCGGAGCGGGGCAGGCGCGCGCTCACGACTCCGGCTCTAGCCCGGACCCCTGGTTCCCTGGCTCCGAGTCCGCCTCCGCCTCCTAATCCCCGGCCCGCGCCTTCTTCCTTCTTCCTCCGGGCGGGTTCTCACCTGGTAAGGAAAAGTGTCATGAGGAACCCGGAGGGAGATTCAGGAGCCAGGCATCCGGGTCCGTACAGCCACCTCCTCCTTCGCCCTCTGGTCCCAGGCGTCCTAGCTCTTAGCTTTCTTAATCCCACCCCAGACCCGAAAGTCAGGGGCCCCCAGCCCCTTCTTGCTCAGACCCAAAAGCCAAGGGCCCCAGTCCCTCCCCCCCCCCCCCCCCCCCCCCTCAGACCCAGGGTCCAGACCCCCAGCCCCTCCTCCCTCAGACCCAGGGGTCCAGACCCCCAGCCCCTCCTCCCTCAGACCCAGGGGTCCAGACCCCCAGCCCCTCCTCCTTCAGACCCAGGGGTCCAGACCCCCCAGCCCCTCCTCCCTCAGACCCAGGGTCCAGGCCCAGCCCATCTTCCCTCGGACCCTGGAGTCCAGACCCCCAGCCCCTCCTCCCTCAACCTAGGAGTCCAGACCCCACCCCTGGCAAGCCCTGGCATAAGGCCCCTTTACCTGCACCGGGAGCTAAAGAGTCAGCCCCTCTCGGGGGCCATGGCAGGAGCCCAGGCAGAAGCGGAATCACCGCCCAGTCCCCAGGCAGAGAGGGTTTTGGCACAGGCCCCTCCCAGCCTTTCTTATCCCCCAAAAGTTTGCCTCTAGGATTTAAAGGACTAGAAAGCAGTGGTGGAAAAGCTGAGGCCCCTCTGGGCGGAGTGTGGGGGCGGGAGGAGGCCAGGACTGAGTGTGCAGGGGGAACTGGCAGAGGGGGTGGGGCTGGACAGGGCGCGCCCCCAGCCTGGCCCCTCCCCTGCACAGCTTGGAATTTCCTGAAACTGGGGAAGTCTGGCTGTTTAGAAGAGTAATTTCTTCCAGATTGCAGCTGTATGGAGAGAGAGAGAGGGAGAGAGAGAAGAGAGGGAGGTCAGAGGGCGAAAGCAGCAGGAGGGTGAAGAGCACGGAGGGTGTCTGGGGGCAGCTCTGGCTTTGCTGCGGCGTCCCCTAGATGAACCTCCCTGCCTGGAGCCGCTCCGTCATAGAAAGGTCATATCTCATTCTAAGCACCCGTGTCTATTGATGACAACAGAGAGTGAGGTTTGAGTGTTAGGGCAATTCCTCCAGGGCGGTGTGGGCAGGGAGAGAGAGTGGAGGGCGAGAGCAGAGTCCCAAGGCAGGATGCAGCTCAGTGGGAAGAAGGTGGAAGCCCAGGTGGGAGTCTAGGTCTGTGGGAGGGAGGTGGAGGCCCAGGTGGGAGGCTGGGTCAGTGGGAGGGAGGTGGAGGCCCAGGTGAGAGGCTGGGTCAGGATCAGAGGGAGAGGGAAGCCCAGGTAGGAAGCAGCTCGGTGAGAGAAAGGGGAGGCCCAGGTGGGAGGCTAGGTCAGTGGTTTTACCCCCAGCTGGGGCTGGGGTTGTAGTGCTGGAGAGAAGATAGTCAATTTGCGATAACGAAGAAGCAGCCTTGAGCTGGGTCTTAAGGATGAGTGAGAGTTGATGGAGCCCAGGAGAGGAAGATGGATATTGGAGCAGGGTGGGGAAGCTGGGTGCGGCCGAGGGTTCTCAGACGCCAGGTGGAGTTTCATTTGCCTGGAGAAGCCAGCTTGAAAGCCACTGGGAGCCTCAGTTTGCCCTGCAGGCGGGGGAACCGCAGAGGAATGGCAGGGAAAGATCCAGGTGTTAGGAAGTTCCCTCTGGCGTCCCTGCAGGGGATGGAATGAAGCAGGTCAGGACTCAGCACCCACAGCAAAATTTAAGGGGGTAGGGGGCAGTGGTCACCAGAAACTCAGTAATCAGAAAAACTATATATATATATATTTACATATATGTTACAGACTTTTATTAAGTATTTTTTATTGATGTAAAATTCATATAACATAAAATTAACCATCTTTTTTTTTTTTAATTGAGATGGAGTTTTGTTCTTGTTGTCCAGGCTGGAGTGCAATGGCGTGATCTTGGCTCACCGCAACCTCCACCTCCCAGGTTCAAGCGATTCTCCTGCCTCAGCCTCTTGAGTAGCCGGGATTACGGGTGCTTGCCACCACGCCCAGCTACTTTTTGTATTTTTAGTAGAGACGGGGTTTCTCCATGTTGGTCAGGCTGGTCTTGAACTCCCGACCTCAGGTTATCTGCCTGCCTTGGCTTCCAAAGTGCTGGGATTATAGGTGTGAGCCGCTGCACCTGGCCAGAATTAACCATCTTAAGGTGTACAGTTCAGTGACATTTAGTACATTCCCAGTGGAGTGTACCTAACTGGTACACTGGTAATTGTGTAGCCCAAACATTTTCATCGCCCCAAGAGAAAACCCTATTAAGTGGTCACTCCCATGCCCTGCTGTCTGCAGCCCGTGGAAACCACTCCCCTGTTTTCTGATTCTATGGATTACCTCTTCTGCACATTCGCATAAATGGAATCACACATTGTACAGCCTTACCTCTCTGACTTCCTTCACATAAGCAGGTTCATCCGTGTGTAGCATGTGCCAGTGGTTCATCACACATATTATGTACATACGTTAAGATATATATAAAGGCCAGGCGCAGTGGCTCACGCCTGTAATCCCAGCACTTTGGGAGGCCAAGGCGGGTGGATCACTTGAGGTCAGGAGATCAAGACCAGCCTGGCCAACATGGTGAAACGCTGACTCTATTAAAAAAATACAAAAGTCAGCTGGGCGCAGTGGTGTGTGCCTGTAGTCTCAGGTACTCGGGAGGCTGAGGCAGGACACTCGCTTGAAGGCGGGAGGCGGAGGTTGTAGTGAGCCCAGATCGAGCCACTGCACTCCAGCCTGGACAACAGAGCAAGACTCACTCTAAAAAAAAAAAAAAAGGAAGGAAGAAAGAAAAAGGGATATGTATGTAAGAGATCTATTTGTCACGTGTGTAATCCCAGGGAGGCCGAGGCAGGCTGATCAGGAGGTCAGGAGATCGAGACCATCCTGGCTAACACGGTGAAACCTCATCTCTACTAAAAATACTAACCAATTAGCCGGGCGTGGTGGCGGGCGCCTGTAGTCCCAGCTACTCGGGAGGCTGAAGCAGGAGAATGGTGTGAACCCGGGAGGTGGAGCTTGCAGTGAGCCGAGATCGTGCCACTGCACTCCAGCCTGGGGGACAGAGCAAGACTGTAAACAAACAAACAAACAAACACAACAACTAACCATCATGCCAGGATAATCTTCCTGATGTAAGATCCACAATTTTAAGTGCATCTGCAGACCTATTCACGGGTCCCAGGGATTTGCGCGTGGACATCTTGCATGTGCGGGGGTGGGTGGGGCTATTCTGCTACCATAGTGCCTCTCAGAGGTCAGGTCCTGGGAGGGGGGCAGGGCCAAAGCAGGGCCAGCTTCATGGGTTACCCAGTGACCCATGCTCGGAGGGCCCTGCACTTATCTTTTTTTGTTTGTTTTTGAGACAAAGCCTTACTCTGTTGCCCAGGCTGCAGTGCCAATGGCGAGATCTCGGCCCACTGCAACCTCCACCTCCCGGGTTCCAGCAATTCTCCTGCCTCAGCCTCTCCAGTAGCTGGGACTACAGGTGCCCGCCACCACGCCCAGCTACTTTTTGTATTTTTAGTAGAGACGGGGTTTCACCATGTTGACCAGGCTGGTCTTGAACTCCTGACCTCAGGTGATCCACCCACCTCGGTCTCCCAAAGTGCTGGAATTACAGGCGTGAGTCCCCGTGCCTGGCCTTTTTGTTTGTTTTTTAGACAGAGTCTCTATCTGTTGCTTAGGCTGGAGTGTCAATGGCGAGATCTCAGCTCACTGAAACCTCCACCTCCTGGGTTCAAGCGATTCTCCTGCCTCAGCCTACTGAGTCACTGGGATTACAGGCAAGTACCACCATGCCTGGCTAATTTTTGTGTTTTTAGTAGAGATGGGGTTTCACCATTTGGCCAGGCTGGTCTCGAACTTCTAACCTCAGGTGATCGGCCCACCTTGGCCTCCCAAAGTTCTGGGATCACAGGAATGAGCCACCACTCCCGGCCACCACACTTCTTTTAATGCTCAGCTGTCACCAATTTGAAATTCCTTATATTTTGAAGGAGGGACCCCGTGTTCTCATTGGCAATAGACCCCACCAATTATGTGGCTGGTTCTGGATGGAACAGCAGGAAGGGCAGAGGCCTGGGAGAAAGCGGCCAAGAACAGCAACGATGGAGAGATAAAAGGGAAAGGAACTCTGGATGATATCCTGGCAGCAGCCTGGGAAAGCGAAGAGGGAGGAAGAGAGAGGTGTGTCCCAGAAGCCTGGAGTGGGAGATGCACCGTCCCTTCCCTGTGGACTCAAAAGCAGGACAAGTATGATTAAAAAAAAAAAAAAAAGAGGGAGAGAGGTCCACCAGACTCACTAAGAATCCAGAGTTCACTGGGGGCCTGGGTGAGAGCAGATCCAAGTGGGGTGGGCAGAGAGAGGTCAGACTGCAGTGAAGAAAGCCAGAGAGAGAGAGGTTGAAGGCTAGGAAGGGCGGAGGGGTCAGCAGATAACCCAGGGTGTCCTCTGTGAAGGGAAAGAGAGAGAGATAAGGTATCTGGAAGAACATGGAAGGTCAAAGAAAGGTTTTAGGTTTTTTGGTTCATCTGGATACATTCCCAACTTTTTTTTTTTTTTTTTTTTTTCGAGACAGAGTCTCGCTGTATCACCCAGGCTGGAGTGCAGTGGCACAATCTCAGCTCACTGCAACCTCTGCCTCCCGGGTTCAAGCAATTCTCCCACCTCAGCCTCCTGAGTAGCTGGGACTACAGGTGTATGCCAGCATGCCCAGCTAACTTTTTGTAGAGATGGAGTTTCCCCATGTTGCCCAGGCTGGTCTTGAACTCCTGGACTCAAGCAATCCACCCGTCTCAGCTTCCCAAAGTCCTGGGATTACAGACCTGAGCCACTGTGCCCAGCTGGTTCCTCAGACTGCACCATGATTCCTTAGTTGATTTCAGTGACCACATACTGCCAGCACCCCTACGTAATTATACACCAGTTCCTAGAATCTTTTTGTAATTATTCAGACTTTTATAGCAATCTAATCATCACTACCTGGCAATTTGTTTTCTTAAGTCTAGTGCTACTGAGGGGGTTCTAACGTTTCCCTTTTAAATGTTTCAGCCCCTCTTCTGAGTAGCAGGGACATGGATGGAACTTTGATCCTATCTTATCCTTAAAGACCTTACAGGATATTGAGAGGAGAAGTGAGAAGTTGACATGGCACCACCCAGTGGAATGACCTAGTTAGCACAGAGCACAGTGGGAGCACAGAGGAAGAGCGCCAGGCCCATCATGTCCAGCTGTGTAGGTTGTGCACTGCACAACTCTGGGGTCATCATATCACAAACTGTGAGTGTGAAGAGCCTTGTGAGGCTTCCAGGACAGGTTTCTAGGGGTCACCAGATGCTGGTCTAGATCAGGATGGAGGAATCCCGACTCCTAGAAAGAGATGGGCAGGGAATTGCTGAGGATGTTTGAAGTCTAATGGGCTGAGCCTTCGCTGTGGTGAGAGGCAGCTCAGCTTTCTAGAGGAAGTTTGGGAAGAGGAATCCTCAGTGAAGGGGTATTCTACTTGGAGTGGTTCGTGTTTCCTTCCAGCTCGCTCAGGGTAGTCATGGCCACTTCCCTTTCCCTGGCTCCCAGTCTGTATCCACCACACTGCTGACCTTTGCACACTCCAGACCGCTGGACCACTGCTGCACTTCCTCATTTATCCAAATCATTTTCACCTTCTAGTAGGCTGTGAATGTGCTTATTATGCCCAAGGGTTACTGTCTGTCTCCTTCTGCGAGAATATAGGCCCCTCGGCTGGGCGTTGTGGGTCAAGCCTGTCATCCCCAGCACTTTGGGACGCCGGGGCGGGCAGATCGCGAGGTCAGGAGATGGAGACCATCCTGGCTAATGCGATGAAACCCCATCTCTACTAAAAATACAAAAAATTAGCCTGGCGTGGTGGCGGGCGCCTGTAATCCCAGCTACTCAGGAGGCTGAGGCAGGAGAATCGCTTGAACCCGGGAGGCGGAGGTTGCAGTGAGCCGAGATCGTGCCACTGCACTCCAGCCTGGGAGACGAGCAAGACACCATTTCAAAAAAAAAAAAGAATATAAGCTCCTCGATGGCAAGGATGTTTTGTATATTGATGGACCGCTAGAGCCTCAAACAGTGTCTGGCACACAGGAGAGAACCAACAAATACTGAATGAGAAAAATGAATGACAGATGGAAAAGAAATGAACTAAACAGGGAGTTTCTCCACTGAGACCACAAGAGGGCGCTCAAGATACGCGTCAAACCCTTGAAGCCCCAAGGTGGGTGGTCTCTCTGCTCTTCAGCCTGGAGGACCAGGGACAGGTGTGACCTGGACCACGTCCTTTCTCCTGTGTGAGCCTGTTTCCCCATGTGTAGCGTGGAGATGGAAATGCCTGAAATATGTTCCTGTGAGAAGCAAAAAGCCAACAACGCATGCACGTGAATGTCTTCCAAGGAGTTATTGCATAGATCCAAATTCATCTAATTGTGTATATTAAGTGAGAGGGTTTTTTAATAGAACAACTATAGCTAAATAAAGCTGCTAAAATGTAAATAAAATAAAGAATAAAACTTGCATTGAACAACAACAGAGCCATTGAGCTAGAACAAGAAATCTGAAGGAGAGCAATCCAGACCCCAGTAAATCCACAGTTTTGTGTGTGTGTGTGTGTGTGTGTATTTTTTTTGAGACGGAGTTTCAGTCTTGTTACCCAGGCTGGAGTGCGATGGCGCGATCTCGGCTAACCTCAACCTCTGCCTCCTGGGTTCAAGCAATTCTCCTACCCCAGGCTTCTGAGTAGCTGCGATTAGAGGCATGCGCCATCACGCCCAGCTAATAGAAATATTAATTACATGAAGCGACCAGTGAGCACAATGCTATCCTGTGAAATTATTAAAACATAAAACTAAATGGAAGCTCTGGTTGAAAAGTGCAATACATTCCTAGCAGGATGGCAGACACATTCACCAAAATCAATCATGTGTCTGTATACTAACAAAAAATAATTTAAAAATGAAGTGAGGAGAGGAATTTTATTTACGAAGCCTCCAAAGTAATAAAATGAGTGGGAAGAGATTTAATAAAAGAAATAAAGGACATGTATACTAAAAATTACAAAAGATGCTGAGAAGTTAAAGATCTAAATAAATGGAGAGGCCGAGCATAGTGGCTCACGCCTGTAATCTCAGCATTTTGGGAGGCCAAGGCAGGCAGGTTACTTGAGGTCAGGAGTTGGAGGCCAGCCTGGCCTACATGGGGAAACTGGTCTGCCCTAAAAAACAAACAAAAACAAAAATTAGCCAAGCGTAGCGGTGTGCACCTGTAATCCCAGCTACTCAGGAGGCTGACACAGGAGGATGACTTGAACCTGGGAGGCATAGGTTGCAGTGAGCCGAGAAAGCACCGCTGCACTCCAGCCTGGATGGCAGAGCCAGACTCCATCTCAAAAGAAATAAATACATACATACATACAAAAATGGAGAAACAGTTCATACATTCACAGTAGCATCCAAAATAATAAATATAAGAAATAAAAATTAACAAAAAGTGTCATCTTGCAAAGCAGTAACATAATATGAAAAAAACCTCACTGACCACATCCTTCCTCATTCTTAGAAAGGGAATCATGGTCATAGTGGCTGGGCCTGTGGCTGTGTAATTCTGTCCAAATATCCCTGAATGGTAAATATGAAAACAGTAGAATGAATTCCATTGAAAATAAGAAAATAAGAAGAAATAAAGTCAGAACGCAAAAGTGTTTTTGAAGTGTTATTGGGATGGAATTTTGTTTGTTTGAGATGCAGACTTGCTCTGTCATCCAGGCTAGAGTGCAACGGTGCGATCTCAGCTTACTGCATTCTCAGCCTCCCGGGTTGAAGCCATTCTCCTGCCTCAGCCTCCTGAGTAGCTGAGATTATAGGCGTGTGCCACCACGCCTGGCTAATTTTTCAGGGTTTCACCCTATTGGCCAGGCTGGTCTCGAACTCCTAACCTCAGGTGATCGGCCCACCTTGGCCTCCCAAAGTGCTGGGATCACAGGAATGAGCCACCGTGCCCAGCCACCACACTTCTTTTAATGCTCAGCTGTCACCAATTTGAAATTCCTTACGTTTTGAAGAAGGGATTCCGAGTTCTCATTGGCAATAGACCCCACCAATTATGTGGCTGGTTCTGGATGGAACAGCGGGAAGGGCAGAGGCCTGGGAGAAAGCGGCCAAGAACAGCAACGATGGAGAGATAAAAGGGAAAGGAACTCTGGATGATATCCTGGCAGCAGCCTGGGAAAGTGAAGAGGGAAGAAGAGAGGGGTGTGTCCCAGAAGCCTGGAGTGGGAGATGCATCGTCCCTTTCTTGTGGTCTCAAAAGCAGGCCAAGTATGATTTTTTTTTTTTTCTAAACGGCCGGACGCGGTGGCTCAAGCCTGTAATCCCAGCACTTTGGGAGGCCGAGGCGGGCGGATCACGAGGTCAGGAGTTCAAGACCACCCTAGCCAACATGGTGAAACCCCATCTCTACTAAAAATACAATAATTAACTGGGCGTGGTGGCGCGCGCCAAGATGGAGCTTACTCGGGAGGCTGAGGCAGGAGAATGGCGTGAACTCGGGAGGCGGAGCTTGCAGTGAGCCGAGATCGCGCCACTGCACTCCAGCCTGGGCGACAGAGGAAGACTGCGTCTCAAAAAAAAAAAAAAAAAAGCTCCTCGACGGCAAGGATGTTTGTTTTGTATATTGATGGACCGCTAGAGCCTCGAACGGTGTCTGGCACATAGGAGAGGACCAATAAACACTGAATGAGAAAAATGAATGACAGATAGAAAAGAAATGAACTAAACAGGGAGTTTCTCCACTGAGACCACAAGAGGGCGCCCGAGATACGCGTCAGACCCTTGAAGCCCCAAGGTGGGTGGTCTCTCTGCTCCTCAGCCTGGAGGACCAGGGACAGGTGTGACCTGGACCACGTCCTTTCTCCTGTGTGAGCCTCTGTTTCCCCATGTGTAGCGTGGAGATGGAAATGCCTGAAATATGTTCCTGTGAGAAGCAAAAAGCCAACAACGCATGCACGTGAATGTCTTCCAAGGGGTTATTGCATAGATCCAAATTCATCTAATTGTGCTATTAAGTGAGAGGGTTTTTTAGTAGAACAATTATAGCTAAATAAAGCTGCTAAAAAGTAAATAAAATAAAAAATAAAACTTGCAATGAACAACAACAACAGAGTCATTAGTCTAGAGCAAGAAATCTGAAGGATGGCAATCCAGACCCCAATAAATCCACGAAGTTAGAATTTTTTTTTTTTTTTTTTTTGGTGACGGAATTTCGCTCTTGTTGCCCAGGCTGGCTTACAATGGTGCAATCTCGGCTCACCGCAACTGCCGCCTCCCGGGTTCAAGCATTTCTCCTACCTCAGCTTTCTGAGTAGCTGGGATTACAGGCATGTGCCATCACTCCTGGCTAATAGAAATATTAATTACACGAAGCGACCAGTGAGCACAGTGCTATCCTGTGAAATTATTAAAACATAATACTAAGGCCAGGCGCGGTGGCTCACGCCTGTAATCCCAGCACTTTGGGAGGCCGAGGTGGGCGGATCAAGAAGAGGTCAGGAGATCGAGACCATCCTGGCTAACACGGTGAAACCCCGTCTCTACTAAAAATACAAAAAAATTAGCCGGGCGTGGCGGCGGGCGCCTGTGGTCCCAGCTACTCGGAGAGGCTGAGGCAGGAGAATGGCGTGAACCCGGGAGGCGGAGCTTGCAGTAAGCCCAGATTGCGCCACTGCACTCCAGCCTGGGCAACAGAGCAAGACTCCGTCTCAAAAAAAAAACAAACCAACAAAAAAAACCCATAAAACTAAATGGAAGCTCTGGAGTTGAAAAGTACAAACATTCCTAGCAGGGTAGGAGGTATATTCACCAAAATCAATCACGTGTCTGTATACTAACGAACGATAATTTAAAAATGAAATGAGGAGAGCAATTTCATTTACAAAGCCTCCAAAATAATAAAATGAATGGGAAGAAATGTAATAAAAGAAGTGAAAGACGTGGATACTAAAAATTACAAAAGATGCTGAGGAGAAGGTAAAGATATAAATAAATGGAGAGGCCAAGTGCGGTGGCTCATGCCTGTAATCTCAGCAATTTGGGAGGCCAAGGCAGGTGGATTACCCGAGGTCAGGAGTTCGAGACTAGCCTGGCAAACATGGGGAAACCTGAACTATACTAAAAAAAACAAAAGCAAAAACAAACAAACAAAAAAAACTTAGCTCCAGCTTAGAGCCAGACTCCATCTCAAAATTAATAGATAAATACATACATACATGCATACATAAATGGAGAAACAGTTTATACATTCATAATAGCATCTGAAATAATAAATGTAAGAAATAAAATGAACAAAAAGTGTCATCTTGCAAAGCAGTAAAATAATATGAAAAAACCTCACTGACCACATCCTCCCCCATTCTTAGAAAGGGAATCATGGTCATAGTGGCTGGACCTGTGGCCGTGTAATTCTGTCCAAATATCCCTGAATGGAAATGTGAAAACAGCAGAATGAATTCCATTGAAAATAAGAAAACAAGAAGAAATACAGTCAGAACTCAAAAGAGTTTTTGAAGTGTTATTGGGATGGATTTTTTTTTTTTTTTAAGACAGAGACTCGCTCTGTCACCGAGGCTGGAGTGCGTGGTGCGATCTCAGCTCACTGCAACCTCTGCCTCCTGGGTTCAAGTGATTCTCCTGCCTCAGCCTCCTGAGTAGCTGGTATTATAGGCACACACCATCATGCCTGGCTAATTTTTGTATTTTTAGTAGAGACGGGGTTTCACCATGTTGGCCAGGCTGGTCTCGAACTCCTGACCTCAGGTGATCCGCCCACCTCGGCTTCCCAAAATACTGGCATTACAGGCATGAGCCACTGTGCCCGGCCTATTTGTTATTATTTGATAATATTTATATTATCACCTATCAATTTATGATGACAAGTGCACTTAACATAAGATCTATCTTCTCAGCAAATTTGTAAGGGTACAAGGCAGTCTCGTTCCCTGCACACACTAAGCCACACAGGAGACTCTAGGCCTTCCTCATCTTGCATGATTGAAACTCAGGAGGGAAAAATGAGGAGGTATCAGTCATAGGAAAGAGATCTTGGTACCTTGCCTGTTCTTTCTAAGCCAATACTCTCAGCTCCTTAAAGGGGGCACTTTTATTTCATTTTATTTTTTTCCCTCAGGTATAAATAATTTAATTTTTTTCAGTTATAAGGCTAACACATACTCAATTTAAAAATCCAAATAAAAACACCTCGAAAAATGAAGAGCCATTTAAACTCCCTTGACCTAATATTAATTGCTACAAACATCTTGATTAATATTTTCATACAAATCTCTCCTTCCATAAACGTGTGTGTAAATATGCATACATAATTTAACTTACATGTGGCCTCTATACACTTTTTTTTTTTCCTGTTTTGTTCACTCAACAAAATCCTTGGCATTTTCCATGTCAATGAAAGTTAAACAGCACCATCGTTTTTAATGACCACACAGTATTCCATTGCACTGGGCGGGTGGGGGGCAGGGCATTGTTTATTTAATATTTACGTGTCCATTAAGTGGTGGGCAATATGTTTCTAATTCACTGCTCTTCATTCTACAAGTGTTTGCTGAGCATCTATTACGTGCCAGGCCCTAAGTACAGGCGATAGAGTGATAATCAAGACAGACAAGGTCCCTGGCCAAGTGAAGTCTCCATTCTAATGGGGAGAGAGGGACAGCGTACAAGTCAATGAGTAGATAATTAGAAAGGAGGATGAACGTCAAGAGGAAATGAAGACGAATCTTCTTGGCGAAGGGATGGGTGTCAGGGGGAGTGGACTTCTTTCAACACAGTGGTCTGGGAAGGCCCTTCTTGCTGAGATGATGCTGAGCAGATACCTGGAGACTGTGGTGCAAAGCAGGAGGTCGGTGCATCCAGACAGAGACGCGGCGCCCCGAGGCAGGGAGGGACCTGGTGTCTTCAAGGAACAGCAGGAATGTCATGTGGCCTGAGGGCAGGGAGTGAGGGGCACAGGGACCAACGTGAAATTGGAAAGATAAGTAAGTGTCCCGTAGGTCACAGACTTTGGGTTTTGGGCCATGTGCACTATGAAGTCACTGGAGATTTCAATGGTAACAAAACATAATCCGATTTATGCTTTTAAAGGATCACTCTGGGGCCGGGCGCAGGGGCTCACACCTGTAATCCCAGCACTTTGGGAGACCGAGGCGGGCGGATCACGAGGTCAAGAGAGCGAGACCTTCCTGGCCAACGTGGTGAAACCCCGTCTCTACTAAAAATGCAAATAAATTAGCCAGGCGTGGTGGTGGGCGCCTGTAATCCCAGCTACTGGGGAGGCTGATGCAGAAGAATTGCTTGAACCCGGGAGGCGGAAGTTGCAGTGAGCCAAGATTGCACCACTGCACTGCAGCCTGGGAGACAGAGCGGGACTCCGTCTCAAAAAAAACAAAAAAAGATCATTCTGGCTACAATATGGAGAGGGGCAGCTGAGTAGCAAGAAATGAGCGTGGAGAAACCAGCTAGGGGATGTTCCCTGGACGAGGGGAGAGAGGGTGAACCTGGCGCCGTGGTGTTGGCAAGCCGTGTCTGCATGAGGACAGATTCTGAAGGTGGAACAAGGGGAGAGGGTGAGAAAGAGGAGCAGTCGAGGCGATTTCTAGGTCTGCAGCTTGTCCAGGTGGGTCGACGGGGAAGAAAACGTGGGACAGCCACAATTTTAACTTTCTCATATTAATCCTTCCAGTGTTTGTTTCTGGGTGAATATGAGTCAATATGAATGTATATTCTGATTCCAATTCTTGGCACAATACAGCCACCATCCTGATGTCGTTTAATCCCTAAGAATACACTCTGGGATCTCTCCATAGAAGTACATAGGCTATTTTCTTTTTCTTTCTTTTTTTTTTTTTTGAGACAAGTCTCACTCTGTTGCCCATGCTGGAGTGTGGTGGCGCGATCTCGGCTCACTGCAAGCTCCACCTCCCAGGTTGAAGCAATTCTCCTACTCAGCCTTCCGAGATGAAATGATGGGGGCCCGCCACCAGGTCCAGCTAATTTTTTTGTATTTTTAGTAGAAACAGGGTTTTACCATGTTGGCCAGGCTGGTCTCGAACTCCTGGCCTCAGGTGATCCACCCGCATCCACCTTCCAAAATGCTGGGATTACAGTCAGGAGCCCGGCCCATGGGGTATTTTCACATATATTTCTCCCTGGCCTTCTAAATTCCAGACCGACTGATGAGAAGTCTGATGTAATTATGATAATAGAAACTTGGTACACCATGGTGTTTTTTCTCCCACCTTTGAAGTTTTCTTTATTTTCTTTTTCCTTTGAGATAATGCAGCTTGGTGAGTGCGGTGAGCCCTTAGGGAGGCATTTTTTTTTCTCTCCCTTGCGTCACTGCTGGCTGGCTTCCTCCTCTCTGCCCTTCTTTTTTTTTTCATTCCAGCTCCTCAAGTTGCATGTTCAGCGATTAATTCTCCAAACTTCATAATTTCTTTTCTTTTTTTTTTTTGAGATGGAGTCTCTGTCACCCAGGCTGAAGTACGGTGGCGCGATCTCAGTTCACTGCAACCTCCGCCTCCCGGGTTCAAGCGATTCTCCTGCCTCAGTCTCCCGAGTAGCTGGGACTACAGGTGCCCGCCACCACGCCTGGCTAATTTTCTTTAGTAGAGACAGGGTTTGGGGTTTCACTGTGTTAGCCAGGATGGTCTCGATCTCTGACCTTGTGATCCGCCCACTTCGTCCTCCCAAAGTGCTGGGATTACAGGTGTGAGCCACCTCGCCCAGCCCCGAACTTCATAATTTCTTTTTTTTTTTTTTTTTTGGCAAATTATCCTTTATTGAAATATTTTCCTTTGTGCTTAACTGGCTGGGCATTCCACAGCACCACTGTTGATGTCATCTATGAGGTCATGAGGGTGGTGGCCATCAACGTTACAGCCCACAGACTGGGCAGTCCCCAAGATCTCTTTAATGGTTCCAGAGAGTTCTCTGGCTAAGCATCAGTGCTGCATCTGTCCAGCAATGTTGACGATCTCATTAAAAGTGATATTCCCACTGTGTTTAATGTTTTTCTGTTTCTTTCTGTCTCTTGGTGGTTCCTTGAGGGCTTTGATGATGAGGGCAGAGGCAGAAGGCACCACCTCACTCTGGGCCTGTCTGTTCTGAATGGTCAGTTTCACTGTCATCCTCAGGCCCTTCCAGTCACCCGTTGCCTTGGCAATGTCATCACCAACCTTTTTTGGAGACAGACCCAGGGGGCCGATATTGGGGGCCAGGGCAGAAGTGGCACCGACTTCACCTCAGGTATACGACTTTGATCTCATTGGGGTCAAACTTCGGCGGCATGGTAAAGGCGGCTGGTGTCGGATGAACCCAGATTCAGGATGACCAAAGAAAGTTGCATCTTGGCCGGCCTCCTCCGAGCCGAAAGCCGAGAGCAAACTTCATAATTTCTAAAAAAAAAAAAAAAAAAAAAAAAAAAACTGTGCTTAAAAAATACACATTTCACTTTAAGTGTGATTTTTATTGCATCTAAGTTTCGCTATGAATAACATCGTCTGTTCATTTCTAAATATGTCACAACTTCTGTTTTTTTTAACAGTCACTCAGAAGTTATGCAGATTTTTGTTGTTGTTTTAAAAATGTGTGTTTTTAACTGTTAATTTTTGGTCTCTTATGTAATTTTTGTAGTCACAAAATATAGTTTCATTATATTAAATCTTTGGAATATTTTGAGACCTCGGTGGATTAAGAAGTGGTCAATTTTTGTAGATTTTCCATATGTTCTTGAAAAGAATGTGGGCTTTCCACTGGTGCTGTTTTGTACATATAAATACAACAACACACCAATAATGGAAATAACAATTATGATAACAATCATTAATAATCAATATTAGGCCGGGCACGGTGGCTCATGCCTGTAATCCCAGCACTTTGGGAGGCCGAGGCAGGCGGATCACCTGTGGTCAGGAGTTTGAGACCAGCCTGGCCAACATGGTGAAACCCCATCTCTACTAAAAATACAAAAATAGCTGGGCGTGGTGGCAGAGGCCTATAATCCCAGCTACTCAGGAGGCTGAGGCAGGAGAATCACTTGAACCTGGGGAGCAGAGGTTGCAGTGAGCCAAGACTGTGCCACTGCACTCCAGCCTGGGTGACAAGAGTGAAACTCCATCTCAAAAAATAAATAAGTAAATAATAATAATCAATATTAGAACCCTTAGTAATGTTAGGCCCAGTCTGACTACTTTTTATTTTTAAGAAAGCATGCTTACTTTTGCCTTTCATTTTTCTGTATTTTTAAAAAACTTTGTAAACATTTATGGGGTACAAGTGTAATTTTGTTGCATGTGATGAAATCAGGAAATGTTGTTGCATAGTGATGAAATCAGGACTTCCAGGGTATCCATCGCCCAAATAATGTGCATTGTACCCATTAAGTAATTTTCTTTTCTTTTCTTTTTTTTTGAGACACAGTCTTGCTCTGTCTCCCAGGGTGAAGTACAGTGGTGCAATCTTGGCTCACTGCAGCCTCCGTCTCCCGTGTTCAAGCGATTCTCCTGCCTCAGCCTCCTGAGTAGCTGGGATTACAGGTGTACACCACCACACCCGGCTAGTTTTTTGTATTTTTAGTAGAGACAGGGTTTCTCCATGTTGGCCAGGCTGGTCTCGAACTCCTGACCTCAGGTAATCTGCCTGCCTTGGCCTCCCAAAATGCTGGGATTATAGGCGTGAGCCACCACGCCCGGCCCCCCTTCCTCATTCTTAGAAAGGGAATCATGGTCATAGTGGCTGGACCTGTGGCCGTGTAATTCTGTCCAAATATCCCTGAATGGTAAATGTGAAAACAGTAGACTGAATTCCATGGAAATAAGAAGAAATAAAGTCAGAAGGCAAAAGTGTTTTTGAAGGGTTATTGGGATGGAATTTTTTTTTTTTTTTTTGAGATGGAGGCTGGCTCTGTCACCCAGGCTGGAGTGCAGTGGTGCGATCTTGGCTCACTGCAACCTCTGCCTCCCGGGTTCAAGTGATTCTCCTGCTTCAGCCTCCTGAGTAGCTGGTATTACAGGTGCGTACCATCATGCCTGGCTAATTTTTGTATTTTTAGTAGAGACAGGGTTTCACCATGTTGGCCAGGCTGGTCTCGAACTCCTGACCTCAAGTGATATGCCCACCTCGGCCTCCCAAAATGCTGGCATTACAGGCATGAGCCACTGCGCCGGGCCTATTTGTTATTATTTGATAATATTTATATTATCACCTATCAATTTATGATGACAAGTGCACTTAACATAAGATCTATCTTCTCAGCATATTTGTAAGGGTACAAGGCAGTCTCGTTCCCTGCACACACTAAGCCACACAGGAGACTCTAGGCCTTCCTCATCTTGCATGATTGAAACTCAGGAGGGAAAAATGAGGAGGTATCAGTCATAGGAAAGAGATCTTGGTACCTTGCCTGTTCTTTCTAAGCCAATACTCTCAGCTCCTTAAAGGAGGCATTTTTATTTCATTTTATTTTTTCCCTCAGGTATAAATAATTTAATTCTTTTCAGTTATAAGGCTAACACATACTCAATTTAAAAATCCAAATAAGAACACCTCAAAAAATGAAGAGGCATTTAAACTCCCTTGACCTCATATTAATTGCTACAAACATCTTGATTAATATTTTCCTACAAATCTCTTATTACTGAATTACTCAATAGCTAGTTATTAAGTAATTTCAGTCTGAGTACCATTAACATAATTACTCACTGGATAATCACAACAGTTCTATGAGTTAGGCAGCATTGCTTTTTTATTTTACAGAGGAAGAGGCAGAGAAACAGAGAGGTTAATAAACTTAGTTTAAAGTGAAAGAGCTTATAACTGACACCACCAAAATCAAAATCTAGAGATCTGGCCTCTGGAATTGTACTAGATAAATAAAGTTATGCACTCATAACTTTCCCCATACTCCCTATGTACTAGGTCAATTCAGTTATCATTCATTCAGAAATATTTATTATGTACTATGTTCTAGGGAGTGTTCCAGGTGCAGGGACGCTGTAGGAAACACTGCAGAAAAAAAAATCTATGGTTTCATGGGGATACACTGTAGTGGGAAGGCAGATAGTCTACAATATTAATAAGTAAAATACGTGCACATATGCGGAAGATTAATGATACATGCTGAAGAAAGAAAAAAGGCAGCGAGAGGTGATATGAAATCGGGAGGGAGTGTTGCAACTTCAGGCAGGATGGTCCAAGAAGGTCTGAAGGATAAGGAGATACTGAGGTTGACAGTGAAGGAGAGGGAGGGGTGAGTCTTGTGCCTGTCTGGGTGAAGCCATTCCAGGTCGAGAATGGCATGTGGATAAGCCCTGAGGCAGATGCATGCTTGATGTTTTTTAGTTATAGCAAGGAGGTCACTGGGACTGCATCACAGTCAGTGAAAAGTAGAGTCGGAGGAGACGCTATCAAAGCACTAACCCAAGCTGGGGGAGAGAAGATGCAGTTGTGTCAGTGTGACCGAGGCGGGAAGTCCTGGAAAGTTTCTGAGCAGAAGAGTGGCACAGAGAGGTGAATGTTTTTATTGTGTTGTGTTGTTATTTTACTACCCAATTGCAGTTTATTATTAGCATACCTTATTTTATGAAATTAGACCTGCATTTTGGAGGGAGAGTCTGATTTTCACGAAGGCATGTGGTATGCTTGTGACGATGACGCCAGCATTCCAGGTAAGCTGCCGTCAGCCTTATCTCTGGGACATCTTGATGCAAGATGCTAATCAAATTAATTAACTCCCTGAGCGTCACTGTTCTCATCTGTAAAACTGGCCTAACGATGAAAACATCTTCCCAAAGTTGTGAGAATTAAAGAAACTACCCATGAGGGATACTCAGAGCAGGGTCTGGCATAGAGCAAGAGCTCAGAAAAGTTACCTCTTCCTTTGATTGCCTCGTGCAATTCTGACTTCAGGAAGGTCTTACCGATACATTTTAGACAAAAATGTGATGATGCCACGCTTAGGCTCAAAACCTGTCCCACTCTCGTGAGGGTAAAATACCAAAACTCTACTTGGCCTTTTTGAGACTCCTGCTCAATCCATACACATACTCCTCTTCATTATTTTTCCATCTGGAGTCCACTCGACTTACAACAGGCAAATTATCTCCTGATGGGGGCTTTCACAGAAGCTGACTCCTCCGTCCACGTCTCCCCTCCAGCTGCTCTTCCTGTCGCCAGCTCGTCAGTCCTCAGCCCCGATTCCACTCCACACTGCAGGTGGCTTCCCTGGGGTCAGCTCTCAGGGTCAAGTCTCTTTCTTTTCTTTTCTTTTCTTTTCTTTTCTTTTCTTTTCTTTTCTGTTTCCTTCCTTCCTTTCCTTCCTTCCTTCCTTCCTTCCTTCCTTCCTTCCTTCCTTCCTTCCTTCCTTCCTTCCTTCCTTTTTCTTTTCTTTTTCTTTCTTTCTTTCTTGACAGAGTCTCGCCCTGTTGCCCAGGATGGAGTGCAGTGGTGCCATCTTGGCTCACTGCAACCTCTGTCTCCTGGGTTAAAATGACTCTCCTGCCTCAGCCTCCTGAGTAGCTGGGGTTATAGGCACACGCCACCATGCCAGGCTAATTTTTGTATTTTTAGTAGAGACGGGGTTTCCCCATGTTGGCCAGGCTGGTCTCAAACTTCTGACGTCAGGAGATCCACCCGCCTGGGCCTCCAAAGGTGCTGGGATTACAGGAGTGAGCCACCATGACCGGCCCAAGTCCCCTTTTCACACAAGGTCATAGGATTTTTTTTTTTTTTCTTTAGAGCACTTACTACATCAGCAGATACAGCTCTCAGTGCAACAAAAACTCATGGCTCTCTTATGTGGTGTAGAGTTGTCCCTGGAGGCAGCAGTCCCATGAGGGACCCTATCTCTGTCCTTCTTGGACTTAGCTGTGGACTCCTGACTAATTCCCACCCTTGGAATGTGAGCAGCAGTGACAAGCGACATTCAGAGTTTTTATTTAAAAGGCACGGATGAGCCCTTTCCTCTTTCCCCTCGCTGGTAACAGAACACTCCAAGGTTCTAGGGGAGGTTGGACCCCAAAGTTGGAAGAATCTGGGCACCTGAGTCACCCAGTGGAGGAGCTCCAACTGCCAACCTGGGACCCCATATGGAAGTGTCACCCAGTGAGAAGTGACCATTCCATTGTGACAAACTGCAGGTATTTCCAGGCTAATTTGTTAAAATCTACCATTAATATGCTTTATAGGACTTTTTTTTTTTTTAAGATGGAGTTTTGCTTTTGTTGCCCAGGCTGGAGTGCAATGGTTCAATCTTGGCTTACCACAATCTCTGCCTCCCGGTTCAAGCAATTCTCCTGCCTCAGCCTTTTGAGTAGCTGGGATTGTAGGCATGCGCCACCATGCCTGGCTAATTTTTTTGTATTTTTAGTAGAGATGGGGTTTCACCATGTTGGTGAGGCTGGTCTTGAACTCCTGACCTCAAGTGATCCACCTGCCTCGGCCTCCCAAAGTCCTGGGATTACAGGTGTGAGCCACCATGCCCGGCCTATATGACGTTTGAATAGTCAGAGGTGTGCCCTCCATGTTAGACTGTGAGGTCCGTTGACTTGTGTGGCTTGTCTCTGACACAGACTCAAGCCCTTAATAGGTGCCTGGAAATGTATGTTTTCGTTCACACAAAAAGGAAGTTGACCAAGCCCCCTTGATGAAGCCTCACTGGGGAGGTGGCCCATCGAAGGCTGTATATTCTGGATGGGGCGAAGGCAGCGTCGCCGTCTCCTTCAAGTCTGACCTCCAGGTTGGTGTTCAGATTCCCCCTCCACACCCCATAGCCATGGTTGCCCGTCTGGATTTGGTGTTTGGGTCAGAGATCACGTTCGGGCTGGGCATATGGATGATGATGTCCAAGGAGACAGTTCTCCCCTTTACCCCAGTCACGGGAAGGAAGAACTAAGCCTCATGGTGCCTTCCTGGGAGATACTTGGTAAGAAGCCACAAGACGGTCGGGACTGAGTCTCTGAGCACCGCATCCCGAGCATCTGCCGTCTGCACAGCGGGGCCGGCGCAGGCAGCACGGTGCCCCTTCCCACGCTTTCTTCCTGGACTTTCCCTTGACCAGTCTTGGCATGGCAGGCGAGGGATGGAGGGATCGGGGCTGGGAGGCGGGGAAGACAGCTCTCTCCCTGGGCCCCTGTCTGGTTAGATCAATGCTGTGGGAGCTTAGCGATTGAAGAGGGAGCAGAGACGATGGCAGGAAGGCATTATCTGCTCAAGCCTCAGGCTTCGCAGCCCAGGCTGGGACTAAGAGCTTACAGACGTCATCGAGTGCAGATTCTGAGTGAAGTGCTGAGCATTTTAAATCCAGATTTCTCTTCCAGAGCTGAGTCTGGGCCACAGGACCTGAACACAGGAGGGTCAGTCTCTCCGGTAATGGTGACGGTCTGTCTTCTTGGAGCAACACAACGGACTCCCACCAGGACAGTGGATGCTGGGTACTGAAGGGCTGCGCTGAGAGGGTTACTTTGGCAGTGGTTCTGGAGTCTAAATTTCCAAGGGCCTGGAACTCATGAGACTCTAGGTGCTGATTCTTTTCTGGAGAACTTCTCCAGACTCACCATCCTGGCTGGTCCAGACTCAACATTCCACCTGAAGAGCTCTGGGGACCTCTGGGGCTGGGAGCCTTCTGGGCCCTGATGAGTTCTGTTGGGATGGAGAAGACGATCTTGAAGTTAAAGATAAAGATTTCAGTGGGAGTCCAGGAAAACGTCCAGGCTGTCCATCATACCCACAACAGCAAACGTCTCAGGACTTTGCCACGGTCACCGCGGCAGCCAAAACCACAGCTGTGATCTGGGGCTGGACTCATACCCAGAGGTTGTCTGGGTTCAGGTTCTGCACCACCGGTTCAGAGAAAGAGGAAATGGAGTGGGCCATGTGCACTCCGTCCTTCATCGAACTCCAGAACTAAGGGAACTGGGAGGGGAGAAGCCCATCACCCTTGCACGCAGCTGCCTCCCTCAGTTCTAGTAGTTTCTACTTCTCCCTGCAGTTTAGCTAAGACATGCACGGGTTCCAGAAGGAACATGGAGATGTTTCTCTTTGATGTTACTTGAAACTTTGGTTTTGATTTCCTTCTAAGATCAGGAGAGTCAATCACCCAACATGGTCCATCAATCGGGTGTCACGACATCGTGCTCGTTGGCTATACACTCTCAGGTACATTTCTTCTTGAGATTATTTTTCACATGAGGCAGAGATGTGTGGCTGCTCACCAGAAAAAAAGAATTCTGTACTTCCCTTACAGTGCAAGCACTGGAACCTCTGGGAGGTGGCTACCCTCACCAAGGGACTTTTTTTCTAGTCTCCTTTGCACCCATGTGTGACTGACCATAATGACTACTTATAGCCAAAAATCTGGACAGAAATGATGTGCGTCAGTCAATTTTGCAAATTTACAAATATTTTCTGTGTCTCCTCTTTCTGTCTGAAGTATGGGACACCATTGCCCAAGGGGATGATGTGAGCACAATGGAAGAAGCCGGTGTCCCTGAGTCATCCTGGGGAAAAAAACTCAAATTCTGCCCAGAGAAACCCTCACTGGTCATTTACATGAGTGAGATGCCAAACCTCATTGTGTTAAGGCATTGGTTTTTTTTTTTTTTTTTTTTTTTTGAGACGGAGTCTTGCTCTGTCGCCCAGGCTGGAGTGCAGTAGCGGGAACTCGGTTCACTGCAAGCTCCGCCTACCGGATTCACGCCATTCTCCTGCCTCAGCCTCCTGAGTAGCTGGGACTACAGGTGCCCGCAACCAGGCCTGGCTAATTTTTTGCATTTTCAGTAGAGACGGGGTTTCACCGTGTTAGCCAGGATGGTCTCGATCTCCTGACCTTGTGATCTGCCCGCCTCGGCCTCCCAGTGTGCTGGGATTACAGGCGTGAGCCACTGTGCCTGGCCGGTATTTTAAGACTTACTTATTATGGTGGTTAGTGTCACCCTAACTCTTATCTCACAATAGTAGCTAAATAATTTGTGATTTGCTCCTTGATCCTGTCCCCATCATCATTAGACTCAGAGCTCTGTTGATGGCAGGGGCTGGATCTGTTTTGTTCACTCCTGAATCTCAAACACCGAGCAGATAATAAGCAATTGATAAATATTGGTTGATCGGCTTCTGAAGAAAGAATATTCACACATTTATATTTAGAAAAGTTTATAAGGGAAGTAGCCAAGTGTGGTGGCTCACGCCTGTCATCCTAGCACTTTGGGAGGTTGAGGCGGGCGGATCACCTGAGGTCAGGGATTCCAGACTATACTGGCTGACGTGGGGAAACCCCGTCTCTACTGAAAATACAAAATTAGCTGGGTGGGGTGGCACGTGCCTGTAATCCCAGCTACTCAGGAGGCTGAGGCATGGGAATCACTTGAACCTGGGAGGCAGAGGTTGCAGTGAGCCAAGATCATGCCATTGCACTCCAGCCTGGGTGACAGAGCCAGACTCCATCTCAAAAAAAAAAAAAAAAAAAAAGGAAAGATAGGTTTATAGGGGAAGTGGCTTGTCTGAGGTCTCTGAGGCTGTGGGACAGGAAGTCACAGGAGAAGCTCATTCTGGCTGATTTCCCAGCTGGTGTTCCACAACTCTCTCAGTATCTTAGGAACCAACCACGACACACCTATCAGAGTGGCCAAATTCTAAAGCACAGACAATACCACATACTGGCCTACTGGCGAGGATGTGGAGCAACAGGAACGCTCATTCATTGCTGCTGGGATTGCGAAATGGTACAGCCACTTTGGGAGACAGTGCGGCAATGTCTTCTGAAACTAAATATAGCTTTACCATGTAATCCAGCAATTGCATTCCTTGGTATTTACTCAAGGGAGCTGAAAACGTATGGTCACATAAAACACGCACATGGATCTTTACGGTAGCTTTATTCATAATTGCCCAAACTTGGAAGCAACCAAGATGCCCTTCAGTAAGTGAATGGATTAACTATGTGTCAAGACAATGGAATATTATCCCGTGCTAAGAAGAGACGAGCTCTCAAGTCATGAAAAGACGTGGAGGAGAGTTCAATGTATATCACTACACGAAATAAGCCCGCCCAAATGGGGTATCCACTGTCTGATTCCAACTATGTGACAGTCTGGAAAAGGCGAAGCTATAGAAAGAGGGAAAAGCTCATTGGTTGCCAGAATAAAAGGCTTGGACAAGAGGAAATAATCCCAGTGGAAATGGAGAAACGCAGGAACAAATGAAGAGCAACAGAAGAAGCTAAATATTTGGGTAAAGATAGGAATTTTGAATGATGATTTCATTATTAATGAATTAAGGAGACATTGATGCATGCTTATTCTATATTTGATGACATTGCAAACATTGTTTTGAAAACTATACTTTGCACTAAAATTAAAATTGAGCGCCTGTAATCCCAGCACTTTGGGAGGCCAAGGCAGATGAAGCACCTGAGGTCAGGAGTTCGAGACCAGCCTGGCCAACATGGCAAAACCCATCTCTGCTAGAAATACAAAAATTATCTGGGCGTGGTAGCACGTGCCTGTTATCCCAGCTACTCAGGAGGCTGAAGCAGGAGAATCACTTGAACTCTGGAGGCAGAGGTTGCAGTGAGCCGAGATGGTGCCACTGCCCTCTAGCCTGGGTGACAGAGTGAGAGTCTGTCTCAACAACAGCAGCAACAACAACAACAAAATGACAGCATGGCTCAAGCGTGTTGGCTCACGCCTGTAATCCTAGCACTTTGGGAGGATGAGGTGGGTGAGCTTGAGCTCAGGAGTTCGAGACCAGCCTGGGCAACAAGACAAAACCCCATCTCTATCAAACAAAACAAAACAAAACAAAACAAAAATTTGCAGAGTGTGGTGGTGTGTGCTTGTGGTCCCAGCTACTCAGGAGGCTGAGGTGGGAGGATCTCTGGACCCCAGGAAGTGGAGGCTGCAGTGAGCTGAGATTGTGCTAATGCACTCCAGCCTGGGTCACGGAGAGAGACCCTGTCTCAAATAAATGAATAAATAAATAAATAAATAAATTTTAAAGATGACAGCCTACATATATATACATGCACATGCCGAACAGCTACATTGATGAGATAACACTATATATACAAAAGTGCAAGGAAAATTTTTTTTTTTTTTTTTGAGACAGAGTCTCGCTCCGTTGCCCAGACTGGAGTGCAGTGGGGCGATCTCGGCTCACTGCAACCTCCACCTCTCGGGTTCACGCCATTCTCCTGCCTCAGCCTCCCGAGTAGCTATGACTACAGGCACCCGCCACCACGCCCGGCTAATTTTCTGTATTTTTAGTAGAGATGGGGTTTCACCTTGTTAGCCAGGATGGTCTCGATCTCCTGACCTCAAGATCTGCCCGCCTCGGCCTTCTAAAGTGCTGGGATTACAGGCATGAGCCATCGCACCTGGCTGTGCGAGGAAAATTTGAATATAAGACTTCAGATGCTGGTTACGGTAGCTGAGGTAGGAGGGGGAAACAGGATGGAGTATACGCTACAGAAATAGTCATGCTTCATCAAGCCTCTGATTTCCCTGGAGCATGTTGACTTCACGTTGATTTTTTTTACATGTTCTGTAAAAATTTTTTTTTCTTTAAATTGGCCTTTGAAAATTTACCTGTGGTAAAGGCTTGACAATCAGCTCTCTTCAAAAAAAGCAAAAAGAAAAACAAAAAACAACCCTGACATGTAGCATTTGCCGATTTCTCTGGTGTAAATACTCACAGCATGGCTTTGACGTGAGTTTCACATTTGGTAAAAGCAAGTAGTGCCTACTTTGAATAGAAGGATTGGGACAGAGATATGGGTCTTGTCAGGCACTAATTAGGGAGTAAGGCTTGTCTAATATTGCCTTGGCTCTCAGGCAAAAAATAAAGTAAAATTCGGGAATTTGTGTTGCTTCCTCAGCCCCATCCTGGGTAAAATCGGAGACAGGGCAGGGAGAAGCTGTTTATTTCCGTGCCTGTGGTTGGACCTTGTTAAAGATTTGAGCTGTGATGCTGGCACCTGGCAGACCACATCCTGTGTGTTTTTCAGTTTTGCTCAATTCCTGACCTTGGTACAGCAGAAGCTTTTTCACTTCTATGACACCTGCTATGTCTTGGTAAACCCTGGAAGAGAGGAGAGGACAAGGTTAAAATGCTGTTCCGAGGACCTGGTCTCTCCACAGTGCAGGCTGGAGGTGGCAGCCTGTGGAAAGCCAAGTTCATCCTCCAGGGGAGCCCAGGCCAGGCTGCCAAGGCTGATATTCAGGACAAAGCCAGGGACAGGTGGGGAATCCTGTGGAGATGATCATCATCTTGAGGTCTTCCTTCCAGGGTTCCATCCGGGCCAGAAGATGGAAAGAGAAATGGGTGAGTCCCTGCTACCACCCCACCCTCAGGTTGCTTTTTTGGCTGAACAAGAAGGGTCCTCCCAGGTAGGAAGGGTGGGGTGCAGAAACGTGAGCCAATGTGGATGGCTTGGGGAGGGCTTTGCAGTTGAATCTCCTGAAAACAGCAAGAAGTACAGACCTCCGGGCATTCTAGACTCAGATTCTGTAGACGCTTCCCTTTGGCCGAGCCAAGCCAGGGTTGCTCAGGAACTGGGGTCCTTGAGATTGGATTAGATTGGACGGAATGACACAGGATTGCAATGTGCAGAACTGTGAGGACCAGGGTTTAGCTTGAGTTCCCCAGTCTGTCCACGAGGTCCAAGCTTGAGATCATTACGGTGACCACATCTCAGGAGGAAGATAGGTCAGCAGTGCAGTGATGTGCTGGAATAGTTTTGAAATATTTGAAGTATTCTAATGCAAACTCCTCTTTGAATGACATTTCACGTTGCATCTTATGTCATTTTACTTCTGTAGATGTTGTCTTTCCACTTGACATTTAATTGGTGTTCAATTTGATTTAAGTTGCAAATATTGTGTATGTATCTGAGTCTGGTGTGAGAATCATTACTCCATGCCCGTGCATCCGACACCAAGTAACTTTTTTTTTTTTTTTTTCTGAGATGGAGTCTTGCTTTGTTGCCCAGGCTGGAGTACAGTGGCATGATCTTGGCTCACTGCAACCTCTGCCTCCCAGGTTCAAGGGATTCTCCTGCCTCAGCCTCCTGTGTAGCTGAGATTATAGGTGTGGGCCACCACGCCTGGCTAATTTTTGTATTTTTAGTAGACAGGGAGTTTCATCATGTTGGCCAGGATGGTCTCGAACTCCTGACCTCGTGATCCACCCGCCTTGGCCTCCCGAAGTGCTGGGATTACAGGCATGAGCCACTGTGCCCAGGCCAAGTAACATTTTTGAGTGAGTAAGCTGTGATGTTCTGAATGTGTAGCATGTCTTGGACACAGACATTCTCCAGCTGGGATTAAAGTCTTAGAGGAATGCAAAGGTGGAGGGGCCCTCTGAGAATATGGAACGATGACAGCTCTGCATCACCCCTTTTACGGAAAACCCCAGAATAACTGCCCACGTGTTCTGTGACCTTTGACGTCGATTCTGTCCGCAGGAGGAATCTTCTGAGTAGTGAGGAAAATCTTGGATATGTTGGTGGTTTCACAACTGTCAGAATTCACTGAATCGCACAGATTCAATGAAGGCAGTTTGTCTGCCAAGGATTCCTTGATAAAGCTGATTAAAAATCGCTAATGAAGACCTAAAGTGAAAAGAGGCAGGGAGGAGAATCTAATACATAGAAACCATTCTGCACGTGAAAGAAGAGTCAGAAGCAGGAAAGTCATTCTCAGGAACCACTGTGTTTTGGCCTCGGGTTCAAGGCGAAGTTTCAAAACAGATGTCGTATTCCTTGCAACTACGAGAAGTTGGTGAGTGATTTGAAATCATTCTTAAGATGAGGTGGAAGCTTTTGAAATCTGTACCCCTGCACTTTATCCTTCTCCCCGTGATTTACAAAACCATGAAAATAAAGCTCAGTTAATTCATCATCATCAAGGTGAGAACCAGGTTCAGTATTCAGCTTGAGTCTGGGGATTCCGTCTTTCTTTAACTTTTGACTGCACAGCCTTCACTTAGTTTTTATATCTCTGAGGCATTAAAACAATCTTTATTTATTTATTTATTTTTTGAGGCAGAGTCTGGCTCTGTCTCTCAGGCTGGAGTGCAGTGGCGCGATCTCGGCTCACTGCAACCTCCACCTCCCGGGTTCCCGCCATTCTCTCGCCTCAGCCTCCCGAGTAGCTGGGACTACAGGCGCCCGCCACTACGCCCGGCTAATTTTTTTTTTGTATTTTTAGTAGGGACGGGGTTTCACCGTGTTAGCCAGGATGGTCTCGATCTCCTGACTTCGTGATCCGCCCGCCTCGGCCTCCCAAAGTGCTGGGATTACAGGCATGAGCCACCGCGCCCGGCCTAAAAAAGTCTTTAATATATTATATTAAGCAGTTTTAGTTGGTTTATTGTTATTTTTTCGATGGATTGCTGTCTTATGGACTTAGTCTAACATATTCACAGAAAGTTGGATTAGATTGGAAGAACGTACCTGGGACTGCATCGTGCAGAACTCTTTGAGGACCAGGATTTAGCTCGAGTTCCCCTGTCTGTCCACAACATCCCAGCTTGAGATCATTACAGCCACCACGTCTCGGGAGGAGGACTAGTCTGCAATGCACTGATTATAATGGAATGGTTCAATGTTTTTGAAATGTTTGGACTACTCTGATGCAAAAAACTTTCTTTTTATTTTTGAGACAGAGTCTCACTCTGTCACCTAGGGTTGTTTTTTTTTTTTTTTTGAAACCCTCTGTTATTAAGAGATAAATATGATTCCCAGGAACATTGCTCTGTTCTGCTTTAGGTATTATTGGTCATATCTGGTCATACGCCCTGCTCTGAATCAAACCCTGAAAATGGGATTGCTAAAATCGCCTTCATCTAAACTCCATTTCCCTCCCACTTGCGCCCTGGGCTTGGAGCACAGCCACTCAAACAGAACTGGCTTTTGGTTAGTAAGGAAGAAGTGAGCAACGGCTGTGGTGTAGACCCTCATCAATGTCTGCGACAGTTACACCTGGAGACAAGCTCCCCAGTGTCCTCGGAAGCAGCGGAGATGAGAATCCATGATAGGGTGGGCTGCTGTCCCCCTCAGCTCCATGATGCAGAAATGCACTGCTGGTCCTGGTCCTGCTTCTCATTCCACACCCAGCTGAGTGCCCATCTGGCCCCAGACCTCAATGCCAGGTTCTAAGCACTGTCTCCTGACCATTCAACCCCTTCAGGATTTTGCATGTGCTGTTGGACCATGTCACCCCCACCTGGAGCCAAATGACACTGTGGGAGGAGGGGAAGAGAACTCATGTTAGTAGAGAGAGAGAGAGAGTGTGTGTGTGTGTGTGTGTGTGTGTGTGAATGTGTGTGTATTATACATAACATATATAATAACAATTAAAATTGTTAATGGGGCTGGGCGCGGTGGCTCACGCCTGTAATCCCAGCACTTTGGGAGGCTGAGACTGGCAGATCACATGAGGTCAGGAGTTCAAGACCAGCCTGGTCAACATGGTGAAACCCCATCTCTACTAAAATACAAAAATTAGCCGGGCGTGGTGGTGTGCGCCTGTAGTCCCCTCTACTCAGCAGGCTGAGGCAAGAGAATTGCTTGAGCCTGGGAGGTGGAGGTTGCAGTGAGCCAAGATCACACCATTGCACTCCAGCCTGGGCAACAGAGCGAGACTCCATCTCCACACGCACATACACACACACACACACACACACACACACACACACACACAAATTGTTAAATGTATATGTATAATTATAATAGTTTATATATATTAACAATTATATATAAACTTGCATATATATAGTATTTGCTGTATTATTATATATAAACGTATATGTAATGACTGTGTATAAAGTAGATAAACAATTTTAACTAATAATCACTATTATATTAATTATATTATGATTAGATGTAATAATTATAATTATTTATATATAATATTTATTATTATGTATCGTTGTTAGAACACTTAATGTGAGCTCTGTCCTCTGAACAAATTTCAAGTGAACAAGACGTTATTGCTGACGATGGGTCATATGTGGTGCAGCAGATCTCTAGGCCTGTTTGTTAATAACTCCCCATTTCCCCCTCCTCCCAGCCCCCGTAACCACCATTCCCTGCTGTGATGTTGTGACTCTGGTGACTTTGCAGATCTCCTGTAAGTGACATCATGCAGTACTTGGTCTCTGCATCTGCATCGCTTGGCGTGATGCCCTCAGGGTTCGTCCGTGTTGTCGCCCATGGCAGAATTTTCTTCCTTGTTTAGGGCTGAATAGTATTCCCCTGTGTGTATGTACCACATTTTCTATATCCATTCATCTGTCAATGGACATTTAGATGATTTTCATGTCTTAGCTATTGCAAATAGTGCTGCAGTGATCAGGGGAGTTCAGACGGCTCTTTGCATACTGAATTTGTTTCTTTTAAATATAGACCCAGAAGTGGGATCGCTGGACCATATGGTAGCTCTATGTTAAGTTTTTTGAGGAACCTCCCCACTGTTCTCTAGAGTGAGTGCACAATTTTTCAGCCTCCCAAAGTGCTGGGATCACAGGCGTGAGCCACTGCGCCCGGCGCATTCTAGGATCATTTTTAACGCGTTACATACCTTGTTGGGATTCTAGCAGAGATCACAATATTAAAAACTTGGGGAAGGATTTCTATGACTCTCATTTTAAATAAGAGGACATGTCGACATCTAGTTTTGTAACATCTTGCCCAAGAGCGGTGGTCGTTAACGTGTGGAGTTGGGATGGCGTCCAAGTCAGTTGGTTGCACGACCTTTATTCTGCCTTGTCCCATAGATTTAGAAAGAGGCTGACACATCAGGTAACTAGTTTAGGGTCATCTGATCATGCGGGTGAGTGATGTTTTTCAGAAACCAAGGCCCTCCCTCTCGTCTCACTAGCGGGAAGGGTGGAAAGAACAGAACAGAAATCTCTCCCTCTCGTGTGAGGTAGTTGCTGTGGAAACCCCATAGGCTAGAGGCCTCTGGCCAGCACATCCTGTCCGCTTGTGTCTGCTGCAGAGTTCTGGGACCGGGGCCATGTCTCCACACCTCACTGCTCTCCTGGGCCTAGGTGAGTCCTGGAGGGAGCGGGAAGGATTGGAAAGGGGGTCGGGAGGTCTGGAAAGTTCCCTGCTCAAGCCTGACTCTAGTCCAGAAGATTCTGGGGAGGAAAGTGTCCTCCTCCCCCCAAGACTGCCCTGCTGCTCTCCTGGGGCCTAAGTCTGATCAGAGACGACCTTGTCCTAAAAACAGGGGCCCGGGTGTGGGGATGAGTTCAGCTTCAAGAAGGGCTGGGGGGCCAGACGTGGTGCTCACACCTGTAATCCCAGCACTTTGGGAGGCTGAGGCGGGTGGATCACCTGAGGTCCGGAGTTTGAGACCAGCCTGGCCAACGTGGTGAAACTCCATCTCTACTAATACAAAAATTAGCCAGGCGTGGTGGCGGGCACCTGTAATCCCAGCTACTTGGGAGGCTGAGGCAGGAGAATTGCTTGAACCCGGGAGGTGGAGGTTGCAGTGAGCCGAGATGACTCCACTGCACTCTAGCCTGGGAAACAAGAACAAAACTCCGTCTCCAACAACAACACCAAAAAAAAGGGCTGGGGGGGGGCAGGAGCCTTTTTGGAAGAGGAGACTTTGGGATTTATCTTGAAACCATTGTGCAGCAAGAAGGATTACACTGAGCTAGTGCTGTTGAGGAGGGTTGGCTTGGTCGTTATGAAATGCTGAATGCCCCCCAGCTGCATCGAGCCCCCTTTTGTTAGCAGCCCCGTAAGGGGACTGGGTGGTGGGCATTTTTCTCACTGGACCTTCTCTTCCAGTGCTCTGCCTGGCCCAGACGATCAACACGCGGGAGGGTGAGTCACATCTTCGTCCCGTCTTCCCAGTCCCCTCTGTCACCCCAAGGGCAGTTCTGGGTGGGAGTGATGTCGATTCTTAGAGGGCCTGGAGGGATCCCTTTAAATATACCCTAGATCGCAAACTCTTTCAAATATAAAATGCGTAACCCTCACCCCTTTCTCTCCTTCATTCACCACCTGTCATATTTTGCTTTTCTTATTTTCAAAAATCTTTTATTTTATTTTATTTTTATTTTTATTTCTTGAGATGGAGTCTCGCTCCATCACCCAGACTAGGATGCAGTGGCGTAATCTCGGCTCACAGCAACCTCTGCCTCCCAGTTTCAAGCTATTCTCCTGCCTCAGCCTCCTGAGTAGCTGGGATTACAGGTGCCTGCCACCACCCCAGGCTAATTTTTGTTTTTTTTTTTTGATATTTTTAAAAGAGACGGGGTTTCACCATATTGGCCAGGCTGGTCTCGAACTCCTGACCTTATGATCCGCCCACCTCAGCCTCCCACAGTGCTGGGATTACATGCATGAGCCACTGCGCCCAGCCAAAAATCTTATTTTTAATCGACAAATAATTGCATATGTTTGTGGGGTACAATGTGATGTTACAACATATGTAAACATTGTGGAAAGATTAAATAAGGCTAGATAACATATCAATCACATCACCTACTCATTGTGATGAGAACATTTAAAACCTACTTTTAGCAATTTTGAAATATATAATAAGTTATTATTCACTATAGTCAGCCTGCTATGCAATAGATCTCAAAAACTTACTCCTCCTGTTTAACCAAAACTTCGTACCATTTGATCAGTGTCTCTCCCAAGCCCCCCATTTCCAGCCTTTAATAGCATCATTCTAATCTCTAACTCTGTGAGATGACCTTGTTTGTTTGTTTGTTTGTTTGGGACAGAGTCTCACTCTTTCACCCAGGCTGGGGTACAGTGGCACAATCTCGGCTCACTGCAACCTCCACCTCTCGAGTTCAAGCAGTTCTCCTGCCTCTGAATCAGCCTCCCAAGTAGCTGGGATTATAGGCGCCTGCCATCACGCCTGGCTAATTTCTGTGTTTTTAGTAGAGATGGGGTTTCACCATGTTGGCCAGGCTGGTCTCGAACTCCTGACCTCAGGTGATCCACCCACCTCGGCCACACAAAGTGCTGGGATTACAGGTATGAGCCAATGCACCCGGCCGAGATGAACTTTTTAAAATTCCACATGTGATATTTGTCTTTCTGTGCCCAGCTTATTTCACTTAGCATAACATCCTCTGGTTCATCCATGTTGTTGCGAATGACAGAATGTCCTTCCTTTTTTAGGGCTGAATAATATTCCATTGCATATACACACCACATTCTCCTCATCCATTCATTTGGTGGTGGTTATATAACTCAGGTTATTTCCAGGTCTTGGCGGCTGTGAGTAGCGCTGCGGTCACCCTGGGAGTGCAGGTGTCACCTCCACACACCGATTTCCACAATGAGAATTCAAACCCAACACGACCAAGGCTGAGCCCGGCTCTTTTCCCCAGACGAGCCCACACTTCACTCGGCAGCTTCTTGGCGGGGAACATGACAGTCACAAAGGGCAGACTCTGAACACTCATCCTCTTCTCTCCTAGATGCGTCATGTCACCCAGTCCTGGTGATTTCACTCTAAATTTTTCTCATCTTTCCCTCTCTCTTCATTGACTTTTCCTGCATCTCCCCCAGGTGACGGCCCCTGTCCCCTCCGTGGCTCCCAGAGGCCGGCCTCAGCCTGTCCATGCCACTGCTGCCTGCTCCCTTCCTGACCCCAGGGACTGGAGATTTGCAAAAGGAAAACCATGACCATTGTACCTTCCACAGTTTTTAAACTGTATTCAAAAATTTTCGTTTAATATCTCATTGTAAGATGAATTTTTTTTTTCTTAGAGCCCTTCCTCTGTTTATCTTCAGATAGAATCAGACCCGTGCACCTCTCTTTGGTCTGGACATGCCCATTTTCCCAGCCACATCCTGTCCCTGTGACCTTGGGCTCACTCATCTCTACATTCCTCCAGGTTCTTTCGCTTTCTCAAACACTCCATATTCTGTTCAACACTGGGCCGTCTCACATGCTGATTTTTTTTTTTTTTTTTTGAGACGGTGTTTCATTCTTGTTGCCCAGGCTGGAGTGCAATGGCTCAGTCTTGGCTCACGGCAACCTCTGCCTCCCTGGTTGAAGCAATTCTCCCTGCCTCCACCTCCCAGGTAGCTGGCATTACAGGCGCCTGCCACCATGCCCAGCTAATATTTTTGTATTTTTAGTAGAGACGGGGATTCACCATGTTGATCAGGCTGGTCTCGAACTCCTGACCTCAGGTGATCGGCCCACCTTGGCCTCCCAAAGTACTGGGATTACAGGTGTGAGATACCATGCCTTGTCTGATTTTTAAAAACTGATTAATTCAGTTTAAAATTGACCGATGAAAATTGCATGTATCTGTCATGTCCAATATGACATTGTGGACTCGGCACACAGCGTGGAATGGCTACATCGGGCTAGGGAATGTAGGCGTTCCTCCTGCGCTAATCCTTTTTTGTGGTGAGAATGCTTAGAATCACCTCGATGAGCAATGTCCAATAATGTAATACATTGTTATTAACCGTAGTCACTGTGTTGCACATGATGACTCTTGAATTGATTTCTCCTCTCTAACCAAAACCTTGTTTCCTTTGAGCAACATTCACTGGCTGATTTTCCCACTTTTGAGTGCCCTGGTGTCCCCTGTCTGCTCAGCTCAGGTGGTTTCTACTCCTCCTTCAACTCTCAGCTCAGATAGCGCTTCCCCTGACTTTGCAGAGGCGGTCAGCTCCACCGCCCACCTGTCCCCTAGATCCCTGCACTTACCCAAGGAAACTTACTGCAGTTCGCAGCTGCAGACTTGGACAATTCTTCGATCAATATCTGTCCTCCCTTCTAGACGTCTGCCTCCGAAGGGCAGGCATCCTGTGTGTGTTTCTCACATTTGTGGAATTAGCAGCCCAGGAAAAACGTCTTTAAACGGATTGATAAGTGAGATATGGTTAAAAGAAAGAAAAATGAACAAATGGGTGGGTTTGGGGAGATGCTGGTCAAAGGATAGAAAATTTCATCTAGACAGGAGGAGTAAGTTCAGGATTGTGCAACATAATGACTAGAGTTAATCACAATGTATCTTATGCTTGAAAATCGCTAAGAGGGCAGATTTTAAGTGTTCTCACCACAACCATTAACTACGCAAAGTGAGGTTATATTAATTAGCTTGATTCAGCGATTCCACAGTGTATACCCATATCAAAATATCACGTTGTGCACCTTAAATATATGCAGTTTTAATTTGTCAATAATAAGGAATGATTGAAGTCGCGATGAGTGAATTGAAGCCCTGCCAGCTCTCTGCCCTGCTCAGGGATTTTGCTAATTTTGACACAACCTTCCTGTTTCAGGGCTTCAAACCCAACCTTCCTCCTCCACCCCAAGCCCAGTTGAGATCAATGGGGTTTTCCAAGAGCTTTAATAACAAGGAAATGCAAATTAGGCTGAGAAGAAAGTAGAAACTATAGAGGAAAACCCAGCGGTGGTGTCTCCACAGAGACCTGCATTAGCAGCGGGGATCTGTCAGGGGCTGGGCATCTGCTGTGAGCAGATCAGGGCTGGGGGCTTCACCCTCACCCCATCGGACCCTCACAGGAGCCTGGGAACCCTCGTGCCACACTCAGTCCCACCCGGGGACCGGCCAGTGCCCTTCAGGCCCCAGCACGAGCCATCTCCAGAGCCCTCGCTTCCCTGTCCCTTGTCCTTCACGAATGACCCTGTCATCCCCATCCTGTGCCTCCCTCCCACCCTCCGTCCCTCTGGAAAGTGGCCCTGGGCTCTGCAGCAGACATGAAGGGCCCCAGGCTGCTCCGACACTTCCCACGTGACCCTGAGCAAGACCCAAATTGTGAGCAAGTCTCAGGGTCCTTACTGTCAACTGGGAAAAGAACTCTGCAGCGATGAGGATCATATGCACGTAGAAGGTGCAGGAGGCGTGGGAATGTTCTAAGGTTGGGCTGTGGTCGTGGCTGCATAACTCTATAAAATTGCTAAAAACCCTGAAGTGTGATGCTAAAATGACATGTGTGGCGTGGTGACTTCCTACCGTGGACGCTGAGATCCTTCTCTGCTTCCCTCCTAGGGGCCCTGCCCAGACCCTCCATCTCGGCCGAGCCAGGCACTGTGATCCCCCCGGGGAGGCCTGTGACCTTCCAGTGCCGGGGCCCGGTTGGGGTTTACGTATTCCGGCTGGAGAGGGAGGATAGAGCCAAGTACAAAGATAGTTATAATGTGTTTCAACTTGGCCCATCTGAGTCAGAGGCCAGATTCCACGTTGACTCAGTAAGTGAAGACAGTGCTGGGAGTTATCGCTGCATCTATTATAAGCTCCCCGGATGGTCTGAGCACAGTGACTTCCTGGAGCTGCAGGTGAAAGGTGAGGACGTCACCTGGGCCCTGCCCCAGTCTCAGCTCGACCCTCGAGCTTGTCCCCAGGTCCCTGGACCCTGTCCCGGCTGCTGTCCTCTCTCTGTGGCCACCCTTGCCCTCCTCTTGACCCCCAAGCCCTCCCCTCCCCTTCTCCCTCTGCACACAGGTTCCCTCTGCCTCACACCTGCTTAGGTCCCTGGAGCCCTGGTCTCCTCTGGATGCCACGGATGGCCTGGACACTCAGCCCCAGCATCCAGTGGGCTCGGAGCTGGCTCTGCTTGGCTGGGTGGGGAGGAGGTTCCCAGAGATTAGGGGGCAACCCGCCTACAAGGGGTTGAGTGTCTTTCCACACAGGATGGATGGTCCCACTTGTTATTCCTTTCCTCTGAGCCAGAATCTGCCCCAGGCAATGTGCTTCTCCTGGTGTGGTTCGTCTCCCACTGGGCAGAACACAGGGGCCATCCTGGTCCCTGACCAGGGCGGGACAGTGCTTTGGGAAAGCCTTTGGTTTGTGACCACACGCACCCCTGTGTGTGCTCAGCCCGAGATGTCCTGGAGTCAAAGTCCACTGGAGAGGCTCCATCCACCTTCATGTCCCCCCAGGACCTCAACAGTCCCCTGAGGTCAAGCAGAGCTTGTGGTGGGAGGAGCAGAGGGAGTGACCAGCCCCAGGGAGAATGGGGCAAGCAGTGCCTCCTGTCCCCTGCCCCGTTTTCTCAGGAGTCTCGGGACATTGTCTGGGATTGCGTGACGGCCATGCGGCCTTTGGATGGGGGCTCAGGGTGGAGGAGGGCAGGTTGGTTGGGACGGGTTCTAAATCCTTCTCCTGCCCCTGTTTACAGAAACCTCTGGAGATACGGACTCCCCCGACACAGAGCTCGGCTCAGCTGGTCGGTAGCAGGGTCCTCAGCTGAAGGGGATTACAGGGGGATCTGTGCTGGGCATGCAGCTCCGGGTTAGCAGGGTCCTCAGCCGGAAGGGATTACAGGGGGATCTGTGCTGGGCATGCAGCTCCGGGTTAGCAGGGTCCTCAGCCGGAAGGGATTACAGGGGGATCTGTGCTGGGCATGCAGCTCCGGGTTAGCAGGGTCCTCAGCCGGAAGGGATTACAGGGGGATCTGTGCTGGGCATGCAGCTCCGGGTTAGCAGGGTCCTCAGCCGGAAGGGTTACAGGGGGATCTGTACTGGGCATGCAGCTCCGGGTTAGCAGGGTCCTCAGCCGGAAGGGATTACGGGGGGATCTGTGCTGGGCATGCAGCTCCGGGTTAGCAGGGTCCTCAGCCGGAAGGGATTACGGGGGGATCTGTGCTGGGCATGCAGCTCTGGGTTAGCAGGGTCCTCAGCCGGAGGGATTACGGGGGGATCTGTGCTGCGGATGCGGCTCCGGGTCCAGCCCTCTACCCTGGGCTTGGAGTCAAGGTCTAGGGAGGCCACGGGAAGGGACTGTCACCCGCTCAGCTCTGGGAGGTCGCTAATGCTCATAGAGACCATAGCAACAGTGGTATGGTGATTGCAGCCTCATTCCATGCCAGGAACTGTGGAATGCACTTAATGCAAGCGCCACTTAATGGGGGAGGCACTAGTCTGATCCTCTAACTCCTCCTCCTCTCCAATATGCAAAACATAAATTAAAGTTTCTTGCTTAAAGGCACAAGGCTATGAAGGGGCAGGGGCCGCCCACCCGGGCAGCCCCACCCCAGACTTCCGGGCTTGACCGAGCTCCAGGCTGCCCCCTTGTGGGCGTGGCCTCACCTTTCACCCCGCTCTGCACCTGATGGAGGGACTTAGAACTCACCTTCCAACCTGGGACACTTGGAGAGGGACGGGGATGCTCCTATTGGCTCTGTGGTGTCCGGGGAGGCCTGAACAGTGGAGTGAGGTCCCCTAAGAGGAGGAGGGCGCCACAGGGAGGCGATGTAGCTGTGAACGGTGACCAGGATGAAGCCATGAGGCCTCCCCTCCATCTGGCTCTGCCCTGGACTCTGTGTGATGGGAGTGAAGCTGCCCCAAGTCCCTGGGTCTCGAGTTGTCCATCTCTCCCTGTGATCTGTGACCAGAACCTCCCAGGGGAGGACACGGGGTCATAAGCCATCCGCGGACCCTTCCCCACCTGGGTTTCCATCACCAGAGTAGTCGTCCTTGGACCTAGACCCAGTGACTGCCTGTGAGGCTCGGGCTGTGAGCTCAGGCAGGTGGGAGCAGGGGCTGAAGCCACATGGGGAGGTGGGAGGAGCGATGCCGTGCTCCATCCGGACCCCCTCAGAGGCTCCTGGGCTGCCGGGGCACAGCGGGACATGCCCTTGAGTCCCGCAGACCTGGTTCAAGCCCAGTGTCTGGTTTTTATCAGCCTTCCGTCTGCGGGAATATCTTGCCTCTGTTTCTCTCCCTCTCGTCTTCTCCTTCTCTCTCTCCTCTCTCATCTTCATGCAGTGACATGTAAAGGTGGCGAGGACAGACCCTCCTGCAGCCAGATTGCTGGGTTCATGGTTCAAATCCCGGTGGTTCTGCCACTTCCTGGCTCTGTGCCTGACGGTGACTCACCCAAACCTCCTGTGTCCCAAATTCCTCATGTGAAACAGACGCAATAAAAGAGCTGTCCTGGTAGAATCGTTTAGGGCAGACGTGAGTTCAGGTACACACGGCGCTGCCATCAGTGCTGATTAGAAAACCCCAAAGGAGGGATGCTCCTATTAATACTGAGGAAGTATTTTGTCCTCACAGGGACTGTGCCAGGCACTGAAGCCTCTGGGTTTGATGCACCATGAATGAGGAGAAATGGCCTTCCGTCTTGTGAACTTCAATGGGGAGAAATAATTCGAATGAGCAATAGAAATGCACAGATGCCTATACATGCATTTACAAATAAAAAGATACGATTCACAATGGAGAATTTCAGATCTATCATTTCAATTATATTAAATATGTTCACATAATGTATTACATATATCAGGAACATAATTATATAATAAAAATGTTAATGTAATCACCACATATCACTATAATTATATTATATGAAAGATATATTTACAATATATAGTACAATAAATTTCCAGTGTTATAATTAATAAACAGGTACAAACATAAATATATATTATCTATTATTTATAGATTACAATTATAATAAAAAATTTTATATTTAATTATGTTTATATGTAATATACATTATACATTATATATTATATATTATAGTGTATAGCATTATACATTATACATTATATATTATAGTGAATATATGCAACATATATTATAAGTTATACAATTAACATTCTATACATTACATTATAATGTATATGTCAAGATTACATATTAAAAATATATTTGTTATATATTATACGTTTGCATAATACATGATACATATAACTATAAATAATATAAAAATTGTAATATTGCACATATATAATACATATGTAATTTTAAATGGTGGCAAATGTTATGAAGACCAAGCCCAGGAAGTCATGGTGTAGAATAACGGGTGGTGTCCTGGACCTTGGACCGTGGACGAGGCATGAGGGAAGGACACTCCAAGAGAGAATGTCTGCCTTTCTTGAAGGATATTGAAGATGCTGCCTCGGCAGTAAGGGAGGGGAGGGACGCTGTTCCTGGAAAAGGGATGCTTGGCTCGGACCCTGCGTTTGGGAGAGTCCCACAGGACCCCATTTAGCCACCTGGGAATTGGGTAGTTGCGTGCACTGTGCAGAGGAGGGTGAATGTTGGAGGAGATGACGGGCGGACGTGCATTGCGCTGCGCAGGGAGCCTGGGCGGTGCCGCACACACTCGCCTGCTAGCTGCAGGGCTTCAGGAAACAGGAGCACATCGGGACTTGGATTCTTCCCACAGGAGGGCGCGTTACATCCCCGTCAGAGGGTTGCTGCGAGGGCAGATAAAATCAGACATGGGGATTCTTGCCCTCTGGTGGGAACCCAGAAGGAGGTCAGGGAGGGAAGGTCTCCCTTCCTCTTCTTGAGGGTGGTTGGTCTCTGCCTAGGTCCGCAGAGGGCAGAGAGCAGCGATGTCTACCACAGCTTCATGCCCAGGAAACGCGCTGTATCTGCACCGTCCAGCAGGGATGGCATCAGGCACGTGGGGTCACTGAGACCTGGAGGTGCAGACGGTGCAGCCAGCTTCTCATGCCATTCAACTTTGGATAAATTTAAATATCAATAGCTATGTGTGGCTCTTATACTGGACAGTAGATGTAGAAAGTTTGCATCACCACAGAAGACTCTGCTGGATGGTGCTGGTCTAGAGGGAGTGGTCAGGGTCCTGGGGAGTGAAGGGAGATCCCCACAGTGGACGTGGGAGGACTCAGAGCCTTCTCTGTCCAGCTCAGGACTCTAACTCCTCCTCCTTCTGATTCCTCCCTCCCAGGACCCACGCAGAGGCCATCGGACAACAGTCACAATGAGCGTGAGTGATGGGGGCTGTGGAGCATGAGCCTGGTGTGTGCTTCTTGTGGAAGGAGAAAGAGGTCAGCCTTTGGGGTTGATCAGATTCCTGCTCTGCCAATGGCCGGCTGTGTCCCTGTGCAGAGGATCCCAGCACTCAGGACCCCCGTGGTGGAAGAAGAGGATAAGCATCCCTGTGCTGCAGGACTATTATTATTATTATTATTATTATTATTGAGACAAACTTTCGCTCTGTCGCCCAGGCTGGAGTGTAGTGGTGTGATCTTGGCTCTCTCCCTCCCCCACCTCCTGGGTTCAAGTGATTCTGCTGCCTCAGCCTCCCTAGTAGCTGGGATTACAGGCAGGCACCACCATGCCTGGCTAAGTTTTATATTTTTAGTACAGGCGGGGTTTCACCATGTTGGCCAGGATGGTCTCAATCTCTTGACCTCATGGTCTGCCGGCCTTGGCCTCCCAAAGTGCTGGGATTACAGGCGAGAGCCACCGTGCCCAGCCAAAATCTGGAGAATTTTAGTAGGCATTTCGTTGCTGACCTTTTCTTCCTGTTTCCTTGGGGATTTGGGTGGTCACTTTCACACAGAAAGAAAACAGCTTTTCCTAAGGACAGTGGTTCCCACCATGGAACTGAGATACCCTGAGCATGTGAAAGATGCCCAGAGTGGCAATCACGGCACCCTGGTCTGCAGACCACTTCTCGGCTTCTGTCCAGAGCTGAGGCCAGGTGTCTGGACTTCCCTTTCTCAGACTGTTAGACCAGCTGGGCAGGGTGTTGAAGAAAAAAAAAATCCAGTGCCACTTGCTGAGGCACAGTAAGGAGGACGTTATTCAGGACTATTGCTGTAGGTACAGGTACCATGGTGATGGAATCACACAGTGTAGGAAAGAGACTGGGCTCAACTCTGAGTAGAACAGGAAAAGTGGGAATTTGTAGCTTTGGAGCAGGGCGAGCGGGTTCAGTAGGTGGAAAACTGCTAAGAGAAGTCTTAGGGGTTAAGAAGACTCTGGCTAAACCGACCCAGCAGGATTCTTGCTGAAGGCAGGCCAAGGCGGCCAGACATCACCTGAGGCTGATGGAGAATGAGGGTTCTTACCTGTGAACCATCTGATTAAGGGTGACCAGATATCTAGAGTTAAACTGACTCTGCAGGATTCTTTCTTAAGTAAGAATTGGAAAAGAGTTGCAATTCTTACTAAAATTGGGCAAAGCAGAGATAAACATGGAAGCCCAGAGGTCAGGGCTCATTGGAAAAGAGCTCAGAGGAGCCTGAGTCGAGCATGGTCAAGGAGAGTGTCTATGTGAAGGAAGAATGTAGAGCCTGGGCAGGTGTTGGGGAGGAGGGTTTAGACCAAGAATCACAAAGCTCATGGGCCTTGCTTCATGGAGGGATCACAGACCCGAGAGCTTCATTCTCTTCTTCTTGAAGAAATGTGACCACTAGGGCTGGGTCTCTCCTGGGCTTGAGAGTGAGGTCTGGGGAAACCCATAGGTCTGTGCCCTTGGAGAGGCTTAGCCCACCTGATCCCAGGAGGACACCACAGCCAACAGTGTGAACCTGCCCCCCATCTCTATCAGATCACACCTTGCTGACCCCAAGAACCAGAAGGGAGTGCCTTCCCCTAGGACCCCAGCTCTGCTGGGAGACCTCCTCTACCCATGGCCTCTGCCAGTCACTCTCACCTGTGACCCTAAAAAGTCTCAAGTCCTTCTCTGCATGTTCCTAATTCTTGGTCCATCCTATCCTCTTGGGGATGGCCCTTTGCATGGAACGTCACTGCAGGCCTCAGGAACCCCAGGACAGAGCAGAATCCTCAGCTCCCTCCATCCTGTGAGCAGGTGACTTGGGATTTCAGATGAGGCTGGTGGTGACTGGAGATTTCGGAATCTGACAGATGCTTTTAACTACCTGGAAGGACTGTGACCTAAGAGACAGAAGATATGAGAAGCATGAGAATTCCCTGAAATGTAGAGGTCTTTAGAGCTACAAGAGAAGCTCTAAAAAGACAAGGAAACGCAGAAAGCCCCCAGTTCCTCAGTGGCTTGGGAGGGAGGTGCAGACTTCCTGACTCTACAGAAAGAGATGATGGGAAGACTCATTACAGATGGGTGCTAGGGGACCACCCTTTCTTAGTTACATGTTTTGTGCTGTGTATTGACAAGAGAGACTAATCAGGGTCTCAGATGAGAATTCACCACCATCCAAGACCTAACTGGGTGTGTGTAGACTCTGAAGTCCAAGAAGTTCTGCTGACCAATGTCTGCACAAACCACTCTCAGCAAAACAACCACTAGAGTAATCCAGGGTTTCAGAAAGAGTTGATCTTCTCCAATCTAGCTGAGAGCATCTTGTTCCAGTGAGAGAGGGATACACACACACACACACACACACACACACACTGTATTGGCTCTGTTTTGTCCAAAGTGTGTGGCTTTTTTTTAAGGTGTTGTAGATAACTTGCAACTAAATAGAGGTGATGGTTGAAGAAGATTATGAATGCACTAAATTCCACGGATTGGTACACTTTTACATAGTTAATGGTTAGTTTTATGTTTGTGTACTTTATTACAATAAAAAGTAATGATATAGTATTTGTAGAGCAAGTAGCAAAGTCCCAGTATGAGTACAATCTTATCATACTCACAATTTATACACACAGTGCATTGAAATAAGACACTATTTTCAGACAGGCGCGGTGGCTCATGCCTGTAAACCCAGCACTTTGGGAGGCGGAGGCGGGAGGATCACAAGGTCAGGAGTTTGAGACCAGCTTGACTAACATGGTGAAACCCTGTCTTTATTAAAAATACAAAAATTAGCCGGGCATGGTGGCGTGAGCCTGTAATCCCATCTACTCAGGAGGCTGAGGCAGGAAAATCACTTGAACCAGGGAGGCGGAGGTTGCAGTGAGCCAAGATCATGCCATTGCACTCCAGCCTGGGTGACAGAGCGAGACTCCATCTCAAAAAAAAAAAGACACTATTTGCTATTACTAAGGCAAGGCCAGAGTGATTCCCTCTTTGCTTCCTCTCTGCCCACTGTGGTGTACAGTAGAAAAAAAAATGGCCTTATCCAGATGTCAAGATTCCATAGTTCATATGAACATGATCTACACCTTGAGCTTCTCTACCTCTTGCTAGATTCTGACTCCTATTCTGAATGTTCCCAATATATCTGGCCCTATATCTAGACACCCTTCCTATTTCCCCTGTCTGGATTCAGTCCAAGGAGAGTGGTTCTTGCGGTTACTGTTTACGGTACTGACTGGGATGCTGGCGCCTTTCTGTAGTTTCAGCACCACGGCCAGCGTCCCGGAGGCCACACAGCTTTCTCCATTGTCTCTTAGTTGATAATTTGCATATGCTGAGTCCCCATCTTGGGACTCTGAAATAGAGTCTTCCTGGAAAAATCTAATCAATAATATTTTTTTCAGGGCAATATACAGGCATTAGGGTAAATTGGAAAAAGAGGATGCCAGTTGTTAAGGCAATGTTTTTGGAAAAAAATAACCATTACATTCCACGGATTCTGCAAGCAAGTACAATGGCCTGTTGTGGGGTGAGGGGAGGGGGGAGGGATAGCATTAGGAGATATACCTAATGTAAATGACGAGTTAATGGGTGCAGCACACCAACATGACACATGTATACATATGTAACAAACCTGCACGTTGTGCACATGTACACTAGAACTTAAAGTATAAAAAAAAAAGCTCAGAATTTCCCACACCCATCAGGACAACTAGAATAATCCAGGGTGTCAGAAAGAGTTGGTTCTCTCCAATCTAGCTGAGAATAGCTCTTCCCAGACTTTCAAGATACCCACTATTGGGTAATGGCCAAATGACAACAGGCTTTAAATCACACCAAAGTGCTTTCAAAACCTGAATCTGACCTTGCTATGTTTATGTGCTTGGAAGAGTCACATTACCTGAGACTCACTTTGCTTTTCCACAAAATGGCACTAATAATGCTATCTGTTTTGTAAGGATGTTTGGAAGATGGATGATCAGGGATTACTATATTCTGCCTCTCCATTTAGCTAGGAGGGAAGGTTCTGGAGCCAGGAAGGCTGGGATATGATCATTGCTTTGTCTCTGAAAACTATGAGATTTAGGAAAAATTACCCACATGACTCAATTTTGTCACTTATAAAATGAGGACAATGCCAGTACCTACCTTATATAGAGTTTTGGTGGAGAATACATGGTTAATACATGTGACGTGCAAAGTAAACTCTGAACATGTTGTTAGTCTCACTCAATAATGTGGGCTATTGTGATTGCTACTATAATGTTACTCTAAAAATGATAATAATATTATCATTATTATGTGGCTAGACAGAGCCTGATAAACTTTGCTCAGTAATAATACCTGTGTTTATGAATGATTGTTAACATTTTCTTGAAGGTCCTTGGACATCTGACATATTCCCTGATTTACTTTCCAAAGTCCTGGGGCTCCCCATCTCAGGCTTAGAGACTTAGCCTGGACGGATGCAGGCATTTGTTTTTTTCAAATATTGACTCAGCAACATCTCCTGGGACTCGGGACTGTGATGTGCCACATCCTGTACAGGAAACAGGTGATGTGGAAATGAGTCAGACTCGGCTCCTGCCCCTGACAGACTCTGACAGAGAAATCTGCAATGCACTGATAGGACTCTGCTGCCAGAAGCTCAGGTGCTGCTGAAACGCAAAAGAGATACCAATTTATCTTTTCCTAAGGAGTGAAAGAAAGCCCCTTGGCCATGAAAACCCCTCGGATGGTACCAGAAAGATAGACAATTGATCCAGAGAGGAAAAGAGGAGAAGGAAAGGGTAGAGAGCGTCCTCAAATGAGAGAGCAGTGTATTCAGGAAGCATCAGTAGCTATGAGGAGCTACAGGCTCAAACAAGGGGAAAGATTTAGGAGGAGAATTATTCTCAATTGCTGGAGTGAGGGGTTGAGCCTAATAGGTTAAATTAAAATTTTCATTGTTGACCATGGAAGGGCTGAACACTGGGGCAATAGGAGTGACCTCCAGCAGTGTTCAGGGACAGAAAACAATTAAACGTGGATAATGTTTATTTTGGTGTTCTTTTTTTTTTTGTTTTTTTTGGAGATGAAGTCTCACTTTGTCGCCCAGGCTGGAGTGCCGTGGTGTGATCTTGGCTCACTGCAACCTCCACCTCCCGAGTTCAAGTGATTCTCCTGCCTCAGCTTCCGGAGTAGCTGGGATTACAGTCATGCGCCACAAGGCCCAGCTAATTTTTGTATTTTTAGTAGAGATGGGGTTTCACCATGTTGGCCAGGATGGTCTCGATCTCCTGACCTCGTGATCCGCCTGCCTTGGCCTCCCAAAATGCTGCGGTTACAGGTGTGAACCATGGTGCCTGGCCAGATAAATTTTTAAAAGAGAGGGAGATTTGGCTGGGCATAGTGGCTCACGTCTGTAATCGCAGCACTTTGAGAGACTGAGGTGGGTGGATCACCTGAGGTCAGGAGTTGGAGAACAGCCTGGCCAACATGGCCAAACTCCATCTCTACTAAAAATACAAAAATTAGCTAAGCATAGTGGCAGGTGCCTGTAACCCTAGCAACTCAGGAGGTTGAGGCAGACGAATCACTTGAACCCGGGAGGCAGAGGTTGCAGTGAGCCGAGATCACACCACTGCACTCCAGCCTGGGCAATAGAGAGAGACTCCATCTCAAAAAAAAAAAATAAAATAAGAAGATGACTGTGGGAATGGTAAACTGATTTCCAAGATGGGATACCCAAAAGGCACTGCAGACTTGGGGAGAGGGTAGCAGCAATATCGACTTTCATTGTGGACACGGCGAGTAGAAAAGTCCTGTAGGGAACTCCATAGGTTCTTGCCTAAGGGAAGAGTCACAAAGCTGTTGGACAGAAATGGAAACACTACCAAAAGCATCAACGGAGAAGAGAAAAAGGAAAAGAGTACAAGGGATGGGGATAGGGTAGAAAAGGATGATTCTCAACAAGTCAGGATTTCTCCTACCCAAACATCTATGGTGTACACCTGCCACTCCTTGCCAATACTTTGGTCATTATATATATATTTGAGACAGAGTCTTGCCCTGTCGCCCAGGTTGGAGTGCAATGGTGCAATCTTGGCTCACTGCAGCCTCCAACTCCCAGGTTCAAGTGATTCTCCTGCCTCAGCCTTCCGAGTAGCTGGGATTACAGTCACCCACCACCACACCTGGCTAATTTTTGTATTTATTTATTTATTTCTTTAGTAGAGACAGGGTTTCACCATATTGGCCAGGCTGGTCTCGAACTCCTGACCTTGTGATCCACCCATCTTGGCCTCCCAAAGTGCTGGGATTACAGGCGTGAGCCACTGCGCCTGGCCTACAAATGTGTTAATATCTCAGGGTGTGTGTGTGTGTCTGGGGAGGGCCAGGTGGTTTTCTGTGCTGAGTTTGCTCTGTAGGGAAGAGCTGTGTTTTCTGGGGCTGTAGAGTTTAGCTCAGTCCTGATCATCGGCAATACGAACGTCAGACAGGGAGCCTTGTGTCTTATTTGGAGGAAGATGCAGACCTGTGGAAGGATTTTGACCAGGGCCAGAAACAGTTAAGTTTGGGGCTATGAGAATTAACAGACGTCAGCAGGAGTGAGGGTCTGGAGTAGGGGGCTGGGAGGAGGCTGATGTGGTGACACAGACAAAATGTCTTCAGTCTCCAGCTGAGCTTGGACTGTGGGGATGGGCCAGGGGACGTGGGTGAGGAGGGACTGGGGGAAAGAGCTGTTTGGATTTGTTCGCTGTGTGTGGAGTAGAAGAGCGTGAGGAACTGAGGGTTGCTCCAGTCTCTGCCTTGGTTCACTGGAGGAGCCGATGGGGCTATCACGGGATGGATGACCCCAGGAGAAGCAACAGTCAGGGGAGGTGTTTATAAGATGGATAGCTGGCCTCAGAGAAAGCAGAGCCTCCCTCCGGGCCCGAGTGTGTGGTTTTTTTCCTCCCAAACACTTCCGCCATCTGACTTCCTTAGTTCTACAATTAGCAGCACCTGCTCTTCATTCTTCTACTTCGAAACCTCTGATTCATTTCCACCTCCCCACTACCTCTCCTCCCACTGCCTGGAACTCTGCATCTGATGCTGTAGATTCTGCCTCCACGCTTTTAGCGAGAGCAAACATTGGAGGAAATTCACAGGTTTCAGCGTAAGACACGGAGGCCATATTACGGACAGTGGAGCTTCAGCAGGTAACATCCCTCATCATTCTCCTCATTGTAGAAAGATGATGATGACCTCTCCTTTCTAGCTTGCTTTATTTATTTATTTATTGAGATGGAGTCTCACTCTGTTGCCAGGCTGGAGTGCAGTGGTGTGATCTCGGCTCACTGCAACCTCTGCCTCCCGGGTTCAAGTGATTCTCCTGCCTCAGCCTCCAGAGTAGTTGGGATTACAGGCGTGCACCACCACGCCCAGCTAATTTTTTGTATTTTTAGTAGAGACGGGGTTTCATCGCATTAACCAGGATGATCTCCAACTCCTGACCTCGTGATCTGCCCGCCTCGGCCTCCCAAAGTGTCTAACCACTTGGGCTTTGGGGCAAAATCAGTTGTTTCCTGCAGTGTGAGCTTGTGAGGTTTCTTCTGATCCTCCAGAGATTCTTGTATTTTTCAACACACAGAATTGAAAAATAGCGAGGCTCATAACCTCACAGTTCCATGCCAGGGAACATAAGTCCAACAGTGTGTTTGAAGGTTCTCAAAGCACAGACTAATTCCCATTTTCTAGGAGAACCACACATTTCATATGGCTTCAAGCCAGACAAGGGGAATCCACGCAGAGAGAACACGCATGCACACAAACAGGAAGGACGCGGACGGGCTTTGGGGGTGACGAGGGACAGATTCACCCTGAGGTCTCAGGCGAGGGGCGAGCAAGGAGACTCGTGAACTCCTGTGTCTCTGCTCTCAGGCGTGTTCACAAAACCTTCCATCTCAGCACACCCAAGCTCCCTGGTGCACGCAGGAGCCAGGGTGAGCCTGCGCTGTCACTCAGAACTGGCCTTTGATGAATTTGTCTTATACAAAGAGGGGCACACACAGCATTCCCAGCAGTATGGTAAGATGACCCAGGCTGGACATCACTCCTTCAAGGCTGTCTTTTCCGTGGGTCCTATAACGCCTGCCCATGCAGGAGCCTGCAAGTGCTGTGGTTGTTTCAGTCACTCCCGCTATGTGTGGTCGGCTCCCAGTGACCCTCTGGACATTGTGATCACAGGTGAGTGTGGCTGGACCATTCGTGGTCTTTCGGTGCCCTGGAAACTCCCTGGGGTAATGTGGTTGTTGATCAAACCGCCAGTAGAGGAAGAAAAATACCGGAACACAGAAACACCAAGTAACTTATTAGAAGGCCAGAGGAGGGGATGAAGGAAAGGGGGAGAAACAGAGAACTTGTGATAGTTAAAGAGAAAAGAAGTTAGACAGTGACAGAGAATGTGAAACAGATATTGAGAGAGATTCGCAAGCGTAGACAAGGGGCTGGTTTCCCTCAGCTCAGGCACTGAGTTGCATTTTGGAGTTGGTTCCCCACATAGAACCTGCACCCCCATTCCTCTGCCATGTGATGCAGGGGCACACCACACACCCCCACCCTCACCACCCACCAGCGAAGCTCCTGGAGGATCTGAGTGGAGATTGGAACTGTGAGGTGTTTCTCTACAAAGGGGTTTAACATGTCCTTCTGCCCAAAGAGGAAGCAGAGGTCACTTCCAACCTCTCCAGCAAGTAGTCATGTCTAGCACCTCAGGGTGTGGGATCACAGCAACTGGTCCTGCAGTGTTCATCTGTGAGAGTATTTCAGATTCTATGGAGATTCTTTCACTTTTCAACACACAGCGTTGGGTTGGGACTTATAACCTCGTAGCTCCAGGTCGGGGAATCTAAGGTCAGCATCATATTTTCTGAGGGTTTCCAAGCAGAGAGTTATTTTCATGTTCCAGGAGAACCCCGTATCTCATATGCTGTCTGGGCACAGTAAGACTTAAAGATATAGTCAAAAGCAAGGGAGAAGCAATGGAAAGAGGAGGGTTTAAAAAGGCACGCACACTCATCGAATCAGGATCATACAGAGAAAACAGATGGAGAGAGCACTAGCGGACGTATGACTCCTAACGTAAGAAAATAGTTTTTTCCAACACTAAGAGTAGTGTGGAGAAGGCTTTTGTTGTAAAAGCCTTATGACGACTCAGGGGGATGTGGGTGGCCCGACTGGACATCCAGGGACTTTAGGATGATTTTGGCCTTCACTGCTTTGGTGACACCTTTGTCCGCTATTCCCAGGCTCACACCCCCAGGATTACACAGTAGGGAATCTCATCAGGATGGGCGCGGCTCTCTTGGTCCTGGTGGCCCTTGGATTCCTGCTACTGGAGTCTGGCACAGTCAGAAGAAAACCCGAAAATGTAGAAGGAAGAGGAACACAAGAGAAAACCATGCACCATTTAGAACAATAGAGGCTTGGAATCCAATCTCCTAATCCCAGGAGGCTTTGGAAGGAAATTGCCATTGTATATTGGGTGAACTGTCTGCTGAGAATATAGAGCAAAATAAATAACCAAAGTCTCTTTTTCTTATAGGAAAATACAAAAAGCCCTCTCTCATCACCCACAAGAATGCCATGGTGGATCCAGGAGATACAGTGGCCTTGTTCTGCAGCTCTGATATCCCATTTGACAAGTATCATCTATCCAGGAAGCAGGAGGCTCGTGCTCACTGGCTCAGTGGAGGGCAGAGTCACAGTGGAACATTCCAGGTCAACCTTCCTCTGTGCCTTGTGTCCCCAACCTCTAGTGGGAGCTACAGATGCTATGGTTCTTTCAATGAGTCTCCCTATGAGTGGTCAGCCCCCAGTAACCCACTGCACGTTTCTGTCACAGGTGAGGAGCCCATGCCTGCTGCATGCTCTGGTGGCAACTGCAATCCTGGAGCTCTGAGGGGCTTCCTGCTGGAGATCAGGAGATTTTAGGGGTTCTGGAAAAAATGAAGCTGTGAGAAATACAATGAGAAAAAGAGAGGCTGAGAATGACCAGTGCTTTCAGGGTGCAGGATTGGAGACAGGGCACCTCCACCCTCTTCACATCCTATGTGGAGGCTCACTTTGGGATCCTGTGAGTCCAGGTGAATGAAGTATTGGGTCAGGACAAACACAGGTGAGGCCAGATAAGGTTTGGGCAGATCAGAGGTTGCATCAGTCCCTCACCCTTATCCATTTTCCAGGAGCTCCTCCTGACCTCTCAGCCACAGAGATTTCCCATGTGGTGAACGTAGATATTTATGACCCCATTGTAGATAAGGTCTCTTGACATCACCAGGCACCTCTGAGCCCTGTCTCCCCTTTCACGTCTAGGGAAGAAAGTTTGTTCTCAAAGGATTCTGACAAGAGACCTCAGGACCCGCATTAGTCATTAGGTGAATGACAGAGTAAGGTGTGGTCAGGAGACAGATACTACACATAGAATGGTTCTACTTCAGTGTGGTGAGGAACGACTCTTGTACACCCATTCTCTGTCTTTTTTCCTAGGAATTCCTGAGAGTACTTGCCTGACAACCACGGAATCAACCCCTGAAACCGGTGAGCAAAGAATTCTTCACCTAGTTTGTGAATCCCTGGGGAGACAGAAGTCTCCTTCTCCACCTGAAATCTTTTATTATTATTTTTTATTATTTTATTTATTTATTTATTTATTTAGAGACGGAGTCTCACTCTGTCCCCTGGGCTGGAGTGCAGTTGTGTGATCTCAGCTCACTGCAAGCTCCACCTCTGGGTTCATGCCATTCTCCTTCCTCAGCCTCCCAAGTAGCTGGGACTTTTGGCAAGGCTGGTTTCAAACACGTGATGTCAAGTGATCTGCCCACCTTGCCCTCCCAAAGTGCTGGCATTACAGGTGTGAGACACTGTCTGGCCCCACATCATTCATTCAGTCATTCATTCTTCACTGAGTCATTCAATAATTCCCCATATAGTTACTAATCATTAAATGTGTACCAAGTACTGGGCTGCACACTTTGTACAATTAAGGTATACTGTAGACACAAAGAGTGTCTTCATGGTGGAAACTGGAGGAGAAACAATGAAAAAGTGGGGAAATAGAAATAAATGACATCAATGATAAATTTTATGAAAGAAAATGTTAAAATTAAACCACGAAAACTAATACAGAAGCCTACTTGCCTATGATGGTAAGGAAAGAAGCCTTGGAGCTGGTGATATTTGCACTCAACAGTGATATGAGGTGTGAGGACAGGGATGGAGGTTGAGATGGAGAGAAGAGCACATGCAAAAGTCCTGGGGTGAGGGAAATGTGAAGGATCCATTTCTTTTGCTGTAAATAAGACAACATACTGTCCTGAGTGTATGTGGGTATTTATAAAGAAATAATATTTATCTAAAACTTGGAGTGAAGTATCTGAATGAATGTATGCTTCGAGTAAGTGTTATGAACCATTGTGTCTATTTATGTACAGATGAGAATACCACATATTCCAGCCTGCTGTGAAGGAAAGGTGGAATCAGAGATGGGGAATCTTCAGCTCAGATAGGAGACACACAGAAAGATTTGCATGTGGAAGTGCCAGCCTGTCAGCCTCTCCAGAGGCTCCAGAAGTGAGGTCAGAATTTTGATGACAGGAGATAGACTTTGGAGGTCATCACCCATATGCCCTGTCATGGTCACTGTCATTGTCCCTATTCCAGGCAGTCAGAAGGAAAAATGACGGATGAACATAATGCATTGGGTTCAATGGGCCAGGGCTGGAAGCAGTCACCTCCCCTGGGCAAAGCCTCAATTTCATAGATCTTCTCAGGTGAGAATTGAATCACTGCAAATGCAAAGCTTGCCCTTGGGTTGTGTCGACAGGTTTGAAGCAGACAGGGAAATCCATTCATGGCAGAGATGTAAGTGGTCCCTTTATTCTATGGGTGGATGAGGATCAAGAATTCTAGACACACAGGGTGAAGCCTGTGCCCAAACTAACAGGACCTTCACACTGTTTTCAGCATGGAGAGCTCACAAGTATTGGAGGATTGAGAGAATGGGGTGTCTGGAATAACGTAAAGCAACCAGAAGCTTGATTCACCCAGATGGGTAACCTGAGGATATGCCCTCCTATGGATCAGCTCAGGAATTCCACACTGGCTTCAACACAAAGGCCTTTTCACTTGTGCTTGCTATCATTCAGATCCCATTAAAGATGTGTGTTTTTAATTAATCACTTCAAATAAAACCTTGACATTATTTTGCATTAATTTTTCATGTTTAAGTAATTGGTTTAATCGAGAAACGGAAGTGCATGAGGCAGACACACACACAAAAAAAGAACTTGGTGTATTAGATCATTTTTACACTGCCATAAAGAACTACCTGAGACTGGGTAATTTATGCAGAAGAGAGGTTTATTTGACTCACAGTTCCACAGACTTAACAGGAAGCGTGACTGGGAGGCCTCAGGAAACTTACAATCATGGCAGAAGTTGAAGGGGAAGCGGGGACCTTCTTCTCATGGCTGCAGGACAAAGAGAGAACCAGGGGAGACGTGTCACACTTTCAAACCACCAGCTCTTGTGAGAACTCATGATCATGAGAACAGCAAGTGAGAAATCTGCCCCTATGATCCAATCATCTGTCACTGGGCCCTCCTCCAATGCATGGGAACTACAATGTGAGATGAGATTTGGGAGGGGACATAACCAAATCATATCATTTTGCCCCTGGCCCCTCCCAAATCTCGTGACCTTGTCACATTTCAAAACCAATCATGCCTTCCCAACAGTTCCCAAAGTCTTAGCTCATTCCAGCATGAATTCACAAGTCCAAGTCCAAAGTCTCATCTAAGACAAGGCAAGTCTCTTCCCCGTATGAGCCTGTAAAATTAAAAACAAGTTAGCTACTTCCAAGATACAATGGGGGTATAGGCACTGGGTGAATGTTTCCATTCCAAATGGGAGAAATTATCCAAAGCAAAGGGGCCACAGGCCATGTGGTGATGGGTTTGTAGGTGCAGCAAACCACCATGGCACAAGTTTCCTTATGTCGCAAACCTGCAAGTCCTGGACATGTACCCTGGAACTTAAAACAAAATAACATTGATTATAAAAAGATATGAGGCCTAGAGAATCCCAGGAATACCACCACCGAACCCCACAACCCACAACCCCAGTGCCACTAGGTTGCTGGGACAACACTAGCACTGCCTGCCTCAAAACTTTTTGTGAATTGAGACATTAAATGTCTTTATTATTTAAAAAAAAAAGGAGAGAATCACAATGATCGTAACAAATACTTTCAAGCTTTGTGGACATATAGAAATTGTACATATTTGGTGGGTAGAATATGATGTTTTGATGTACGTGAAATAGTTACCACAATCGAGCTAACAAAAAAGTGTCTCTCCCCTCACAGGGTTATCATTTTTGTCTTCATTTTTTTTATGTGGTGAGAATATGTAAGATGTATACTGTTAGCAAATTTCAGGTATGTAATATGGTCTTTTTACACTATAGTCAGGCGGGTTTTTAGTGTGGGAAATGAGGACACGTTGGTCAAAGGCTACAAAGTTTGGTTATGCAGGATGAAAATGTTCTAGAGATCTAATATACAGCATGGTGACGATAGCTCACAGAGCTTCCGATGGAAGAGGCTACTTTGTGTGCAGATTTTGCCTTGCTCCAAGACGGCAAAACTGCGGAAGAAATTGTCCAATGGGCAGAAGAAACTGGAGGTTTATTGGGATGTGTTGACTTCCCTCTTTACCAATTGAAGGTAAGAGATGACCAGAATTCAAGGTGCTGCCTACTTCATGTTAGTATTGAGGAAGGAGCTCATTCCTCTTAACAATGAGGATTAATCAGAATGTAAACTGTCATGGCTACTGTAAAGAAAAAGTAAAGCGTAAGTATACCCTAATAAAATTTTTGTGTATAAGAAGGGAACTTATTCAGAAAGTGAAAGTGATACAAATATGAGATAGCCCCAGAGAAATTTGAGGCACCTTGAGTTTCTTTCAAAAATAAAATGCAATTGGGAAGCCAAGGCAGGCAGATCACCTGAGGTCAGGAGTTTGAGACCAGCCTGCCCAACCCCATCTGTACTAAAATTACAAAATATTAGCCAGCGTGGTGGCAGGAGTCTGTAATCCCAGCTATTTGGTAGGCTGAGCAGGAGAATATCTTGAACTTGGGAGGCAGAGGTTGCAGTGAGCTGAGATCATGCCACTGCGCCCCAGCCTGGGCAACAAGAGTGAAACTTTGTCTTAAAATAAATACATGAATAAATAAATAAATAAAATGCATTAAAGCACCAAAAACTTAGACATGTTATATAGGTTAGAAGAGTTATTTCCCTCATTTTAATGATGTTAAAAGTGAGGTAAAAATAAAAAGAAATTCATGAATTTACAAGAAAGGTATTAAATAGGTGGAGCACATTAAAATACAGAAAATATAAAGTAACTGTAGCTGGAAACAGAGAAAGGCATGCTTGCAGAAAGTATATACAAAGGGATGGAAACATATACATATTTAAAAAATACTCAGCCAGGGTACAGTCATATGAAGACAGATCAAGAACACCCAACGTTTTTAAAATTGGAATTTTTGAAGAAGAGAACGCAAGTAAGGAATAGATAGGATCTGGTTTATTTGTCCAGGATCCATATTTGAAAAATTTAGGTGTGGCTTATTTCTGACCTTCTGAATTTACTCTTTTATGTGGTTTTCCCAGAGGAATCCATAAGCCCGTCAGGAGATTAGGCTACGACATTTCTTTAAATGTACCTCAAGTGAATAGAATCTTTTAAATCATCACGAATGGACACAAAACACACCACTGGCTCTTGCCTGCAAGAGCCTTGCTTCTTTACCTAATCAATCAACTATTTGTATTTATTGCTTGGGCGGCACTTCTGGAAAATTTGCTTGATATACCTAAGATCTACAGATGATATGGGTCCTTCTGGAAATAATTCATGAAGGAAAATAGTTTAAAGATATACTAATTAACATGTAATGCATCACATGCATTCAACATTTAGTAGAGCTTGTTTTAGTGAAGAGTTGCGAATTTAGGCATTGAATTCAGTAATCAAAATATGCCCCACATCAATATCCCAAATTAACTCCTGTAATTATTTATATTCTCAACACTGCTTTAAAAAGCACAAAATCACGTTCTTCAATATAAAATTAAAAATTTCCAATTTCATGGAACGTTTTGAAATGTATATACACTTAACTCTCACCTTCAAAAGCCAAACTTTTGAAGTTATCAGTGTTCAAATTTTCCTTCTTCAAAGGCCATGGCCCCTCTGCTATTAATTATGCTGTGTCTTGTTCTCACACTCCAGTGTACGCTTACTTCTTAGAACTTTAATTTGTACTAAATAAAAATTGCACTGGATTAAAACAGCTTACTTCACAAAGTTGTTGACCTCATTCCAATGTGTAAACACTGCTAAGCTGTCTTCCTGGCAAGAAACCCGGAAACACCGTGAAGTATATTTAGTAACGTCAAATTAACAAGTTCTCCTCATTTTTAACCAATGCATGCGTCATATTTTCAAGTGGGTGTTTGTCCCGTGTGTTTGCTTGGAGGGTGACTGTCCACTACTGGGGTCTTGAACTTTGCAAATCTCGCTTCCAATTCAATCAGTTATAACACATTTTATGAAACATAGCACAATGTTTAATAAATGGCATCACTGATTTGTAAAAATTATTTCTCATAGGTGATACATTTGCTTACAGGTACAGATATTTATATCACAGCATGTATTCAAAATATTTTTCTATTGTAGAATATATGTAAGTAAATGTTAACATCAAGTTAATCCTCTGTCATCTGTAATCAGGTATTTTCTGAGAAGTGGAAAAAACAACAGAATCTGACAACCGTTGCTGGCAGTTTTGGGGTCATCACTCTGGAAAAAATGTGTTCTTGTCAGTTTATTTTTATCTTGACATTCCTCATGTCCTGCAGTCCCACCCTGGGGTGTGTACTCAGGGAAACTCACTCTTAAAACCCAGGACACACAGGCAAGAATGCTCCAGCAAACATTGCTCCAAAAAGCAAAATGCCTGGTGAAAACACGCGTCATATCTGCCCAAAAGGACAAATACATTGAGGAATATGCAAGCGATTTACTGCAGTCTGTCTGTTGTTAAATAAACAAGAGCTAGGCAGAGCATTAGGAGCATAGCGGTATCATTTTACAATCAAAAACACAAAACAAACTATCCTTTTGTGCTATATTTAAAACGTAAAAATATATGTACATACACACACACAAATATTACCAGATGATAGCTATGATACGGAAGACACATATTTACAAAAATGACACAGAAAAGATCCCAAATTGTGTGTGTGTGGTTTTCATACGTTGAGAAGTTCTGGGACAGATGAGAGGCAAAGCATGAATTGATACTATTTTTGTGAATATGCTGTTTTTTTTCAGTGTGGATTTCACAGGGCTTTTTTTTCCTGCTATAATCTTACTAATTTTTTAATAATATGAATTGGCTTTTGGGGAGAACCTTCAGTGTTATATGTACATATGTTTGTGCTATTCACAGTTTATATATGTATGTAAATATGCACAGAGAGAAAGAGTAGAGTTTTCTGGAAGAGAAAGATAGAGATCTGTGTCTTGAACTGTGAGTCAAGGAAGGATTTCAGAGAAAACATCAAGAACCAGGATTTTCACGCTGGCTTCTGTGTTAATAATGCAAATCAATTATTCTCGGTGTTAACTTCTTGAAGCATAGGAGAAAAATTGAAGAACTTGAAAATTATTCTCAATTCGCAAGTAATTAAGTTGCAACTTTGAAAATAACAGGATAAACCTTTCAGTTTTACTGTACACCGTTTTACGACATTGACAATGCGTCTATTTTAATTTGGCAGGAGAATGTTGCATCGCAGAAATCGAATCATGCATAGTTCTCAAAAAAGGCAATACGATATTAAGATACCATCCTACAATTTTGCACATAGAAAAATTAAATTTGAAATTTAGGCATTATGCATTGGTCAGTGCTGGGGTTCAAGTCAGACCTTTGTTAGGGGCTCTGTTGAACCAAGAATACCACCTGCAAGTTTCCCATGTACCCACTATGTTCAGGGTGAGAGCTGGCCATCTTCCTGTGTGGTGGGCACCCTCTAAACTCTGCAAACTGAAACTGGAACCGTGGTTACCACATCCTGTTCATTTCCCAATTTAGCTCAACCCCTGTGTCCTGCCCAATAGAAGTGGCACCATGGCCCCCAAACTCTTCACCCTCCTGTGTCTGGGTAAGTCATGGAAGGGAAAGGAGGACAGGGTTGGGATGGAAAATGCTCTCTTGAAGACCTGGCCTCCCCACAACCCGGGGCTGGGGGTGGGAAGCCAGGTTCATCCACCCTCTGAATCCAGGCTGAGCTGACAAACCTAGTTCCAAGGAGGGCAGGATTCACATGAAGACAAGCTATCTCTCTCTCTCTCTGTCTTTTTTTTTTTTTTTTTTGCCCAGGATTCTGCCTGAACCAGAAGATCTGCACACATGCGGGTGAGTCCTATCTCAGTCCTAGGATGCTGTGGCCAAACACAAATGATTCTCCAGGCAGGGAGGGCGGACACGAAGTCAGGCTGATGCAGATGACATGGGGAGGGCTTTGCAGTGAGCACTGGGAACACAGGAAGGGAGTCCTCTGGAGACCCCAGGCTCCATTTTGTTCTAGAAACCCTCCATAGGCAGCCCCTCGGGCTCATCCAATCTCCTGAAGGAGCCTGTGATGCTCAGAAGCCGGCATGTCTGGGGGTGGGTAGGAGTACTCTATGTCGGGAGGCAGGGACCCAGTGCCGGGCACTTGTGTTGGGAATTGTTAAATGAGTTGATATGTTTTTTGTATTGCTTGAATCTGGTAGATTTCCTCCTTCTCCTCCATGCACAGATTTCTGTTGTAGACAAGAACGAGGAGCAACCGGGCTCAATATTGTATCATCACGCTTAGTAGAATGCTGTTCTGGGGAGACCTTCCATGTCCACTCTGGGGTGGGCTGTGTCCCTGGCTCACTACCAGGCATCCCAGGGCATGAGGGGACCCCATGTTACAGGGCAAACTAGAACAATATAAAGAAAGAAACGCCCCCAAAGACAGTGGGAGACAGGGAGCTCCACATTTCCCTCTCTAGGCTGTGCCTCCTTCTCTTCCAGGTGCTCAGTTCAAGCTCTCCCTGTCAGCCTGGCCAAGCCCTGTGGTTCCCCTAGGAGGACGTGTGACTCTCTCCTGTCATCCCCGTCTTCGGTTTGTCATATTGACAATAGTCCAAACAACTGGGACCCGAATCCGTGAGCTGCACGCTGGCCTTTCCAACAACATCACCATCAGCCCTGTGACCCCAGGACACGCAGGGACCTACAAATGTGTTGGAATTTACAAGCACACCTCAAAGTGGTCAGCTGAGAGCAGCTCCCTGAAGATCATCGTCACAGGTAGGAGAAGTCCAGCCCACCCCACGTCCACCTGGTGTCCAGATGGACCTGCCCAGAGTCCACACCCAGTGACGCCAGAGAGTTGTTGTGGGATTCCTAGTCATGCACTAACTGTGGACACAGAAGCCATCCTGGGAATTTAAAGAGAGGGCATTTCCTGTGAGGAATCAGGTACCCAGGTGGAGGAGGAGGGAGGAAGCCAAGCAGCGGGAGAATCTGCCTGGGGAGTAGCAGACGCAGGGTGCTGGTATGAACTGCAGCAGGGTGGATCCAGGGAGGAGCCATGTTGCCTGATCCCAGCACCAGTGTTTCCCCCAGGGAAGTCGTTACCCTGCCTTGAAGGAGCCAGAGCCTTGGGGAAGTGACAATTCCCTTGGGAGATGAGTCCAGTGGCTCAGTGGGACATGGATTGGGAAACTCACCCGTTCCTCTCCTCCTTCCCAGTCTCCTGACACTCATCCCTTCTCTCTCATGGATGTGCAGAGTGTCTCACGGAGAGTTAGAAACTCATCCTGTGGAGTCGCCCCTGCTCATCCTATAAAGCAGGGAAGGGAGAGTGTGGAGTTATTCATATTTTATATATGTATGTAAATATACACATAAAGAGAGAGAGAGTGTAGAGTTTTCTGGAAGAGAAAGATAGAGATCTGTGCCTTGAACCATGAGTCAAGGAAGGATTTCAGAGAAAGCATCAAGAATTAGGATTTGCATGGTTGGTTCTGTGTTAATAAAGCAAAATCAGTTTTTGTTGTTGTTAACTTCTTGAAGCATGGGAGAAAAATTTAAGAACTGGAAAATGGTTCTCAATTTGCAAGTCATTAATTTGTAACTTTGAAAATGACAGAATAAACATTTCAGTTTTGCTGTACAACCATTTTACGACATTGACAATGCATGTATTTTAATTTGGCAGTCTCACATTCAAGGAGCTCAGAAGGAACAGAGAAGAGTTGGGTCTTTCCACCAAGAGAGCGGGGAAAGCAGGTTGGGGTGAGGCAGGGAGATCCAGGCTACGAAAGCTCCTGGAGGATCTGAACGGAGATTGGGACTGTGAGGGGCTGCCCAGCAAAGGAGTTTACCATGTCCTTCTGCCTAAGTAGGGAAAAGGAGTCACTTCCACCCTCCCCAACAAGTAGTCACGTCTAACCTCTTGGGTTTTGGGACAAAACCAGTTGTTTCCTTCAGTATGAGCCTGTGAGGTTTCTTCTGATCCTCCAGAGATTCTTGTATTTTTCAACACACAGAATTGAAAAACAGTGAGGCTCATAACCTCACAGTTCCATGCCAGGGAACCTAAGTCCAGCCGTGTGTTTTCTGAAGGTTCTCAAAGCACAGACTAATTCCTATTTTCCAGGAGAACCTCACATCTCATATGGTTTCAAGCCAGACAGTGGGAATCCACGCAGAGAGAACATGCATGCACACAAACAGGAAGGACGTGGACGGGCTTTGGGGGTGACGAGGGACAGATTCACCCGGAGGTCTCGGGTGAGGGGTGAGGAAGGAGACTCATGTGAACTCTTGTGTCTCTGCTCTCAGGCTTGTTCACAAAACCTTCCATCTCAGCGCACCCAAGCTTCGTGGTGCATGTAGGAGCCAGGGTGAGCCTGCGCTGTCACTCAGAACTGGCCTTTGATGAATTTGTCTTATACAAAGACGGGCACATACAGCATTCCCAGCAGCTTGACGAGGGGATGGAGGCTGGGATCCATTACGTCGAGGCTGTCTTTTCCGTGGGTCCTGTAACGCCTGCCCACGCAGGAGCCTACAGGTGCTGTGGTTGTTTCAGTCACTCCAGCTATGAGTGGTCGGCTCCCAGTGACCCCCTGGACATTGTGATCACGGGTAAGTGTGGCTGGACCAGCTGTGGTCTGTTTGTGCCATGGGAGCTCCATGTAATGCGGTTGTTAATGAAACCTCAGTAGAGGAAGAGAAATAAAGGAAAAGAGGGACTGTGAGGAAGTGCTCAGCAAGGGGGTTTAACACGTCTTACTGCCTAAAGAGGCAGGAGGGGTCACTTCCACCCTCCCCAACAAGTAGTCACGTCTAACTCCTTGTTCCCTGCAGTGGGAGCCTGTGAGGTTCCTTCTGATCCTCCTGAGATTCTTATATTTTTTCAACACACACAATTGAAAAATAGTGAGACTCATAACCCCGTAGCCCCATGTCAGAGAACTCAAGGCCAGCACTATGTTTTCTGAAGGTTCTTGAAGCACAGAGTAACTCCCATTTTCTAGGAGAACCCCACATCTCATATGGCTTCTAGGGGCGGTAAGCCACAGGGACACAGTCAAAAGCAGAATCAATGAAATGCAGAGGAAGTAAAAAGACACAGACATAGGCTGATTCAGGACCCTAGAGATGAAAATGAGATTGACAGAGGCACCAGCCGTCATTCGGAATCTGCTGCCAAGATAACAACAGCGAGGCTGGGCGCGGTGGCTCACTCCTGTAATCCCAGCACTTTAGGAGGCTGAGGTGGGCGGATCACAAGGTCAGGAGTTCGAGACCAGCCTGACCAACATGGTGAAGCCTTGTCTCTACTAAAAATACAAAAATTAGCTGGGCGTGGTGGTTCGTGCCTGTAATCCCAGCTACTCAGGAGGCTAAGGCAGGAGAATCACTTGAACCCAGGATACTGAGGTTGCAGTGAGCTGAGATCGTGCCACTGCACTGCAGCCTGGGAGACAAGAGTGAAACTCTGTCTCAAAGGAAAAAAAAAAACAAAAGAGGGAGAGAGATTACTTTGTTCATACACTCAGGAGTGTGTTCTAAAATCAGCCTCTTTGTCTCTCAGGAAAATACAAAAAGCCTTCTCTCTCCACCCATGTGGACCCCATGATGAGGCTGGGAGAGAAGTTGACCTTTTTCTGCAGCTCTGAAATCTCATTTGACTGGTATCATCTGTTCAGAGACGGGGTTGCTCATGGGCAGTGGCGAAGTGGAGGGTGGAGATGCAGTGGAGCATTCCAGGCCAACTTTTCTGTGGGCCCCGCAATGCCAGTCCCTGGTGGGACCTATAGATGCTATGGTTCTTTCAATGACTCTCCCTATGAGTGGTCAGCCCCCAGTGACCCACTGCACCTTTATGTCACAGGTGAGGAGCCCATGCCTGCTGCATGCGCTGGTGCCCACTAGATCACAGAGCCACACCTGAGGGGCGTCCCACTGGGGACACAGGGGTATTAGGTATTCTGGATAAAATGAAACTGTGACAAATACAAACAGGAAAAAAGAAGCTGAGCATGATGGGGCTGTCAGGGTGTAGGGTGGTAAACGGGGCAGCTCCACACCCTCCGCCACCTCCTGTATGAAGAAAGAGATCAGGACAAACACAGGGGGAGGTGAGGCCAGATGTAGTTTGTGGAGATCAGAGGTTGCCTCAGCCCCTCACCCTTTTCCGTTTCTCCAAAGCCCCTCCTGACCCCTCACCTCAGGGAGATCTCCCTGCCAGGGAATGTGGAGATTTATCATCCTGATGGAAGACAATGTCTGTTGATATCACCATGCATCTCCTTATCACCTTCCCATCCCAGGGAAGGAATTGTCCCCCAGAGATTCCAGGGAAGAGACCCCAGGACCCCCGTTGGTCTTTAGGTGGATGACAGAGTAGGGGGTGTGCAGGGACCAACCCTCCAAAGAAAATGGTGCTAATGCTCGGGAGGTTGAGGCAGGAGAATCGCTTGAACCCAGGAGGTGGAGGTTGCAGTGAGACAAGATGGCACCACTGCACTCCAGCCTGGGTGACAGAGTGAGACTCCATCTCAAAAAAAAAAAAAAAGAAAAGAAAAAAGAAAATGGTCCTACTTTAATGGGGCAATCAATGATGCTTGCTCACCACTTCTCTGCCTTTTATTTTTCCTAGGAAACACTAAGAGTACTCCTCTGTCATTCACGGAATCCACCCCTGAATCTGGTAAGCAAATAACTCTTATCCCAGTGTCTGAGTCCCTGGGGAGACGGAAGGCCCCTGTGTGAGTGAAAGCTGTGCCACCTCCCAGCTCCATGACCCTGGGCTAGGCAGCCCCTCCCAGGTCCCCAGATTCCCCATCCACATCTGAGACTGTGGTCAGTGCAGGGATCTGTGAGGTCTTTCAGCCTCAGATGCTTTGGGACTGAGGCCTGGTCCACAGGGGAGGAAGAGGTCAGAGTCACCTGACCCTTGCTGAAAAGCGGTGCTTCTCATTCCTCCAGGGAGGTCTGTGAACATGAAAGTGCTGGGAGATGGGAAGGATTTAAGAGACCACATTAAATATTTATTATCTATCTCTTTTTTTTTTTTTTGCGGCAGAGTCTCACTCTGTCACCCAGGCTGGAGTGCAGTGGCACAATCTCAGCTCACTGCAACCTCTGTCGCCCAGGTTCAAGCGATTCTCCTGTCTCAGCCTCCTGAGTAGCTGGGATTACAGGTACCCGCCACCATACCCAGCTATTTTTTTTTTTTTTTTTTGAGACAGAGTTTTGCTCTTGTCTCCCAGGCTGGAGTACAATGGCGCGATCTCAGCTCGCTGCAACCTCTGCCTCCTGTATTCAAGAGATTCTCCTGCCTCAGCCTCCTGAGTAGCTAGGATTACAGGTGCCCGCCACCACACCCAGCTAATTTTTGTATTTTTAGTAGAGTCGGGGTTTCGCCATGTTGACCAGGCTGACCTCAAGTGATCGGTCCTCCTCGGCCTCCCAAAGTGCTGGGATTACAGGCATGAGCCACCACACCGAGCCTTATCATCCATCTTCTAAAGTCCTATGACATATTCAACAGTTCCTGTGTTCAGGTTATCATATTCCAGTGGTGTGTGCAGGGAGGAGAAAAATTATAATGAATAAACGTGTGAACTCATTTATTCAGATTCATTAGTTTTGTATTCATTAAGATTGAGTCATGTGACAGAGAAAGCTTAAGTGGATCCTTTAGAGTGGGTGGAAGGGAAGACTCTATGTCACTCAAGGAAGTGACATTTAAGGTGTGATCCTGATGACAAGGACAGCCAGTGTTGGAAGGATTGATGGAAGGATATTCCCAGCAGGTAAACAGTGGTGCCATAAACTCAACATAGCAGGGCGGGGGGCGGGACTCACAACTGTAATCCCAGCACTTTGGGAGTCCGAGGCGGGCAGATCACAAGGTCAAGAGATCGAGACCATCCTGGTCAAAATGGTAAAACCCCGTCTCTACTAAAAATACAAAAATTAGCTGGGCGTGGTGGTGCATGCCTGTGGTCCCAGCTGCTCCGGAGGCTGAGGCAGGAGAATTGTTTGAACCTGGGAGGCGGAGGTTGCAGTGAGCCGAGATTATGCCACTGCACTCCAGCTTGGGCGACAGGAGGAGACTCCGTCTCAAAAAAAAAAAAAAAATTCAACATGGCAACGGCTTGGGTGTGTTCACAGCACCAGTGAGGCTGACACGTCGGGGGAGAGGAGTGGAGCTGAGAGAGATGGACAGGGACCAACTCACGTGAAGGTTTCTCGTTTTTAAAATGTTTAATTTTTGTGGGTACGTAGTAGGTGTGTATATTTATCAGGTGCATGAGATGTTTTGATACAGGCATGAAATGTGAAATAAGCACATCATGGAGGATAAGACATCCATCCCCTCAATTCTTTGAGTTACAAACAATTTAATTACGATTTTTTTTTTTTTTTGAGATGGAGTCTTGCTCTGTCACCCACACTGGAGTGCAGTGGTGCGATCTCCGCTCACTGCAACCTCTGCCTCCCATGTTCAAGTGATTCTCCTGTCTCAGCCTCCCGAGTAGCTGGGATTATAGGCACCCACCACCATACCCGACTAATTTTTGTATTTTTAGTAGAGACGGGGTTTCACCATGTTGGGCAGGATGGTCTCGATCTCTTGACCTTGTGATCCACCTGCCTCGGTGTCCCAAAGTGCTGGGACTACAGGTGTGAGCCACTGTGCCCAGACTTTTTTTTTTTTTTTTTTTTTTGAGACGGAGTCTTGCTCTGTTGCCCAGGTTGGAGTGCAATGGTGTGATCTTGGCTCACTGCAACCTCCGCCTCCTGGGTTCAAGCGATTCTCCTGCCTCAGCCTCCTGAGTAGCTGGGATTGCAGGGGCCCGCCACCACGCCTGGCTAATTTTTGTATTTTTAGTAGAGACAGGATTTCACCATGTTGGCCAGGCTGGTCTTGAACTCCTGACTTCAGGTGATCCACCCACCTTGGCCTCCCAAAGTGCTGCGATTACAGGCATCAGCCACTGTGCCCGGCTGAAGACAAAGGTTTTAGTCAGAAACGTTTCATGATCCACATTCTATTTTAGAGATAGCAATCGGCCGATGTGAATAGTGTTTATTACAAGGAGGCAGGAGTGGAAGCCAGGAGCCTGGTGGGGGTGTGACGTCCTCGTAGAGGACACTCATGGCGGCTTAGATGTGCCAGGGCTGGAGAAGGAGTTGAGCAGGTGGATTCAGGAGAGGCTCACAGCTGGACTCACTAAGAGGGAGAGTTCAGAACCTCGTTCCAGTATTCCTCAGTGCATGACCTGGGGCACGCTCGTTTCTCTCTGAGCCTCTGTTTCCATTGATGGCAACTCATACTTGGGCTATCAGAGAAGGAGCAACTCAGCAGGGAGCCTTATGGGGGAACGAGAAATAGTCCCTGAAAGAGAAAAGATTATAATCAGACACTTGGGCTCAATGGATGGCTCTGCTAGTTATGGTCACTCACCTTGGGAAGCATCCATTTTCTTTCTTTTCTTTTTTCTTTTTGTTTGAGACAGAGTCTCTCTGCGTCACCCAGGCTGGAGTGCAGTGGCATGAAACTGGCTTACTGCAATGTCCCAGTTTCAAGTGATTCTCCTGCCTCAGCCTCCCAAGTAGCTGGGATTAAAGGCACCTGCCACCGCGCCCTGCTGATTTTTGTATTTTTAGTAGAGACGGATTTCACTATGTTGGTCAAGCTGGTCTTGAACTCCTGAACTCCAGTGATCAGCCTGCCTCCGCCTCCCAAAGTGCTGGGATTACAGGCATGAGCTGCAGCACCTGGCCAAAGCATCCAAGTTCTTGGATAGAATATTGGGCTAATGATGCCTCCTCCTTATAGAAAAAAAAAAGTAGCAAAGAGAAGAAAGAAAAGCTTCCCAAGGTGAATGTCTAGAAGTAGCAGAGCCATCAATTGAGCCCAAGAGTATGGCTGGCTACAGTCTGTTTTCTCTCAAGGACTATATCATGGATGCGAGAGTGAGGATGAGATGTGTCCACACATGTGGAAGTCCTCCCACCACCTCTCAGCATGGGTCCTGGAATGGAGGATGTGCTCCTATGTGACATAGCCTGTGCCCACTCCCCTTTTTCTCTCCCGAATCCTCCACCCACCTGCTCTTACTCATTACTCAGAAAAGCACCAGCATTCTTTGGAGCAATTTCAATTCTCAGAAACTGGCATGAGAGTCATCCTCTGGCCACCTCTATCTCCATTCTCAGAAAGTGCATTTGTCCTGGGCTGAGGAGTGATGGGGGAAATGGTGTTCAGAGGATTTCCTTTGTCATGCAAAAACAAACTGTCTTGTCTCATGAGGAAGTGGGAGGGGAGGCACACTGGAGCCTGGTAGGCCTGGGTTCAGACCTCCATGTCTCTCCTTTTTTTTTTTTTTTTTTTTGAGATGGAGTCTTGCTCTGTCACCTAGCCTGTGTACAATCTCGGCCTACTACAACCTCCACCTCCTGGGTTCAAGTGATTCTTCCGCCTCAGCCTTCTGAGTAGCTGGGATCACAGGCGTGTACCACCACACCTGGCTAATTTTTGTATTTTCAGTAGAGACGGGGTTTTGCCATGTTGGCCAGGCTGGTCTCTAACTCCTGACCTCAGGTGATCTGCCCTTCTCGGCCTCCCAGAGTGCTGGGATTACAGGTGTGAACCACCACACCAGGCCTCTGCATCTCTCTTACTGGCCCTTTGATTTGGACACGTGTCTTCACTTCTCTTGGAATTTTTTGTAAGTGATGGAAAATGGAGAAAGTAACTGTTTGCGTGTAGGGATCTTGGAAGAGCTTCAGATAAAGCATGTTGTGCGTTCAGTATGTATTGGCACAAAACAGGCAACCAGTCAATGAGAGGGTTTGTCATTTGCTTCTTGACAGACACACATCGTCCTCAAGGACAGTCAAGCAACTGGAATGTCCTCATTGGACTCTCAGTAGCCATCATCTCCACTAGCGTTTGCCTCTCTGCTTTTATTGGTTTCTGGTGTTACATAAAATATGGTAAGTCTCAGGGAGGGGAGGACAGTATCATGCGAGCCCCATGGGGATGTGACCAGGGCACAGGGGGGCTGTTCACGTCCTGTGGGTTGATCTGTGTTTCCGTTGAGGTTCTTTTTTTTTTTTTTTTTGAGATGGAGTCTCGCTCTGTCACCCAGGCTGGGGTGCAGTGGCGCGATCTCGGCTCACTGCAAGTTCCGCCTCCCGGGTTCACACCATTCTTCCACCTCAGCCTCCTGATTAGCTGGGACTACAGGCGCCCGCCACCACGCCTGGCTAATTTTTTGTATTTTTAGTAGAGACGGGATTTCACCATGTTAGCCAGGATGGTCTCGATCTCCTGACCTGGTGATCCACCCGCCTCGGCCTCCCAAGGTGCTGGGATTACAGGCATGAGCCACTGTGCCCGGCCTCCATTGAGGTTCTTGATGGAGAAACCCTGCTCCTTCCCTTCACTGACCAATCACCCCAACCCCTCCCCTACCTGCACCTCACCTCTGGGGAGGCCACTGACCTGCAGGAGATGGTCCATGAGAGAGGCAGAAGGGTGGGGGCCATCGATGGGAGGGGTCCTGGGGCAGTCAAGATTGCCCCGGGGTTGCTGATGGGTGGTTCTCTGAATTTAGTGGGGGAGGCTGGATCACGTTGCAGCCTCAGGCATGCCCTTGCCTTGTTTTGGTATTGCCACCTCTGATGTGAAGATCTGCAACACTTTCTTTTTCACCCCACAGACACCACCATGGCAAACACAGAGACCATGGAAGGCCAACGGACGGATGAAGAGGTGAGTTCTCCCAGCCCAAACCATCACCACAGCTTCATCCCCTCACATTCACAGTGCCCCTTCCTTCGGTCACTGAATATGCTCCTCTTTTCACCTTCATCCTCTCAGGAGCCTGCAGCAGAAGAGACGCAGGAGATCATGTATGCCCAGTTAAACCACCAGGCCCTCTCACAGACAGGATTCACTGCTGCCTCCCAGTGTCCCCACTACCTCTCAGAGGAGCCCAGTATCTACATCACCGTCCACCAAGCCCAGGCTGAGGACAGAGCTGCCCCCAGTCTTTGGCACAAAGGGCATTAATATGCAAGGACCTGGATCTATTCCTAGGAGGGTTTTTTTTCCATGGACATTCTTCCTCCTTCTGGTACCATCTTGACACCTCCAAGCTGGCAACAGGAGTGTCTGAATGCTTGTGGGATTATCTTAAAATTCCAGCACTGCTGAACAGACAACTAGCCATTCTACCATTCTATTTTGAGCATACAACCATTTAAGGTGATTTGACTATACCCACACACTCATCCTGGATATCTCATTAATATCATCTGACTTATTCTGAAACTCTACAGACATGCTTCTAGAAAGCCGTTGTGTATGCTCAGCCAGTTTAATCTCTAAATTACTCAATAAGGTTTTTTTAAAAAACTTTTTTAAAGTTCTGGGGTACACGTGCAGGATGTGCAGGTTTGTTACACAGGTAAATGTGTGCCATGGTGGTTTGCTGCATCTATCAACCCCTCACCTAGGTATTAAGCCCAGCGTGCATCAGCTCTCTTCCCTAATGCTCTCCGTAAACCCCACCCTCCTCTGACAGGCCCCAGTGAATGTGCTCCCCTCCCTGTGTCCATGTGTTCTCATTGTTCAGCTCCCACTTATAAGTGAAAACATGCAGTGTCTGGTTTTCTGTTCCTGCATTAGTTTGCTGAGGATAATGTCTTCCAGCTTCATTCATGTCTCTGCAAATGATATGATCTCATTCTTTTTTATGACTGTGTAGTATTCCATGGTGTATATGTACCACATTTTCTTTATCCAGTCTGTCACTGATGGGCATTTGGGTTGGTTCCATGTCTTTGCTGTTACTCAACAAAATTTTGCAGAGATGAAGTGTATTCTATATCTGAATCATCTAATATGGTAGCCACTAGCCAAATATGGCTTTTTAACTTAGAATAGATCAAATTCCATGAAGTTTAAAATTCAGTTCCTCAGCCACATGGCCACAGTTTGAGTTCTCAGAGCCATGTGTGGCTGCTGGCTGTCGGAGAGAATAGCATGAATACAAAAGAGGAAGTTCTAGCTGTTCTAGATTAAAGGTGCAAATTTGAAGATGCAGAGCTTATTTTCTCATGCAGTGCAGGCTCCTGGAAAAGACCTAATGTAACAAAACAGTAATATTTAACATCAATGGTGAGATGTCTTTATCTTACGAAATGCGAGGAACAAGCAGAATTCTCTTGTGGAGTGTCTTATCACCTCTAATCCTCACGCAAATTTCTGCCGTAGAGATTTTGTCCCAAACTTTGAGAAGGTCACCTCTGTCAGGCCTCTGAGCCCAAGTTAAGCCATGATATCCCCTGTGACCTGCACGTATATACATCCAGATGGCCTGAAGCAACTGAAGATCCACAAAAGAAGTGAAAATAGCCTTAACTGATGACATTCCACCATTGTGATTTGTTTCTGCCCCACCCTAACTGATACGATATATTCTTCCCCCGCCCAAGAAGGTACTTTGTAATATTCCTCGCCCCCCGCCGCCACCCCTCGCCCGCCTTAGGAAGGTACTTTGTAATATTCTCCCCTCCAACTTTAGAAGGTACTCTGAGGCCGGGTGCGGTGGCTCACGCCTGTAATCCCAGCACTTTGGGGGTCCGAGGCAGGCGGATCACAAGGTCAGGAGATCAAGACCATCCTGGCTAACATGGTGAAACCCCGTCTCTACTAAAAAAATACAAAACAATTAGCTGGGCATGGTGGCGGGCGCCTGTAGTCCCAGCCACTCGGGAGGCTGAGGGAGGAGAATGGCGTGAACCCGGAAGGCAGAGCTTGCAGTGAGATTGCGCCACTGCATTCCAGCCTGGGCGATAGAGCAAGACTCCGTCTCAAAAAAAAAAAAAAAAAAAAAGAAAGGTACTTTGTGATATTTCTCCACCCCCACCTTAAGAAGGTACTTGTAATATCCTCCCCACCCCGCCACCCCCACCCCCGCCCTTAAGTACTTTGTAATATTCTCCCCGCCCTTGAGAATGTACTTTGTACGCCCATCTCAAACCTATAAGCACTAATGATAATCCCACCACCCTTTGCTGACTCTCTTTTCGGACTCAGCCCGCCTGCACCCAGGTGAAATAAACAGCCTTGTTACTCACACAAAGCCTGTTGGTGGTCTCTTCACACGGACGCTCATGACAACCTCGTATTTGCACCTTTTCTTGTCCTCTGGTTTCACATGGAGAAAAAGCACACATCCATTCTCTGCACAGAACATGCTCTGGAAGCTGCTTTCTGATGACCTCTTCCTCTGAGCCTTTATTCTGTTTCTTTCTACTTGAATTGGCACCTACCCAGCGCAATTCACAAACTGCTGCCTGCAATGAGCTGTCATTAGCTCATGGAATTGTCCCGTGCTGTTTCTTCACCTGGTAATTGTCTCCATTTCTTGAGCATCTCAATGCAGACATCCACCTTCAGACACACGTCTTTATCTCATAGGCTAAGTGAGGAGGTAGATTGACTCACAGTGTCTGTGCCCAATAGGCGGAGATTTTATGGCCTGATCCCCACTGGTCTTTCATGTGTGGACTGTGAGTTTTTTTTTTTTTGTTGTTGTTGTTGCCAGGCTGGAGTTCAGTGGCGTGACCTCGGCTCACTGCAATCTCCACCTCCCAGGTTCAAGAGATTCTCTTGCCTCAGCCTCCCGAGTAGCTGGGACTACGGGTGCCTGCCACCACGCCCAGCTGATTTTTGCATTTTTAGTAGAGACGGGGTTTCACCATGTTGGCCAGGATGGGACTCTGAGATTTTTTGAGGCAGGACTGAGTCTGATTAACCTCTGGGACTCAAAGCAACCCTCCAAGGATCCTGCCCATAGGAGGAGGTATCAGCAACTCAGGTCTGGTAAGTGATGAGGACAGCCAACCCCTCCAGGGAGCAGAGCGTGGAGCAAACATCAGAGATCCTCTGATGTTACCCAGAAATAGTTTCTCTGTCTCCCTGGGCCAGAGGGAGGATCACGCTTCCTCCACTATCTGGGATATGTGGGCTAAGAGACAAATGCTGGTTAGTGGATGTGAGGGTGAATGGCAGGCACACTCCCGGCATGGCTATTTGCATGACGGCCCTACCCTTACTATTGCATATTCTACAGCTAGGTTGGTCCTGCAGCAATCTCGTTTTGATAAGCAGGATAAAAGTAAAAGACCAAAACCCATCTTCTCTCTGAGCCTCTGCACACAGGATGGTTATGCCACAGAGTCAACTGATGCTAAAGGGAAACTGTGAGAGCCAGAAATGATTTTAATTTTGCTTCCACACTATCCTCTCAAAAATAACAGAAAGTGAGCATTTTTTTTTTCTGGAGTCTCTCTCTGTCACCCAGGCTGGAGTACAGCGACACGATCTCAGCTCACTGCAACCTCCACCGCCCGGGTTCAAGCGATTCTCCTGCCTAAGCCTCTGGAGTAACTGAGATTACAGGCACCCACCACCACACCTGGCTACTTTTTGTATTTTTAGTAGAGACGGGGTTTCACCATGTTGGTCAGGCTGGTCTCGAACTCCTGACCTTGTGATCTGCCTGCCTCAGCCTCCCAAAGTGCTGGGATTACAGGCATGAACCATCAAGCCTGGCCAAAAGTGAGCATTTTTAAAAGTGATTTACAACCAATGATAAATGGGACCTGATATGATAATTCAAGTATTCCATGTTCCTACACTTCATAGTTAAGTGTAGCTTCAACATTTATCTGGTGGAAAAATGAATCAACCAAATTTCCACACATAACAGTGTTTTACTCTTCATTTTCCTTTGTACCAAGAAATATTATGTGCCCTGAGAAATTATAAATTTCATAATTATTTGGGATGAGAATTGTTCGCACTTTTTTTTTTCTTTTTTTTTTTTCTTTTTCTTTGAGACGGAGTCTGGCTCTGTCGCCCAGGCTGGAGTGCAGTGGTGGGATCTGGGCTCACTGCAAGCTCCACTTCCCGGGTTCACGACATTCTCCTGCCTCAGCCTCCCGAGTAGCTGGGACTACGGGTGCCTGCCACCACGCCCAGCTAATTTTTTGTATTTTTTAGTAGAGATGGGGTTTCACCGTGTTAGCCAGGATGGTCTCGATCTCCTGACCTCATGATCCACCCACCTCGGCTTCCCAAAGTGCTGGGATTACAGGCGTGAGCCACCAGATTTGGGAACATTTTGTAATGGCAGTGTGTCCCCAAATACCTTGCCTACAGTGAGTTATATTTTTAGAAATTACAGTGCCCATTACACACACACAGCTGTTCCTTCTCTGCACGCACAGGAAACCCGCAGAGACCCCTCCATAAACACCTCTGTATCTGCATGAAAGTGTAAAACCACATGAAAGCTGAGCTTCCTATTTACTAGTTGTGCATAGGGTTGAGTTTGTGTGTGTGCGTGCGTGTGCGTGTGTGTGTGCGTGCGTGTGTGCATGTGTGCGTGTGTGCGTGTGCGTGTGTGTGTCTTCTAGATATAGTCAGGTTCAACGGCATTATGCTAAATACTTGCCACTTTAATGAATAGTCATCCTCTTGGGGTTTCTGCGGGTCATTTGAATATGGAGACCCACTTCTACAGTATCTCTCCTAAGAATAACCTTTTAACAGGTTCTTAACATCGGCAGCAAAAATATTTTCAACAAATGTTCTCAAAAGCGCCTTAGACTCTGAAGACCTGAAAGGGTATGATGCATTCTTTCAGAGCTGTTGGGGAGATCCTTGGCAAACCTACTTTATACCATAAAGAGTCTCAAAAATAGCTAATTTTCCCATAAGCCCTGAGAGACAGTGAGCTGGGAAGTACCGAGGAGAGTCTGAGGTGTCTGTGAGGAGCCGCCTCCTCCAGTTTCAGGTCTTTGTTCCCTCCAGGAGGGGGCACGTGACTTCCTCCAGCGCCCTGGCCAGCAGCGCCAGGCTGGGCTCTCCCAGGCCAACTTCCCCCTGGGCCCCGTGAGCCGCTCCCAAGTGGGCCAGTACAGATGCTACGTGTGGTGCACACAACCTCTCCTCCGAGTGCTCGGCCCCCAGTGACCCCCTGGACATCCTGATCGCAGGTTGGAGCCCAGTGGGTTCAGACAAGTTCCCAAATTCTGTGCAGAGCTGTGTGAGTGTTTGTGGGGGCGTTTCTGTGTGTGCTTATGTGTGTGCGTTTGTATGTGTTTGGGTGTGTATATGTATGCATGTTTGTATTTTTGTGTCTGTGTATATATTTGTGTGTTTTTGTCTGTACCTGTTTGAATTTGTGTGTTTTTGTTTCTCTGTAGTTGTATTTGCATGCATGTGTGTGTATGTGGGGAGGTGTGTGAGTGTGTGTGAGTATATGTATGTGTGTGTGAGTGTTGTGTGTGCATGTGTGTATGTGTGTGAGATTGTATGAGTGTGTGTGCATGTTGTGTGTGCGTCTGTGTCTGAGATTGTGTGTGCATGTGTGTGTGCATGTGAGATTGTATGAGTTTGCATGTTGCATGTGCATGTGTGTGTGAGATTGTGTGTGAGTGTGCATGAGTGTATGTGAGTGTGTGAGATTGTATGAGTGTGTGTGCATGTTGTGTGTGCATGTGTATGTGTGTATGTGAGTGTGTGTGAGATTGTGTGTATGAGTGTGCATGTGCATGTGTGTGTATGTGTGTGTGCATGCATGTGTGTAGACGGCATAGCACAGATGGTCACGAGAGGCCTGGTTCTTCCGCCATGTCACCGTGTTGTTGGGGAAATGCTGAGTCGAGGGCTCTCCCACAGCCAGGAGCGGCATCTGAGATTCCGTAAAACCCTGCCCACCCGCTCTCTGCCCAGGGCCAGGCAGCCTGGGCTGTGGCAGGGCCAAGACCCTCGGATACACCCCCAGACTGCCTGGAAAAATGATGTCCACTGGCGGGAAGAGACAGACAAGGCTGACTCCACCTCATCCTGGGTGCTAGTGACGTAGCGCCCTGCAGCTTTAGCCCTTTAAAGGACATTGTGGTCCTGTGGCGGACGGGACGGCCCTACGCAGGACCACAGACCCTCTGCTCTCCCCTCACGGCAGACCTGCACCCTGTCCCTCAGAGTCAGGACGTGGGTGGGCGGGCATCTCTCAGTAGAGCCGGAGCTGCAGACATGGACACAGCAGAGACAGGAGCATCATCAAACTGACGACCAGAATGAGTGACCGAGGCAAAAGTCTCAATCAACGGAGGCTTATTATTATTATTATTTGAGATGGAGTTTTGCTGTAACTGCCCAGGCTGGAGTGTAACGGCACGATCTCGGCTCACTGCAACCTCCACCCCCACCTCAGCCTCCCAAGTAGCTGGGATTACAGGCATGCACCACCACACCTGGCTAATTTTGTATTTTAGTAGAAACGGGGTTTCTCCATGTTGGTCAGGCTGGTCTGGAACTCCCGACCTCACGGGATCCACCTGCCTCGGCCTCCCAAAGTGCTGGGATTACAGACGTGAGCCACAGCGCCCGGCCTCAATGGAGGCTCTATTAAACCAGCTTTAAGGCACAGCCGGGAAAAACGCAAGCCACAGACACATCTGTGTCTGCTTTTTCCGAACAGGCTTTCCGAAGATTTATTCTTTACTCATTTCCTTAAAGAAAGACAGGCATGGAGGCCGAGGGGCAGGTAGGTAGTGAGGTGAATGTTAACAGTTACTGCCCAGTAAATCTACCTTTTACCTAAGATAAGGTGCCTGTTTGAAGGGAAAAGGGGGTAAAGGAAAAATCAATTACGCAGACGTCTCTGGGTAGGTGGAGGAATGGCTGATCTCATCTTGTCTTTGTTCTGCGCCTGGGAAGATAAGCTAGTAATGGACATTATCAGTGTGGAATAAAACAGACCTGAGTTTTAGGAGCTAGACTTAGATTGCAGACCTGGAGGCCGGCAAGGAATTTCCTTATGAATGACGTGTGGGGGCCTCGGCGGATGCCTGTGGCCTCTTCCCCTGGGGGAGCTGGCTGATGCCAAATGCCAGCAACCGCTGTCCAACTGGAAGAGGGTGCTGCTGACTCAGCCTCCAGGCTGACCTCCCCTTTTACATTAGGAATTTAGGAGTCCTGAGGTTTTGTTCTATTTTTCCTTTACAAAATGTTTGGCCAGACGCAGGGCTCACACCTGTAATCCCAGTACTTTGGGAGGTCAAGGCGGATGGATCACCTGAGATCAGGAGTTCAAGACCAGCCTGGCCAACATGGCGAAACCCCATCCCTACTAAAAATACAAAAATTAGTTAGGCGCAGTGGCTCATGCCTGTAATCCCAGCACTTTGGGAGGTGAGGCGGGCGGATCACCTGAGGTCAGGAGTTCAAGACCAGCCTGGCCAACATGGTGAAACCTGTCCCTACTAAAAATACAAAAATCAGTCAGGCATGGTGGCTCATGCCTGTATGCCCAGCACTTTGGGAGGCTGAGGAGGGAGGATCACCTGAGGTCAGGAGTTCAAGACCAGCCTGGCCAACATGGTGAAACCCCATCTCTACTAAAAATTCAAAAATTAGCTGAGCCTGTTGGCAGGCACCTGTAATCCCAGCTACTTGGGAGGCTGAGACAGGAGAATCACTTGAACCTGAGAGGCGGGGGTTGCAGTGAGCCGAGATTGTACCAACGCACTCCAGCCTGGGCAGCAGAACAAGAGTCTGTCTCAGATAAAAAACAAAACAAAACAAAACAAAAAGCAAAACAAAACAAAAAAAACCCAAAACGTTATGAGCACCCATTATACCGAATCTTCTTAGCGGATCCTCACAGCATACCTTAGAGGTGGGGAGCAACCCAGCTTTTAAAGTTGAGATCGTTGAGCCTCCACCCACCGAGGTTGGACTCCCAGACTCAGCGTTTTGTGAAGGGTTGTGGTTACAATTCCAGCGCAGCCATGCACCTGGCTCCAAAGCCTGCACGGCCACAGCTGCAACATTCCCCTGCCCTGGCCACGTTTATAGACAGTGCTCCAAGTGAAGAGCGCCTACAGCCAGGGCCGAACCCCGTCGGGGCAGAGGCACTGTCGCTCCATCAGAGTTCACCAGCAGCAGCACCATGGACGCACTCTCCTTGCTGAAGTCCAGCCGTGTTCGTGGGCAGACGCTTCTCAGCTTGTGTGAGCCCTGGGGTCCCTGAGGTGGTTGTTCTGGAGCATTTAGTCCAGCTTCTCCCTTGTTCCTGGGGAATGGTTTACCCCATGCCCCAACTCTGTCATTCTGGAAGTTAGAAGTTTCTACTTCACACAGTTTAAAAAAAAATCTCTAAATATATAAACACCGTAACCCAATTTTTCTGGCAAAAACAAACAAGCAAACACACCCACAAACATCTTTCCAGACATGTAAGCAAAATCTGCAATTACACGCTCTTCTCGTGTTTAGGCGCTATAACCTTCTTCATTTCCTGCAGGTCCTTGGTCCTGTGCTTCTCTGGGGGGTGTCTTTCCAGCAGCCTCTCCTTATGATGTCCTGGGCCTCCTGTATCCACTTCTCTTTCAATAACCTTGTATCTCAGCTTAGGAATCAGAGTGGTCATTTTAATGTCTAACATGCATTTGTTTTTAATTTTTGAAAAGGTTTAATCACAAGTTAAAGAGCTGCTTAGTCAAATACATAATTATATTGTAGATCCATCCGTCCTCTCCTGGCAGATAATTTATCTCTACTAAATTGCACCAATAAATCTATCTACAGGTCTCATGGAACTTAGCTGGAAAACAGGAAAAATCATGGAATCTGACAATGTCAAATACGGCAGAGTTTGTGAATGGAGTCATTGACTTATCTATGTGCCTACCTATTTACCTGTATTCCTATGGATCTGTTCATCAGTTAATCTCTCTATCTGAAGGAGCCACAGGGAATGCCAACAGCCACCCAGGGCTGGAAAGAGCAAGGAAGGGTTCTCCCCAAGAGCCTCCAGAGAGAGCGCTGGCCCTGGCCCTGCCATCACCTTGATTTGTAGCTTCGCAACTCTGAGAGAATAAATTTATGTTGTCTTAAGCCACCCAATAATAATTTGTTATGACAGCCTAGAAAACTAATTGCTCATCTCCCCCAACCCCCACCCCCTCTCTCTGAATTCATACTTACGTAGTATATGTGTGTTTCTATATACACATGTGCCATGAATTTTGTTTGTTTGTTTGAGAGACAGAAAGAACTGAGTTTTGAGCCAGAGCTAAAGTGTGGTTTCAGATAAAACACCACCAGCTGGTATTTGCATGCCCTATTCTCTTCTAGAAATGCCGAAGTTTCTAGTTAACTGGTTTTATTTGTCAGGAGAACTAAGGGAATTGCAAATATTCAGCCTACAAACATTAGGTGGAGGACACATTTCATTTTTGTTCTGCAAAGAGGATCATGATGTTAACAATATTTATGTATTAGTTTGACAAGAGAGCATTGCATGTTCTGAATTGAATAATAGTCATGACCTGCAAAAGGCAGACAAATATGTTAAAATCATCCTATGATCGTAGAGTTTAGGATCTAAATGTGATGTGTTAGATGTGAGGGCTTGTACAGTGATGTGGCTCAAGGCAGATCTTCTGCACCTTCCATCCTCTGGGTGAGAAGGAGACGCTCGTCTTTCTAGATGGTGGGCACTTGTACAGTCTGCTGTGTGGTGACACTGCTCACCACATCCTGTGACTTTGTTTTCTCAGCTCCTGCCCCCTGCCCACCAGAAGCAGTGCCATGTCTACAAATCATCAGCCTCCTGGGGCTTGGTGAGTCCTGGAGGGGAAGCGAGGAGAGGGCTATGGTGGAATCTCTGAGCTTCTTCACAGCACGTGACCAGAATCCGTGGATCGAGGGCACATGGGAGCCTGGGTCCCACTGGGACACACCATCTCTGATGTGGTTTTCCTTCAGGATTCTGTCTGGGCCCAGAGGATCTGGGAACATGTGGGTGAGTCCTCTTCATTCCCGGGCTACTGTGTTGGCCAAACGTGATGGACTTCACCTGCAGCCATGGCACAGGGGCAGTGGAGTTGGGGCAGGTGCAGGTGACACTGACGAGCCCATGGTTCAGGTTTCTGGATATACAGGGAGAGACACATACCTTGTGGATCTCAGTTTCTTACTTTTCCCCGGAGATTCAACCTAGCTGATTCCTCAGGATAATCCCAGCTCTGTATTCACATAAAGGAGGCTAGGAATTTAAAAGGACCCCACAGAGCCCACCAAGGACCAGGACCCCACACCCATCTCCAACCTGTTCTTGACAAGGGATCCACAGCACATCCCCCTGGAAAGAGACAAGCACATCTCCCTCAGGAAAGAGACAGGGCAGCAGGCAGGGACCACCTGGAGCTTGAGCCACATTCTGATGTAGAACTTATGAAAGATCAAAGTTCGTATTTCACCTTAGTTTTAAATCAAGTGAATATTGATCTTCCTCTTGGATAATTTTTTGTCGTGATATAAAATTGTGTTTTGAGACAAACTTTGTTGAATATTTTATCAACACTCGAAGTAAAATGGAAGTCTCTGGAAGACCTGCCACATCCAGGTGGGGGTGGGCTGCGTCCCTGTCTCCCCACCAGGGAGCCCCGGGCATCAGGGACCTCTGCTTTGAGGGATGAACCTTGGAAAAATGTAAACAAAAAAGCCCCCAAGAACAATCGGAGACGGGGGGCGGGTGGCTCCACATGCCTCTCTCTAAGCTGTGCCTCCTCCCCCCAGGCGACCGCCTCCCCGTCAGCCTGGCTGAGCCCTGTGGTTCTCCTAGGAGGACATGTGACTCTTTCCTGTCACCCCCGTCTTCAGTTCGTCACAATCAAACTATTCACAAGAGTTGGGCTGTGTCCCTGAGTTCCAGACTGGCCTTTGGAGCAACTTCACTGTCAGCTTTGTGACCACAGCACACGCAGGGACCGACAGATGTTCCAGATCTTACACTCATAACCTCTCTGTGTGGTCAGCTCACAGCATTCTACTGGATATTGTGGTCACAGGTAGCAGATGTCCACCCCAGCCCATGCTCCTCCTGTGTCCAGACAGCCCTTTCCAGAGTCTGCACCCAGTGGATACCAACAGCCACTGCAGAATTCATCGTCAAGACCTCACCATGGGAAGAGGGCCCACTCTGAGAATTTAAAGAGGATGTATTTAATGGAGGGAGTTAGGCGCCCAGGTGAAGGGAGAATCGGGAAGCCAATAAGTTAGATGCGATCCCATTTGTCTACTTTGCTTTTGTTGTCTGTGCTTTTGGGGTCACCTCCAAATTATGATTGTCCAGACCAATGTCATGGAATTCTTTCCTCCATACTATATGTATTTATATTTTTAGGTTTTTTTTTGGAGACTAAGTCTCACTCTATTGCCCAGGCTGGAGTGCAGTGGCGTGATCTTGGCTCACTGCAACCTCCGCCTCCCAGGTTCAAGCGATTCTCGTGCCTCAGCCTCCCAAGTAGCCAGGATTACAGGTGCCCGCCACCACACCCAGCTAATTTTTGTATTTTTAGTAGAGATGGGATTTTGCCATGTTGGCCAGGCTGGTCTTGAACTCCTGATCTCAAGTGATCTGCCCACCTCGGCCTCCCAAAGTGCTGGGATTACAGGTGTGAGCCACGGCGCCTGGCCTTCTCTATACTTTACTTAGTAAATGTATACCTTTAAGCCTTACATTTAAGACTTTAATCCTTTCTGAGTTGATTTTTAGATTTGGTGCAAGATGAGGACCGAATTTCATTTCATTGTTCTGCCTGTGGAGATTTAGTTTTCCCAACACCATTTATTGAAGAAATTGTCCTTTCCTAATTATATACTCTTGACAGTCTTGCCAAAGATCAATTGTCTATAAATGTGTGGATTTATTTCTGGGCTATTTATCCTGTTCCATTCGTCTGTGTGTCTGTTTTATGCCATGACTATACTTTTGTTTTGCTTTGTTTTATTTTACTTTTTTTGAGAAATTATAATGGAATACCATTATGTTACACAATGATGTCAAGGTTTAAGTATACAGGGTGGAGTGAATGAGTCAAACTAATTAACATGTTTTGATTACTATGGATCTATAGTAGATTTTGAAGTCAAGTAGTGTGATGACTCTAGCTTTCTTTGTTTTTGCTCAGAACTGTTTGGCTAATTGGAGTCTTCTGCTGTATTATATAAATTTTAGATTTTTTTTCTAGATCTGTCAAAGATGCCGTTGAGATTTTGACAGGAATTGTATTGAATCTGTAGACCACTTTGAGTAGTATGGCTATTTAAAAAATATCAATTCTTCCAATCCAAGTACATGGGATTTCTTTACATTTACTTGTGTCTTCTTCAATTTCTTCCATCAATATCTTATAGCTTTCAGTGGGCAGATGTTTCACCTCCTTGGTTAAACTAATTTCTAAGTATTTTATTCTTTTTGATGTTTTTGTATGTAGAATCGGTTTGTTAATTTATTTTTTGTAAAGTGTGAAGAAACACAACTGTTTTTGTATGTTGATTGTGTGTCATGAAACTAACAGTGTTTTTTGTGAAACATTTAGAAACATATATATGTATATCTACATATATACTTCTATACATATATGCAATTTCTAAATATATGTATATATTTCGAATGTATATTTAAACTATATACATATTTTAAATGTATAAATATATACATATACATTTAGAAATATATATGTGTGTGTGTACATACATATATATATATATTTATCACCTACAAGCATACAATTTAATTTCTTTTTTTCCAATTCAGATAAATTAGATCTTGGGTAAAATTATCACTTTTTCCTTCTTTGTAGGCTTAAGCCTCCAAATTTTGGACACAGGAAGGGGAACATCACACACTGGGGCCTGTTGTGGGGTGGGGGTGACGGGGTAGGGATAGCATTAGGAGATATACCTAATGTTAAATGACGAGTTAATGGGTGCAGCACACCAACATGGCACATGTATACATATGTAACAAACCGTTCGCAGGTTGTGCACATGTATCCTAAAACTTAAAGTATAAAAAAAAAAGGGCCTCCTAATTATTCCTTGGCCTATTGCTTCTTGGTATTTTAAATTTAATTATACTTTAGTAATTTACATATAAGCTAAGAAGTAGTTTATTGGTGTTGAAAACAGATGTATATAGAGAGATTCTTTTTTGATCTATAAGATAATTTTATAAATTATTTTTATAGCCAGAATTTTCATATATTGGTCTTTACTAATCTTGTCGGATTCCAATAGTGTAGGTAACTTTTTGGTGCAGCTGCAGAAGAAGACTTTGCAAGAAATTTGCTTGACTTTAGAAAGTACAAGTGGACTAGTTGCTTCTTTTGTCCTGGAAAGTTCAGAACGATCTGGGCATTTCTGATACTCAGGTTCTTCCATCCACACATTTCATCCTATGCAACAAGGTTTTACATATCTCCCAAGAAACTTATTTTGACGTAGAAATATTCAACTATTTTGTGCGATAACTCAAGTTATCTTGCTGCTGGTAAAAAGACGTGGGTTCAAAATATATATATATATATATATTTTTTTTTTTTTTTTTTTTTTTTTTTTTTTTGAGACGGAGTCTGGCTCTGTCGCCCAGGCTGGAGTGCAGTGGCGCGATCTCAGCTCACTGCAAGCTCCGCCTCCCGGGTTCACGCCATTCTCCTGCCTCAGCCTCTCCGAGTAGCTGGATTACAGGCGCCTGCCACCACGCCCGGCTAATTTTTTTGTATTTTTAGTGGAGACGGGGTTTCACTGTTGTCTCGATCTCCTGACCTCGTGATCTGCCCGCCTCGGCCTCCCAAAGTGCTGGGATTACAAGCGTGAGCCACCGCACCCGGCCTCAAAAATATTTTGAATTTATTATGCTACAAATAATATGTGATATTAATGCACTTATAAATTAATTAGTTAGAGTAACTTTGTGTATCGTAAATAGAATATTTACCACTCAGAAAAAGGCTACACAACACATTAAAAAAATAGCATGATTTAGTACAAATGAATCTGGGAATAGTCTTTCAAATGAGTCATAATCAAGAATCCTACATTGAATACAACACAGTGCTTTTAACTGGTGCTTCATGTTCTTTTTGTTTCCAATGAAGTTGAATATATTTGGTTGTTTTAATTAAAAGCTTAAGTGTATTTTCTTCTAACTTATATTTAATGGATTAATTTTAGTTAATTGATTTTATGAAGACACTTGAAAGGTGAACTGAAGTGTATGGTGCAGATATAAAGCCAGTTAAGTCATTGGAAGCATTAACTTGGCTTTTATTGTTATTTCTCAGCCTGGAATTCTCTGAAGCATCTGGTAATATTGACCCTCTGAACTGCTTGATCATTACTCTTTTTCTTTTTTTTTGAGGCCGAGTCTTGCTCTGTCAGAGTGCAGTAGTGTGATCTTAGCTCACTGCAACCTGCACCTCCTGGGTTCAAGCAATTCTCTGCCTCAGTCGCCTGAGTAGCTGGGATTACAGGCCCCTGCCACTGCGCCTGGCTAATTTTTGTATTTTTAGCAGAGATGGGGTTTCACTGTCTTGGCCAGGCTGGTCTTGAACTCCTGACCTCGTGATCTACCCGCCTCGGCCTTCCAAAGTCCTGGGATTACAGGCATGCATGAGCCACCGCACCTGGCCCTGGTCATTACTCTTCTTTTTTTTTTGAGACGGAGTCTTACTCAGTTGCCAAGGCTGGAGTGCAGTGGCGCGATCTCGGCTCACTGCAAGCTCCGCCTCCCTGGTTCAGGCCATTCTCCTGCCTCAGCCTCCCGAGTAGCTGGGACTACAGGCGCCCACCACCACGCCCGGCTAATTTTTTTTGTATTTTTAGTACAGACAGGGTTTCACCGTGTTAGCCAGGATGGTCTCGATCTCCTGACCTCGTGATCCGCACATCTCTGCCTCCCAAAGTGCTGGGATTACAGGCGTGAGCCACCGCTCCCGGCCTGGTCATTACTGTTAACCAGTCATCAAGATAATAATGTTAGGAGGATGGTTTATATTATTATACATTTTTTATTTTTCTTCTATTTCTATCTCAAGATTTCTTCAGAAACTTTGCCATTAATGTTCATTGTTTCAAACATATGCTCCACCTTTGAGACAGCATTGTCGATTGAACTTCACTTTACTAAGAAATTCTTCACCAAAAACTCATCTATAAAACTGCCCAGTGGGAGTTTAGCACTTCTCCTGACTTATGAACGTTGCCAACTTGGTAGTGCCAAGAGATTTCAAAATTTTCACCCTAGAATACCAAGGTCAGGACATCTCTCCTACTTGCAGAAAAGATGAGCTGAACTGGACCTGATCTAGCCTTGGGCAGAGATATGCATGTGAATCTAGAGGGTTTTCCCTGAGACCATGGACCAGCAACGTCTCCCTTACTGCCTCTCACTTTGTGTGGCGATCCTCAGATTGTAACAATGAATTCAGCACTGGGTCTTGGACAGTTCCACTCTGGGATGCCCAGCTCTAAATCCAGCTATTGGCCTGTGAATGTGACATAAAATACGGTATTTATGGCCGGGCACAGTGGCTCACGCCTGTGATTCCAGCACTTTGAGAGGCTGAGGCAGGTGGATCACTTGAGGTCAGGAGTTTGAGACCAGCCTGGCCAACATGGCCAAACCTGATCTCTACTAAACATACAAAATTTAGCTGGACATGGTGACATGCGTCTATAGTCCCAGCTACTCGGGAGGCTGAGGCAGGAGAATGGCGTGAACCCGGGAGGCGGAGCTTGCAGTGAGCCAAGATCGCACCATTGCACTCATTCCAGCCTGGGCGACAGAGCAAGACTCCATCAAAAAAAAAAAAAAAAAAAGTCTTTTACAAGTTTGAAGCTATTTCTTATGGAGTTGTTATTTGTAAAACCATGACTGTAACCCACCTGACTTGGATCAAAGAGAAACGGAATCAATCCCAAGGCGTCCCCTCAATAGGGCACTGGGGAGCTGTGGATGTCATGGGGAAGTTCTCCTGACAGGTGACCCTCTGGGACACATAGCTATGTGGGGAGTTAGAAAAGAAAAAGAAAGACACTTGGGACATCATTAGTCATTAGCTTTCTTTGAGAAACAGCCAGAGAGAACTAGTATATTGTTATGCTTTTGTGTGTGTGTTTGTATTTTACATTTTAAAAATGAAAGAATACATGAAAACCTTTAAAACTGGGTACACTCAGCTACTTGGGAGGCTGAGGCAGGAGAATGGCTTAAACCCAGGAGGCAGAGGTTGCATTGAGCCGAGATCGCGCCATTGCACTCCAGCCTGGGTAACAGAGCAAGACTCCGTTTCAACAAAAATAAAACCAAAACCAGAACGAAAAACCACAACAAAACACTGGGTACTTGTGAGGGAGGGAGAAAACAGCAGAGGAGACGGGATGGAGCTAGACTAATCTCATTGTGCCTTGTTTGTTGTTTCAGTTTGGAAATAGACATATGTTTTCTTGAATAGATGTAGTGCCAAAATATTTTCACATACAATTTATAAACCTAAAGACAAAACCTAAGTAAAAAGAGTAATGAAACTAATCTTATACCAAATTAAGATTTTACTAAACAAAGGTGAATTATTTCCACTGAATTTTAAGCAAATTATTTAACTATATGTTTTATAAGTAATACATATTATACATCATTTTATATTATAGATTTTTAATGTTTTAAAATAATCAAATATGATATATAGATATATAATTATTACTGTAATAAAGAATTTTGACGATTACATATACCTCATTTTATATTATACATTTTTAAAATTTTAAAATAATCAAATAATATACAATATATGATTATTATAATAAATACTTTTGATGAGGTATAGTAAAATACATATATTATCGAAAATATTTAATCTTAAAATATATATAGATAGTCAAATGTTTTTTATTTCTGTTTGAGGAAATAGGTGAGTCCACATTAGGACAGAATGCATGAAATGAACTCAGAACCCCTTATTATACAAGAGAACAAAGGAGTCACAATTACCATCAAATTCATTTGAATTAAACAGAAGTGCAATCATGAAGGATCCCACTGACAAACAATGGAATATTTACAGCATCAAATAATATTTGAATGGATTGAAATAAATGAATATATATAAACCATATATGTTTACTAGTGCTGAAACAAAAGAAAATAAGCCAAACAAACAAAATACTTCATTTGCAGCACCAAATTACCACATTCCGAAAGTCGAAATAGAGGCAAGAACCAGTATCTCCCTTTTCTATCTGAAGTATTCCACAGGAAACATTCTTTTCTTTGTAGAAGATTTCTGCAGAAATTTTCAGACCATTTTTGGTCTGAATAATCTGCACAATCTGAATAATCTACAGATTATTCAGTGGGAATAATTCATCTTTGTTTAGTAAAACCTTAACTTGGTATAAGTTTCTTTATTTTTTACCTAGGTTTTGTCTTTAGGTTTATGAATTATATGTGAAAAAAAATTTTTTTTTTTGAGACAGAGTCTCACTCTGTTGCCCAGGCTGGAGTGCAGTGGTGTGATCTCGGCTCACTGCAAGCTCTGCCTCCTCCCAGGTTCACACCATTCTCCTGCCTCAGCTTCCTGAGTAGCTGGGACTACAGGCGCCCGCCACCAGGCCGGCTAATTTTTTGTATTTTTAGTAGGGACGGGGTTTCACTGTGTTAGCCAGGATGGTCTTGATCTCCTGACCTCGTGATCCGCCCACCTCGGCCTCCCAAAGTGCTGGGATTACAGGCGTGAGCCACCGCGCCTGGCCCCTGGAAGAAATACTATTAAAAAAAAAAGAAAGTGTGCTTAAGACCTGACAAAATGCAATAAACCACTATAGTGCATGGAGTGAGTCAATATCTTAAATAATTTGACCAACAAAATATGTGTGCATCAACAATGTATTTTACAACCAAATACTGACATTCCCAAATGTCCTGTACTGGTCAAAAAAAAAAAAAAAAGACAGAGAAAGAAAATTAATTATAATGTTAAAAATAGTTTTATCTAAGATTTTAAAATTACAGATAAAAATTGGTTATAGTAAACCAAAGAAAAAAACAGTCTACAAAATACTGTGAAGTATTTGATAGGTAGATATGTAAAGAAATAGATGCAGATCAGAGATAGAAATTTTGTTTGATCTTTGAATTCCAAAGATTAGAGACCAGGAGAATTATAGGTATAAAAAAATTAAGAACTTAGTATTTGAGTAAAAATTAATTCCAAAATGAGTTGGAGGAATATTTGTTAAATACATGGATTTAAATATTTTGACATTTAGTTTAAAAACTAAAACCAGTTTCTACAGGATGACATTTAGGCAAATAAAAATATTTATGTAACGGCATATAACCATATAAATTAATATCTAGTAGATTAAGCATATAGAAACAGGTACATATATTTTAAAACATGAGTTGAGGCAAATACTTAGTAAGCAATTTTAAAACATGAGCCATAGAACAATTAAAACATATTACAGTATTTCAAAGTAAAACTTATTTAAGACTAAAGACATATAATACGCAACTCAGAATATTAGAAACATTTTATATACCAAAATTGAAAAAAGGAGGCTGTCATTAATATTTTAAGTGCTCATTCTAAACAGTAAAATAAAATATCATTTGTTATCTAAGCAGGGAAGTTATGTAAACAAGGATTTCCGTGGGCAAGAAAAAAGCCTCACAAATATATGTTTTTCTCGAAGATTATCAACCAAATGCAAAATAAAATTTAAAAAAGATTTCTTTAAATTTGAAATCCATTTTTTGTTACATGTTTAATTTATGGTCATAGCATCACTGTACATAATTCTTCTTCTTCTTTTTTTTTTTTTTTTGATGGCGTCTTGCTCTGTCACCCAGGCTGGAGTACAGTGGCACAATCTTGGCTCACTGCAACCTCCACCTCCTGGGTTTAAGCAAATCTCCTGCCTCAGCCTCATGAGTAGCTGGGATTACAGGTACCCACCATCATGTTTGGCTAATTTTTGCATTTTTGTAGAGACGGGGTTTCACCATGTTGGCCAGGGTGGTCTTGAATTCCTGACCTCAGGTGATCCACCTGCCTTGGCCTCCCAAAGTGCTGGGATTACAAGCATGAGCTACCATGCCTGGCCCATAATTACTATTCTTCTTGCAACTTTGGATTTTTATGTCTGGGTGAAAATTAAATGAAGAGTAATGGTTCCTCAGTTTGAAATGAATGAATGTGAGATGAGAGTGAAACCTTTATATGATACTATGAAGTAGAAGATAGAGTATTTTAGCCATATTTAACTTGACATACTATTTTATAATTACCTAAAAATTTAGATGCATTGCAAAAACATTAGGATTTACCAAAACAAGAACAGTATTTTTATAATATTTTAACTGGTTTAATAATTAAAAAGTTGTTAAGCTACAACGGGATTTAACCATCATTAAAATTTGGAAAATACTAGAATCTTGGTAAAGTGTAGATTAGTTTAGAGAAATAGATGCTTTAGAAAATCAAAACCATTTCTGGAAGGCTATATAATAATGATAACAGTTTGGTCCCAGTGGACAGGGAGAAAAGTAGGAGAGCGAGCAATAAAACCATGCATTTTATGTCGCACATGCACACAAACCTATTCAAAATTTTCTTGGAAAGAAAATGTTTTGTGACAAGTATAAGAAATTTAGCAAATTTATAGTAGACATCGGTCAGCAAATCCAAACAAGAGAAAGAAAAGGGCTATGCATGAATCATAAAGGAAACATAAAACTAAATTTAAATTCCACTAAACTCAGTTGAGCAGCGGTGAGAACAACAAAATGATGGAAAATCATGGAGACAAGAAAATATCTGTGAGTCCTAGACAAGTTGGGATCATGGGTCTCATCTGCCCTTTAAGAACGGCAGTCATTCATGGGGAAATGAAAACCTCTGTTTCATCTCTTATCAAAGTGATTTGCAGAGAGGCACAGTAATAGGCTAAATGAGGCACATCTTACTTCCTGAGATCCTGGCAGGAAAATCCCCACCCCACGGCTCTTCTAGCTGGGATCTTAGCTGTCAGAACAGACTAAGTGCTCACTGTTTTAAGACTGAGTGGAGCAACAGCTTTAGAATGCTTGATCTTTAAATTCCAATGGATCTGGACCAGGTGCAAAGGTTTGGGGTGTAGCAAAGCACTTTTAAAGCTGGCTAAGAGTCAGAGATGCATTTAGACCTGAACACATTTATAGTCCCTGATTATCCCTGCTTCCTAAGCCTTAAAAACAGTCACTCACTTTAAAAGGAGAGATTCGGCTGGGCATGGTGGCTCACGCTTGTAATCCCAGCACTTTGGGAGGCCGAGGCGGGCGAATCACGAGGTCAGGAGATCGAGACCACGGTGAAACCCCGTCTCTACTAAAAATATAAAAAAATTAGCCGGGCGTGGTGGCGGGCGCCTGTAGTCCCAGCTACTCGGAGAGGCTGAGGCATGAGAATGGCGTGAACCCGGGAGGCGGAGCTTGCAGTGAGCCGAGATTGCGCCACTGAACTCCAGCCTGGGCGACAGAGCGAGACTCTGTCTCAAAAAAATAAAAAAAAAAATAAAAGGAGAGATTCTATTTGGTGAAGTGAGAGATAGAGTTTACCTTCTTTACACTGATTCCAGGATTTTCTATGGACATGAAATTATTGTTGCAATTAAGTGCGTGGTAATCCCCAGAACCCATGGGAAAGAGATGGAGGTGTATGGGTTTGCACTTACCACAGAAAGTTTCCGGAGACATATGCCATTGCCAACCAAAGCACAACACGCAACCACCACAGGTATTTTCAAATGTCCTAAGTTGCAGGTGTCATTAGACAGCAGGTGTGTAAGCAGGTGGCAAGAGCTGACACACTCTTAACCCTCATACAAGCAGCAGAGTGAAGACTGTGAGGCTTGGCATATTCACTCAGAGACAGTGTTTCAGATGGGGCTGTGGCAGAAGAGGAAAACAAGAGACACCAGGCAACTCTCGAGCGGGAAGGCTGGGGCAATTCTATGTCTCAGGAACCCTCAGAAAATATTATTACTTTAAGGGTTTTTTTAATGGTCCATGCTGACGCTAGGACTAAACAATACTTTTGTGTACACATCAAGTTTTTTATGATAAACACTCTAATTCTCTGAGAATATGGCTCTGTATCTAAAAAAATTCCTCTTACCAAATGCCATTTCTTGCTGAAGAAGTAGCCGTCATGGTCACAGTCTGAGCACCTGTGCAAAAGGGGACGTCTTGTCCCTGATACAAAGGTTTGGGACACCATGAGGTCGTCTCATTGCTGACAGGTAATTATTATATCATCTGCAAGTACAGTGACAGTGTTTGCATGGGGATTTGAGATGCTCTCGGAAAAACATTTTTGAAATGTTCAAATGACTGAGAGCTAATAGTAGTGATTAGATGCAATCAACTGAGAGAAAGAGAGCAAGAGACAGAAACAGAGATAGAGAGAGACAGAGAGAAAGAGAGACAAAAAAGATAAAGACAGTATGACAGAAACAGAGAGAGAAAGAAAGAGAAAGGAAGAAAGAGAAAGGAAGAAAGGAAGGAAGGAAGAAGGAAAGAAAGAAAGAAAAGGAAGGAAAGAAAGAAAGAAAAGAAAGAAAGAGAAAGAAAAAGAAAGAAAAAAGAAAGAGAAAGGAAGGAAGGAAGGAAGAAAGAAAAAGGAAAGAAAGAAAGAAAGAATGAAAGAAAAAGAAAGAAAGAAAGTAAGAAAAAAGAGGAAGAAAGAAAGAAAGAGAAAGAGGAAACATCTCTGAAATTCTTGGAGAAACCACACGGAAATAAGATATCAGATGAGGACCCTGATGTCTAAGAACTGAGAGAAAGGAGGAGGCAATGAGTCTGGATGTGTTTCTTTCCAACCTTGGGGTCTTGCCTCCTGAATGTTATTCTTTTTCTATTCTGAGAACTTTGTTCAAAAGGCTGCCTGGAAGGGAGAAGAAAAGAATCAAGTTGGAAAAAATTGTCTCCGTGAGAGAAATGAACTTGGCGGGAGTGGAGAAACTCTTATTCCCTGTTTCCATAGGCACATGTGAAGTATCTAATCTGTGTCAAACATGGTGTATGAGATGTCTCAGAATAAAGGACAGGAAAACTTGAAAAGAGCCTGCCTGTATTAAGTCAATACTGTAGTCAAGAAAAGTGGACATTACACACAATAAATAATAGAATATGCATTATGTTAAAAGATAATAAGTGCATTGTGAGAAGGAAAAGAAGTAATGTGCTCCACAGAATAGTAAAAAATTTTGCTAGCAGATTGTCTGGCAGACTGGAGCTGAAACTCTTCCCCAAGTCTTCAGGCTCTGCAGATTTTGGACTCACCAAGTGCCAACAATTACATGAACCCATTCCTAGATAGCAAGATAAGTAGATGTAGATATAGATATGTACATATGTACACATATTGGTTCTGTTTCTCTGGAGAACACTTACAAATACATAATTTGGTCATAGGAATGATTCTAGATGAACTGAATCTTAATACGTTTGTCTACTGCCTCTGAGGTTTATGGAACTGGCTCTCTGATTAGATTTAAAGACATTAAGACAATATAAGAGAAACAGATAGAGAGAGAAAGAAAGAGAAAGGAAGAAAGAGAAAGGAAGGAAGGAAAGGAAGGAAGGAAGGAAGGAAGGAAGAAAGAAAGAAAGAAAGAAAGAAAGAAAGAAAGAAAGAAAGAAAGAAAGAAAGTTCGTGATAGTCCATGGCATGATGTGGCATTAGGGGTACACCACTGTATGCTCCTAATCCTACACTTATAAGGGACGAGAATCTGGGTGGCCTTGCATACACCTTCGGAGATTGTTGTCAAACTAATAAATACAATAAGTTTGGCTGTTTTGTCATTGGATAAAGAGGTAAAGAAAAAGATGAGCCCAGAGATTAGAATTTCCAGTTCAAGCACCACTACATAAATATCTGAGGTTTGTATGTGTGCCCTGAAAGAGACTCTTATCATCTGTAGCTGTAGGGCTGAGATTGCTGAAAATCAAACCCAGAATCTCATACTTGAAGTGGCTGTATTACAATTCAAGTGGAGTCCCCAGCCTCACAGGGTATCTACTGTTCAAGTAATGCCATTGGTTAGGAATGGGTGAGATCTTGAAAGATGGAATGAGGATGTGTGTTAAGACCCTGATACAGCTGAGGATATCGAGCCCCTAACTTTGAATGAGCCTTCTTTGCCAATAGAAGCATCCTCTCTATCTGCAAGGGAGGAGATTAACCCTGTACTGTCTGAGGAAACAATTACTGGCCTCCCCTGAGGCAACTGCCATGCAAGGCTACGCTGATTCTCCTCAGGACACATCCTGACCAACCCTCTTTGCTTCTAGACCTATAACTAGATTCAAGTCTCGCAGGCCCTGAAAAGTGTGTTACAAAATGTGGCGCATGAGAAGTTGTGCTATACTCCAAAGTGATTTATTTTTTTTCTAATTTATCCATACAGAAGTCTGAGGAACACATGTCGGAGTGGATATTAAGGGTTTGGGATAATGGTGAAAAGAACATGAGTTGAGTCAGACCGAATTTATATATATAAGCTCACCAAACAGAGATTGCACATTTCATATTGTATCTTGGAGAACTAGAAATGGTTCTACCAGTTTGTCTGGTTGATTGGCTGAAACATGGAGCAAAAGCTGGCCTGCAGTAAATAAACTCAAAATGCCAGACATGCCTTGGTTTGCTGCAGAGGAATTAACTTAAAGGCTTAGGAAGACTGTAATGTTACCATGCATTTATCAAACCTAGTAACCCACACTAGAAGCAACAGAAGATGTATCTTTCAAGGAGCTCTGGCATCCTTGAGGAGCTCTGTGATTGCTCTTCTCTGGAAGCTGGAACCTACAGTGGAACTGCTGAATTTAAAAAAATCTAAATGTAATGAGAGTAATTTGGCCCCTACCTCTTGGCCCACAGAGAGATAGGGGCCAAGTAGAGGAACTCAACCACCAAAGGCAAGGTGGGTGTGGTTACCATGATGGACAGCAAAGTCAAACCAGCAATCGGAATAGTCCCACAGACTTATGGTGTTGGCTAGTTGATCATGGCATTCTAACAAGGGAGGTAGATAGGAAACCTACTAAATTCTCACTTGACCTGTATAAGCAGAAAATTTCTATGTCAAGTGAACAAAAGTCAACCCAAATCATAAAAGCAGGAGCCACAGTCTCTCAATCAATGGTTAGCATTGAGTCAGTTCACAGAGCCAGAATCCCCTGAATTAAAGGGAAGGCAGGGTCCCCATGAGGGCATTGTCCCTGGTACACTACCAAGAATGTATACTCTTAATCTTTCTCCTGGACTTTTATTAAAGGGACCTGTGGCCTTTTACAATGGCAATGGAGCATTGGGGAAAATAATCAGATAATTTGGGCACTACTGGAAATGGGGTATGAACTGACATTAATTCCAGGAGACCTGAAACGTCGCTGTGGCCCTCCAATCAGTGTAGTGGCTGCTAGAGGCAAGATGATTGGTGGAGTTTGAGCTCAATCTGTTCCATAGTGAATCCAGTGTATCCCTAAACCCACCCTGTGGCTGTATCCCTAGGTCCAGAAGGCAACATTGGAATAGACATATTCAACAACTATCACAACCCCCACAGTGGTTCCCTCACTTGTGGAGTGAGGGTTATTAGAGTGGGCCCAGTGGGAGCCACTAGAACTGCCTCTTCCCAGCTAAATTGTAAACCAAAAGCAGTCTTGCATTCCTGGAGGAATTCCATATATTAGAACCCCCATCAAGGACTTGAAGGGTGCAAAGACAGTGATTCCCACAACCTTGCCATTCACCTCTCCTATTTTGCCTCTACAGAAGATGCAGGAATCTTGGATAATGATATTAGATTATTGTAAGCTTAACCAGGTGATGATCCAATTGCAGATGTTGTAACAGATGTGGTTTTGTAGTTTGAGCAAATTAATACATCCCCTGATACCCAGTATTCAGCCATTGATGTGTTAAATATTTTTTTCTCCATCACTGTTAATAAGAACCATCAGGAACAGTTTCCTTTCATTTGGCAAGGGCATCAGTACACCTTCCCAGTCCTACCTCAGGGTCTGGGAAAGCACCTGGGGGTTGTGATCGGGGTCTCAGTGGCCTTCAGCTGGTGCTCTTCCTCCTCTTCTTTCTCCTCTGACACTGGCATCAGGGCCAACACAGGACATTGGGTGAGTAGGAAATTGGCAGGGAGACCCATGGGCTGACTGAAGGTGGGATCAGGGCACCACCAACCAGAGAGAATCCAGATGGGAAGGGTCAGCTCAGAAAAACGGCTCCAGCATTTCCCAGTGAGAGAATCTAGAAGGAAGAGAATAAATGTGAACATACATGAACGTACCTTATTCTTTTGGTTGCTTCAACTAACGACGTATTTAAAACATCTATGCAAGTGTGTTTTCAGCTTTCCTTCTTTTGTCTTGAGTTCTCTGTGCAGAGCAGGTGGTTCTCATGATCCCAAGGCTGAAGATCTGTCCTTCTTCACCCAGCTCAGAGGGAGGCTGATTTCCAAAGTCCTGTGGGGGCTGCGGAGTCAGAGAACAAGGACAGAGGCCCGTGGAGGAGGTAATTCTGCCTGAAGATCCCAGACGCCCACCTACCCCCACAGCCTCCTCACTGCCCCTCACACTCCCATGTCCTTCCCCAGGTCCAGCCCAGCTGCTGATGTCCAGGAAGAAAACTTCTGTGACAGGAAAAGGGGGACACCTGAGGGTGGAGATAGAAGCCCCGAAGTTTCAGTAGCAATGATAGCAGGGGAAAAGGCTGAGAAGGGCTTGGGACTCTTTTATATAATATATAAATTAATATAAAAATTAATTCCCCTTCACGATGTCTGTCTAATGCATTTGAACAACTGTCTATTTTTTCCTCATACAGTTGTCATTCCTGTGGGGCAGCTCTCCTCCCACGCACCTGGCCTTTCATAAAGAGTTTCTCCCACGGCTGTCCAGGCATCAGCCTGATGAAGGGGATTGTTGCCGCTGCTCCTGCCCCACTCTCCCAAACTTAGCGTCAGCTCAAGATTGTACCCAGCAGGGATGGGACCAATGCCAGCCTCACACTCACCTGTGGGGCAGAGCAGACGCCCATGTCTGACCACCGTGGGTTGAATCTGCTTCTCACACACAGGGGAGGGGCTGAGAGCTGACCATGGCCTCCAGTGAGTGAGCAGAGACCCCCCAGCGCCTGTCCACACACACAGGGGAGGGGGAGCCACAGCTTCCAGCCTCACCCAGAGCCCTGACCCCTCCCTGCCTGGGAGGACCTGGGGTTCCTCTTCTGTCCCACACGGAGGTGGGAACCTCCTCCTCCCTGATGAAGCTGGGTGGTCCCAGACACCTGTGGCCACTCAGCACTGAACTCTGCTCATTGAAGGGGATGCGTCTCCACGTGAGGAACTGTTCTTCCTCTTTCCGTGCCTGTGGCTGTGATGATCTGCATATTTCAGACGGATCACAAGGAGAATTTCACGGTATTTGGAGCCGATGTGGGCTCTTGAGTGGGGGCGTCAATCATCCTCCACTGTGGAGCCCAACACCAGGATCCTCTCCCGTCCCCGCCCTCCTGTCTGAACTGGTCTGGAAATTCACCCTGGCTGAGCCTCCCAAGTCCTGGGCACCACTGACCCCACAGCCACTGTGATGAGTGGGGTTCATGACAACAGGCTCAGAGGTGACATTCTTGTCCAAGGTCACATAAACCTGGATGATAATCAGGAATTGAATGCAGATCAGCTCCCCTCCCCCAGAATCAGATTACAGACCTAACAAATTGTTCTGAAAACCCTGAACATGGACGGAGGTGCTGAGGGAAGGCCAAGGACACAAGGGGCACTGAGGAGGCGGGACCGACTCAGAGGCTCATTCCCAGGGTTGGGGGTGGGTGATGTTGCGACAAAGAAAAAAGGGGAAGCACAGGAGAGGGACTGTTTGGTAGGAAGGAAACACACACTCTCGAAACAGAACAAGTATGTTTTATTATATTTATTCCCTGCATTTCCCCTTTTGAGACAGGGTCTCACTCTGTCACCGAGGCTGGAATGCCAAGGGGTGATCATAGCTCCCTGCAGCCTCCGCCTCCCAGGCCCAAGTGATCCTCCCACCTCAGCCTCCTGAGTAGCTGGGACTAGAGATGTGAGCTGCCATGCCTGGCTAATTTTTTGCTTTTTTTAATGGAGACAAGGTCTTGCTATGTTGCCCAGGACTATCTGAAGCTCCTGGCCTCAAGCCATCCTCCCGCCTCAGCCTCCCGAAGTGCTGAGATTCCAGGCTTGAGCCACCACGGTGGACCCTGCATTACTCCTCTGTACTCACTGCCACACGCAGCTCAGCCTGGACAGCACAGGCAGGTGTCAGGTGCGTCTCTGCTGATCTGAGCCTGCCTGCAGCATGGACCCGCGTCTCCCCTGAAGCATCTCCAGGGCTGGAGAGATGACTGCCATGGTAAGGACCCCACAACGCTGAGCTGATGGACGGCTGAAGTGGGGAGGGAGACCTTGGGGGAGGCTGTGAGAAGGAAGGAGAAGCCTCCGCTACCCTCATCAGGAAGGACAGACACAGGAGGCACCAGTTTTATTTGCTGCTACATACCGGCTCTCAGTGAGATGAAAACAAACCAGACAGACAATGGCTGGGGGTCAGGAAAGGGCCCATTACTGTCTGAAATGTCTGCAGAGGGCCCAGTGCCTGCCCCCACCTCAGCCCTAAAGGTATGAGAGTCAGGCTCCTGGGGAGGGCAGTTCCACTTCCTGTGTGGCTACAGATGACAACACCCCATTACAAGAAGGACCCAGCCCCCAATTGTCCACACCCTGTGTGTCTCTCTGTCCTGCCAGCACCGAGGGCTCATCCATCTGCAGAACAGGACAGTGGGAGGAGACGCCATGACCCCCATCCTCAGGGTCCTGATCTGTCTCAGTGAGATTTGAGGAGGGAGGGAGCTTCTAACCTAGGAGGGACCTCACCCCACAGCCAAACTCTGGTCCCTAAGGAGACCCCAGGGGCTCACAAAGATCCCAGGGAGGGGAGGACCTGCTCAGGCTTCAGGGGCGAATCCCTCACAGGGAACTCTCTTCCAGGGCTGAGTCTGGGCCGCAGGACCCACGTGCAGGCAGGTGAGTCTGTCCCCAGCTCTCCCAGGTCCCTCCTCCTCACTGGGGACAAGGGGCCACCTCTGTGCAGCTGGGGATGGGGAATAGCAGTTCTGGGCTGACTGATGGGGGCGTCTGGAGGGGCCTGCAGCCAAAAGCTGAGATCTGTTGGGTGGGAAATGACTTAGAATCTGACCTCTGATTTCCTTCCAGGGCCCCTCCCCAAGCCCACCCTCTGGGCTGAGCCAGGGTCTGTGATCAACCAGGGAAGTCCCGTGACCCTCAGGTGTCAGGGGAGCCTTCAGGCTGAGGAGTACCATCTATATAGGGAAAACAAATCAGCATCCTGGGTTAGATGGATACAAGAGCCTGGGAAGAAGGGCCAGTTCCCCATCCCATCCATCAACTTGGAACACGCAGGGCGGTATCGCTGTCAGTACTACAGCCACAATCACTCATCAGAGCCCAGTGACCCCCTGAAGTTGGTGGTGACAGGTGAGAGGACACTCAAAGGTCCCAGCCCCAGGCTCTGCCCTCAGGAAGGGGGTCGGCTCTCAGGGGCGTCTGCCTCTCACAACTCAACCCTGGGGATGATGTGGGAGGTGGGAGCCCCATTTAACACGGTGCCTCCTTCTCTCCTAGGAGCCCACAGCAAACCCACCCTCTCAGCCCTGCCCAGCCCTGTGGTGACCTCAGGAGGGAATGTGACCCTGCAGTGTGGCTCACAGGTGGCATTTGACCGCTTCATTCTGTGTAAGGAAGGAGAAGATGAACACCTACAACGGCTGAACTCCCATTCCCATGCCCGTGGGTGGTCCTGGGCCGTCTTCTCCGTGGGCCCCGTGAGCCCGAGTCGCAGGTGGTCGTACAGGTGCTATGCTTATGACTCGCGCTCTCCCTATGTGTGGTCTTCACCCAGTGATCTCCTGGAGCTCCTGGTCCCAGGTGAGACATTCACAGCATTGCCCGGAGTTCCCTGAGTCTCCAGGCAGGTGGGGAGAAGCCGCGTCTCAGGGCAGCTCCAGGGGGGATGATGTTGGGGCGAGAGGGCTCAGGGCTCCTGGGGCCAGAGACACAGGAAGATCAGCAGTGGTGAGGCCCCAGGGGAGAGGGAGGGTTTGTGGGGAAGCCTGAGGGTCGGCTCCTGGAAACCATGACCACCTTTTCCCAGGTGTTTCTAAGAAGACATCGCTCTCAGTTAAGCCAGGCCCTGTCGTGGCCCCTGGGGAGAGCCTGACCCTCCAGTGTGGCTCTGATGTCGGCTACGACAGATTTGTTCTGTATAAGGAGGGAGAACGTGACTTCCTCCAGTTCCTTGGCCGGCAGCCCCAGGCTGGGCTCTCCCAGGCCAACTTCACCCTGAGCCCTGCGAGCCGCTCCCACGGCGGCCAGTACAGATGCTACGGTGCACACAACCTCTCCTCCGAGTGGTCGGCCCCCAGTGACCCCCTGGACATCCTGATCACAGGTGAGGAGCCCAGCGGGTTCAGTCAGAGATCCAGGCTCTGCACAGGCCCAGCCAGGGGAGCCCAGGTGGTGATGGCCGGGATGAGGGGTGGGGTCCCAAGGGAGGGAGAGACAGACAGAGACAGGGGATGGGCAGGGAGGGGGAACTCAGAGAAAACAGAGACAGAGAGACTGAGGGCCCCAGAGAGAGGCCTGGGGAGGTGTCAGCTCAGAACAAGGTGGGGCAGCCCCTCACCCATCCTTCTTCTCTCTAGGACAGATCTATGACACGGTCTCCCTCTCGGTGCAGCCGGGCCCCACGGTGGCCTCAGGAGAGAAGGTGACCCTGCTGTGTCAATCATGGGGGCAGTTCCACACTTTTCTTCTGACCAAAGAGGGGACAGCCCATCCCCCACTGCGTCTGAGATCAGAGAACCAAGCTCAGCAGAACCAGGCTGAATTCCCCATGGCTCCTGTGACCTCAGCCCACGCGGGGACCTACAGATGCTACAGCTCGCTCAGCTCCAACCCCTACCTGCTGTCTCACCCCAGTGACCCCCTGGAGCTCGTGGTCTCAGGTGAGGGCCCTGACCCTGTCCTCTCTGAGCTCAAAGGCTCAGCTCAGGCCCTGCCCCAGGAGAGCTCTGGGACAACAATGAATGAGGGGAGTAAAGGGGGAGGGTCTGCAGGGGAGGGTCCAGCCCATGAGAGGGTGGAAATAGGCAGGGACCTCTCACCCCTGACTCCCACCCCTGAAGTCTCAGTAAAGAGCAGGGAGGGCTGGGAGGAGACAGGAGATGGCGGTGGGTGAACCTCAGAGATGAGATTAGACTGAGGGTGGAAGATGGAGGCCCCACCGCTCCCCTCCTGATGTCTCCACCTCAGAATCAGAGCCTCTGGGGCTCCCAACCCCTAAGTCCTGACCCCATGGGTGAAAAAACAGCCACTCCCAGCTCAAGAGACGTTTCTAGACTCGTCTCAATGCTACCTCCAATATTCAGGGTCTGACTTCCAGGGCAGCAGAGCAGAGGGTGGACAGTAAGGGTGTGGTCTGCATGGCTTCCTGGTGCTCCAGGGATGGGGCAGGTCTTCCCTCCATGGTGTTCAGAGGGGAGGGAGGTGTCTGAGGTTCAGCATTGATGAGTGGAGCAGCGGGGTCTTTCCCCCTCCCCGAGCAGGAGTCCCAGGAGCCGTCACCTCTCATGGGGAGCCAGGGTCAGGGGAGATCACAGGCAGGTGCTTGGTCTAGGAGCCAGGTGGGAGGAGCCCGGGGAGGTGGGGCTGGGTCTGTGATGGCTCAACCTCTCCTTGGGAGATGGAACTCCTGTAAAAGACCGTTCCCCTTGCACCCTGGACTCCCCATCTGAATAAGGGGGAGCTGCCTGGATGTGACCGCCCCAAAGCCCCTTCATTTCTGACCTTCTGGGGCATCTGGGATGTGGCTCATCCTAGACCTGCTCCCATCTGCAGCCCTCTCTGGCCCTCTCCTAACTCTCCCAATAACTGAGACTTGTAAGAATTAAAAAACCAGCGGAGATGGGGGCAGGTGCATGCAGTTTTACGCATCCCTCCTGGAATCTCAGCTTAGTAAGACAAAGCCACAATATTTTGGAAAAAACAAAAGTTTACAAAACCCCGCTGGTTGAGAGTCTCCCCTCTCTCGTGTACAAGAGAAAATTTCTCCAATTTTCTACCAAAATCAACACATGGCACAGCTCTGCAGGACCCCCAGCCCCTGACCTTGTCCTGCAGGATGTGTGATGAGTAGAGGAAGGAGAACAGGCTGGATCGGGAAGATTTGGGGTCCAGGCCTGACTTGGACACCGGGAAGATGCTGTGGCCGATGGAGGAGGAAGAGAGGCAGGCGAGATGGAGAGAGGACAGATGGACAGTCCATTGGCAGCTCTCATTTCTCATTTCCAAGAGCCCCTGAGTATGAGCCCCTCACCCACACCTGCGGGGTCCCTGGGCCATCTCAAGACAAGAGAGGAGGCTGTTCGGGCCTCGGTGGGATCTGACTATGACGAGGCTGGAGTCCACCCCAGATGTGCTCCTTTAGAGAGAAGCACCCCAGCTGTGGGTGCCGCTCACACGGCCCCTCCTGTGCTCACCTGGAGGCCTCTGTGCTCAGGGCACACCTGAGAATAAGGACGGGCCCTGCACCTACTCCCTGGATGAGTTAGGGAATTATTCACGGCGCGTCTCGTGTGTCACTCATGTCTACTCTGCGTTTTCTGTATGCATTTGTCCATTGTTACTTTTTTTCTAAAACTTTTAAAACAGTATTTGAATATATGAATTTAAAATTGTATGCATTTATTATTTAAAAATCCTTAATTATACTCCCCTTTAATTGAGTCTTGATTTAATTTATACATTCAATGTAGAAACAAATTTCTCATTAATATCAAGTCTTCCTCTTTTTTTTTATTATACTTTAGGTTTTAGGGTACATGTGCACAATGTGCAGGTTTGTTCCTCTTTTACACATTAAAAATGAAGATTTTCTTAATGAATTTAAAACACGTTTTAAAATTTTACTCCTAAGAATATTGTATGCTCATTTTAACTTAAAGAATTATTCAACATCTTTAACAATTGATAAGTGAAGTATTTGATTTCTTTATATATATATATTTTATTATTACAGTTTAAGTTCTAGGGTACATGTGCACAACGTGCAGGTTTGTTACGTAGGTATACAGGTGCCATGTTGGTTTGCTGCACCCATCAACTCGTCATTTACATTAAGTATTTCTCCTAATGCTATCCTTCTCCCAGCCCCCCATGCCCAGACTGGCCCTGGTGTGTGATGTTCCCTGCCCTGTGTCCATGTGTTCTCATTGTTCAACTCCCATTATGAGTGAGAACATGCGGTGTTTGGTTTTCTGTTCTTGTGACAGTTTGCTTAGAATGATGGTTTCCAGGTTCATCCATGTCCCTACAAAGGACATGAACTCATCCTTTTTTATGGCCGCATAGTATTCCATGGTGTTTATGTGCCACATTTTCTTAATCCAGTCCACTGATGGACAATTTGGGTTGGTTCCAAGTCTTTGCTATTGTGAATAGTGCCACAATAAACATACGTGTGCATGTGTCTTTATTGTAGAACGATTTATAACCCTTTGGGTATATGCCCAGTAATGGGATTGCTGGGTCAAATGGTATTTCTAGTTGTAGATTCTTGAGGAATCGCCACACTGTCTTCCACAACGGTCGAACTAATTTACACTCCCACCAACAGTGTAAAAGCTTTCCTATTTCCCCACATCCTCTCTAGCATCTGTCGTTTCCTGACTTTTTAACGATCGCCATTCTAACTGGTGTGAGATGGTATCTCACTGCTGTTTTGATTTGCATTTCTCTGATGACCAGTGATGATGAGCATTTTTGCATATGTCTGTTGCCTGCATAAATGTCTTCTCTTGAGAAGTGTCTGTTCATATCCTTTGCCCACTTTTTGATGTTTTTTTTTTGCAAATGTGTTTAAATTCTTTGTAGATTCTGAATATTAGCCCTTTGTCAAACAGGTAGATTGCAAAAATTTTCTCCCATTCTGTAGGTTGCCTGTTCACTCTGATGATAGTTTCTTTTGCTGTGCAGAAGCTCTTTAGTTTAATTAGGTCCCATTTGTCTATTTTGGCTTTTGTTGCCATTGCTTGTGGTATTTTAGTCATGAAATCTTTACCCATGCCTATGTCCTGAATGGTATTGCCTAGGTTTTCTTCTAGGGTTTTTATGGTGTTAGGTCTTACATTTAAGTCTTTAATCCATCTTGAGTTAATTATTGTATAGGGTGTAACGAAGGGATCCAGTTTCAGCTTTCTACATGTGGCTAGCCAGTTTTTCTAGCACTGTTTATTAAATAGGGAATTCTTTCCCCATTTCTTGTTTTTCTCAAGTTTGTAAGATCAGATGGTTGTAGATGTGTGGTTTTTTTTTGAGGGATCTGTTCTGTTCCACTGGTCTATGCATCTGTTTTGGTACCAGTACCGTGCTGCTTTGGTTACTGTAGCCTTGAAGGGTAGTTTGAAGTCAGGTAGCCCGATGCCTCCAGCTTTGTTCTTTTTGCTTAGGATTGTCGTGGCAATGCCAGCTCTTTTTTGGTTCCATACGAACTTTAAAATAGTTTTTTCCAATTATGTGAAGAAAGTCAGTGGTAGCTTGATGGGGATAGCATTGAATCTATAAATTCCTTTGGGCAGTGTGGCCATTTTCACAATATTGATTCTTCCTATCCATGAGCATGGAATGTTCTTCCATTTGTCTGTGTTCTCTTTTAATTCATTGAGCAGTGGTTTGTAGTTCTTGAAGAGGTCCTTCACATCCTTTGGAAGTTGGATTCCAAGGTATTTTACTCTTTTTTGTAGTAATTGCAAATGGGAGTTCACTCATGACTTGGCTCTCTGTTTGTCTATTATGGTGTATAGGAATGCTTGTAATTTTTGCACATTAATTTTGTATCCTGAGACTTTGCTGAAGTTGCTTATCAGCTTAAGGAGATTTTGGGCTGAGTCAATGGGGTTTTCTAAATATACAATCATGTCATCTGCAAACAGAGATAATTTGACTTTCTCTTTTCCTAATTGAATACACTTTATTTCTTTCTCTTGCCTGATTGCCCTAGCCAGAACTTCCAACACTATGTTGAATAGGAGTGGTGAGAGAGGAAATTCTTTTCTTGTGCCAGTTTTCAAAGGGAATGCTTCTTTGCCCATTCAGTATGATATTGGCTGTGGGTTTGCAATAAATCGCTGCTGTTTTTTTGAGATATGTTCCATCAGTACCGAGTTTATTGAGAGTTTTTAGCATGAAGGGCTGTTGAATTTTGTCAAAGGCCCTTTCTGCATCTATTAAGATAATCATGTGGTTTTTGTCATTGGTTCTGTTTATGTGATGGATTACATTTAGTGATTTGCGTATGTTGAACCAGCCTTGCATCCCAGGGATGAAGCCAACTTGATCGTGGTGGATAAGCTTTTTGATGTGCTGCTGGATTTGGTTTGCCAGTATTTTATTGAGGATTTTTGCATCAATGTTCATCAGGGATATTGACCTAAAATTCTCTTTTTTTGTTGTGTCTCTGTGAGGCTTTGGTCTCAGGATGATGCTAGCCTCATAAAATGAGTTAGGGAGGATTCCCTCTTTTTCCATTGATTGGAGTAGTTTCAGAGGGAGTGGTACCAGCTCCTCTTTGTACCTCTGGTAGAATTCGGCTGTGAATCCTTCTGGTCCTGGACTTTTTTTGGTTGGTAGGCTATTAATTATTGCCTTAATTTCAGAACCTGTTATTGGTTTATTCAGAGATTCAACTTCTTTCTGGTTTAGTCTTGGCAGGGTGTATCTGTCCAGGAATTTATCCATTTCTTCTAGATTTTCTAGTTTATTTTCGTAGAGGTGTTTACAGTATTCTCTGATGGTAGTTTGTATTTCTGTGGAATCAGTGGTGATATCCCCTTTATCATTTTTATTGCATCTATTTGATTCTTCTCTCTTTTCTTGTTTATTAGTCTTGCTAGTGGTCTATCAATTTCGTTGATCTTTTCAAAAAACCAGCTCCAGGATTCATTGATTTTTTTGAAGGGTTTTTTGTGTCTCTATTTCTTTCAGTTCTGCTCTGATCTTAGTTATGTCTTGCCTTCTGCTAGCTTTTGAATTTGTTTGCTCTTGCTTCTCTAGTTCTTTTAATTGTGACGTTAGGGTGTCGATTTTAGATCTTTCCTGCTTTCTCTTTTGGGCATTTAGTGCTATCAATTTCCCTCTACACACTGCTTTAAATGTGTCCCAGAGATTCTGTTATGTTGTGTCTTTGTTCTCATTGCTTCCAAATAGCATCTTTATTTCTGCCTTCGTTTCATTATTTACCCAGTAGTCATTCAGGAACAGGTTGGTCAGGTTCCATGTAGTTGTGTGGTTTTGAGTGAGTTTATTAATCCTGAGTTGTAATTTGATTGCACTGTGGTCTGAGAGACAGTTTGTTGTGATTTCTGTTCTTTTACATTTGCTGAGGAGCGGTTTACTATCAATTATGTGGTCAATTTTGGAATAAGTGCAAAGTGATGCTGAGAAGAATGTGTATTCTGTTAATTTGGGGTGTAGAGTTCAGTAGATGTCTATTAGGTCTGCTTGGTTCAGAGCTGAGTTCAAGTCCTGGATATCCTTGTTAACCTTATGTGTCGATCTAATGTTGACAGAAGGGTATTAAAGTCTCCCATTATTATTGTGTGGGAGTCTAAGTCTTTTTGTAGGTCTCTAAGGACTTGGTTTTTGAATCTGGGTGCTCCTGTATTGGGTGCATATATATTTAGGATAGTTAGCTCTTCTTGTTGAATTGATCCCTTTACCGTAATGTAGTGGCCTTCTTTGTCTCTTTTGATCTTTGTTGGTTTAAAGTCTGTATTATCAGAGACTAGGATTGCAACTCCTGCTTTTTTTTTTTTTTTTTTTTTTGCTTTCCATTTGCTTGGTAGATCTTCCTCTATCCCTTTATTCTGAGCCTATGTCTCTGCACATGAGATGGGTCTCCTGAATGCAGCACACTGATGGGTCTTGATTCTTTATCCAATTTGCCGGTCTGTGTCTTTTAATTGGGGCATTTAACCCATTTACATTTAAGGTTAATACTGCTATGTTTGAGTTTGATCATGTCATTATGATGTTAGCTGGTTATTTTGTCCATTAATTGATGCAGTTTCTTCATAGCATCAATGGTATTTACCATTTGGCATGTTTTTGCAGTGGCTGGTACTGATTGTTCCTTTCCATGTTTAGAGCTTCCTTCAGGAGCTCTTTTAAGGCAGGCCTGGTGGTGACAAAATCCCTCAGCATTTGCTTGGCTGTAAAGAATTTTATTTCTCCTTCACTGATGAAGCTTAGTTTGGCTTGATATGAGAGTCTGGGTTGAAAATTATTTTCTTTAAAAACGTTGAATATTGGCCTCCACTCTCTTCTGGCTTGTAGAGTTTCTGCCGAGAGATCCGCTGTTAGTCTGATGGGCTTTTCTTTTTGGGTAACCTGACCTTTCTCTCTGGCTGCCCTTAACCTTTTTTCCTTCATTCCAATCTTGGTGAATCTGATAACTTTGTGTCTTCGGGTTGCTCTTCTCAAGGAGTATGTTTGTGGTGTTCTCTGTATTTCCTGAATTTGAATGTTGGCCTGCCTTGGCATGTTAGGGACGTTCTCCTGGATAATATTCTGAAGAGTGTTTTCTAACTTGGTTCCATTCTCCTCGTCACTTTCCGGTACACCAGTCAAACACAAATTTGGTCTTTTCACATAGTCCCGTATTTCTTGGAGGCTTTGTTCATTTCTTTTCACTGTTTTTTCTCTAATCTTGTCTTCTTTTTTTTTTTTTTTTTTTGAGACAGAGTCTTGCTCTGTCACCCAGGCTGGAGTGCAGTGGCGCGATCTCGGCTCACTGCAAGCTCCACCTCCTGGGTTCACGCCATTCTCCTGCCTCAGCCTCTCTGAGTAGCTGGGACTACAGGCGCCCGCCACCGCGCCCGGCTAATTTTTTGTATTTTTTAGTAGAGACGGGGTTTCACCGTGGTCTCGATCTCCTGACCTCGTGATCCGCCCGCCTCGGCCTCCCAAAGTGCTGGGATTACAAGCGTGAGCCACCGCGCCCGGCCTTGTCTTCTTGCTTTGTTTCATTAATGTGATCTTCAATCACTGATATCCTTTCTTCCACCTGATTGAATCGGCTAGTGAAGCTTGTGCATGCATCACGAAGTTCTTGTGCCATGGTTTTCAGCTCCATCAGGTCATTTAAGGTCTTCTCTGCACTGTTTATTCTAGTTAGCCATTCATCTAACCTTTTTTCAAGGTTTTTTAGCTTCCCTGAGATGGGTTAGAACACGCTTCTTTAGCTTGAAGAAGTTTGTTATTACCGACCTTCTGAAGCCTACTTCTGTCAACTTGTCAAACTCATTCTTCACCCAGACTTGTTCCATTGCTGGTGAGGAGCTGGGATCCTTTGAAGGAGAAGAGGCACTCTGTTTTTGGAATTTTCAGGTTTTCTGCTCTGGTTTCTCCCCATCTTTGTGGTTTTATCTACCTTTGGTCTTTGATGTTGGTGACCTACAGATGGGGTTTTGGTGTGGATGTCCTTTTTGTTGATGTTGATGCTATTTCTTTCTGTTTGTTAGTTTTCCTTCTAAGAGTCAGACCCCTCAGCAGCAGGTCTGTTGGAGTTTGCTGGAGGTCCAGTCCAGCCAGACCTTATTTGCCTGGGTATCACCAGCAGAGGCTGCAGAACAGCAAATAGTGCTGCCTGATCCTTCCTCTTGAAGCTTCATCCCAGACGGGCACCCGCCTGTTTGAGATGTATGTTGGCCCCTACTGGGAGGTGTTTCCCAGTCAGGCTACAGGGGAGTCAGGGACCCACTTGAGGATGCAGTCTGCCCATTGTTGGAGTTTGAATGCCATGCTGAGAGAAGCACTGCTGTCTTCAGCACTGTCAGACAGGGACGTTTAAGTCTGCAGAAGCTGTCTGCTGTCTTTTGTTCTACTATGCCCTGCCCCCAGAGGTGGAATCTATAGAGGCAGTAGGCCTTGCTGAGCTGTGGTGGGCTCCAGCCACTTTGTGCTTCCAGGCCTCTTTGTTTACACTGTGAGCTACTCAAGCCTCAGCAATGGTGGATGCCCCTCCCTCCATCCAGCTGCAGCATCGCAGGTCGATCTCAGACTGCTGCACTAATAGTGAGCAAGGCTCTGTGGATGTGAGACCTGCCGAGCCAGGTATGGGAGGGTATCTCCTGGTCTGCCAGTTGCTAAGACTGTGGGAATAGTGCAGTAGCTGGTCAGGAGTGTACTGTTTCTCTGGATACAGTCTGTCACGGCTTCCCTTGGCTAGGAAAGGGAAATCCTCTGGCCCCTTGTGCTTCCCAGGTGAGGTGACACCCCATCCTGCTTCAGCTTGCCCTCCGTGGGCTGCAGCCACTGTCCAACCAGTCCCAATGAGATAAACCAGGTACCTTGGTTGGAAATGCAGAAATCACTTGTCATATGCGTCGATCTCGCTGGGAGCTGCAGATCTCGCCGGGAGCTGCATTCCTATTCGACCATCTTGGAAGTGACGCCTATGTTTTTTTTAAAGAAGAGATAGGTATCCATGAGAAAGTGACTGGCTTCATTATGTTCTTTTTATTTGTTATTCACCCACTAGAGAATGGCTCCTTTCTAATCACTCTTCAATGATCTCCTTTAATTTCTGGTAAAATTTATAGAAACCATAATGCATGGAAATTTTATTTCTTTATTTCTAAATTACATGCCAATATTTCTCAAATATTAACATGCATATACCTACATAATAAATACATATCTGAAGTTTTACATATATACACAGGTTCTGTACATTACACCTGATGTGTGTGGAGGTATATCTAAATACATTTTTATATGTATTCATCCATAGGCTTCATATATTTGACATGATAGGTCTTTACAGGTTTGTTATTGGTCTTCTCATCTAGATTCACACTTGCTAGAGCAGAAATATTCATTTATGAACATCAGCTAGCACCACCATTTAGCATATGCATATCTGTGTGTGTGTGTGGAGGGGGGTGTGTGCACCTGTATTGCGTTCTAGGGGTTACTGCCTGTATGAGGAATTAATTACCTAAGGATTAAACAGAAGATGAAACCCCAGGTGAAGTGGTTGAGGGCATGAAGGGGAGGCAGGCCCAGACTTTCACCCCTTTGTTCTCCTGACATTCAAGAGCTCCTGAGGTCCAACCCCTCCTCCATGGAGCCTGGGTCTTCAGCTGGTGGATACGTGAAACTCTCATCACTGGAGGCATTGGCTTCTGTGGTCCTGCACCTGCTCCTTGCAGCCTGTTAGGGCTCAGAGAGCACACAAGGTCCCAGGCTGTACAGACAGCACATAAGGTCACAGTTATTTCTGTACTGGGGACCACTTTCCTTATACATGCTGAGCTCCCGGGATGCAGGAAAACTCTCCCGAATCACTCAGGAGCCAAGCTTGGATTTATAGAACACAGGAAGTCTGAAATAATTCAATGAGGAGACTGGAGGGAACCCTGCTACAGCAGAGGAAGGGTTTATTGAGGAACTCTATAAAACTCATGTCGGGAGGCCGAGGCAGGCGGATCACGAGGTCAGGAGATCGAGACCACGGTGAAACCCCGTCTCTACTAAAAATACAAAAAATTAGCCGGGCGTGGTGGCGGGCACCTGTAGTCCCAGCTACTCGGAGAGGCTGAGGCAGGAGAATGGCGTGAGCCCGGGAGGCGGAGCTTGCAGTGAGCTGAGATTGTGCCACTGCACTCCAGCCTGGGTGACAGTGCGAGACTCCGTCTCAAAAAAACAACAACAACAACAACAAAAACTGATGTCAAGAGACACAGGGGAAAAGAAGAATGCAGAGCCCAGGAGTGAGGCTGGGCTCAGGGCTCTTCTCCACTGTTTTGATTCTCAGAAGCAGCTGAGACCCTCAGCCCATCACAAAACAAGACAGACTCCATGACTAGTGAGTGAGGAGATGCTCTCAGTGATGGGGCTGGCACAGAGGGTCAGGTCCTGTGAAGGGGAGGTGGGTGCCCTGGGTGGACATTCAAGGGTCCCGGGGTGATTCTGATCTGCCCTGACCTCTGTGACCTCTTTGTTCACCATCCCTAGGCCAACACCCCCAGGATTACACAGTGGAGAATCTCATCCGCATGGGCGTGGCTGGCTTGGTCCTGGTGGTCCTCGGGATTCTGCTATTTGAGGCTCAGCACAGCCAGAGAAGCCTCCAAGATGCAGTCGGGAGGTGAACAGCAGAAAGGACAATGCACCCTTCAGCGTGGTGGAGCCCCAGGGACAGATCTGATGATTCCAGGAGGCTCTGGAGGACAATCTAGGACCTACATTATTTGGACTGTCTGCTGGTCATTTCTAGAGACAGGAATCAATATTTGAGTGCAGGGAAACTGTCTGGGGTGATTCCTAGAAGATCAATAAACTGTGATATATTTTCTTATCTATGAATGTTGACTTTCCTTGCCTGGATCCCCTTTGTTTTCCCATCCCCAGACATGAGGCTACATCCCACATGGCAGCGTTGGGTCCACACCTCCACACACCTGTGTGCTCTGGTCCATGGCATGTGACACAGTCTTCCTTCTTCCTCATTGTCACACTCCTTGATGTCCCTTACTGAGTCCCCATCTCTTCAATTCAGAGATCCAAACCTGAACCACCAACTAAATCAACGACAGAAGATCAGATTCCAACCAGGAAAACATAAATCCACCCTGCTGCCCTGACACCCTCTCTGTACCCTACGAGCCCTTCTCTCTTTCTCAGATGCTATCTGTGTAATTTCTCCTGAAATATCACCACTTGGAATCATCACAATGGCATTTCAAGTGACACCACAGCTATGCTGATTCTGAAAAAGACATCTTTAAAATGCTGTAGTTAGTGGTATCTACCAATTTCTGTGACATCAATATTTTTTTCATGGCCCAAATCAAGGTGCCAATGGGTTCTCACTGAATGCAGGGTTAGGAAGCAAGGGACAGAACTGTCTTCACTAATGAGCACCAGGGACTTGTGGCACATCCCACTGAGAGCTCACCCATATACCTAGAGTCCTTTCTATTTCAGAGGCAATGATCACTTCTACTTCAGTGTTATGGCACGGGTCAAATGAAATTCTGACACTGTTATCCTAGCATATCCACAAAAGACAAACCTATTAGTATCTGATGTGAGAGATAACACGGCTCACTTAAAAATCCAAGTACATGCTGGGCGCGGTGGCTCATGCCTGTAATCCCAGCACTTTGAGAGGCCGAGGCAGGCGGATCATGAGGTCAGGAGATCGAGACCATCCTGGCTAACACGGTGAAACCCCGTCTCTACTAAATATACAAAAAAAATTGGCCGGGCGTGGTGGTGGGCGCCTGTAGTCCCAGCTACTCAAGAGGCTGAGGCAGGAGAATGGCATGAAACTGGGAGGCAGAGCTTGCAATGAACCGAGATTGAGACATTGCACTCCAGCCTGGGTGACAGAGCAAGACTCTGTCTCAAAAAAAAAAAAAAAAAATCCAAGTACAACTTAAGAAAAATGTTAATAGAACTATGCAGGTTTGAGGAAAGAAATTTTTTTGAGATGGAGTTTTGCTCTGTTGCCCAGGCTGGAGTGTAATGGTGCAATCTCGGCTCACTGTAACCTCCACTTCCCGGGTTCAAGCGATTCTCCTGCCTCTTGAGTAACTGGACTACAGGTGTGCACCACCATTCCCGGCTATTTTTTGTATTTTTAGTAGAGACGGGGGTCTCACCATGTTAGTGAGGCTGGTCTTGAACTCCTGATCTCAGGTTATCCACCCACCTCAGCCTCCCAAAGTGCTGGGATTACAGGTGTAAGCCACCGCGCCCAGCCGATGGAAAAATTCTTAAATGACTCGTCCTACCTTCTGCTGGTCCAGGCACTCCTTGGTTTGGGGCAGCATCCTGCCAATTTCTGCCTCCATCTTCTCAATGCTTACATCTACCTGGGTGCCTCTGTCTTCACACCCATTCTTCTGTGTGTGTCTCTTCTCTTCTTCAGATTATGACACCAGTCAGATCAGATTAGGACCCATCCTAATTCGTTATGATCCCTTGATCATGACTTAAACGCATTTGCAAAGACTCTATTTGCAACTATGTTCACATTTCTAGCTAATGGGGCTCAGGATTTCAACATGTATATTAGGGGAACAAGTCAATTTATAACAGTGTCTACAAGAAAAGTACGCATAGAAATACATTTAACCAAATACAAAAATTAGGTGGGCGTGGTGGTGCACGCCTGTGATCCCAGCTACTCAGGAGGCTGAGACAGGAGAATCGCTTCAACCCAGGAAGCAGCGGTTGCAGTGAGCTGAGATCTTGCCATTGCACTCCAGCCTGGGCAACAGAGTCAGACTCTGTCTCAAAGAAAGAGAAATACATTTAACCAAAGAGATGCAATATGTATACATTGACAATTTTAAAATACTGCTCAAAGAAATAACAAAAGACCTAAATGAGGAAAAAGTCATCCCAGTATTATAAATTAAGAGGCTTAAAATTAGTTATCTCCCTCTAGAGAACCTAGACGAATACACTCACTCCCTCTCCTTGTTCGGAGGTTCTCCTGGCTCTCAGCTTTTCTCCTCTGTGCTTTCCATGTCCCCGTGGTTCTCTGGTGAGCCCCGTCATGCTGTCTTAGAAGATCCACTTAGAATTTTGGTATTTACTCACCATTTTGATTCCTCTTAACGAGAGAGGCACACGCCAGCTGTTCCCATTCGTCCAACCTGAACCTGAGTCCCCGGTCATTTTTTCCACCACTTTTTAGTCCTGGGAAACTCAGTCCCAATGTGCTTGCCATTCATCTGAGAATAATTTTCATTTTCTCCAGTAGTTTTAAAATTACTTTGTATCTATTCTAGATATCGTTTGCTCTATCATAGTTAAGACATTAATGTTATTTATAAATCTGTGCACGTTAAACTCATGATCTTTCTTCATTTCTACAAAAATGTCAACTATTTCCTTTGCAAGTATTTACTGACTAACCTACTCCTTATTTCCTTCATTCTGAAAGTGTGACGCATAGAGATATATCTGTTTCCTCTTCTCACCACATTGCTTGTGTGCATTAATTATCTTTTCTATTTTTTTCATTTCTAGTTTTTCTCCGACGACTAATGAAAAATTTAATAAATATTCTACACCAATACAATGTTTATCATTTCAGCAGTGTCTGGTTCTTGATGAAAGTATTTCTAAATGTGTTAATGTAATTTACTATTTTTCACATCACAATAGCTTCCTAATTCATTTCTACAATTGCCTGTTTTTTCTCTAATGGACTCTTTGATTTTTATTCCTCTGGGGTGGGTTTTTCTCCCACACACCTGATCTTCCATACAAGGTTTCTCCCAGGGCTGACTCAGGAAGGAAAACTGATGAGGGGCATTTTTGTAGCCGCTCCTGCCCTGCGGTGTCCATGCTCCCAAGCTTAGAATCAGCTCTGTGTTATGCCCGGCATGGTGGAGCCCATGAGCCCCTCACATTCAAGTGCCAGGGATGCCCCGTCCAGCAGTGATTAAGCGAGACTGTGTCATGCACACCCGGGAAGGTGGCCCAGTGCTGAGTGTGGCCCCGGGTCACCAAGCTGAGCAATCCCAGATTCTGTCCACAAATACAGAAGAGAGGGAGCCACAGTCTCTCTAGGGTCCCATGGTTTCCTCCACTTTTTCCTTTGTTCTGAGAGAAAGACAAAGTGCCATGACTGCTCTGTGGGCTGGACAGATGCCTGTTTTCACCTGCAGGCTTGAACTCAAGCTGAGGTCTTGAGCATTCCCAGGTACTGATACAGCACCTTAGATTGTTTCTAGAAAACACTGAAAAATTAACCCTTTTGTTAATGATGTAGAAACAAGCCCTGCCCTGAACCAAACTCCTGAAATGCTCAGGTTAAACTTTGTAACTCAATCCCTTCACTGCAGGTACCCAGTAGGAAAGTCACATGAGCAAGGATGAAATGACTTTGGTCAAACTCAGACCCCACAGGGCCAGGAAGGCCTGAAGGAGAGGAGGCCCATGCTTCCAGGTCTCAGATAAGAACTTTTTCTAAGGACTTTAAAAAAAACCCCATAAGAAACTCTTCCATGTCTTTCACCCATCTCCTGCTTTGACAACGTTTATTACTAGATATTCTTTAGGACGTCAGGAATGCAGATAAGATGCTCTCAAGAGAACACTTGCCCAGCAACGGCTTCTCCTCCAATGGACTGACAGCAACTCTGGCTTTGAACCTCTGGAACCAGGGAACTCTGTTTCCAGGCAGCTCTGTCAGCTTCTCCCTTGCTGCTGATAAGTATTTCCTTTACCTCTCTATGTACAGAGAACTCTCTCTGCGGTGCTTTTCGTCTATTCTCACACCACAACAATCATCAACACAGGAGACTTGTAGGATCAGATGTGTGGGATTGTTTCCCAGACCCAGTAGTGAACAGCAGCTGGGTGTTCTCTATGTCAGCTCTGGCGCTGTCTACCCAGACACAGTCCCAGATCCCACAGATTGAAGGTTCAGTCCCCAAGACTGCCACCCCCCCACCATTCCCAAGTCCAGACCTCCAGAACTTCTGACTGACTGGCTTCAAGTTGGGGATCCCATGACTATCTCTTTGGGTTTGATTAATTTGCTGTAGCAGCTCACAGAACTCAGGGAGACACTGACATTTTCTGGTTGAATACAAAGCACACTGCAGAGGACACAGATGAAGAGACACATCAGAGGAGACATGGGGGAAGGGACCAGAGCATCTATACCCTCCCTGGGCATCGCCCTCCAGGAGCCTCCGCATGCTCAGCCACCCAGAAGCTCAGGAAACCCAGCCCTCTTGGGCTTTTAAGGGAGCTTCATGACGTCAGCATTTCCTCCCACAAGGAACAGGGTGAGACCATCTTCTGGGAGGGTCTTAAGATCCACCATCAGAAAGGCAGGGAACACTAGAGCCTTGCCTTGGGGCAGGTGAAGGAAGGGCAGGAGGAGGTCAGAGGCCTCCCCTGGGGCCCAACACAGCCAATGTTATAACAAAAGACTGTAACAAGTGCTATGGAGTTATGAGCCAGGAGCCGCGGGTGAAAACCAGTGTGTATCACAACATCGCACTTCCCTCTCTGGACGCACTGTGTCTTGCCATGCCATGCACTCCAGATCGTAATCCTTGCTTCTCATTCCCAAATACAGGCAAAATCCGGTGACTCTGGAGCAATGCAGCCTTGAATTCCCGGGGTCTCTTGTATGCACACTTTCTTCAACCAAACGGGGATTGTAACTATGGCATTTGTGGTATGTAAATCCTGTGTATAGGAATGGCAGACTTTCCCTATACATGGTCCAGTGGAGCCAGCTTCAGGGCTGGAGTACAGGCAGGTTTTGTGACATGTGGGCCATAGACTGGAACCAGTTCCCTTGTACACCAAGGAACAACTGTACTTAGAGATAATTTTCTGTAGATTTTTGTTTTGTTTTGTTATTTTAGGTGAAAGCATTGGATAGAACACCCAATGTCACCTTGTCTACCTCCAGGACATGCTGCAGGGCCCACTCTATGGAAGCCCCTCTAACAAATGCTCTATGAACACCCTGGTGTTTAGCGCTTCTTTTGTTGGAATCCCAGCAGCTCTGTCACTGGACGGTTTGGTGCACTCCCTTGAGGGAATTCCCGTGGGCTGCTTGGGGTCCACTCCAGCCTCAGGTGTAGCTGGAGGACGCAGCCTCCCACCTTGGTCTGGAGTCCTGAGCCACTCACTGTCATTGCAGATCCCGAGGTTCCTCTCCCGGCTCCACTCAGTGGTGGATCCTCCACCCTAATGAGCCCTTGATGGTCCCGGGACCCTGTGGCCTCTCACCTCCGGCCTCCGTTCTTTCTTACGGATCCATCTACATTGGGAACTTCCACACCTCTTTTTCTGCTCATGACCTTGATGCTCTGGGTATTTCAGAAATAGTACATGTACATCTATCCATTAGGGTCAGATGTGAGATCCAGAGTGGACACATCAACCACCTACGTAGACTGTGGAGTCCAACACCAAGATCCTCTCATGTCCCAAACACCTCAGGTCTTCCCCTGGTCTGGAAATCAAGCACAAATGAGCCCCTCCCAATGTTCGGCACCACTGACCCCACAACCACTGTCACGAGTGGGATTTGTGACAACAGTCAGCAAAGGAAGAATCGGAGCATCAGAGATGGTTCATTACCTCCCGAGGTCACGTAGGCAGTGGATGATAACCAGTCATCGAATAAATATCAACTCCCTCCCCGACTCCCCAAATCAAAGCTCAAACATAAGTCATTGTTCCCAAAACGTTGAACAGGGATTGAGGTGCAGAGGGACGGCCAAGGACGCAACGGGCACGAAGGAGGCAGGAAAGACTCAGAGGTTTGTTCCCAGTGGGGTGGGGGTGGACACTGTAGCAAAATATTTTAAAAAGGGGAAGTTGAGGCCAGGCGCAGTGGCTCACGCCTGTAATCCCAGCACTTTGGGAGGCCGAGGCGGGCGGATCACGAGGTCAGGAGATCGAGACCATCCTGGTTAACACGGTGAAACCCCGTCTCTACTAAAAATACAAAAAAAAATTAGCCGGGCGTGGTGGCGGGCGCCTGTAGTCCCAGCTACTCAGGAGACTGAGGCAGGAGAATGGCGTGAACCCGGGAGGTGGAGCTTGCAGTGAGCCGAGATCGCGCCACTGCCCTCCAGCCTGGGCGGCAGAGCGAGACTCCGTCTCAAAAAAAAAAAAAAAAAAAGGGGGAAGTTGAGAGGGGACTATTTGGTTGAAAGAAAACCCACAATCCAGTGTCAAGAAAGAAGTCAACTTTTCTTCCCCTATTTCCCTGCATTTCTCTTCTGTGCTCACTGCCACACGCAGCTCAGCCTGGACGGCACAGCCACATGCGAGATGCGTCTCTGCTGATCTGAGTCTCCCTGCAGCATGGACCTGGGTCTTCCCTGAAGCATCTCCAGGGCTGGAGGGACGACTGCCATGGTAAGGACCCTGCAATGCTGTGCTGTTGGATGGGCTAAAGGAGAGAGGGAGACCTTGGGGGAGGCTGTGAGAAGGAAGGAGAAGCCTCCGCTATCCTCATCAGGAACGACAGACAAAGGAGGCACCAGTTTTATTTGCTGCTACATCCCGGCTCTCAGTGGGATGAAAACAAACCAGACAGACAGTGGCTGGGGGTCAGGAAAGGGCCCATTACTGTCTGAAATGGTGCAGAGGGCCCAGTGCCTGCCCCCACCTCAGCCCTAAAGGAATGAGAGTCAGGCTCCTGGGAGGGCAGTTCCGCTTCCTGTGTGGCTACAGATGACAAAATCCCATGACAAGAAGGACCCAGCCCCCAATTGTCCACACCCTGTGTGTCTCTGTCCTGCCAGCACCGAGGGCTCATCCATCCGCAGAGCAGGGCAGTGGGAAGAGATGCCATGACCACCATCCTCATGGTCCTGATCTGTCTCGGTGAGATTTGAAGAGGGAGGGAGCTTCTAACCTAGGAGAGACCTCACCCCACCGCCAAACTCTGGTCCCTAAGGAGACCCTAGGGGCTCACAAAGATCCCAGGGAGGGGAGGACCTGCCCAGGCTTCAGGGGCGAATCCCTCACAGGGAACTCTCTTCCAGGGCTGAGTCTGGGCCCCAGGACCCACGTGCAGGCAGGTGAGTCTGTCCCCAGCTCTCCCAGGACCCTCCTCCTCACTGGGGACAAGGGGCCACCTCCGTGCAGCTGGGGATGGGGAATAGCAGTTCTGGGCTGACTGATGGGGGCGTCTGGAGGGTCCTGCGGCTGAGAGCTGAGATCTGTTGGGTGGGAAATGACTTAGAATCCGACCTCTGATTTCCTTCCAGAGACCCTCCCCAAGCCCACCCTCTGGGCTGAGCCAGGCTCTGTGATCACCCAGGGGAGTCCCCTGACCCTCAGGTGTCAGGGGGGCCTTAAAGCCCAGGAGTACCATCTATATAGGGAGAAAAAATTAGCATCCTGGATTACACGGATACAACCAGAGCTTGTGAAGAAGGGCCGGTTCCACATTCCATCCGTCACCTGGGAACACACAGGGCGGTATCGCTGTCAGTATCACAGCCACACTCAGTCAGAGCCCAGCGACCCCCTGGAGTTGGTGGTGACAGGTGAGAGGACACCCAGGGGTCCCAGCCCCAGGCTCTGCCCTCAGGAAGGGGGTCGGCTCTCAGGGGCATCTCCCTCTCACAGCCCAGCCCTTGGGATGATGTGGGAGGTGGGAGCCCCATTCAACACGGTGCCTCTTTCTCTCCTAGGAGTCTACAACAGACCCACCCTCTCAGCCCTGCCCAGCCCTGTGGTGACCTCAGGAGGGAATGTGACTCTCCAGTGTGTCTCACAGCTGGCATTTGACGGCTTCATTCTGTGTAAGGAAGGAGAAGATGAACACCCACAATGCCTGAACTCCCAGCCCCGTACCCGTGGGTGGTCCTGGGCCGTCTTCTCCGTGGGCCCCGTGAGCCCGAGTCGCAGGTGGTCGTACAGGTGCTATGGTTATGACTCGCGCTCTCCCTATGTGTGGTCTTCACCCAGTGATCTCCTGGAGCTCCTGGTCCCAGGTGAGACATTCACAGCATTGCCTGGAGTTCCCTGAGTCTCCAGGCAGGTGGGGAGGAGCCGCCTCTCAGGGCAGCTCCAGGGGGGATAATGTTGGGGCGAGAGGGCTCAGGGCTCCTGGGGCCAGAGACACAGGAAGATCAGCAGTGGTGAGGCCCTGGGGGAGAGGGAGGGTTTTTGGGGAAGCCTGAGGGTCGGCTCCTGGAAACCATGACCACCTTTTCCCAGGTGTTTCTAAGAAGCCATCACTTTCAGTGCAGCCGGGCCCTGTCATGGCCCCTGGGGAGGAGCTGACCCTCCAGTGTGGCTCTGATGTCGGCTACGACAGATTCGCTCTGTACAAGGAGGGAGAACGTGACTTCCTCCAGCGCCCTGGCCGGCAGCCCCAGGCTGGGCTCTCCCAGGCCAACTTCACCCTGAGCCCTGTGATCCGCTCCCATGGGGGCCAGTACAGATGCTCCGGTGCACACAACCTCTCCTCCGAGTGGTCGGCCCCCAGTGACCCCCTGGACATCCTGATCACAGGTGAGGAGCCCAGCGGATTCAGTCAGGGACCCAGGCTCTGCACAGGCCCTGCCAGGGAGCCCAGGTGGTGATGGCCGGGATGAGGGGTGGAGTCCCAAGGGAGGGACAGACAGACAGAGACAGGGGACGGGCGGGGAGGGGGAAACTCAGAGAAAACAGAGACAGAGAGATTGAGGGTCCCAGAGAGAGGCCTGGGGAGGTGTCAGCTCAGAACAAGGTGGGGCAGCCCCTCACCCATCCTTCTTCTCTCCAGGACAGATCCCTGACAGACCCTCCCTCTCAGTGCAGCCGGGCCCCACGGTGGCCTCAGGAGAGAATGTGACCCTGCTGTGTCAGTCACGGGGCCGGATGGACACTTTCCTTCTGACCAAGGATGGGGCAGCCCATCACCCGCTGCGTCTGAGATCAGAGCACCGAGCTCAGCAGCACCAGGCTGAATTCCCCATGAGTCCTGTGACCTCGGCCCACGCGGGGACCTACAGGTGCTACGGCTCACTCAGCTCCAAACCCTACCTGCTGACTCACCCCAGTGACCCCCTGGAGCTCGTGGTCTCAGGTGAGGGCCCTGACCCTGTCCTCTCTGAGCTCAAAGGCTCAGCTCAGGCCCTGCCCCCAGGAGAGCTCTGGACACTAAGAAAAGAGGGGAGTTGGCCGGGCGCAGTGTCTCACGCCTGTAATCCCAGCACTTTGGGAGGCCGAGTCGGGCGGATAACGAGGTAAGGAGATGGAGACCATCCTGGCTAACACGGTGAAACCCCGTCTCCACTAAAAAATAGAAAAAATTAGCTGGGCATGGTGGCAGGCACCTGTAGTCCCAGGTACTCGGGAGGCTGAGGCATAAGAATCGCTTGAACCCGGGAGGCGGAGCTTGCAGTGAGCCGAGATCCCACCACTGCACTCCAGCCTGGCGACAGAGGGAGATTCCGTCTCAAAAAAAAAAAGGAAAAGAAAAGAAAAGAGGGGTGTGAAGGGGGAGGGTCCACAGGGGAGGGTCGAGCCCATGAGAGGGTGGAAATAGACGGGACCTCCCACCCCTGCCTCCCACCCCTGAAGTCTCAGTAGGGTAAAGAACAGGGAGGGCTGGGAGGAGACAGGGGTGAACCTCAGAGGAGATGAGATTAGACTGAGGGTGGGAGACGGAGACCCCACCCCCTCCCCTCCTGATGTTTCCACCTCAGAATCAGAGCCTCTGGGGATCCCAACCTCTAAGTCCTGACCCCATGGGTGACAAAAACCCAGTCACTCCCACCATAGAGAAGTTTCTAGACTTGTCTCAATGCTATCTCCAATATTCAGGGTCTGATTTCCAGGGCAGCAGAGCAGAGGGTGGACAGTAAGGGTGTAGTCCGCGTGGCTTCCTGGGGCTCCAGGGATGGGGCAGGTGTTCCCTCCGTGGTGTTCAGAGGGGAGGGAGGTGTTTGAGGTTCAGCACTGATGAGTGGAGCAGCGGGGTCTTTCCCCCTCCCCGAGCAGGATTCCCAGGAGCCGTCACCTCTGGTTGAGACTCTCTGCTCTCTCATGTACAAAACAAAATCTCTCCAATTTTCTACCGATAGCAACACCCGGCACAGCTCTGCAGGACCCCCACACCCCGACCTTGTCCTGCGGGACGTGTGATGAGTAGAGGAAGGAGAACAGGCTGGGTTAGCAGGATTTGGGGTCCAGCCTGACTTGCACACGTGGAAGATGCTGGTGCTGATGGAGGAGGAACAGAGGCGGGCGAGTTGGAGAGAGGACAGACGGACAGTCCCTTGGCAGCTCTCATTTCTCATTTCCAAGAGCCCCTGAGGATGAGCCCCTCGCCCACCCCTGTAGAGTCCCTGGGCCATCTCAAGACAGGAGAGGAGGCCTTGGTGGGATCTGACTGTGATGAGGGTGAAGCCCACCCCGAGTAGAAATGAGTGATACACAATACGTGCTGTGAATAATTCCCTAACTTGCCAGCGAGCAAGTGCACGGCCCCTCAGTCTCAGGGGTGCTCTGAGCCTGAGCCCACCAGGTGAGCACAGGAGAGGCCCTGTGAGCGGCACCCACAGCTGGGGTGCTTCTCTCTAAAGGAGCACGTTTGGGGTGGACTCAACCCTCACCACCGTCAGATCCCACCAAGGCTCTGTGCTCAGGGCACCCTGAGGCTAAGGAGGGACCATGCACCTGCTCCCTGGACGAGTTTGGGAATTATTCACAGCGCGTCTCGTATGTCATTCATTTCTACTCCGTATTTTCTATACGCCTTTGTCCATTGTTGCTCTCTCCTTTACTAAAACTTTTAAAGCAATACTTCAATATATAAATTTATATTTTTTATTTCAATTATATGAACCTATTATTTAAAAATATTTAATTTTACTTCGCCTTTCATTGGGCCTTGATTTAATTTATATATGCAATGTAGACATCCATTTTTCATTAACCTCAAGTCTTCCTCCTGTACATGTTAAAAATGGAGGTTTCCTTAATGGAGTTCAGAAGTGTTTGGATGTTTCAAAGCACAACGGCCCGAGGGAAACTGACCGGGCGGCTCCCTGTGGCATGGGAAACCCGGGGGAGGTCAGCAGGGGCTACAGTGCAGCTCAGCCCTGGGCCTGGGTGGGTTCATGTCCAATCTTGTCCAATCACTGGATGATTCTAACATCTAACTAAACATCTTTTATATGAAAAAGTGCTTTAAATTGTTAATTTAGATTTAAATTAGAAGGGGGCAATTTGGTAGTGGGTTAATATGAAATAAAATGAATATACCCAAACCAGTAGCTTTCTCATGGTACTTATCTCTTGTTTTAAAAAATGTAAAGGAATCAAATACTTCACTTATAAATTGTTAAAGGTGTTGAATAATTCTTTAAATTAGAATGAATATAATTAAAAACATTTTTTTTGAGGTGGAGTTTTGCTCTTGTTGCCCAGTCTGGAGTGCAGTGGTGCGATCTTGGCTCACTGCAACCTCCATCTTCTGGTTTCAAGCACTTCTCCTGCCTCAACCTCCCAAGTAGGTAGGACTACAGGCACCCGCCACCACACCTGGCTAATTTTTGTATTTTTAGTAGAGACGGGGTTTCACCATGTTGGCCAGGCTGGTCTTGAACTCCTGACCTCGTGATCCGCCCGCCTCAGCCTCCCAAAATGCTGGGATTACAGGCCTGAGCCACTGTGCCTGGCCTGAATATAATTTTTTAAATGTCTACCCAGGACACCCACCTCTCCTTGACAGGGAGGTTATATAAGTTATACATAACCTTATATAGAATTTGTTATATAAGTTACCTCTGTTTTGATTCTCAGGAGCAGCTGAGACCCTCAGCCCACCACAAAACAAGTCCGACTCCAAGGCTGGTGAGTGAGGAGATGCTTGCGGTGATGACGCTGGGCACAGAGGGTCAGGTCCTGTCAAGGGGAGCTGGGTGTCCTGGGTAGACATTTTAAAAAATTACATTCATTCTAATTTAAAGAATTCTTCAACACCTTTAACGATTTGTAAGTATTTCATTCCTTTACATTTTTAAAATAAGAGATAACTATCCATGAGAAAGCTACTGCTTTGAGTATATTCATTGTATTTCATGCTGACTCACTACTAAATTGCTCTGTTCTAACTGCTTTTCAACGGATCTCCTCCAATTTACTAATACAACTTGTATAAACCATAAGACAATGGGAAATTTTACTTCTTTATTTCCAAATTATGTGCCAATATTTCTTACTTTAAATGTCAATATGTATGCAACTACATCTTAAATAAATGTCTGAAGCTTTACATATATACATATTTATGTGCGGTTATGTAAGATACATTTGAATATGTGTGTAAGTATATCCAAATTCATTTGATGTATGTTCATGCATATGCTTAATATATTTGATGTGGTAGGTGTTTACATGTTTGTTCCTGATCTAGATTCACCTAGATTCACCCTTCATAAAAACAAACACTGATTTATGAACCTTGAGTGACACCTCCATTTAGCATATATATATATTTGTATGTGTGTGTGAACGTGGGCACCTGTATCGCATCCTAGGTGTTACTGCCTATATGAGGAATTAGTTAACTAGAGATTAAATGGAAGATGAAACCCCAGGTGACCTGGCTGAGGCTGTGTGAAGCAGAAGCACCCCCAGACTTTCACCCCTTTGTGCTTCTGACACTGGGGAGCCCCTGAGGACCAACCTCTCATGCATGGAGCCTGGGTCCTCAGCTGCTGGATAAGTGAAACTCTCGTCTCCAGGGGAATTGGCTTATGTGCTCCTGTGTCCCTGGCTGCACAGACAGCACACAGGGCTCAGAGACTTCTGTATTCCCTTGCAGATCCTGAGCTCCCAGAGTGCAGGAAAACGCCCTCCCCAAATGCCTCAGGAGCAACGTCTGGATGTGCAGAACACAAGAAATCTGAAATAATTCAATAAGGAGACTGGAGGGAACCCAGCTACACAGGAAGGGGTTATTGAGGAGCTCCCTAGAACTCATGTCAGGAGACACAGGGGAAGATAAGAATGCGGAGCCCAGGGGAGAGGCTGGCTCAGGGCTCTTCCTCTCTGCTTTTATTCTCAGGAGCAGCTAACACCCTCAGCCCATCACAAAACAAGACGGGTGAGTGAGGAGATGCTCTCGTTTACGGCGCTGGGCACGAGGGTTGGGTCCTGTCGAGGGTAAGGAGGTGCCCTGGGTGGGCATCCAGGGGTCCTGGGTGAAGTTGATCTGCCCTGACCTCTGTGACCTCTTTGCCCACCATCCCCAGCCTCACACCCCCAGGATTACAGAGTGGAGAATCTCATCCGCATGGGCGTGGCTGGCTTGGTCCTGGTGGTCCTTGGGATTCTGCTATTTGAGGCTCGGCACAGCCAGAGAAGCCTCCGAGATGCAGCCAGGAGGTGAACAGGAGAGAGAAGAATGTACCCTTCAGAGTGGTGGAGCCTCAGGAACAGATCTGATGATGCCACGAGGTTCCGGGAGACAATTTAGGGCCGACGCTATCTGGACTGTCTGCCAATCGTTTTTAGAGGGAGGAATCAGTGTTGGATTGCAGAGACATTTTCTGGAGTGATCCATGGAGGACCATTAACATGTGATACCTTTCCTCTCTACTAATGTTGACTTCCGTTGGTTGGATCCTCTTCTTTTCCCACCCCCAGACATGAGGCTACACCCCACATGGCAGCGTTGGGTCCACACCTCTGCACACCTGTGTGCTCTGGTCCATGGTGTGTAACACAATCTTCTTTATTCCTCATTGCCACACTCCCTGGTGTGCTTTACTGAGCCTCCATCTCTTCAGTTCAGAGTTCCAAACATGCTTCAGTAACTAAATCAATGGGAGAGTATCAGATTTCAACCAGGAAAAGATAAATCCACCCTGATGCCCTGACACCCTCTCTGAACCCTATGAGCCCTTCCCTCCTTCTCAGATGCTACCTGTGCAGCTTCTCAGATCATTGTGTAACCATCACTGCCATCCTGTTTCGCACATTGTCATCACCCTACACCCATTCAGCAGCCACTCCCCATTCCCTCTTCCCTCCAGCACCTGCTAACCACGAGTGTGCTTTCTGTCTCTACGGATTTGCCTGAAACATTTCAATCTGCCTCTGACCTGTGAGCTTCTCACTTCGTGACTTCCTGCCTTTCCAGGCAGAACCAAAGTACACCATGTCAAAAGCAATGATAGGCATTTGCAGTGTGTTGGTGATCCACGAAAGGAAAATCAGGGAAGTAGGATAGAAATCCAGCTGCAGACAAGACCTCAGGTGGATGAATCTTGTCAAGCAGTTGAGCTGTTTCTTTCTACTCACCTATGACAGTCAGACAGAAGTATGCAAAATGACTGGGGCTGATTCTTTTCTGAATTGTCCCAAACAGCAAGAGGACTTGAGTCCTAGCATTAAAGAGTTCAACATGTCTAGGTCCAAGACCGCTGTTGTGTTTGAAGGATGTAAAACCCTGCTGCATAGGATAGAAGGTTTGGAGGGAGGATCCTGAGAAACATGAGGAGGGATCAAATAGTCCTGAACTTTCTAGGACAAAGGGAGTAGCTATTTACCATCTACCCTCTAGAATAAAGAAATCTTATCATTTGCCATCTACCCTCTAGAATAAAGAAATCTTATCATTGCCATCTACCATCTAGAATAAAGAAATCTTATCATTCCTCATCTACTCTCTAGAATAAAGAAATCTTATCATTCACCATCTACCCTCTAGAATAAAGAAATCTTATTAAGGACATTTTCAAAGCCTTAACAGAATGTGAATGATTTCAATATTATGTTTTACCTATACAGCGTCTTCCAAGTTCTAGTTTGGTTGTGCCAGGCCAAACATTTAAGCCAGATTTCGGCAAGATCAAGCGGGAGACTCTGGCGTCTGTCGCTGATTACCTTCCCGCCATACCCGGCCACCAGCCTTTCCCATGGACCCCCACGTGTGTCTCCTGACTCTCGGGTACGAATCCTGCGAACACACTGACCTCCGCCTTCTACATGACTGACCAGCACTATGAAATTTTCATAAATATGAATAGAAAATATACTGTCCCCACATTCCCTAAAATAAAACTGGGTCCTTGCCCATGGGCTTTTGCTGGATTATACTGAGAAAAGGCAGGTCTTAGAACACACGTTCCATAGACTCACATCTCAGAGAAGATTCGTTCCACAGGCTCAGAGGCCTGAACACACTGCTCCACTCTCGGGGCTCGGAGACACTCTGCATGTGGGTCTTCACCCCATCCGGGAGCCCTCATTCCTTCTTCCTCGGTTTTTCATACAGTGATTTTTCCCACTACTGCTGTCTACTTTCCTCTGCCAGAAATTCCTTGCTGGATCCATGGCAATCTCCTCAGGGCTCCTATTTCATAAAATGGAAATGGAATTCTTCATGTGCCTTAAAAAGGAAAATAATTATCCAAACAATATAAAACACAAACACCCATCTAGCAAAATATTTCTTAGTACATCATGAATTCAAATATATATCGCACAAAATGACTGAGGATTTTATATAGTTTGAGCAATATTGAGGTTTTCTCATAATATCTTTTTATTGTTAACCGCACACTAAATAACAATCGTGTCTGGGAATAAAATGTATAAGATAGCCTTTTAGAAAGATTTGGAGATTTTTCCTTCCTTGTCCAGTAAATACTTAACATTTTATGTGCAATGTATGCCATAAATATGGGCATTCCCCCCTTTGAGGTGTGTGTTCATTAATATACACACATATATACACCCACACACACATATATACTGTACAGTAGCATCTACACATACTATATATCCACACATAATGTATTTGCATGCAATATGTAAATATATACACACATAACACCTAGAGTAAGTGTATGTATACAATATATCAGAATATATATGTGAATTCTGTTTCCATACAAACTGTATAACATTTCTTTACACATCTACACACATATATACCGTGTGTGTATATATATAGTGCTTATGTACATAATAGGTAAATATATACACAAATTAACATATATATGTATACATACATATGATAATTTGCTTTTCTGTATACAAACCCTATAACATATGTAACTAGAAAGTTTACCATATGTATGTAATTCAGATTGAACATTAAGTTGTACACTCCTTCATTTTTTTCTTAACCTCTCAGTTCTTGGTAAATATTTCTTTGAATCGCCAAATATATATAAACTTATGTTGTATATATTTCAATAACCCATGGTTAGATGAATGAAAGTTTACAATTATTTTATCATTTTTTATACCTTCTCTCTTTTTATTTTTTTTTTAACACAGATGAGTCTCACTAGGTTGCCCAGGCTGGTCTCCTGGGCTCAAGTGATCTTCCCACCTCAGTCTCCCAAAGTGCTGGATTACAGGCGTGAGCCACCGTGCCCAGCACTTAATACCTTCATTAAAACATAAAACTGCACTTTTTCCAAAAAAGTTTTGTATTATGTTACATTTTGTGGAATATTAATATTTCCAATAGATAATTTTACCAGCATATCTTTCTTCCCTTACTGATTTTAAATTATGATTTTATATTAGATGATACTATTGTGTCTCATGCCTAATGTGTTATTGGGGGTGTTGGGCTATTTAACTCATCCTGAGTAGGTGAATTACTCTTTAATGTACAGGGTAAAAAATGAATAATTTGGAATAATTTCACGAATTTAGTTAAGTATTCAGTTATATATTTTTGAATGAGGATTCATTTATCCTCATCCTTTAGAAAAGACATGTACTCATATATGTGTGTGTGGTTACATTCATGTGTGTGTGTGTGTGTGTGCAATTTTCAAATACTTGCCTGTTTCCCACTTTTCATCACTGTGGCATCTCACATCCTACATTTTGGATTCACTGATCTGTATATATACTGTATATATCTGTTTGGGTAACATCATTTAAAATTGCTTTCCCTGAGTATGAAAACAGTAATATCTAGTAACTTGCAGCTCAGAACATGCTTTATTTTTCCTCCCACTCTCTCTATCAAAATAGATGAAAACATTTCTGTATTAATTAAAGGGTAAGATATAACACCTGGAAGAGAAAGCACATCTGATGATTGAGGGATCCACCCTCCAATCCCTCCTCAGCCCTCACACAGAGGAAGCCCAACCTGAGGGGCTTCACAGGTCCGCCTTGCCCTGAGCCTTCTTCTGCTTAGGAATTGGTCCCCTGCTGACCCCTTTACCTTTTAGGTATTCACTTGAGTAAGCATAGAATTCCTCACTTGCAGTTAATCCCTTGAGAGTACTTTTTCAACATTTCCTTGCCTTTCATTTTTCTGTTGGGAAGTCAGATCTCAATGATCATGCTATTCTACTGACATGTTGAGTTGAAAATCACAGGACACAAAAATGCATTTTAAACTATACAATTTATGCTAGACAATTTCAATCTAGCATATATACTTTTTAATCTACTTCTGGTATTTTTCAGTTTATCTTGGTAGGTCAAGACTTACATTTCATGTTTAAATGTATGCATCTTAGCACTTAATTAGTCTTTCGTCATCTCTGTCAAATGTTCAACTCTTTAAATCGTGAGCTGTTGCCAGATATCATTCTCCCTTCTTTCCTTCTGACACGTACAATAGATATGAGGTTCTCCCTCCTCACAATATTCCCCCAAATATGGTGAATTTTCACTTTTGGTGTCTCCACAGTGCATTCTGGAAAATTCTCTCAATTTTGTTTTCCAATTTAATAAATGTCTCTTCAGCTGTATCTTGACCTTGATAGAATAAATATTTTGGGTGTGCTTCTTCAACTGAATTTTCGCCTCTAGGATTTCTAACTCATTTCTCTGATGCTCATTTTTTGCCAGTGTAATCCATATTCTTGTCTCTAAAATTTAATTTCTTCTTATATTTTTTTCAGATATTTAAACATGTTTAATTGAAAAGGGGTCTCATGTGTTCCTAGTATCCTATTTCTTTGCACATAATAATCCTTATCAACAAGTATGTAGACTGATGATCACAGCACTTTTTATCATCAGAAGGACGACTCTTGGTTGTCTATTTTTGTTGGACACTCACCTCCCACACTCCTGAGCTACCATGGAGGGATCCTCTCAAGGCTGTTTTTAGTAATCCAGGTCTGAAAATGGGGGATTGTTCCAGCTAGTCATGACACGTGGCATTCGTTTCCCAAACATAGTGTCTGCTCAGGTTGCTCCCAGAAGGAAAAAAATCCATGTGAAATTCACACTCACGGCCAGGCACGGTGGCTCATGCTTGTAATCCCAGCACTTTGGGAGGTCAAAGTGGGCGGATCACTTGATGCCAGGAGTTCAAGACCAGCCTGGCCAACATGACAAACCCCCGTCTCTACTACAAATACAAAAAAATTAGCCAGGCATGGTGGCAGGCGCCTGTAATCGCAGCTACTCGGAAGGCTGAAGCAGGAGAATCACTTGATCAGGAGAATCAGGCAGGAGAATCACTTGGGAGGTGGAGGTTACAGTGAGTGCAGATCGTGCCACTGCACTCTAGCCTGGGCAACAAAAGCAAAACTCTGTCTCAAAAAAAAAAGAAACTCATACCCACACATGATACAGATGCCCATGTGTAAGAACTCTGCAGTGAATGAATTTGTTTCACACACACCCAGGGGAGTTGGCTCAGTGGTGGCCATGGCCCTGGGTCAGTAAACAGACATATTCCATCACAGCTTTCAGCCTTGCCCAGAGCCCTGGCCCTTCTCTGCCTGTGAGGACCCAGGGCCCCTTTTCTGTTCTGCACAGAAATGGAAACTTCCTCCCTAATGACCCCTAATGGCACCAGACACAGATGCCCTCTCTGTTTCACGCGTATCCTTCTCCTTCTGACGAGCTCTCATTTCCCATTTTCTGCACATGACTGTGATAACCGGGGTGTTGATGAAATATTATGAGAAGTATCTCTCAAGGGCAGGAACAAAGGGGCTCTCCTTAGTGGAAACATCAATCTCAGGCCTTGAAAGTGGGCGCCAGCATCCCCTCATGTCCCCACACCTCCTGTCTTCACCCGCTCTGGAAACTACCCATGGCTGAGCCCCCTGCATCCCCCAGGCTCCAATGACCCAGCTCCTCTGTGATAAATGGGGTTCATGACAGGCTCCAAATGAGGAAACCAAGGCTCAGAGATGGGAGGTTACTGCCCAAGGTCACACAGGCAGGGGGTGACACATGAATATTTAAATAAAGACAAGATTTCCCCTCAAATCAGAGTGCTAGCCCCACGTATTGTCCCAAAACCTTGAACACAGGAGCGCAGGATGGGAACAGGAGTGTCTGAAAGAAGATGGGGGCACCAAGAAGGCAGAGTCAGGTCAATTTTGTTTCCAGGGAGATGGGGGTGGATGCTGTTGTGATGAGTGAATGAGAAGTTCGTGAAGGGAACGTTTTTGCATAAAGAAAACCCACACTCCAGTTCTGGGAAAAGGGTCATGATTCCTTCCCTTGTGTCTGTATATTTCCCCTTTCTGTTCACCGCCACAATAAAGCTCAACTGGAACTGCACAGCCAGATGTGAGATGAGTCTCTGCTGATGTGAGTCTGCCCTGCAGCCTGAATTCGCATCTTCCCTGAAGCTTCCCCAGGACTGGTGAGAAGACTGGCCGTGGTAGGTTCCTCACAAGGGTGTGTTTGTGGGTGACCTGAAGGAGAGAGTGAGACCCCATGGCGAGGCTCTGAGAGGAAGGAAGAACCCTCCGTCACTTTGACCTGGAAGGGACCAACTCAGGAAGGCACCACATCCATTTGCAGCTACGTCCTGGCCCTTAATGAGATGAGGACAGGCCAGGCAGACAGTGAAAGGAGATCAGGAGAGATGCCATGTGTGTCTGAAATATCAACAGAAAGCCTGGTGCCTGTCTCAGGCCAAGCCCTAGGAAAACAAGAGCTAGGCTCGTGGCGGGGTCCGGGACAGTACACTACCCGTGAAGATGCTGGTGGGAGAATCCTGTAAGGGAGAGAACCCTTCCTTTGTGTGTGTGTTCTGTGGACACCATGGTCTTATTCACCCACACGGACGAGGCCAGTAGGAGGAGACATCATGACTCTCACCCACATGGCCATGGTCCACTTCACTGAGATTTGACGAGGGGAATGGGAGATTCTAGCATGAGAGGGATCCTGCCCCACAGGTAGGCCCCGGTCCAGTAGGAGACCCCAGGGGATTAGGGAGGATCTCAGGAAGGAGAGGACCTGCCCAGGCTTCAGGGGCAAATCTCTCACTGGGAACTCTCTTCCAGGGCTGAGCCTGGGCCCCAGGAGCTGCATGCAGGCAGGTGAGTCTGTCCCCAGCTGTCCCAGGTCCCTCCTCCTTACCGGGGACAGGGGCCCACCCCTGGGCAGCTGGGGCTGGAGAACAGCAACTCTGGGCTGACTGAGGGGGATCATGGGGGATCTTGGGCTGAAAGCTGGGATCCGAGGGGTGGTAAATGATATAGGACCCAGTCTCTGATTTCATTCCAGGGACCCTCCCTAAACCCATGCTCAGGGCTGAACCAGACTCTGTAATAACCTAGGGGAGGCCCGTGGCCCTCTGGTGTCAGGAGACCCTAGAGGCTCAGGAGTGTGGTCTGGATAAAGAGGAGAGCGCAGTGCTCAGAAGCACACAGAGCTGGCTGAAGCCCAGGACAGGGTGAGTCCTCCATCTCACTCAGGACAAAGCACCATGCAGGGGGATATTGCTGTAAGTATTTCAGCCCTGCTGGCAGGTGAGCACTCAGAGACCCCCTGGAGCTGGTGGTAACAGTGAGGGGACACTCAGGGGCCCCAGCCACAGCCTCTGCCCTCAGGAAGGGGGTCTGCTCTTCGGGGCATCTTGCCTCTCAGAGCCCAGGCCTGGGGGATGATGTGGGAGGTGTGAGCCCCATTTAACACGGTGCCTCCTTCTCTCCTAGAATTCCACTAATAAAGGTCCTATTTGACAGTTCCAACATTGGAAATAAGAGTTCCGACTTCCGCCAGGCACAGTGGCTCACACCTGTAGTCCCAGCACTTTGGGAGGCCGAGGCAGGCAGATCACTTGAGGTCAGAAGTTCAAAAGCAGCCTGGCCAACATGACAATAACCCGTCTCTACTGAAAATACAAAAATTAGTTGGGCGTGTGGTATGCGCCTGTAATGCCAGCTACTGGGGAGGGTTCACTTGAACCCACTTAGCACCTGGGAAGCCAGAGCACGGGCTTGGCTGACCCAGCCCGCACCTGGCTCTGCCCATACCCCCACCCTGGTAGGTTAACACAAAGGACAGAGACTTTCGGGAGCTCTATGGCCTCGCCCTTTGCCTGAGACACCGGACAGCCTCCCTTGAGTAGTATAAGGAAGGCAAAAAGCCCATGAAGACCAACACAGCAAAATTCATAATTGCAAAGATGTGGAGCGCTTTTGCAACCGCTGCCTCTGGGCTGGAGGCAGACTGCCACAGTGCAGGACAGCACCCGCAGGCTCAATAACACGGCACCCAGGAAGGAGAACACGCATGCATGCATGTCCTCAGCTGTCACCATTGCCAGCAACCCCCTGAATAACCAAGAGGTCTTGAGTCTGTTCACACGGCTGGTTCATTACTAATGCTGGTGTTTGAGAAAGCCAAAACCCTAAGGCTATTTATAACTGAGGAAATCTCACAGAGTGTACCTCACTCTTGCAAACCTCACCCGCCTGCCCGCTCCCTCGCCCCACCTCAGCCTCCCCTGAGCCACTTCGCTTGCACTCGCTCGCCCGCAGCCACTGCCCCCAGGGCTTTGCCAGCATTATGTACTCCCGAGAGGACCTTCTCTCCCCTCCCCAACAGCATGCGTGTGCACACGCACCTCGCCGTGCCACAGCTGCCGGTGTGAGTTCACCCACTCACCCAATGACCCCTGAGCACTGGGACTGCTGTCAGAGCATTCGTGGGTACAGAGATTGCCTGTCCAGTGTCCACCTGCCCTCCACCCTCCCCAAGCCAACACTACCACCGGCGTGATCACACACAGGAAGACCAGCGGATCCACCCTCACCGCAAGCAGCAGCTGCCGCCAGCGTGGAAGTACACACAGAGGGTGTACACAGTCCTGTAAGGCCAGAGCCCCGCCAACGTGCTAACACCACTACTGGTGCAAATGTGCACACGAACGCCTGCGGGGCTCCCACCCACCCCACCCAGCCTTGCTGACACCACTGCATTGAACACCGACATGGAAGCCAGCACCCCTGCACCCACCAGCATCCCACTGCAGCCAACAAATGTGTACGTCCCAGAGGAAAAGACATCATTACATCAGAAACACACTTGCATACAAATGTTGATTGCAGCAAAATTCATAACTGCAAAGATGTGGAATCGACCTAAGTGTCCATCAGCCAATGAGTGAATGTGGTACATATACACAAGAAAATACTATTGAGCCATTGAACAAAATGAAATAATGTCTTTTGCAGCAACTTGGATGAAGCTGGGGGCCGTGACACTAACTGAACTAACTCAGCAAATGGAAAGCCAAATACCATACGCTCTCACTTTATAAGTGGGAGCTAAGTTATGGGTAATCAAAGACATGTAAAGGGGTGTAATGAACATTGGAGACCCAGAAGGGAGAAAGGGGGTGGAGAGTGGGTAATGAAATACTACGTACCAAGTACAATGTACACCACTTGGGTGATGAGTGTGTTAAAATCTCAGGCTTCACCACTATACAATTCATTCATACAACTAGAAGCAACTTGTACCCCAAAAGCTATTGAAAGAAAATACATTTTTTTTTAAAAAAAACTATAATACAAGGCTACACTAACCAAAACATGATGGTACTGGTACAAAAACAGACACGTAGACCAATGAAACAGAATAAAGCCACACACCTACAACCATCTGATATTTAACAAAGCCAACAAACATAGGCAACGGGGAAAAGACTCCCTATTCAAAAAATAATCCTGTGATAACTGGCGAGCCATATGCAAAAGAATGAAACTGGACAGACCCCTACATATCACCATATACAAAAATTAAATCAAGACAGATTAAATATTTTAATGTAAGATTTCAATGTATACGAATCCTAGAAGAAAACATGGTGAAATCGCGTCTCTAATAAAAATACAAAAAAGAAAAAAAAATAGCCTGGCATGGTGACAGGTGCCTGTAATCCCAACTACTTGGGAGGCTGAGGCAGGAGAATCGCTTGAACCTGGGGGGCAAAGTTGCAGTGAGCCGAGATCGCGCCACTGCACTCCAGCCTCGGCAGCAGAGCCAGACTCTGTCTCAAAGAAAAAAAAAAAAGGAAATATCTTCCTTAATACAGGCATTGGGAAAGTGTTTACAGCTAAGTCCTCAAAAGCAATTAAACGAAAACAAAAATTGATGAGTGGGACCTAATAAACCTACAGATCCAGCAAAGGTCTAATATCCAGAATCTGTAAGCAACTTACACAAATCAACAGGCACAAAACAAACAGCCCCATTAAAAAGGGGGCAAAGGACGTGAACAGACACTTTTCTAAAGAAGACACACATGTGTCCAAGAAGCATATGAAAAAACTTCAATATGACTAATCCTTAGGGAGATGCAAATTAAAACTATAATGACATACCTACGCCACTCAGAATAGTTATTATTAAAAAGTCAAAAAATAACAGATGCTGGTAAGGCTGCAAAGAAAACGAAACAAGTGTTGGTGAGAACATAAATTAGTTCATCCACTGTGCACAGCAGTTGGGAGATTTCTCAAAGAACTAAGGTGAACTACCATTCAGCCTAGCAAACCCATTCGTAGGTATATGCCCAAAGGAAAATAAATTATTCTACCAAAAAGGCAGATGCACCTATATGTTCATCGCAGCACCATTCACAATAACGAAGATGTGGAATAAACCCTGGTGTCCATCCAACAATGGATTGGATATATGGACCATAGAATACTACACAGCAATGAAAATGAAAATCATGTCCTTTGCAGCAGCAAGGATGGAGCTAGAGGTCATTAGCCTAAGTGATGTAATGTGGAAACAGAAAGCCAAACAGAGCACGTTCTCGTAAACAGGATCTAAACACTGGACACATGTGGACATAGATAAGTGTCCGTTCATGTCCTTTGCACGCTTTTTAATGGGGCTGTTTGTTTGTTGCTTGCTGATTTGTGTAAGTTGCTTCTAGATTCTGAATATTAGGCCTTCACTGTAGGTTAGTGAGGTCCCACTCATCAATTTTTGTTTTTGTTTAATTGCTTTCAAGGACTGAGCTGTAAACATTTTGTCAATGCCTATAACAACAGGATGTTTCCTGTGATTTTTTTTTCTTTGAGACAGAATCTGGCTCTGGCACTGGAGACACTTAGAGTGGGGAGGGAGGGAGGAGGGCAAGGGCTGAAAAACTGCCTGTTGGGTGCTATGCTCACTGCCTGGGTTTGCAGATTCATTCATTCTCCAAACCTCAGCATCACGCAATATACCTTTCTAGCAAACTTATGTTATGTGCTCCCCCCATTCTAAAATAAAGGTTGACAATAATAATAATAATATGGAACTAAAAATTAATAGGCATGCATCTTAGCAATATAAACTCAAGTACAAAATGGAAGAGGCCCACGTTTTAGAGATTTTGAAATTTAAAACAACTATAAATGTGGTTCTATATATAGGTGTGTAGGGACAACTGGGCTTCATCTGTAAGAACTATAGGTGGCAAGTGGAGACTCCTTACTGGCCTGAGAGGAAGGAGAGAACCCTGAGTCTTGATGTCTGAGGAGAAGTATGTGTTTCTGTTCCATTCTTGGTCAGAAAAAGGTGTTAGAAAGAAGAATCTTGGTTCCCTGTCTCTTTTCTCATGCCAGATAATTGTAATAGTAACTATACATGTGTGTACATATGTGTATATATAATTTGTCTTTATTAAAGCTCACATCTCCCAAGTATCACACAAAACCCTTTTTGTCTTTTTTTCTACACCCCATGGAGAAGTAAAAATAGGATGTGATACTCCAATATCACTCAGTTTTCTAAAATAAGTAGGTTGCAATTTCCCATGAAATGAAACTATTCCTAGTTCACATTGAGAAAGTACCAGATTCAGTTTCTCATAGGACCAACAATTGTCTGGACCAAGGGAAATTACAAGTGGTCCGGTCTTACATTTTTCTCCAGCTACCTGTGATGATCTGTAAGAGTTTGTGGTTGCAGGTAAAAAAGTATATCACTCAAGGCAGGGTGCAGTGGCTCATGCCTGTAATCCCAGCACTTTGGGAGGCAGAGGCCAGCAGATTACATGAAGTCTGGAGTTTGAGTCCAGACTGGCCAACATGACAAGACCTCATTTCTACTAAAAATACAAAAATTAGCCGGGCATGGTGGCAAGCACCTGTAATCCCAGCTACTCGGGAGGCTGAGGCAGGAGAATCGCTTGAACCTGGGAGGTAGGAGGTTGCAGTGAGCCGAGACTGCCCCACTGCACTCCCAGCCTGGGCGACAGCGCGAGACTGCGTCTCAAAAAAAAAAAAAAAAAATTGTGTATCACTCAAACTGACACCTTCATGGATCTTAGAACCTTGATCATGTTCCCATGAGAATTCCATTCATTCCATTCAGGAAGATCTAACTTTCCTAAATATATATGCATCCAACACAGCAGCACCCAGATTCATAAAAGAAATTTGTAAAGACCTTCAAAGAGACTGAGACTCCCAAGCAATAATAGTGGGAGACTTTAATACCCCACTTACAATAGCAGACAGATCATCAAGACAGAAAATTGACTAAGATAATCAGGACCTGAACTCAGCACGATAGATATCTACAGAACTCTCCACGCCCCCAAACCAGAATTTACATTCTTCTCATCACCACGTGGCACATGCTCTAAATTCAATCACATAATTGGAAGCAAAACACTCCTCAGCAAATTCAGTTTGTGACAACTGAAATCAGCACGAACCACTCTCCGACCATAGCATAATCAAATTAGAAATTGAGACTAAGAAACTCACTCAAAATCATACAATTACATGGAAATTAAATAACCTGCTCCTGAATGACATCAGGGTAAATAATGAAATTAAGGCAGAAATTAAGAAGTTATTACAAACTAATGAGAGCAAAGATACAACATACCAGAATCTCCAGGACACAGCTAAGGGAGTGTTAAGAGGAAAATGTATAGCACTAAATGTCCACATCACATTAGTTGTGATGACCTAACATCACAACTAAAAGAATCAGAGAACGAAGAGCAAACAAACCCCAAAGCTAGTAGAACACAAGAAAGAACCAAAATCTGAGCTGAACTGAAGGAGATGGGGACAAACACACAAAAAATCTTTCAAAAGATCAGCAAATCCAGGAGCTGGTTTTTTGAAAAAATTAATAAAATAGACTACTAGCTAGACTAATTGAAAAAAGAGAAGACTCGAATAAACACAATCACGAATGACATGGGGAATATTACCATTGACCCCAGAGAAATACAAACAACCATCAGAGAATATAATGAACACCTGTATGTACATAAACTAGAAAATCTAAAAGAAATGGGTAAATTCTCAGACACGTGCACCCTCCCAAGACTGAACCAGGAAGAGACTGAATTCCTCAACAGACCAATAGTGAGCCTGAAATTGGTTCAACATACACAAATCAATAAACAGATTCATCGCATAAACAGAACTAAAACAAAACACCACATGATTATATTAATGATGCAGAAAAGCCTTCTGATAAAATTTAACATCACTTCTTGTTAGAAACTCTAATTAAACTAGGTATTGAAGGAACATACTTCAAAATAATAAGAGCCATTTATGACAAGCCCACAGCCAACATCATGCTGAATGGGCAAAAGCTGAAAGCAATCCACTTGAAAACTGGCACAAGAATGCCCTCTCTCACCACTCCTATTCAACAGTATTGGAAATACTAGGCAGGGCAATCGGGCAAGAGAAAAAAATAAGGCGTATTCAAATAGGAAGAGAGGAAGTCAAACTATCTTTGCTGCAGATGACATGATCCTATATCTAGAAAACATCATAGTCTCAATCCAAAAGCTTCTTAAGCTGATAACATCAGCAAAGACTCAAGATACGAAATAAATGTGCAAAAATCACTAGCATTTATATACCAATAACAGTCAAGTTGAGAGCCAAATCAGGAATGCAATCCCATTTACAGTTTACACACACACATACACAAACACACACACACAATACCTAGGAATACAGCTAACTAGGAAGGTGAACAATTTCCTCAAGGAGAACTATAAAACACTGCTCAAAAAATTAGAGATGAAACAAACAAATGGAAAAACATTCCGTGATCATGAATAGGAAGAATCAATATCTTAAAAATGGCCATAGTGCTCAAAGCCATTTAGAGATTCAGTACTCTTTGTATTGAGCTATCATTGAGATTCTTCACAGAACTAGAAAAATCATATGGAACCAAAAATTTAAAATTTAAAAATTCATATGGAACCCAAAAAGAGCTCAAATAGTCAAGGCAAGCCTAAGCAAAAACAAAAACAGAAAACCAAAGCTGGAGGCATTATGTTACCTGACTTCAAACTATACTGCAGGGCTACAGTAACCAAAACAGCATGGTACTGGTACAAAAACAAACACATAGACCAATGGAACAGAATAGAAAACCCAGAAATAATACCACACACCTACAACTATCTGATCTTTAGGAAACCTGACAAAAAAAAGCAATGGGGAAAGGATTCCCTATTCAACAAACAGTGCTGGGATAACTGGCTAGCCATATGCAGACAATTGAAACTGGACCCCTTCCTTACACCATATACAAAAAAATTAACTCAAGATGGATTGATTGATGGATGTAAAACCTAAAACTATAAAAACCTGGAAGACAACCTAGACAATACATTCAGGACACAGGCACAAGCAAAGATTTTATGACTAAAATGCCAGAAGAAATTGCAACAAAAGCAAAAATTGACAAATGAGATCTAATTAAACCAAAGGGTTTCTGCACTGCAAAAGAAACTGTAAACAGAGTAAACTGGCAATCTACAGACTGGGAGAAAGTTTTTGCAAACTATGCATCTAACAAAGGTCTACTCTCCAGTATCTTTAAGGAACTTAAACAAATTTACAAGAAGAAAACAAACAACCACATTAAAATGTGGGCAAAGGACATGAACAGATGCTTTTCAAAAGAAGACATACATGCGGCCAACAATCATATAAAAAAAGCTCAACATCACGGATCATGAGAGAAATGCAAATCAAAACCACAATGAGATACCATCTGATACCTGTCAGAATGGCTATTATTAAAAAGTCAAGGGACACGTGTTCTCAGGACCTCCTGAGGGCTGATCACTCATACTTGGCTCAAAAAAATCTCTTTTAATATATTACAGAGTTTGACTCTTTTTGTCCACAATAATTTGGTGCCTGAACACGTGAGGCCTCAGATAAGACTCAGGACCCCAAAGGAGTTGTCTCGACCTGCAGCTAAGTTACCAGCAGGGACCCACTGAAAGCCTCTAGGATTTTGAGCTTCTTCTTTGCCGGAAGTGGTAAGTCCTCCTGAGTCCCAACCTCCCTTTGGTTGACGGCCCTTTATTTATTCTGAGCTACTATTTCTTTTTCTTTCTAGGAAGTTGTTGTTTAAGGATCCTACTTCTAGTTGGGAGATACATTCTAAAGGGTCTTCTCCATTGCTTTTCTCCCCAAATTAATCTCGATTTGGCTTGTCTGTTCACATTTGCATGAGGAACTGAACTGCTGTTTTCATAGGGAAACAAGAGACTGTTTCCTCAGCTTAAAAAAGAAAGGGCATTTTGCTCTTCCCAGCCGAAATGTGGGAAATGATGAGGGGGGCTTGTGGGAGTGTCTTGTGGGGGGTGGACCCCACCAGGATGTGAGTGGCCGGCAGGGAACACTCAACAAAATGAGCTTTAAAAAGGTTTGTCCAGGAAGCACGGATGGGAGCTGGTCACTGTGCATTTTGAGCTCTCCTGGAAGTGCTTAGACCATCGGAGAGAGAAACTGAGACACATGAGAGGGGAGAAATGACTCAGTGGTGAGACCCTGTGGAGTCCCACCCACAACCAGCACACCGTGACCCACTGCACAAACCTCTAGGCCACAGCTCACTTCCTCCTTTAAGAAGAGAAGAGAAAAGAAAGGAGAGGAGAGGGGGAAGAGAAAAAAGAAAAGAAAAAGTGGGAAACAAATAATCTAAGAATGAGGAGAAAGCAAGAAGAATGACCCCCTTGTGGGCACTCCATTGGTTTTATGGTGCCTCTACTTGCTGGAGTTTGTGTAAAACAAAAATGTTACGGTCTTTGTGCACATTTACATCAAGGTAAGAGAGCCCTAATGGCGGTTTGCACACTATAGACTTCCTAAATTCTCTCTTTCTCTATTTTCTTTTCTGCCTGCTTTACATCTGCTGTTATCTTTCTACTGAGATAAAAACCACTGTTTAGATCCAAATTTTTTTTGCAAGCTAGTAAATTTATATTAATATCTCATGGCTAGAGTCTTGAAGTAAAAGCTACAGGATGTCTGTGTGTGTGTGTGTGTGTGTGTGGTGTGTTTAAAAGCCTTTATGATCGATTTCTATAATTTTATGATTAATTGGCAATGAACCCATTTTAATTTCCCTCTAACACACCAGACTTCCTCTGTACTTTGAGATGTAGGTTTTGCTATGTGATTTTTTCTCCTAAAAATTGTTTCCTGTAATATGGAAATTTAGGGCTATTTAGCTGACAACTGCCTGGGGTAAGGAAACAGGTTATGAAGAGTTTGAAAGGGTTGGGTGCGGTGGCTCACACTTGTATTCCCAGCACTTTGGGAAGCTGAGGTAGGTGACTCATGTGAGATCAGGAGTTCAAGACGAGCCTGGCCAGCATGGTGAATCCCCATCTCTACTAAAAATGCAAAACGTAGCCAGGCAGTAGTGGCACACTCCTGTAATCCCAGCTGCTTGGGAGACTGAGACAGGAGAATCGCTTGAGCATGGGAGATGGAGGTTGCAGTGAGCCAAGATCGTGCCACTGCATTCCAGTCTGGGTGACGGTGTGAGATCCTGCCTCAAAAAGAAAAAAAAAGAAAAAGAAAAAAAAAAGTTTGGAAGTTTGAGATAGGGAAAAAAAAGAGGTTTTTTGAATCTATAAGATGTACTTCTATCAGCATGCCTAATGCGTCCATGAATCTGTGTGTGGTGTACATAATGTTTCACTACTAAAAATATACAAGAGCTCTAATTAATTGGCTTAAAGAAAATAAAAGTGCTTAAATCAAATACTTTATCAGAACAAGATGCTTCTTCAAGTTCACCTGACTTAAGTAAAATCTTTAATAAATAAGCTGGCTTTAAAATTATGGGTAAAATAAGATTAGAAATGTCTTAAGAATCATTAGCGTTTTCATTTGCATTTATTGCACAAGTGGTTTTGTGCTTATCCCTGCAGAATAGTATGAGATTTGCCATAAGGGTTATAAAACTATAAACCTGGCTGGGCATGGTGGCTCACACTTGTAAGCCCAGCACTTTGGGAGGCCGAATCTGGTGGATCACCTGAGTTTGGGAGTTCAAGAGCAGCCTGACACACACAAAAGAAAATTATAAACCCAGCCCAAAACAGAATGATCTTTGCTTGTATAATTTTTAACAAATAAGCCATGTAATATTGTTGGTTAAATGAAAACAGCAAACTACTGAGATATTGGTTAAAAAAAAAACTTTATATTTAACCATAAGTTCCCTTACTTAGGTAAACATCTGAAATTCATAGTTTATAACATTGGTTAACAGGGAATTAACTTTAAGTGATGACTGTCACAGTGTTCATAAATAATCTAGGTAAACTATTAAATAAATTTATCAGGTAAATGCAATGGAATAAATGCCTGTAAACAAACTTGTCACATAATTTACAATCTAAAGTTATATTAAATAATAGATATTAATTGACTAGCTGGGTAATTTATAATTTGAAAATTATAGGAAAACATTTTTTAAAAAACAATTCTTATTAAAAGATAAATATCTGTGTTTAATTCAAAGCTTTTTTAAAAGTTATGTATAAAACAAGATAAATGGAACCAGGAAATAAGAGATGTAAAGACAGTTATAAATATAAAGAGGAATTTTGGTAAAAAAGATGAAAAGGAAAGTAATTTTACACAAGAAAGTGTCTTATGTAGTGAATTTTTGTCCTGAAATAAAATAACTGATAGTTCAAGAAAGAGGGATATTTAGGACAAAACAGGCAGTTTAAGCATGTTGTAAGTGGTCTCTGTAAGTCACAATAAGACTTTTTTTAAAAAAAGAAAGGTTGTGTAATGTAGTTGGTTATGACTAAGAAATAAATTATAATAGTCATTCTACAGATGGGTCTTTGATATTTAAAAAACACACACTAATACAAAACTAAATAATTGGTTAAAACAAGGTTTTACTAAAATATTAACTTATTCTTAATGCAAAATTTTTAAAATTTTTGAATTCTATAATCTGTCTTTTTGAAATTCTTCCGATGAATATATCAAAGTTCGGCTCTTTCTCTTTTGAAAGGCCTTGGATGATAGCTCTCTCCTTCACCTTGTGTTGGCTTCTGTAACTTTTATTAATTATCTAAAGTAAGAGGAATTTTTATTTAAAAACAGAAAAATGAAATGTCTTTTAGACCTGCTGTTTTTATTCTGTATGCCTGTTATATCTCTATCTTCATATGTGTTATCTGGAAGTGATATTTCACTACCAAACGACATGAAACAGCTCATCAATTGTGTTTTTTTTTTAAAAAAGTAAGTGCTTATCAGATTGGCAGATGCTAGCTCCAATGCTTTTGAATTCTCAAAACTTTAATATTTAGTAAAATTAATTTGGTAAATTTAATCTTAAAACTCCAGTAATTTACAATCTTAGAGCTATGTTATGTTAAACGTTGTTTTTTTTTTCACTTGAAATTTGGGTTACTAAATTTAAATAGTAGGAGCATAAAATGTTTTTGGTGACGCATATAAAACACAAGGATATGGGTTTTGCAAAAAAATGTAGGTTTTTTTCTAGTTAAGAAACTATTTAAGAGTTGCTTTAAAATGAAGAAAAAATTACAGAGATAAAACTAAATAAAAAGAACGATTTAGCTAGGACAACAAAAGTTAACTCTGAGACCTGTGATTACCAAGAAGATAGTTGATATAGAAGAAGGGGAAAAACAAGTAACTATTAAAACCAGAGGGTATAATGCAAAGGAATTGTTCCACTTTTTAGATTGTTATCATCAATTTCTTAAAAATAATCTATGTAGTAGATTGTAAAAAATAACCACTTTAAGGGCCAAATTCTTAATTTTTTTCTTTTCTTTTTTTTTTTTTTTTTGAGACAGAGTCTCGCTCTGTTGCCCAGGCTGGATGGAGTGCAGTGGCGCGATTTCAGCTCACTGCAAGCTTCGCCTCCCGGGTTCACGCCCACATTCTTAATTTTAAATGCTTCAGAATTTAAGAGCTTGTTTGGGTTGACGCAGGACCCATAGCTCACTATTAAACAATCACTAATGAGTATATGTGATCCAAATGCACAGGAGATTATTCCAGAGAGAACGACCAGCTTAGTGGACCAGACAAACGCCACTGAAAGGTCTGTTGGCCCTGAGAAGGGGACTAGCCAACTCTCCCTATAAAACATCAAGTGCAGCACCCCAGATGAAGCAGTGAATGTGCTTTGTATGCGAGCCAGGTGGGGCTGGCGTATGAAGCATATGAACCAAGTAACTATTAAAACCAATCAACCATTGGTGGACACTTAGTTTGGTTTCATGTCTATGCTGTTGTGAATAGTGCTGCAACAAACATAATGAGTGCAGTTGTCTTATTTATTTATTTATTATTTTTTTATTTTTTGAGATGGAGTTTCATTCTTGTTGCCCAGGCTGGAGTGCAATGGTGTCACCTCTGCTCACTGCAACCTCCAGCTCTGATTCTCTTGCCTTAGCCTTCCAAGTAGCTGGGATTACAGGTGCTCGCCACCACACCTAGCTAATTTTTTGTATTTTTAGTAGAGACAGGGTTTCACCATGTTGCCCAGGCTGGTCTCAAACTCCCAACCTCAGGTGATCTGCCTGTCTTGGCCTCCCAAAGTGCTGGGATTACAGGCGTGAGCCACCACACTCGACCCAATTGTCTTTTTAATATAATGACTTTTCCTTTGGCTGGATACCATGTAATGGGATTGCTAAGTGAAATGGTAGTTCTATTTTTAGTTCTTTGAGATAGCTCCATATTATTTTCCATAGAAGATAAACTCATTTACATTCCTACCAACCATGTATCTTGCTAACATCTGTTGGTTCTGACTTCTTAAAAGTAGCCATTTTGACTGGTGTTGATACCCAGTGTGGTTTTAAGTTGAATTTCTCTGATGATTAATGATGTTGAGCATTTTTTAATGTGTTTGTTGGCCACTTATATTTCTCGTTTTGAGAAATGTCTGTTGATGGTCTTTACTCAGTTTTCCATAAAGTTGTTTGTGGTTTTTTTTTTTTCATGTTGAATTCTTCGACTTCCTTGCAGATTCTGGACATTAGTCTTTTGTTGGAGGCATAATTTGCAAATATTTTCCTCCGTTGTGTAGGTTGTCTGTTCATTCTGTTGATTGTTTCTTTTGCTGTGCAGTAGCTTTTAATTTTAATCGTGTCTCATTTGTCTATTTGGGTTTTTGTTGCGTTTTAAAGGGTCTTTACCATAAGTTCTTTGCCTGGACCAATGTTCAGAAGAATTTTTCCTTTTGTTTTAGGATTTACATAGTTTCAGGTCTCACATTGAGGTCTTTAATTCATCTTGCGTTAATTTTTGTAGATGGTGGGAGATAAAGGTCCAGTTTTATTCTTTTGCATATGGCTACCCAGTTTTTCCAGCATCCTTTATTGAATAGGGTGTCCTTTCCCCATTGTTTACTTTGTTGACTTTAGCAAAGCTCAGTATGTTGTAGGCATGTATCTTTATTTCTAGTCTCTCTATTCTGTTCCCTTGACGTCTGTGTATATTTTTGTACTAGTAAATGCTGTCTTAGTTACTATGGCCTTATAGTATAACTTGAAATCAGGCAATGTGATGCCTCCTGTTTTGTTCTTTTTGCATAGAATTGTTTTAGCTGTTCAGGCTGGTTTGTGGTTCCAAATGAATTTAAAAATTGCTTTTTCTCTATTTCTGTTAAAGAAATTACATTTGTAATTTGATAGGAATTGTGTTGAATCTGTAGTGTGCTTTGGGCAATATGGCTATTTTAACAATATTGATTCTTCCCATTTGTGAGCAAGGAATATTTTTCTATTTGGTTGTGTTGCCTACAATTCCTTTCATCAGCATTTTGTCATTCTCTGTGTCGAGGTCTTTCACCTCCTTGGTTAAATATACTCCTCAGTGTGTGATTGTGTTTGTGTGTTCTTAATTTGGTTCTCAGCTTGAATGGTATTGATGTATAGAAAAGCTACTGATTTTTGTAGCTTGATTTTTTATCCAGAGACTTTACTGAAGTCACTTATCAAGTCTACGAGTCTTCTAGAAGAATCTTCAGGGTTTTCTAGGTACATGTTCGTGTCATCAGCACACACAGATAATTTCACTTTCTCTTTCCCAATGTGGATGCACTTTCTTTCTTTCTGTTGCCTGATTGCTCTGGCTAGTACTTCCAGTACTGTGTTGAATAGGAGTGGTGAGAGTGGACATCCTTGTCTTGTTCCATTTCTTGGGAAAATGCTTTCACTTCTCCCCATTCAATTTTAATGTTGGCTGTGGGTTTGTCATATAAGGCTCTTATTATTTTGGGGTATGTTTCTTTCATGCCTAGTCTGTTGAGGGATTTTATCGTGAAGGGATATTGGACTTTCTTGAATGCTTTATCTGCATCTATTGAGATGATCATATGCTTTTTGTTCTTAGTTTATGTCATAAGTCACCTTTATTGACTTTGCATATATTGAGCCATCCTTTCATCTCTGGAATCAAGCCAACTTGATCATGATGAATTATGTGTTGATACACTGTTAGATTCCGTTTGCTACCATTTTCTTGAGGATTTTTGCACCTATGTTCCTCAGGTTTCTTGGCCTGTAGTTTTATTTTTCTGTTGGATCCTTGACTGATTTTGCTATCAGGGTGATACTGGTTTCATAGAATGAGCTAGGAAAGAATCCCACCGCCTTGATTTTTTGGAATACTTTCAGTATGATTGGCACCAGCCCTTCCTTGTATATATGGCAAATTTCGACTGTGAATCCATCTGTTCCTGGGCTTTTTTGCTGGAAGATTTTTAGTACTGATTCTTTTTTGTTACTTGTTATTGGTCTGTTTAGGGTTTCTGTTTTTTGCCTGTGCGATCTTGGGAAGTTGTATGTGTCTAGGAATTCATTCGTTTCTCTAGGTTTTCTAGTTTATGTGCATAAAGGTGTTCATAGTAGTCTCTGATGATCATTTGTATTTCTGTGGTATTGGTTGTAATGCCAACTTTATCATTTCTGATTGTGTTTATTTAAATCTTCTTTTTTTGGTTAGTGTAGTTAGCCATCTGTCAATTTTATTTATACTTTCAAAAAACCAACTTTTTATTGCATTGATTCTTTGTAATGTTTTTGTCTCAATCTCATTCTTTATCTGTCCTTTCAGAGTTTTCATTGTTCTCAGCGTCCATTGCTAGCGAGCTAGTGCGATCCTTTGGTGGTGCCACAATGTTCAGATTTTTCACGGCGTCAGAATCCTTACACTGATTCCTTCTCTTCTGGAGAGGCCTCCACTTACTCTCTTCGAATTTATTTTCGTTTGGATGGGATTTCTTTTGCACATTTTCCCCTGGCCCCGCAGGGAACGTGACTGTAGAGCATGTTGGGAAGGGTCTTTTGGCTTTTCCCATAGCTTTGGGCACTTCTGCAGCAGGGTTCGTGTTGGGCTTTGCAGCTCAAATTGCAGGCCAAGAGCTGGTGCTTAAGGGTAAGAGCCACCCTCAGCACAAGCAGGTGGATATGGACCTGGTGTGTTTCCTGTGAGGTGCTGACTCTTGTTTCAGGGGAAGGGCTGGACCGTGGAGTGTGAGGTGCCCTAAGCTTCCTGTTCCACAGGGGTGAGGGAACACCACTGGGCAGAGCTGGAACCCCTGGCTTGCCTACGGATATCCCAATGATGAGTGCAGGCACTAGTCCTGATGGACACGGCTGGAGCAGCTCCTAGTGAAATGCCCTGAGGTCTCTGCGGGGCGTAAAGGAGCTACACCTGCTTCCAGTCCCATAGGGAGGAACATTATCTGTTTCCCTATCACACCCCTGCTCCAGGGCTCATGAGTCTCAGCTCAGACACACACTGTTGTCTCTCCCCAGGCCACAGTGTGGCTGAGGGCCGTGGGAAACACCTGCCTTGTCACTCTCTGCAGGCATGGTTCCAAGGTAGGGCCTCCTCCCTCAGCCCAGTGGAGACCCTGAGCAGCTGTCTGTTGTCTGACGTGGTAGCTGCTTCATGTAGGTGGGATGTGGGGGTTCTGCCTCTCTGGATGGGAGAGTGGACGTCAGTTGTGTGGTGTTGCTGGCTGGGTGGGCCCTACCTCAGGCTCTGGGGTGAGTGGTCAGGTGCCAGCAGGGTAGGAAAGGGCAGGTAGTTCCCGGATCACAGGCCCCTAGGTGGCCGGCTGGACAGCGCGTGTGAGTCCTGAAGGGGCTTGACTGGGTTCCGGCTACTCCGGGGTTCAGGTGCTGGCTGTGATGGGGAGGGATGGGCTGGTCCCCAGGTCACAGACAGAACCCTCAGGTGGGGCAGGCAGAAGGCTCAGGTGGTGGAGCCTGGGGTCAGATCACAGGCCTGTGGGGACTGGGCTCTCAGAAGGGCTGGGGGCTGCAGCTGAAATGTCCAGGTGGGGGCAGGGCGGCTGTGCTGTGGGCCTGTCACTAGGGAGGGCAGGGCCCCTCGGCTGGGGCACTGGAGACTGGCAGCTGTGGGGCACAGGGCCCGCTCACACTTCCCTCCTGAAGAAGTGTCACTCGGTTTTGCTGTTGGGGACACACAAAAGTGCCAGGCCTCCCCACCCCCTCCCTAGGCCTGGGGCAGCAGGGGCAGAGGCAGAGGTGGCAGTGACTGCAAAGGGCTTGTCGGGGGCCTCTGAGCATTGGGCTTTCAGAGGGCACCGAGCCAGGGCCACGGTGTTCAGGTGGGGGCAGGATGGGTGCACTGGGGCCCTGCAGCTGGCAAGCCCCATTAGCAGGAAGGAAGCCCCATTAGCAGGAAGGAAGCCCCATTTAGCAGGAAGCAACAGAGGTGGGGAGCTGTGTGGTGCTCAGCTTGGCTTCTCCTGTACCCCAGCTGTCATACTTACTCTGGGGCCCACAGACGTGCCTGGCCTCCTCCCTCCCTGCTAAGGCAGGCTGCTCAGGGATCAGAAGCCTGTGGGATTCCACGTGGTCTCCAGAGGCGCCCCTGCACCATCTCTAGGAACTCTCTGTGTGCCTCTGCAGGCCAAGGAGGGTCAGGGGCTCTCCTGCGACCAGCATTGTAAAGGGCCAAGACAGGGGTGTGGATCCCAGGAGCCTCACACCCACTCACCCCTTCCCTCTGTTAAGGAGCCTTTCACTCACTCACCCCTTCCCCATGTTAGGGAATCTCTCACTCACTCACCCCTTCCCCGTGTTAGGGGGCCCCTCACTCACTGACCCCTTCCCCATGTTAGGAGCCTCTCACTCACTCACCCCTTCCCCGTGTTAAGGAGCCTCTCACTCACTCACCCCTTCCCCATGTTCAGGAGCCTCTCACTCACTCACCCCTTCCCCGTGTTAAGGAGCCTCTCACTCACTCATCCCTTCCCCATGTTAGGGAATCTCTCACTCACTCACTCCTTCCCCGTGTTAGGGAATCTCTCACTCACCCCTTCCCCGTGTTAGGAGCCTCTCACTCACTCACCTCTTCCCCGTGTTAGGAGCCTCTCACTCACTCACCCCTTCCCGGTGTTAGAACCCTCTCCTGGCTCCCAGCTTTTCTCTTCTCTTCTCTCCATGTCCTCACGTTTCTCAGGTGAACCCCAGCATCCTCTTGGAAGATCCACTTGACCTGTCGGTATTTACTCACTATTTTGGGTCCTCTTTGTGAGTAGAAACGCTCCAGCCCTTTCCATTCAGCCAACTTCAACCTCGGCCCCCAGTCATTTTCTTGTCACTTTTTACTCTTGGGAAATCCAGTCCCAATGTGCCTGTGTTTCATTGGAGAATAATTTTCATTTTCTCCAGGAGTTTTAAAATTACTTTTAATCTATTCTAGGTATCTTTTACTCTATCATAGTTAAGATATTGACGTTATTTATGAATTTGTTCACGTTAAACTCATGCTCTTTCTTCATTTCTGTAAAAATGTCAACCATTTTCTTTGCAAGTATCTACTGAATAACATACTCCTCATTCCCTTCATTCTGAAGGTGTGACACATAGAGAGGTATTTGTTTCCTCTTCTCATTCTATTTCTTGTGTGCATTATGTTTTCTATTTTATTCTTTTCTAGTTTTTCTCTGATGACTAATGAAAAATTTAATAGATATTCCACACCAATACAATGTTCATCATTTGAGCTGTGTCTTGTTCTTGATGCAATTATTTCTAAATGTGTTGATACGATTTACTAATTTTCACATCACAATAGCTTCCTAATTCATTTCTATAATTGCCTGTTTTTTCTGTAGTGGACTTTTTGATTTTTATTTCTCTTGGGTGGGTTTTTCTCCTACACACCTGATCTTCCATACAGTTTCTCCCAGGGCTGACTCAGGAAGGAAAGCTGATGAAGGCATTGCTGTAGCTGCTCCTGCCCTGCGGTGTCCACGCTCCCAAGCTTAGAATCAGCTGTGTGTTGTGTCTGGCATGGTGGGGTCCATGTGAGCCTCACACTCATGTGTGAGAGATGCCCGGTCCAGCAATGATAAAGCGAGTCTGTGTCATGCACACCCGGGAAGGTGGCTCAGTGCTGAATGTAGCCCGGGTCACTGAGGGGAGCTATCCCAGGGTCTGTCCACAAACACAGAAAAGGGGGAACAAGAGTCTCTCTAGGGTCCCATGGTTTCCTTCACTTTTTTCCTTGTTCTGAGAGAGAGACAAAGTGCCATGACTGCTTTGTGGGCTGGACAGATGCATGTCTCCACCTGCAGGCTGGAACCCAAGCTGAGGTCTTGAGCATTCCCAAGTACTGATAAAGCACTTTAGGTTGTTTTTAGAAAACACTGAAAAATTAACCCTTTTGCTAAAGAGGTAGAAACAAGCCCTTCCCTGAACCAAATTCCTGAAACTTTCAGGTTAAACTTCATAACCCAATCCCTTCACTGCAGACACCCAATAGGAAAGTCACATGTGCAAGGATGAGATGACTTTGGTCAAGCCACACAGGGCCAGGAAGGCCTGAAGGAGAGGAGGCCTTGCTTCCACATCTCAGATAAGAACTGTTTCTAAGGACTCTTTAAAGACCCCACAAGAAACCCTTCCATGTCCTTCACCCATCTCCTGCTTTGACAAGGTTTATCACTAGATATTCTTTAGGACGTCAGGAATTCCGATAAGATGATCTCGAGAGAACACTTGCCCAGCAACAGCTTCTCCTCCAATGGACTGGCAGCAACTCTGGCTTTGAACCTCTGGAACCAGGGAACTCTGTTTCCAGGCAGCTCTGTCAGCCCCTCCCTTGTTGCTGATAAGAACTTCCTTTACCTCTCTATGTACAGAGAGCTCTCTCTACGGTGCTTTTCCTCTACTCTCACACCACAGGAATCGTCAACACAGAAGAAGACTTCTAGGACCAGATGCGTGGGATTTTTTTTCCTACACCCAGTAGCGGACACCAGCTGAGTGTTTAAATGCTTCTTCCCCAGTGCTGTAAAGAAATAGCACTTGAACATAAATTTAATTTACTCAGCAAGGTCATTTTGACTTTCTATAGCAAGGGTACACTCACCAGCAGTCTTGCTGTGAGAGTACACCAAGCAAAAGAGACAGGGTCATTTATAACCTGACACGTCCACCCTACTGCTCTGTCTGGTTTCCACTGGCTGGAATGGGACCTCACACTCTGTATTTGTCCCGATTGGCTGGTAACTTAGAACTTCTGAAAAGAGGCAAAGGTAGAGGAGAACAAAGGAAGGAGGAAGTAACTTGTGGAATGCTGAGAAAGGTGAACACACCTTCAAATAAGGAAGAGGAACAGGCTGTGACCTAATGCTTGCTTGGACCAGTATAAGCATGCCAGGGCAAATATTCAGGCTAAATTGTGGGAGCTAATAACATAAAGTACATTGATTTATTTATCACGGCTAGCAGAGATTTGAGAATGTTAGCACAGGTCTTTGAATAAATTTTGCTTCTAAGAGAAATTATTATTTATTCCTAATTAAATTGGGGAGGAAAGTCTTCGAAGAGGACGCTCTACTTTACTTTTTACATGAGTGTCCTCTGAGTCAGCTCTGACGCTGTCTACCCTGAGACAGTCCCAGATCCCACAGATTGAAGGTTCAGTCCCCAACACTGCCCCCCACACCATTCCCAAGTCCAGACCTCCAGAACTTCTGACTGACTGGCTTCAAGTTGGGGATCCCATGCCCCGCTCTTTGGGTTTGATTAATTTGCTGTAGCAGCTCACAGAACTCAGGGAGATGCTGACATTTCCTGGTTGAATACAAAGCACAATGCAGAGGACACAGATGAAGACACTCATAGGAGGAGGCATGGGGGAAGGGGCCTGGGGCTTCCATACCCTCCCTGGGCGTCGCCCTCCAGGAGCCTCCGCATGCTCAGCCACCCAGAAACTCAGGAAACCCAGTCCTCTTGGGCTTTTAAGGAAGCTTCATGACGTCAGCATTTCCTCCCACAAGGAACAGGGTGAGACCGTCTTCTGGGAGGGTCTTAAGATCCACTATCAGAAAGGCAGGGAACATTCGAGTCTTGCTTTGGAGCAGGTGAAGGAAGGGCAGGAGGAGGTCAGAGGTCTCCCCTGGGGCCCAACACAGCCAATGTTATAACAAAAGACTGTAACAAGGGCCATGGGAGTTACGAGCCAGGAGCCGCGGGTGAAAACCAGTGTGTATCACAACATCGCACTTCCCTCTCCAGACACACTGTGGCTTGCCCTGCCATGCACCCCAGATTGTAATCCTTGTTTCTCATTCCCAAATACACTCGAAATCCAGGCGACCCTGGAGCAATGCAACCTTGAATTCCTGGGGTCTCTTATGTGCACACTTTTTCCAACCAAACGGGGATGAAAACTGTGGCATTTGTGAGAAGCATGACCTGCGTATATGAACGGCAGACTTTTCCTATATGCAGATCCAGCAGAGAAAACATCGAGGCTGGAGTATGGGCATATTTGGGTACATGTAGAGGGTACCGAAACGAATTGCCTGTGTATCCCAAGAAACAACTGTACTGAGAGATAATGTTCTCTAGTGGTTTATTTTTGTTTTTATTTTAGGTTAAGCTTTGGGTAGAATACCCAGTGTCTCCTTGTCCATCTCAGGAACATGCTGCTATGTGGAAGCACATCCCTGAGATGCATAAGCAGTCACTAGGCAAGGAGACAAGGGCGCCCCACTCTATGAAAGTCCCCCTAATAAATGCTCTATGCACACCCTGGTGTTTAGTGCTTCTTTTGTTGGAATCCCAGCAGCTCTATCACTGGACGGTGTGGTGCACTCCCTTGAGGGAATTCCCCTGGGCTGCTTGGGGTCCACTCCAGCCTCAGGTGTAGCTGGAGGACGCAGCCTCCCACCTTGATCTGGAGCCCTGAGCCGCTCACTGTCATTGCAGATCCCGAGGTTCCTCTCCCGGCTCCACTCAGTGGTGGATCCTCCACCCTAATAAGCCCTTGATGGTCCCGGGACCTTGTGGCCTCTCACCTCTGGCCTCCGTTCTTTCTTATGGATCTGTCTACACTTGGGAACTTCCACACCTCTTTTTCTGCTCATGACCTTGATGCTCTGGGTATTTCAGAAATAGTACATGTACATCTATCCATTAGGGTCAGATGTGAGATCCAGAGTGGACACATCAACCACCTACGTAGACTGTGGAGTCCAACACCAAGATCCTCTCATGTCCCAAACACCTCAGGTCTTCCCCTGGTCTGGAAATCAAGCACAAATGAGCCCCTCCCAATGTTCCGGCACCACTGACCCCACAACCACTGTCACGAGTGGGATTTGTGACAACAGTCAGCAAAGGAAGAATCTGAGCCTCAGAGATGGTTCATTACCGCCCGAAGTCACGTAGGCAGTGGATGATAACCAGTCGTTGAATAAATATCAACTCCCTCCCCGACTCCCCAAATCAAAGCTCAAACATAAGTCATTGTTCCCAAAACGTTGAACAGGGATTGAGGTGCAGAGGGACGGCCAAGGACGCAACGGGCACCGAGGAGGCAGGAAAGACTCAGGTTTGTTCCCAGCGGGGTGGGGGTGGACACTGCAGCAAAATATTTTAAAAAGGGGGAAGTTGAGAGGGGACTATTTGGTTGAAAGAAAACCCACAATCCAGTGTCAAGAAAGAAGTCAACTTTTCTTCCCCTATTTCCCTGCATTTCTCTTCTATGCTCACTGCCACACGCAGCTCAGCCTGGACGGCACAGCCAGATGCGAGAAGCGTCTCTGCTGATCTGAGTCTCCCTGCAGCATGGACCTGGGTCTTCCCTGAAGCATCTCCAGGGCTGGAGGGACGACTGCCATGGTAAGGACCCCGCAACGCTGTGCTGTTGGATGGGCTGAAGTGGGGAGGGAGACCTTGCGGGAGGCTTTGAGAAGGAAGGAGAAGCCTCCGCTACCCTCATCAGGAAGGACAGACACAGGAAGGCACCAGTTTTATTTGCTGCTACATCCCGGCTCTCAGTGGGATGAAAACAAGCCAGACAGCTGGGGGTCAGGAAAGGGCCCATTACTGTCTGAAATGATGCAGACGGCCTAGTGACTGCCCCCACCTCAGCCCTAAAGGAATGAGAGCCAGGCTCCTGGGGAGGGCAGTTCCACTTCCTGTGTGGCTGCAGATGACAAAACCCCAAGACAAGAAGGACCCAGCCTCCGAGTATCCACACACTGTGTGTCTCTCTGTCCGGCCAGCACCGAGGGCTCATCCATCCGCAGAGCAGGGCAGTGGGAGGAGACGCCATGACCCCCATCCTCACGGTCCTGATCTGTCTCGGTGAGATTTGAAGAGGGAGGGAGCTTCTAACCTAGGAGGGACCTCACCCCACAGCCAAACTCTGGTCCCTAAGGAGACCCCAGGGGCTCACAAAGATCCCAGGGAAGGGAGGACCTGCCCAGGCTTCAGGGGCGAATCCCTCACAGGGAACTCTCTTCCAGGGCTGAGTCTGGGCCCCAGGACCCACGTGCAGGCAGGTGAGTCTGTCCCCAGCTCTCCCAGGTCCCTCCTCCTCACTGGGGACAAGGGGCCACCTCTGTGCAGCTGGGGATGGGGAATAGCAGTTCTGGGCTGACTGATGGGGGCGTCTGGAGGGTCCTGCAGCCAAGAGCTGAGATCCGTCGGGTGGGAAATGACTTAGAATCTGACCTCTGATTTCCTTCCAGGGCCCCTCCCCAAGCCCACACTTTGGGCTCAGCCAGGCTCTGTGATCACCCAGGGGAGTCCCGTGACCCTCAGGTGTCAGGGGGACCTTAAAGCCCAGGAGTACCGTCTATATAGGGAGAAAAAATTAGCATCCTGGATTACATGGATACGACCAGAGCTTGTGAAGAAGGGCCAGTTCCCCATCCCATCCATCACCTGGGAACACGCAGGGCGGTATCGCTGTGAGTATCACAGCCGCACTCGGTGGTCAGAGCCCAGTGACCCCCTGGAGCTGGTGATGACAGGTGAGAGGACACTCAGGGGTCCCAGCCCCAGGCTCTGCCCTCAGGAAGGGGGTCGGCTCTCAGGGGCATCTCCGCTCTCACAGCTCAACCCTGGGGATGATGTGGGAGGTGGGAGCCCCATTTAACACGGTGCCTCCTTCTCTCCTAGGAGTCTACATCAAACCCACCCTCTCAGCCCAGCCCAGCCCTGTGGTGGCCTCAGGAGGGAACGTGACCCTGCAGTGTGTCTCACAGGTGGCATTTGATGGCTTCATTCTGTGTAAGGAAGGAGAAGATGAACACCCACAATGCCTGAACCATGCCCGTGGGTGGTCCTGGGCCGTCTTCTCCGTGGGCCCCGTGAGCCCGAGTCGCAGGTGGTCGTACAGGTGCTATGCTTATGACTCGCGCTCTCCCTATGTGTGGTCTTCACCCAGTGATCTCCTGGAGCTCCTGGTCCCAGGTGAGACATTCACAGCATTGCCTGGATTTCCCTGAGTCTCCAGGCAGGTGGGGAGGAGCCACGTCTCAGGGCAGCTCCAGGGGGGATGATGTTGGGGCGAGAGGGCTCAGGGCTCCTGGGGCCAGAGACACAGGAAGATCAGCAGTGGTGAGGCCCCGGGGGAGAGGGAGGGTTTGTGGGGAAGCCTGAGGGTCGGCTCCTGGAAACCATGACCACCTTTTCCCAGGTGTTTCTAAGAAGCCATCACTCTCAGTGCAGCCGGGTCCTGTCATGGCCCCTGGGGAGAGCCTGACCCTCCAGTGTGGCTCTGATGTCGGCTACGACAGATTCGCTCTGTACAAGGAGGGAGAACGTAACTTCCTCCAGTGCCCTGGCCGGCAGCCCCAGGCTGGGCTCTCCCAGGCCAACTTCACCCTGGGCCCTGTGAGCCGCTCTTATGGGGGCCAGTACAGATGCTCTGGCGCACACAGCCTCTCCTCCGAGTGGTCGGCCCCCAGTGACCCCCTGGACATCCTGATCACAGGTGAGGAGCCCAGCGAGTTCAGTCAGGGACCCAGGCTCTGCACAGGCCCTGCTGGGGGAGCCCAGGTAGTGATGGCCGGGATGAGGGGTGGGGTCCCAAGGGAGGGAGAGACAGAGACAGGGGATGGGCGGGGCGGGGGAGACTCAGAGAAAACAGAGACAGAGAGACTGAGGGTCCCAGAGAGAGGCCTGAGGAAGTGTCAGCTCAGAACAAGGTGGGGCAGCTCCTCACCCATCCTTCTTCTCTCCAGGACAGATCCCTGACAGACCCTCCCTCTCAGTGCAGCCGGGTCCCATGGTGGCCTCAGGAGTGAATGTGACCCTGCTGTGTCAGTCATGGGGCCGGATGGACACTTTCCTTCTGACCAAGGATGGGGCAGCCCATCACCCGCTGCGTCTGAGATCAGAGCACCAAGCTCAGCAGCACAAGGCTGAATTCCTCATGAGTCCTGTGACCTCAGCCCACGCGGGGACCTACAGGTGCTACGGCTCACTCAGCTCCAAACCCTACTTGCTGACTCACCCCAGTGACCCCTTGGAGCTCGTGGTCTCAGGTGAGGGCCCTGACCCTGTCCTCTCTGAGCTCAAAGGCTCAGCTCAGGCCCTGCCCCCAGGAGAGCTCTGGGCTGGGATGGAGTGAGCAGGGGTCGGAGGGATCTCAGCCAGTGGGAGACTCACCCCTCAGAGGGGAGGAGGAGAACGGCTCCGCCTAAGGCATGCCCGCCCTCAGCGGCATCGCCAGCATCATGAACAGGAGAGGTGGGTGGAGGGAGAGGCTGGGGAGGCCACAGGGCCCATGTAGAGAAATTGGTTTGACGGGGATTCTTCAAGGAAGCCCCAGCTCCTCAGCCTCCTCTCATTCTTTTACCCAGGACCCTCTGGGGGCCCCAGCTCCCCCACAACAGGCCCCACCTCCACATCTGGTGAGTCCCTGAGGCTTCTGGACTCAGAGGGAGTGCGGCCTCCCACAGGGCAGCCCTGAGTCTCCAGAGAATCCCATTCCCCTCAAAGACTCCAGCACGAGCTTCCCTCCAGGGAGCTGGGCAGAGCCAGAGGAGGGACCACAGGCCCCCGGGGCTGTGAGGCTGGGCTGGTGAGGGGCGGGGGGTCGAGGCAGAGGGAGATGTTGGGGCCCAGCCTGGGGGAGGAGCAGCCGGGCTGACATGGGGAGCAGGGCAGCCCCAGCCCTCAGCGCCCTGTTCTGACCCAGCAGGCCCTGAGGACCAGCCCCTCACCCCTACGGGGTCGGATCCCCAGAGTGGTGAGTGGGGGATCTGAGTGGGAGGTGGGCGGGGTCCTGGGGAGGGGGGGTGGGTTCTTTCCTAGGTTCAGGCTCCTCTGGAGGTGGCGATGTGGACAGGCCCCTCCCCTGCCTGGGGGAGGAGCAGCCGGGCTGATGTGGGGAGCAAGGCAACCCCAGCTCTCACCTCCCCATCCTGACCCAGCAGGCCCTGAGGACCAACCCCTCACCCCCATGGGGTCGGATCCCCAGAGTGGTGAGTGAGGGCTCTGAGTGGGAGGTGGGCGGGGTCCTGGGGAGGCAGGGGTCAGTTCTGTCCTAGGTTCAGGCTCCTCTGGAGGTGGCGATGTGGACAGGCCCCTCCCCTGCCTGGGCCTCCGTTTCTCCAAGTGTAAAGGAGAGAGGCCTGCGGGTGGGAAAGTTCCTTTCAGCTCTGACTCCCACCTGTGACCTCCTGGGAGAGGAGGCCTCCCAGGGAACCTCCCAGACCCGATTCCGCGGAGGCCTGTCCTGTCCCACCTGCAGCAGAGACGGTGACCTGGGGCAGGGGAGGGGAGCAGCGCCGTGGTTCAGGAAGGTCAGGCTCTTTCCCTGCAGCTCCGGGGCTCGGCTCTGGTGCAGGAACAAGGGCTGCAGGTCACACTCCCGGGCTCCCTTCCCAGCTCTGCCGCTTCCTGGCTGGGGGCCTGGGGCAGGTGATTCCCCCCTCTGAGCCTCAGTTTTTCATCTGTACAGTGGGTAGGGTGGATGTTTCTGTGCTGCATGAGTGTTGTGGGGGTTGGAGGTGGTGAATGGAAGGTCCAGCAGTCACCTGCATACAGTAGGTGCTCATTTCAATGACATCACCCCCATTCCTGACATCATTGTGCTCAAGGTCTGGGAAGGCACCTGTGGGTTGTGACCGGCATCTTGGTGGCCTTCGTCCTGCTGCTCCTCCTCCTCCTCTTCCTCGTCCTCCGACATCGACGTCACGGCAAACTCTGGACATCGGGTAAGTAGGGAATGGGGGGACCCTGTGGGCCGACCGAGGGTGGGCTCAGGGCACAGCCAGAGAGAATCCAAACCACTGGGCAGATGCAGCTTTGAGAAACTGTTCCAGCATCTCTCACCAGGCGAATGGAGAAAGCACTTAACGTCAGTCCATCTACAAATGTAAAGTGTCCTGCGGGCTCAGTCCATCTACAAATGTAAAGTGTCCTGCGGGCTCAGTCCATCTACAAATGTAAAGTGTCCTGCGGGCTCAGTCCATCTACAAATGTAAAGTGTCCTGCGGGCTCAGTCCATCTACAAATGTAAAGTCTCCTGCGGGCTCTGTCCCATCTACAAATGTAAAGTGTTCTTCGGGCTCTGTCCATCTACAAATGTAAAGTGTCCTGCGGGCTCTGTCCATCTACAAATGTAAAGTGTCCTGCGGGCTCTGTCTGTCTCATGAGGCATTTGGAACACGGAGGCAGGAGTGTTTTCAGGTTTCCTTCCTTACCTTCGAGCTGCGTGTGGGGCGCAGGGGGCTCCAATGTTCCCAGGGCTGAGGCTCTGTCCTTCTTCCCTCAGCCCAGAGAAAAGCTGATTTCCAGCATCCTGCAGGGGCTGTGGAGCCAGAGCCCAAAGACAGAGGCCTGCAGAGGAGGTAATTCTGCCCGGAGAGCCCAGACTCCCACCCGCCCCTGCCCATCCACTGCCCCTAAAGCTCTCGTGCCTCCCCCAGGGCCAGCCCAGCTGCCGACGCCCAGGAAGAAAACCTCTGTGAGTGAGAGGAGGAGGTGCCAGCCAGGAGGGAGACGGGGGCCCCGAAGTTTCCGTAGCAATGGGGAAAGGGGCATCGGCTGGAAAGGGTCTGGGGCTCAGGGTGAGATGATCTCACCCCACACTGTGGGACCTCGGGGACATCGCAGCCCCTCCCTGCATCTCAGTGGCCCCATCTGGGAACAGGGCAGGGGCTGGCGGGGCTGAGAGGTCCCAGGGAACCTTCCCAGGAGACGAACCCCTTGCTCTGCCCCAGCAGATGCTGCCGTGAAGGACACACAGCCTGAGGACGGGGTGGAGCTGGACACTCAGGTGAGACCCTGCCCCTGTCCCGGGCACCAAAGGCCTCCTGGTGCCAGATCTAATCCTGCAGGACTTCTCTGTCCTTCCCCCGGCTCTCAGCATCGTCACGGTGGGCCCCTCCTTGTCCAACACGCTGCCTCCCGCCTGCTGTGACCTCACTCTCTCCTGGTGTCCTGGGACCTCGTGGGCCGCCTCCCGGGTCCCCTTCCTGCTCCTCGTCCTCTGTTTGGCCGTCTGGTTGTTAGAGCGCTCCCCGGGCCTCAGGAGGATGAGGAATAAATGAACCACGCGGTCCCCTGGGCTCCCCTTCATTCATTCATCCAGCGAGTGTTCCCAGGGAGCTCACTGTGGATTGGGCTCCCTGTGGGAGCTGCAGACACAGCAGGGAGCAGAGCCGCCCCCGCCTCCTGAGCTCACCTCGTGCTGGGAGACAAAATGCAAATAGATGCACCGTGTCCAGCAGTGCAACGTGCTGTAAGGAACATAAACCAGGGAAAGGGCAGAGAGTGTGGGGCAGTGGGGCCAGTCTGAATGGAAGGGGAGGGCTGTCTGCTCAGCTGTCATCTGAGAAGCCTGGACTGAGGGGGCCACACGATCTTCTAATGGACAAGCCCCTGCAGGCAGCGGAAACAGCCGTGCAGAGGCCCCGAGGCAGCAGCGAGCTCTTGCAGGAAGGCAGCATGAGGCTGCAGCCAAATGGGCAAGGTCAGAGTAAGGAGTTGAGGCCAGAACCACAGGGAGGGAGCGGCCAGACCCTCCACGGCCTTAGGGCGTCCCTGAGATTCCATGAGGAAAGGGATGCAATTGGATCACCCTGGGAACAGTGAGGAAAATTGACTCCAGGGGGTCAGGGGGACTCAAGGACACCCCCCACCACTGTCTCTCTCCAGCAGAGCCCACACGATGAAGACCCCCAGGCAGTGACGTATGCCCAGGTGAAACACTCCAGACCTAGGAGAGAAATGGCCTCCCCTCCCTCCCCACTGTCCGGGGAATTCCTGGACACAAAGGACACACAGGCAGAAGAGGACAGGCAGATGGACACTGAGGTGAGTGCTTTCCTCTCCAGGCCCCCAGGCCTCCCCCACCCCCATCACGTTCCTTCCCTCTCACTCTCCCCCCCTGCAGGCTGCTGCATCTGAAGCCCCCCAGGATGTGACCTACGCCCAGCTGCACAGCTTGACCCTTAGATGGAAGGCAACTGAGCCTCCTCCATCCCAGGAAGGGGAACCTCCAGCTGAGCCCAGCATCTATGCCACGCTGGCCATCCACTAATCCAGGGGGGACCCAGACTCCACACTCCATGGAGTCTGGAATGCATGGGAGCTGCCCCCAGTGGACACCATTGGACCGCAGCCAGCCTGGATCTACGCCAGGAGACTCTGGGAACTTTTAGGCATCACTCAATTCTGCAGTATAAATAACTAATATCTCTACATTTTTGAAATAAAGCAACAGACTTCTCAATAATCAATGAAGTAGCTGAGAAAACTAAGTCAGAAAGTGCATTAAACTGAATCACAATGTAAATATTACACATCAAACGATGAAATTGGAAAACTACAAGCCACGAATGAATGAATTAGAAAAGAAAAAAAGTAGGAAATGAATGATCTTGGCTTTCCTATAAGAGATTTAGGGCCAGGCGCGGTGGGTCACGCCTGTAATTCCAGCACTTTGGGAGGCCGAGGCAGGCAGATCACGAGTTCAGGAGATTGAGACCATCCTGGCCAACATGATGAAACCCTGTCTCTCCTAAAAATACAAAAATTAGCTGGGCATGTTGGTGGGCGTGCCCGTAATCCCAGCTATTTGGGAGGCTGAGGCGGGAGAATCGCTTGAACCAGGGAGTCAAGAGATTTCAGTGAGCCAAGATCGCACCACTGCTCTCCAGCCTGGCGACAGAGGGAGACTCCACCTCATATTAAAAAAAAAAAAAGAAAAAGAGAAAAAAGAAATTTAGAAGAATAACAAGTTATTGCAAATGAAGGCGTAAGAAAGGGAATAATAATAATAATAAGAGGAGTTGTTCATGAGGAAAAACCAAAGCTTGAAAATTCAACAAAGCCAGTGAAGCTCATTCTTGAAAACATGAATCACACTCATGAATTCTAACTACAATGAGGAAGAGAAAGAAAGAGCAGGCACGCGTTTCCATATGGGAGTGAGCCAGCAGGCAGCCCTGCAGATCCCACACACATTTTCAAAAACTAACAACGGAACAGGCGGCAAACCTATGCCAATATACTAGAAATTGCAGATTAAACAGATGAAATATTCCAAACTGGAGTTTGTGTAATGAACATAAGAGTAATCAGAGAATCTGACTCATTTCAGATGTGTGTGTGTGTGTGTGTGTGTGTGTGTGACAAACACTGACTGTAATAAAAATGTTCCCATGGTATAAACTCGAGTTCACGAAGCTTCACTGGTGATTTCTTACAAATATTAACACACGAATGAAACACACAAACATACCCAGAGCATCAGAAATGTTTCTTGAGAATAGAAAAAGTGGCAATGTGCCCGGGTGCGGTGGCTCACGCTTGTAATCTCAACACATAGGGAGGCAGAGGCGGCAGATCACTTGAGGCTGGGAGTTCAAGACCAGCCTGGCCAACACGGCAAAACCCCATCTCTACTAAAAATACAAAAATTAGTCTGATATGGTGGCGTGCGCTGCAGTCCCAGCTACTTGGGAGGCAGAGGCAGGAGAATCACTTGATCCCAGGAGGTGGAGGCTGCAGTGAGCTGAGATCCCACCCCTGCACTCCAGCCTGGTCAACAGAGCCAGACTCTGTCTCAAAAAATTAAAAAAAAAAAGTCATCACATATAAAATAGAATTTTCCATTCTATAACAGGCATGTTTTAAACTCTACAGTTTTTCTGTTTCAAAATAATATTTTTTTTAATTTTGTTTTAATGTTTTATTTTATTTGGCAATTTAAAATTCTACATATTTAGGGTGTGCAACATGGTATTTTAATATACCCTGTGAAATCGCTAGGTCAAGCTAATTAACATCTGTAACATCACATAGTTATCTTTCTGTTAAGAAAACATTTAAAATCTACTTTCTTACCAATTTTCGCATATACAATCCATTGTCAGCAACTGTAGTCACCGTATTGTACAACAGATCCACTACACTTACTCCTCCTGTCTAACAAACGCGGTATCCTTTGATGCAGCTCTCCAATTCCACCCCAGCCCAGCTCCCGGGAACCACCTTCTACTCTCTACTTCCACGAGTTGAACTGGGGCAATCCACACATAAGTGAGATCAGGCAGCAGGTGTCTTCCGGTGCCTTCTTTATTCCACGTAGCGTGATGTCCTCTAGGCTCATCCATGTTGTCATAAATGAAACAATTTCCTTCTTCTAGAAGGCGCAATAGTTTTTCGCTGTGTATATACTGAGCACTTCATTTTCTGTATCCATTCGCCTGCTGATGGACACTTGGCCGGGTTCCATGTCTTGGTTATGGTGGCTAAAGCTGTCATGAACATGGGAGGGCGGGCATCTCTTCAACGTACTGATTCCATTTCCTTTAGATACACACCCAGCAGTGAAATTGTTGAAACATAGGGTAGCTCTGATCATTAACTTCTGAAAAACATCTGTAGTATTTTTTGGTCATTGTACTCATTTATATTACCACTAGCAGAGTGCAGGGTTCTGTTTTTTCTACCTTCCCACCAACACTTGCTACTCTCCTCTTTTTCACAGTAACCATCCTAACAGATGTGAGGTTATAGCTCCTTAAAGTTTATATGTATGTAAGTGTATGCATATATAGATACACAAATGTATGTATTCATATGTATACATCTGTACGTACATATGTACATATGTGCATACATGTGTACATATATATGTGTATGTATATATGTACACACATGTATGCACATATATGTGTGAAAAGTGAAATTTTGCAGTGAGATATCACCTCACAGCTGTTAGATTGCCTGTTATCAGAATGGTGACACATCAGTGGTGGTGAGCATGGGGAGAAAAGAAAATCCTTACACACCATTGGTGGACATGTAAATTAACACAGCCATTTTAGAAAACAGTATGCAAGCTCCTCAAAAAACTAAACGTGCACCCACCATATAATCCAGCAAGCCCACTGCTGGGTGTATACCCAGAAGAAATGAAATCGGCCACAGAAGAGACGTCCATACTTCTAAGCTCATGGCAGCACTATTCACAATTGCCAAGTTACACAAGCAGTTCTGTATTTTTGAAAAAGGATCCATTTCTCCTCTCCCTGTAGAGAAAACGGGTTCTAATTACACATTAGCTGAGCTCTGAGGACTCACCCACGTGTGTATCTATGAGGGTGCGTGTTCATGTATGTGTGTGTGCGTTTCAGTATGTGGTTTTTCTATTCTGAGTACTCACCCATGTGTGTATCTGTGAGGATGCATGTTCACATATGTGTGTGCGTTTCAGTATGTGTTTTTTCTATTCTGAGTACTCACCCACGTGTGTATCTATGAGGGTGCATGTGCATGGGTGTGTATGTGTGTTAGTGTGTGGTTTTTCCCATTTTTTCTCCCTCAAAGATATCACATTTTATGTTTTGGATTCTTTAATCTTCCAATTAAATTACATCATTTAGAATTGCTTTCACTGAGTGTGAAAACAATAAAATGTTTTTTTAAATTGTGGCTCTGGAAATATCTTCCTTTCCCTTTCACTCTGTATCGAGATTTGTGAATATTTTTTAAAAATTTTATTGTTATTTTAAGTTCTGGAGTACATGTGCAGGATCTGCAGGTTTGTTACACAGGTAAACGTGTGCCATGGTGATTTGCTGCACCTGTCAACCCATCACCTAGGTATTAAGCCCAGCATGCATTAGCTATTGTTCCTAACCCTCTCCCTGTCCCAACCTGCCCTCCTCCAACAGTCCACAGTGTGTGCTGTCCCCCTCCCTGTGTCCATGTGATCTCATTGTTCAGCTCCCACTTGTGAGAACATGCAGTGTTTGGTTTTCTGTTTCTGCATTGGTTTGCTGAGGATAATGGTTTCCAGGTCTGTCCATGTCCCTGCCAAGGACATGATCTTGTTCCTTTTTATGGGTGCATAGTATTCCATGGTGTATATGTATCACATTTTCTTTATCCAGTCTATCGTTGATGGGCATTTGGGTTGATTTCAGGTCTTTGCTATTATGAGTAGTGTTGCAAAAAACATATGCATGCATGTGTCTTTGTAATAGAATGATTTATATTCCTTTGGGTATATACCCAGGGATTGCTGGGTCAAATTGTATTTCTGGTTCTAGATCTTTGAGGAATTACCACAGCATCTTCCACAATGGTTAAACTAATTACATTCCCACTAACAGTGTAAAAGCATTTCTATTTCTCTGCAACTTCACCAGCATCTGTTTCTCCTTGACTTTTTGATAATCGCCAGTCAGACTGGTGTAGGATGGTATCCCACTGAGGTTTTGACTTGCATTTCTCTAATGACCAGTGATGTGGAGCTTTTTTTCATCTGTTTGTTGGCCACATGAATGTCTTCTTTTGAGAAGTGTCTGTTCGTGCCTTTTGCCCACTTATTAATGAGGTTGTTTTATTCTTGTAAATTTGCTTAAGTTCCTTGTGGATTCTGGATGTTAGACCTTTGTCAGATGGAAAGATTGCAAAAATTGTCTCCCATTCTGTAGCTTGTCTGTTCGCTCTGATAATGGTTTCTCTTGCTGTGCAGATGCTCTTTAGTTTAATTTGAACCCGTTTGTCAATTTTAGCTTTTGTTGCAATTGCTTTTGGTGATTTCATCATGAAATCTTTGCCCGTGCCTATGTCCTGAATTTTATTAAATAAAGCATAAGGGAAAAGATGTAGAAGGGAAAGTACATGTAATGGTTAAGGCGTCTACTGCCAATCCCTCCCTGTTCCTCAAGATGAAGCCTGACATGCTGGGTTTAATGTGTGAGACAAGCTGCCAACAGGTCGTTTGCCTTTGTCTTTAATAATTTGGATTAACATAGAAGTCTTCAGCATGAATTTCTGAAGGCATTTCTTTAGTATCTCCTGGTGTTGAATTTGCTGTTGGAAGGTCCAGTCCCAGTGAGCATGCAAATCCATTGGAAATAATTTGCATTTTTACAAATAAATAATTTTAGGATTTCTTTTTGTTTCCAGGCCAGACTTCCTTGTATTTTTTTAATGAGTTGAAAATTATATAATCTAAAAATAACATTTAAAAACCCACAATTCAGGCCGGGCATGGTGGCTCATGCCTGTAATCCCAGCACTTTGGGAAGCCAAGACAGGCAGATCACTTGAGGTCAGGAGTTTGAGACTAGCCTGGTCAACATGGTAAAACCCCGTCTTTACTAAAAATACAAAAATTAGCCAGGCATGGTGTCAAGCACCTGTAATCCCAGCTACTCGGGAGGCTGAGACAGGAGACTTGCTTGAACCTGGGAGACAGAGGTTGCAGTGAGCAGAGATTGTGCCACTGCACTCCAGCCTGAGTGACAGAGCAAGACTCTGTCTCACACAAAAACAAAAACAAAAACAAAAGCAAAAACAAAAACGAACCCCCACAATTCGGCCTAGGATATGTTTATTAAATTTACATTTGTCTTTTTGCTTAAGATTGCTTTGGTATTCATCCTCTTTTTGGTTCCATCTGAATTTTAGGATTTTTTTTTCTAATTCTGTGAAAAAAATGATGTTGATATTTTGATGGGAATTGCATTGAATCTAAATATTGATTTGGGAAGCATGATCATTTTCACAATATTGATTCTTCCAATCCATGAGCATGGGATATATTTCTATTTTGCTGTGTCATCTACGATTTCTTTCAGCAGCATTTTCTTCTTCTTGTAGAGATATTTCACCTCCTTGGTTAAGTATATTCTTAGATATTTTCAATTTTTTGCAACTGTTGTACAAGGGATTGAGTTTTGCAGCAAGTTGGATGAGCTGGAGGCCATTATTCATGACACCACATCCAGCTAATTTTTGTATTTTTTGTAGAGATGAGGTTTTGCCATGTTGCCCAGGCTGGTCTCGAACTCCTGGGCCCAAGTGACCCGCCCACCTTGACCTTCCGAAGTGCTGGGACTGCAGGCATGAGCCATGGTGCCCGGCCCATCATAGCACTTTTGATCATTAGGATAATTCCTTCTTCTTGTCATTTTTGGACACATGCTTCCCACATGCCTCATCTTCTAGAGAGGGTTTCCACCAGGGCTGTGCTGGGAGTTAAGGCTGGAAAAGGGGAGATGGTTCCACCTGCCAGTGCCACATGAGTCCGCTCAGGGCTGTAACCGGCAGGGGAGGGTCCAATGTGAGCCTCAGACTTGCACCTGGGACAGACGCCCATGTGTGACAACGCTGCAGTGAATCTGTTTCACACACATGGAGGAGGCGGCTCAGGGCTGACCATGGACCTGAGTCAATGAGCAGAGATATCCCAGTGCCATCCACAAACACAGGGGATGAGGAGCCACAACCTCCCACTTTCATCCAAAGCCATGACCCCTCCCTGTCTGTGAGGGCCCTGGGGTTCTCCTCTGTCTCATACAGAGGCAGAAACCTCCCCCTTAGTGACCCCCAGACTTTGCGAGTCACCAGCAGCCACTCGGCTCTGACCTCTTCTGCTTCTGAAGGTTTCCTGCCTATGACAGGAAGTTTCATTTCTCATTTTCTTCGTAGGACCGTGGCTACATATTTCAGACACATTATAAGTAGGTTTTCCCAGTGTTAGCAGCAGATGTGGGCTGTTGAGCACATAAGTCACTCACCGTGACTGTGCAGTCCAACACCAGGATCCACTCACGTTTCAACCCCTCAAGTCTTAGCCCGGTCTGGAAATGTACCATGACTGAGGCCCTCCCATGACCTGGACACCACTGGCCCGCAAAACACACAGGACAGGGGTTCATGACAACAAGCTCCAAATGAGGAAACCGAGGCTCAGAGATGGGACTTGCTGCCCAAGGTCATGCAGGCAGGGATGAAGGTGAGCAATTCAGAAAAAATTAACTCCCTATCCCACCCCCAAATCAGAGCTCAAGACAAGTACTTGTTCCCAAAACCTTGAAGGCAGACTGAGATGCAGGGGAATGCCCCAGGAAGCGGGGCTGGGGGTGGGAGGGAAGCCGAGGAGGCAGGAATGACTCAGAGGTTACTTTTAAGGGAGGGGGACCTGAACACTATTAAAAAATAGGAAGAAAAAAAAGAAGAGAAGTCTAAGAAGGAAACTGGAAGAAATAAAACCATACTCCAAAGACAAAAGAAGAGTCAGCATTTCTTTATTTCTCCTTTTTTTCTCTTTGCCAATTGCAGCTCAACTTGAATTTCACAGCGATGCGTCTCTGCTGATCTGAGCCTGTCCTGCAGCATGGACCTGCAGCTTTCCTGAAGCATCCCCAGGGCTGGATGCCATGGTAAGGATCCCGCAATGCTGTGCTGATGGACGGGCTGAAGGAGGGAAGGGGAAGCTCCGAGAAGAAGAAGAAGCCCCCAGTCAGCCTCACTTGGACAGGACAGACTCAGAAAGGTGCTGGGTCTATCGGCTCCTATGTCCTGACCCTTGATGAGATGAGGACAGATGAGGCAAATCACAGAAAAGGGTCAGGGAGATGCCATTTCTGTATGAAGTATCTGAAGAGAGCCTGGTGCCTTCCCCAGCCCCAGCCTTGGGGAAATGAAAGCCAGGCTCCCAGAGAGGGCAGTTCCCCTTCCTGTGGGGCTGCTGACGGGACAACCTCGTGATGGAGAACCCAGGCTCCCAGTAGATTTACTCCATCCAGGAACTGTGGCCTCATCCATCTGCACAGCCAGGGGCTGTGGGAGGAGACGCCATGACTCCCACCTGCAAACCTCTGATCTGTCTTGATGAAATTGAAAGGGGGAGAGGGGAGACTGTAGCCTGGGAGGAATCCCGCCTCACAACTTGGTCCTGATTGAATAGGAGACCCCAGAGGTTCACAGAGATCCCAAGGTGGGGAGGATCTGCCCAGGGTTCAGGAGGCAAATCTCTCTCAGGAAGCTCCCTGACCCCTCCCTGGTGTCGCTGCTGTGCCTCAGTGGGATTTGGAGAGGATGCCTTAGATTAGAGGGTATTGTGTCTTTCAGCAGCAAAATCATCCAAAAAAAACGCCTGATCATTTCACATCAGTGGATAAAGCATATCTTGTGCCAAATCAGGACCAAACTGCAGTGAAATTTAGGGCTCACACTACAGTTAATCACCTTTGAGGAAAGCATTCCAGGTTGGTGCCTATCTCTGTGATAAACGTCTCCCTTCCTGGCTACAGGTAATGGATTAAAGTAACACTGGCCGAACAGACACTGTATTCACCTGATGATTATACCGAAAAATAGCCATAAAATTGTTCCCTCCAAATCCAATTCCCCTTTTGACTTTAGACAATTCTCTAAAGAAGATAACAAATGGCCAACAAACATATAAAAAACATGTATATGTGTGTATATATACATATATATACAAACACACATACACACACACACACACACACACACCATGGAATACTTCAGCCATAAAAAGGAACAAAATAATGGCATTTGCAGCAAGCTGGAGGCAGTTGGAGACCATTATTCTAAGTGAAATAACTCAGGAATGGAAAACCATCATTGTATGTTCTCATAAGTGGGAGCTCTGCTATGAGGATGTAAAGGCATAAGAAGGATATAGTGGACTCTGGGGACCCAGGGGTAACAATGGGAGGGGATGAGGGATAAAAGACTACACATTGGGTACAGTGTACACTGCTCAGGTGATGGGTGCTCAAAAATCTCAAAAATCACCACTAAAGAACTTACACATGCAACAAAACCCACCTGTTTCCCAAAAACTATTGAAACTTAAAAAAATAAATAAATAAAAATAAATTCACCACATTAACAATGACAACAGCTGAAGCCCCTGTCACTCAGGGACACAATTATTCCCATTACATTTAGGTTTATCAATTTAGTGGCAGCAGTTCCCAATGTAAGTTCTACCGTACTGAGAAGAACAATCACAGAACTTTTCAAGGATACTGGGGCTCTACTCAAATTTATTTCTCACAATATTGTTAGAAGGTATATCTTCTGGACCCCTCCACTGTGTGTGAGTAGTTCTTAAATGATAAATTCTTTCTAATATTACAATCTCTCTAATCTGTTGAATTCTTTATTACACAGTAAACCAAGATTGGTCTGGCATTTTGAGCTCATTTACTGTGGGCCAACTTTTGTTCCCTGTTTCAGCCAACCAACCAGACAAACTATTAGAATCATTTCTAACTCCCTAAGATGCAATGGTAAATGCAGAATCTCTTTTTAGTGGGCCCACATTAATAAATCTGGCCTGACTCAACTTTATGTTCCTTTCACCACTGTGGCACTCCCTTGATATCCAGTCCCATATATGTTCCCGCAGATTTCTATGTGTATAAATTAGAAACATTCAGTAGTTGCTTTGAAGTATAGAACATCTCCTCATGGGACACACTTTGCACTACACATTTAGTGTTCTGCAGGATGTAAATCTAGATTTAGGTCTAGAAACATGAGGGGTAGTGTGGGTGAGTCCTGAGGAAAATCAGCACAGTCTTGCATGGCAATTTTCTCAGGGAAGGCAATATTTTTTTCTGAAACAATTCAGGGTTAATCTCTTCACCTGGGTGTGAAGATGAGGGCTTAATTTTTTTCTTCTGCCTGTGGATATCCAGTTTCCACGAGAAAATTTATTGAAGAGACTGTATTTTCCCCATTGTTTATTTTCAACCATGTAGGCCTTTTTCATTCTGTTTTTTCATTTCTCTCTTCTGAGTGAGTAATTTTAAATAAAGATTTTTCAAGTTTGCTGATTCTGCTGCTAAGTCAAGTTGAATATTAAAGCTGTTTATCAATTTTTTAGTCCAATCATTGTATTCTTCAGTTCATTGTGTTCTTGTTCATTGTTTCTATTTTTTATTTAAATTTCCATAATGTTCATAAATTGTTTTTCTGATAACATTGAATTGTCTATGTGTATTCTCTTGTAACTAACTGAGTTTCTTAAAGATGATTGTTTTGAAATTTGTATCATGTAATTTATACATCTCCATTTCTTTAGGGTCAGCCACTGACATTTTTTTTTTCTTTGATGGTGTTATGTTTTCTTGTTTCTTCATCTTTTTAAAATTCTGGTTTTGTTGTCTTTGCATTCAATAAAGCATTTTTCTCAGCCAGTTAGTAAAGACAAGAGAAACACCTTCACCAGCCAAACTAGCTAGAGATTGTGGAGTATATCTGAAGCATTTTTAGGAATAATTTGCCTCAGTTTTCTTGTTACCTTTTGTGGGTACAATCTTAATTTTATTTCTTGTTTGTTTGTTTATTTGTTTGTTTTCAACCTACAAAGTCAAGCCAGGTGCTGGGTGTCTCCTGTTTATCTTCCCAGGCCAGTGCCCTAAGTTTTATAGAGTTGTGTGCCCTCTCTCAATCTGGCAGAGTTGAGCTGGCTGCTGATATCTGTGTGCTGTCTCCGGGATTTGGGTGTGCACTTTGTAGGGCTCACGTTCATTGTCTGCAAAGTCTCATGGGGCTCATCTTTGGAGAGCACGCAGATTGCTGAGGACCATGCCAGCCAGTTCTAGGGGCTGCAAGGGAGGCATTCCATTTGATTTATGCATGGGTTTTTTGGTAACTTTTGCAAGTCAATTAGCGAGATCTGCAGCCTGTTTTTGAGACCTGTGTGTTGGTTGCTGTGAGCTCTTGCATCTTCTACTGCTCGTAGCCCCTCCAAACTATTCAGTCATGCCATTGCCTTCAGTGATCTGGGTGGGGCATGGATGGAGTGGGTATCCTGGGCAATTTCCCCTGAGACTGAGTAAGCAGGGTGCTCAATCTGTTCTCAATTTCCCCTGTGGGAAGAGTTGCAGGCTGTAGGGCCTCTCTTGACCCCACAAGCAGTGCCCCTTGGGGAAGAGAGGATGCATGCAAATTAACTGTTATTTTTACCTTCTTCAATAACATATTATTCAATTTCCTATTCAAACAGAGTGCTGGAATATCTCCACTGGACTCCTGGATTCTCAAAGAATTATTTCTGTTCATGTATGGTAGTAAAAATTGATGTTTCTGTGGAGGTATGTTGGCCAGAATCATGTATTCCACCATATTAATGGTGTCACTCCTCTTGCCTTGTGTTTTAATTATAATTTCCTAAGGAAAACTAATGATTTTGAACAAATATAGATTTGAAGGTGTGGTAACACAAAGTTATTTTGAAATGTCAGAACTGAGACACAATGACTCGTTTGCTTGTGTCTTGCATTCTCCACTCTGCAATTCTGCCCTCTTGGCTGTAGCTTCAGTCAGATCCACCCATTTTCATATTCACCATTGATCTGTATTTTAGGGGTTTTAGCAGCCATTCGTGTTTGTTGCTTACAAACTCGATGTACAGATTATCCAAGTCTGTCCTGCCTTTGTCATTATTAGGTGGAAAACCTCTACAGAGAAAAGAAAGTTTCCTAAGGAATATTTTGGACAGAAAAGAGAGATCTTGATCCTTGCATTCATTTTCACCTTTTCAATGTAGTAATTTGGTTATTTACTATTACTCAAATGTGAAGTGTTGTTAGTTTGCTTGTTTTATTTTTAGCAGTAGTAAACACATAGGGTTTGCATATGTTCGTAGTTTTAATCCATTACACGTATTTTTTGATACTGTAAATATCCCACCCTTTGCCGTTTGAAATCCTTCATGATAGTCTTTCTGTTCTGGTTACAGGAATTAGATGGTATTTGGTAACTTCTTTTGCTTTCTTGTACGATAAGAGGTTCTAAAATAATCTCCTACATTAACTGTTTTAAATGTGAATTGAGCTATTTCTTCAGGGAGAAATTTAAAATTTTGACTGCATATATTTTTAATATTAAATGTTTGATGATATACTCATATGTTTACTATATATAGACAAAATTATCTAGTTATTTAAATAATTATTATAAATTATTATAGAATATGTTATACACATACTATGCAATTTGTTTATTTTTAAAATTATAAATTTATAATACAATAGGACATAAAGCATAATATGTCATGTATAAAACATATAATCAAATAAATTTGCTTAAAATTCAATGGAAATAATTTCTCTTGCTTAGTAAAGCCTTAATTTGTTATGAAGTTAGCTTTACTTTTTTTCTATTTAGGTTTGTGTTAAGTTTATTAATTATACCTGAAAATATTTTTATATCAGATATATTCAAGAAAATATGTATATATTTCCAAAAGAAAACAACAAATAAGACACAATAAGATGAGTCTAGTTTCATCTTGTTTCATCATCTTCTCTCTTTTTTTTTTTAAATGGAGTTTCACTCTTGCTGCCCAGGCTGGAGTGCAGTGGCGCGATCTCGGCTCACTGCAACCTTCGCCTCCCAGGTTCAAGCGATTCTCCTGCCTCAGCCTCCCGAGTAGCTGGGATTACAGGCGAGCGCCACCACATCTGGCTAATTTTGTATTTTTAGTAGAGATGGGGTTTTGCCATGTTGCCCAGGCTAGTCTTGAATTCCTGACCTCAGGTGATCCACCTGCCTCGGCTTCCCAAAGTGCTGGGATTACAGGTGTGAGCCACTGTGCCTGACCCATCTTGTCTCTTTTGTGCTGTTTCCTCTCTCCCTCACAAGGTTTTGAGGTATGATTTAATTTTTTTAGTAGAAAAATGTAGACACACACACACACACAAACATAACAATATACTATTTACCTCTAGTTCATCGTAAACCTAATTGCACATGATGTTCAGAGTATTTTGTTGCTGTTCTCATTCCTGCCTCCCATAATCGTGAGGGTCAGCTGTAAAATGAACATCCTCATCACGTCCACAGCTGCTCAGTGCTCCATTGTGGGGACACCCAGGGGTTTATTCAGTCTCTCTTTGATTGACACTGCGTGGGATCCAGTCATGGTGGTGTTACAAATAATAATTCGGCACGTAATAGCTCTGTATTCTGAAAGTTGCTCTTAATGTTTGTATTCCCTTGAGATAATCAGTCTTGTAAGAAAAGGCATTTTATGGATGCAATGAGAATAACCCAATTTTCTTTTTTACTTCTCTAGCTTCCTCTGAATCAAATAAAATCAAATTCCAACATCAAGATAATTAATATATTAATCACCTCAGTTATTATTTCTGTGTGCATGCGTGTGTGCAGTGAAAATACTTAGGATCTACTCTCAGCTAATTTTAAGTGTACAATATAGTATTGTTACCTATAGTTTTCGTTCCATACGTTAGTTTTCCAGAATTATTCATCTCGGAGAATTGAAACTTTGCACCCTTTGACAACATCTCATTTTTCCCATTTCCAGCCCCTGCTAACCACCATTCTACTCTCAGCTTCGATGAATTTTACTATTTTAGATTCCACAATTATGTGAGAGTATAAGATATTTATCTATTAAGAGCTGGACTCATTTCACTTAGCATAATGTCATTTGGGTCCAATCCTGCTATCACAAATGATCTGATTTTCTTCTTTTTAAAGACTGAATAAAACTTCATATTTATTATACTATGTTATCTTAATCTGTTCCTCCATCAATGGCAATTTATGTCATTTATTTACCTCGGCTATTGTGAATACTGGTGCAGTGAATTCATCAGTGCGGATATCTCTTCTAGATCTTGATTTGAGTTCTTTTGGATAATTATCCAGAAGTTGAAATCTCGTGTCTTGTAGTTCAATTTTTAACATTTTGAGGAAATGTGATACCGTTTTTATAATGCATGGATTGGTTTCTGTTACCTTAAATTAGGGTATTGCCTTTCTCACTCAGACTGCTGCTGGAATCCTTGGAAATTCTTCACTCCTTTACTTTTTTAGCTTTACTTTTATCACCTCACAGATATTGAGACCCAGAGACCTGATTCTCAGCCAGCTGTGCTTAGCGAACAACCTGGTTCTTTTCGCTGAAGGAATCCCCCAGACAACGGCAGCTTTTGGAATGAAATCCTTCCCGGACGAGGCTGGATTAAACTTGTCTTCTATCTATACACAGAGTGGCCAGAGGGGTTTCCCTCAGCACCACCTGTCTCCCCAGTGGCTTCCAGGCCATGAAGCTTCACCTCAGTATCTCCGGGAGGGTGGAACTCTGAATTGGGCCCACAAAGTGCATTGTTTTCTGCTGCTCCCTCTGCTGGATCTTGCAAATTGTGGCAAATACCCGTATCGCAATGCATGTAACTGGCCCAATGAATAGCAAAAACGTGAGTATGGAATAAATGTATAGGTACTGCTCCTCACCCATTCTAGGACGATTGCTCTTCTTAGTAAAGAGCAGTTATTTTCTCCCTCATGGATGGCATGTCTTTGGCCCTCATGGTCTACACCAGCAGCTCCATGGTCCTCTTCCTGTATAGACACAAGCAGAGAGTCCAATACATTTGCAGCCACAGCCTCTCCCCAAGAAAGTCTCATGAAACTAGGGCCACACACACCATCCTCGTCCTGGTGAGCATGTTTGTCTCCTCTCATGGTCTAGCTGGTATTTTATCATTGTGGGTGACCTGGATTCAGAACCCAACCCATTGGCTGAGAAGCATCTCTTTCCTGGTGTCTGCAGGATTCCCGACATTCAGCCCCTTTGGGTTCATTGTCAGTGACACCCGCGTCTCACAGTTCTGCACTGTCTGCTGGACAAGGAAGACAAATGCTCCAAGTGTGATCTCTGGGCTCTAAGTTCCCTCTGGACAATTGCATCCTTTATTTAGTCACTTCTCCTCACAGTATTTGTTGGATCATACATTATGCCAGCTAATATGCAAGGACTTTGGGACTCAGTATTGAATAAAAATGATAACCATAGCCTCATATTGCTTCTTAGACTCTCAAACAATGAACACGGTGTAAAAATTACCCAAATGTATGTCAGTTCCTCAGAAGATTAAACATAGAATTACCATATGACCTGGCAATTTCTGGGAAAATTAAAGCAAGGATTTAAAGGGATGCTCATATACTCATGTTCATAACAGCGTTATTCATATTAACAAAAAAGTAGAAACAACCTAAAGATGGATAAATGGATGAACAAATGTTTTACAAGCTATGAAATGCTGTTCAGTCTCTGTGCTGCAATGATAATCCAAGTGGGTGTGTTCTTGAGTAGAATGATTTATTTTCCCTGGATATACACCCAGCAATGGGATTCCTGGGTCAAATGGTAGTTCAATTCCTAGTTATCTGAGATATCCTCAAACTGCTCTCCTCAGGGACTGTTAATCCCAGCTCTTTGAGAAGCCAAAGTGGGAGGATTGCCTGAGGCCAGGAGTTTCGGGCCATTCGATTCTCTAACTACTACCGCGGCTGTATAGAAATGTCATTGATTTGGATTTGTTTTTATTTTCTTATAAATCCTAATGGACTTTGAATTTTCTATTTAGAGAATCTTACTGCCTACAAGTAATGAAAAAATCTCTCTAGCTCTCATATATCTTATTTTTAGTTTTTTACTTTTATTGATATTATTACATCAGTTAGCACACCTCAGTAGATCGTGGAACAAAAGTGGAGAGAGCATTAAACCTTGTTTTGTTCATATTTAGTGGAAATTGATCTAAGCTTCATCATTAAATATAATATTTGCTATTGGTTTGTTGCTGGGCATCTTTTAACATGTTTATGATGTCTCATTCTATTCCTAATTTATTAAGATTTTTTAAACCATAAATAAGAAGTGCAGATTATAGTAATATTGAGCAAATATTTTCTTCTCACCTCCAATGGGCCATCCTCATAGACCCCCTACCCTCACCCTCATCTCCCCTACCTCACTGTGGGTCTCTCTCCCCAGACCCCTGCTGCAGGGGACCCCCGGAGGTGATGTATGCTCAGCTGGACCACCAGGCCTTCACTCGGAGGACAGCCCAGGCTGTGTCCCCAGAGTCCACGGTGGCCATGGCCAAGTCTAGCACGTACACAGCCCTCGCCAGGCACTGACTCTGGGACCACTGCCCCCTGCGCCTGAGGAAGTCATGCTTGGAAAAGCCTGAAGAAGCCACCTGGAGGGCTTCCCCTTGGAATCATCCTGGTCTGCAAAACCAGTCAGCTCTTCTGGAGATAAGAGGTAGAGCCCAAAGTTCTCTAGTCGGCATCTAGAAAGTTCATTAACCAGGTGATTCCTTCCACAACTGACCAGCACCTCAAAGAGGTGGTGGTGCAGCTACTTCTAGAAACCCAGCTGCAATCACCTGGCTGTTTCCAGACACCTCGTTCCAGTCACCTGGTTGTTTCCAGTGACCCAGCTGCTGTCACTTATCTGTTTCAAGACACCCAGCGCCAGTCTCCCGGCTGTTTGTTGAGTCTCAGCTATAGCCATCCCAGCCGATTCCATTAACAATGTTGCACCCTCTGCAGTTTCCAAATGTCTTCTGTAAACGCCCCCAGCTGCCCCAGCAATCGTCTACTCAGCGGATCCTGAACATCCACCTAGAGTTTAGTTGTGGATCTTGAGAATGAGCTATACATACGGATCTGAGAGCTGAGACCAGTCCTCTGGGTCATGCTTTACTTCATGCACCAATTAATAATTGAAAGACCCCACATCTGGCAGTCCTGTGTCATGTTCTGGGGCGTACAGATCACTTGGACCCAGTCTCTGCCTTCATGTTGTTCAAGGTTACACGGGGTTAACAAGAGCTACAAAGGAGGTGTATTTTTTTAAGGATTTCATTGGCAGTGATTGCATATATTCAAGATGCACAAGGTGATAATTTGATATACATATACATTGTGAAATAATAGCCATGATCAAATGAATCAGCACATCCATCACCACCCACGCTGTACATAAGATCCCCTGAGCTTGCTCATCTTAGGCCTCCGAGATGTAGCATATAATCAGGGATGAATTAAGGTGTCTTAGGGGAGGCATGGATGGGTGAAGACAGAGAGCTAATCCCACTTATGCACTTACACACATATGCACATGTACCCACACATTCACACATGCACACACATGCACAAACATGAACGCACTCACACATGTCAGGAGACCTCTGAGTCCTCTGTGCACTGGGACTTGGTTGTCTCCACCCGTCTTAGAAAGTTAGATGCTCTCCCTATTCAGATTAAAACGGAAAATTACTTGAGAACCACTAGGGGGAGACAGTGTCTTATTTGAATTAATTTCTGTGCACATTTAAAATAAACAATAACACACTTACCATGGGCATGCCTTTGGCCAGATTGCAAAGGTAAACATATATCAAAGCAACTCATGGTACCCAATAAATATATACAATTATTATTTTTCAATTAAAATACCATAATAAAATAACAGAAAAGAAACCTGCATATTTGTAACAGGGTGGATTTTTAAATGTCATTTTATACAAGAAAAAGAATATTTTTTTAAAAACTCAACAATAACTCAATCAGCTCACCCTGTGGAGCAATTACTAGCTGAATACCACGCAAACATCAACACATTCACTAGTCTTACATATGCCCCACAGCTTGTCCTATTTTTTTCCCCACTTGCGGGGATTTTGATAGCTGTTGAGTATGTCTAATCCAATTATACATTCCAGAGCTACGAATAAAGCCACAGGATGCCTTTGGTGGCCAAGAAAATTCAATAGGAGACAAATTTGAGCTAAAGCTTCATTGATTACCTGACCTCCATAAGCTTCAAATCTGACTGGAGGGTCACCATGATGTTTTGGGTCTTCTGAAGTTAGTGTTAGCTCAGAGCCAGCGTCTAGTTGTACCCAAAATATCTGATTATTTCCTTTACCCAGTGCACAGTTACCACGATAAACGCCATAGGTCCATTTAAGGGAAGCTGAGAGAAATATAATTGTATAACTTTTTATAGTATATACCGGGGCAGCGCCTTCAAGGATACCTGGTCTTCCCTTTAATTCAAGGGGTTCTGGGTCTATAAACTGGTGAAATTGGAGTAATTGAATTTCACATTCAGCGAACAACACTAAAGGGTTGCATGAGACAGTCTATTCTGATTACTGCTTTGATTCTGCTGTCCATTATGATCACCACACCCAATTCAACACACCAGATTCTCACCTTTGTCGACTGACTTCTGACACTTGAGTCCTGCCACTCTGGGATCCAACTACTCCCCTTACATTTAGGTTTCTCAGTTCGGTGGCAGCAGTTCCCACTGGAAGTTCTGGCCACTCCTAATACACCCTCTGTCCTTTCCCACCTTGTCTGTGGCCTGGAGGCTGACTCCATGGATTGCATCACCAACATCTTCTTGCGACTAGTGTCTGGTTGAGTTCAGCCAAGGGTGGCGCTGTCAGGAGAGCAGAGGGTGAGAGGAGAGAGAGGCGGGGAATCTATTCCCACACGTACGCCCTGCCAGGCAAAAAACTGTGCTCTTCTACCCGTGACATAAGCTCCCACGAGGCACCTCCCATCTCCCAGCTCAGTCCTCAAGGTGACTTTCAAGGTGACTTTCCAGAGACCCAGTTACATTCGGCTGTCACTAAAGAGTCAGCTACAGTCATCTAGCTGTTCCCAGTGACCACCCCCAATCCCCCATAGCTGCCTGCCTGTTTGCAGAGACCCAGCTACATGCACCTGGCTGTTTCCAGAGACCCGGCTACATCCGATGGCTGTTTCCAGAGACCCGGCTACATCCGCTGGCTGTTTCCAGAGACCCGGCTACATCCCCTGGCTGTTTCCAGAGACCCGGCTACATCCGATGGCTGTTTCCAGAGACCCGGCTACATCCGCTGGCTGTTTCCAGAGACCCGGCTACACCCACCTGGCTGTTTCCAGAGACCCGGCTACATCCGCTGGCTGTTTCCAGAGACCCGGCTACAGCCACCCAGCTGATTTCTTTATCACTGATGCAGTCCCCAGCTGCTCCTATGTCTCCTGGAAATCCCCAATTGCCTCAGAGACTTTGTTGTAATTTTCTGCTCAGCTGACTCTAGGGATCTTCCTGGAGCTTAATTGCTGACCTTAAGAATGGGCCATATTTACGCAGCTGAGAGCGGAGCCCAGTTCTCTGGGCCATGCTTTCCTTTGTACATCAACAAATAATCCTAAAGACCTAAAGTCTGGCAACCCCATGCCGGGTCCTAGGGTGCACAGGTCACCTGCATCCAGTTTTTGCCTTCACGGTTGTTCAAAGCTGAGCAGGGAAAAAGAAGAGCCACAAAGAAGTTCAGGGTTTTCCTTTTTATCTTTTTAAAAAATCCTTTTTTTATCCTTAAAATGATTTAATCAACCAAGATTGTGTATATTGAGGTGTACAACATGACGATTTTATATACATATACATTGTGTAATGATTGCCACAATCAAATTAGCACACTCAGGACAACCAATGCCCTAAGTAGATCCCCTGGATTTGTACACGTTATGCCTTAAAGTTGGTGCCAGAGTTCCATCTATTCATTTTTATCCATATATGATAGTTGTATATAGGTTGGGGGTACTTATGATATTTTGATACTTGTATGCAATGGGTAATAATAAAATCAGGGTAATTAGAATATCCATCACCTCAAATATTTATCTTTTCTTTGTGTTGAATGTATTATTGTTAACTATACTTTCCCTACTGTACTGTCAAATACTCAGTTATTTCTCCTATCCAGCTGTATTTCTATACTCCGTAACTAACATCTCCTTATCCCCCACCCTTTCCAGCTCTAGTAACCACCAGTCTACACATTTTTTTTTTTTTTTTGAGACAGAGTCTTGCTGTGTCACCCAGGATGGAGTGCAGTGGCGTGATCTTGGCTCACTGCAACCTTTGCCTCCTGGGTTCAAGCGATTCGCCTGCCTCAGCCTCCTGAGTAGCTGGGATTACAGGTGCGTGCCACCATGCTGGGCTAAAGACAGGGTTTCACCATGTTGGCCAGGATGGTCTCAAACTCTTGACCTCAAGTGATCCACTCACCTTGGCCTCCCAAATCACTGGGATTACAGGCACGAGCCACCACACCCGGCCAACCAGTCTACTCTCTCTGTTTGGGAATCCACTTCTTTAGCTCCCACGTATGAGTGAGAACATTCGAGATTTGTCTTTCTGTTCCTGGCTTATTTCACTGACCATAATGACCTCTGGTTCCAACCATGTTGCTGTAGATGTCAGAATGTCATTCTTTTTTCTGGATGACCCCTCTTCCATTGTGTATATATACCACATTTTCTTTACCCTTTTATCCACTGATGGACACTTAGGTTGATTCTGTATGCTGGCTTGTGAAGAGTGCTGCAATAAACACATGGGTGCAGGGACTCTTGTGACGTCCTGAGATTTTTTTCCTTTGTGTGGATATTCAGTAGTGAACTCACTGGATTTTACGATAATTGCAGTTTCGGTATCTTGAGGAATCTCCACGATTTTTTTTTTTTTTTTTTTTTTTTTTTTTTTTTTTTTTTTTTTTGAGACGGAGTCTCGCTGTCTCCCAGGCTGGAGTGCAGTGGCGTGATCTCGGCTCACTGCAGGCTCTGCCCCCCGGGGTTCACGCCATTCTCCTGCCTCAGCCTCCTGAGTAGCTGGGATTACAGGCGCCCGCCATCTCGTCTGGCTAATTTTTTGTATTTTTAGTAGAGACGGGGTTTCACCATGTTAGCCAGAATGGTCTCGATCTCCTGACCTCGTGATCCGCCCCCCTCAGCCTCCCAAAGTGCTGAGATTACAGGCGTGAGCCACCGCGCCCAGCCGGAATCTCCATGTTTTCCATAATGGCTGTACTAATTTATATTCCCACCAACAGTGTATAAGAGTTATTTTGTCACCACATCCTCACCAGCATGTTGTTATTTTATTTTATTTATCTATTTATTTAGTTGTTTAGATGGAGTCTCTCTCTGTTGCCCAGGCTAGAGTGCAATGGCGCCACCTCAGCTCACTGCAACCTCCAGCTCCTGGGTGCAAGCGATTCTCCTCCCTCAGCCTCCTGAGTAGCAGGAGCCTCCTGATTACAGGCGAGCGCCACCACGCCCAGCTAATTTTTGTTTTTTTAGTAGAGACGGGGTTTCACCATGTTGGCCAGGCTGGTCTCAAACTCCTGACCTCGTGATCCGCCTGCCTCAGCCTCCCAAAGTGCTGGGATTACAGGCGTGAAGCACTGTGCCCAGCCCAGCATGTTTTTATATGTTTCTTTGATAATAGACATTTTAACTGAAATATGATGATACTCATTGTGGTTTCGATTTGTATGCCAGTGATGATTGTGGGTTTTTGTTTGTTTGTTTGTGTTTTGAGATAAAGTCTCGCTCTGTCACCCAGACTTGAGTGTAGTGGTGTGAACTTGGCTCACTGCAACCTCTGCCTACTGGGTTCAAGTGAGCCTCCTACCTCAGCCTCCTCAGTAGATGGGACTACAGGTGTATGCCACCACGCTCAGCTTTTTGTTTGTTGTATTTTTGGTAGAGATGAGGTTTCACCAAGTTGCCCAGGTTGGTCTCAAACTCCTGGATTCAAGTGATCCACCTGCTTTGGCCTCCCAAAGTGCTGGGATTACAGGCGTGAGCCACCACGCTCGGCCGATGATTAGTGTTTTGAACACTTTTTATATAGCCGTTGGCCATCTGTACATTTTCTTTTGAGATACGACTATTCAGATGCTTTGCACACTTGTTAATGGAATTATCTGGGGATTTTTTGTTGAGGTGTGTTTTTTCTAGGCCTGATTTGTTCATAGTTTTTATGATGAAGGGATATTGAATTTTGTCAAGTGCTTTTTTTTAACATCTATTGTGATGATCATATAATTTTTTTTTTTTGACAGAGGGTCTCTCCGTTGCCCAGGCAGGAGTGCAGTGGTGCGATCTTGGCTTACTGCAACCTCCGTCTCTCGGGTTCAAGAGGTTCTCCTATCTCAGCCTCCCGAGTAGCTGGACTACCGGTGCACACCACCACACCCTGTTAATATTTTGTATTTTTAAGAGAGACAGGGTTTCACCATGTTGGCCAGGCTGATCTCGAACTCCTGACCTCAAGTGATCCACCCATCTCAATCTCCCGAAGTGCTGGGATTGCAGGTGTGAGCCACCGCGCTTGCCCATGATTATATGTTTTTTTGTTCTTCCTTCTGTTGACATGAGGTATCGTATCTATTGATTTGAGAATGTTGAAATACCCTCCCTTCTGGTTGCTGCGTGGAGTGTGAGCTCTCCTACCCTCCATGGCCTTCTAATCCCACTGTCCCCAGGCCAACTGCTCCCAGACTGTGCAGTAGTCTCATGTGCATGGAGCAGTCGTGATTGATCCTGGTGGTGACGGGGGGTTGGTGTTTCAGGCATGACACAGTCAGAGGAGGTCCCAAGGAGAGACCAAGAGGTAAAGTTAAGTAGAGCTGCACCCCATCCTTGGCATCTGTAGAACCCTGGATAAAATCAAACATGCCAACCCAAATGCCCATCATTGATAGACTGGATAAAGAAAATGTGGCACTTATACACCATGGAATACTATGCAGCCACAAAAAAGGATGAGTTCATGTCCTTCGCAGGGACACGGATGAAGCTGAAAACCATCATTCTTAGCAAACTAACACAAGAACAGAAAACCAAACACCGCATGTTCTCACTCATAGGTGGGAGTTGAGCAAAGAGAACACATGGACACAAAGAAGGGAAAGTCACACACGGGGCCTGTCACGGGCTGGGGGGCTGGGGGAGGGACTGCATTAGAAGAAATACCTAATGTAGACAACGGGTTGATGGGTGCAGCAAAACACCATGGCACGTGTACACCTATGTAACAAACCTGCACGTTCTGCACATGTATCCCAGAACTTGAAGTATAATAATAAAAAAAAGAAAAAGAAACAATGAAACATGGGTTCTTATGAATCACAGAACACCCGTGACCCCAAGTTGAGATGGAAATTTATGATTCATTCCAACTAGGTCCTGTTTTCAGTATCTCACAAAAGCTTGACTCTAGAGTGAAATATACTTGGAAATGAATGAAAGACTCTTGTGGTCTTTTTACTTCTTGTAAGGCGTTAGGAGCCATGCGTTTGAATACCTTTGACCAGGACCACCTGCAATGCTTCTCTCTCCACCCCCAGGCGTCCCTTCATTCAGATAATACCAACACATCATCACCATCTGACCTCTCCTTCAGCTTCTTCACCACCCTCCATCTCAAAGCCACAGAATACGTTATTGCTTTCTCTTTTTCTTCTTTAGTTTTTGAACTTCCACTTTTATTTTAGATATGGGGATACATGCTCAGGTTTGCTACATGGAACTACTGCACCCAGGTGGTGAGTGCAGGACCTAGTGGGTATTTCTTTTATCCTGTCCTATTGTGTTAGATCTTTCCTTCCCGGGACTGGTCCTATCTCTAAACTTTTTGCGTAGTGATTTTATCAACTTAGTTTTTGCTAGGATGCTAGATTTCCCAGGAGCGGAAGTAATTTGAAATGAAGTCTGGGTTACGTGAATCCAATATATCTGCTTTGCTTGCCTTTTTATCTCTTGTGTCCTGGGATGGCCACAGGTTGACATGTTTAAATGTTTCTTAAGTGAGGATGGATAAGATTTACGGAATGGTGAGCACACGAATACAAAAGCAAAATGAGGCCGGGCATGGTGGCTCACACCTGTAATCCCAGCACTTTGGGAGGCCAAGGCGGGCAGATCACCTGAGGTCAGGAGTTCAAAACCAGCCTGTCTAACATGGTGAAACCCCATCTCTACTAAAAATACAAAAATTAGTCTGGTGTGGTGGCAGCTGCCTGTAATCTCAGCTCTCAGCTACTCGGGAGGCTGAGTTAGGAGAACTGCTTGAACCCAGGAGGCCGAGGTTGCAGTGAGCCAAGATTGCACCACTGCACTCCAGCCTGGGTGACAGAGTGTGACCCTGTCACAAAAAAAAAGAAAGAAGAAGAAGAAGGAGAAGGAGGAGGAGGAGGAGGAGGAGGAGGAGGAAGAAGAAGAAGAAAGAAGAAGAAGAAGAAGAAGAAGAAGAAGAAAGAAGAAGAAGAAGAAGAAGAAGAAGAAGAAGAAGAAGAAGAAGAAGAAGAAGAAGAAGAAGAAGAAGAAGAAGAAGAAGAAGAGAAGAAGAAGAGAAGAAGAAGAAGGAAGAAGAAGAAGAAGAAGAAGAAGAAGAAAGAAGAAGAAGAAGAAGAAGAAGAAGAAGAAGAAGAAGAAGAAGACGAAGAAGAAGAAGAGCAAAATACAAGAAGTCCAGGACTGGTAAAGGCAAGGCATGTTGAGCGGTTAGAAAAGGGGTGATGACATCGAAAAACCTCCTGGCATTCCCAGTCCTTGCCTAGCACAGCAGGACTTAAGACAAAGATATGAGCACAGGTAACTGATTTGGGAACCAAGTTTAAGAGAATAGGGCTCCCTTATGAAAGAGAGAAGGAAAGGAATTTCTGAAATCAGCATGCATCACGGACACCACTACAGCAGGTAATATGGACAGGTCCACACCAGGATCTCAGATAGTGTGCAGACCACCGTCCAGAACTGCCCTCCAAAACAGGAGATACTCGCCAATATGTGTATGGCTTTCTACTCCCCATTTCTGGGAGTTTCTTTCTCCCCAGCAACTGTCAGACGCATCAAGCTTTGGCTGAAATAGCTTCCAGTAAGGTCCTTACACACAAATGTGGAGAGACACATGGAAATCCTCGAAATGAGATACTGTCCCCGTGATTCTGAGAGTGACCCAAAAGGATATGGAATGAGATACTAAAAGCAGGTGCTTGGAAACCTGAAGGCAGTGGTGTTCATGTGTTTCCCAGCCTCCTGCAAGCCTCCTTCTTTGCCTTCCTGACCATTAGACACGATTTATTTTGGGTTTGTTTTTTCTGCTTCCTCTTTCCCCTCCCACCCTGTTTCAGTTCTAAAATTAGAAGGTCCTCTCATCCTTTTAAGAAGAACAGAGACAGAAAATGATTAGTCACCATCTAGGATAGACTACAATTCCAGATCATTGCAGGTGAGAGCTGGCCACCTGAGGTGTTTTACACAGGTAGCGGTCTAAGGGTTAAGCTAACACAGGCAGCGGTCTAAGGGTTGAAGCTATCTGGCCTTTTTGCTTGCTTGTTATGTATTTATGGCTTTTTTCCTTTTCAAAATAATTTTACTAAATATTTAATTCACCAACTATATATATTTATGGGGTACAATGTGTTGTAAACGTATACACTGTGGAATGATGGAATCAAACCAATTAACATGTCCATCACTCCACGTACTAACATCTGTGAAAACATTTAAAATCTATGCTTGGCTGGGCGTGGTGGCTCATGCCTGTAATCCCAGCAACTTTGAGAGGCCGAGGCGGGAGGGTCACCTGAGGTCAGGAGTTCGAGACTGGCCTGGCCAACATGGTGAAACCCCATCTCTATTAAAAATTAGCTGGGAGTGGTGGCAGGTGCCTGTAATCCTAGCTACATAGGAGGCTAAAGCAGGAGAGTCGCCTGAACCCAGGAGGCGGAGGTTGCAGTGAGCTGAGATCACGCCACAGCACTCTAGCCTGGGTGACAGAGCGAGACTTCGTCTCAGAAAAGAAAAAAATATATATATATTTTGGAGCTACCTCGTGCTAGCGCTGCAGAGAATGAGTTTTGTTTTGTGACACAGTTTTTAGATGTCTACTGGGCTCTGGTAGAGATGGAATGTTTGGCCTCAAGTAGGCAGAGTCCCATGGGACATCGGTAGCCGACCATGACCTGGCTGAGCACTGACCCACCAAGCATTTAACTGGCGTGCCCAGCCGCTCTCCATCATCATATAGAAGTGCTTTCTGCAAGATTTGGCTAAAGGAGTCCCTGAAGGTCTGTGGGAGACAGAATAGTGACCTCCCAGAGATGTCCGGCTCCAGAGCCCCAGACCCTGTGAATTGGGGAAACTTGTGTGGCAAAAGGGACTTTGCAGATGTGATAAAGTTAAGGATCTGGGGTTGGGCAGATTATCCAGGTGGGCCTGATATAATCACAAGGGGCTGAGTAAATGACGGAGGAAGGCAGGAGGGTCAGAGTGAGAGAAGGAGGTGAGTGCATGGAAGCAGAGGGCAGATAACGGGACCAGTGGCTTTGAGGATGGAGGGAATGGAGAGGCAGGAACGCAGAGCCTGCAGACGCTTGAACAGGCGAGGGAACAGATTCTCCCTGGAGCCTCCAGGAGGACACAGCTCTGATGGCAACTTCATTTTAGCCCAAGGAGACTCATTTTGGACTTGTGACCTCCGGGACGGTGAGTCAATAAACCTACATTCTGTTAAGCCACTAAGCTTGTGGTGATTTGTTAGGGCAGCAAAAGGAAGCTTTATGGTTCATCTGTACTCTGAAAACGCAGGTTTGTTTTTTTTTTTCACTCGTTCAATGATGTACCCCCAGCATCAGGCACGTTGCAAATACACGATACATACGGGTTGATGTTTGGGCAAGAGAGGAATTAAGATCAGGCAGACAGCAGGCTGGGATCAGAGAGACCCCATTTCTGTCTGAAATGTCTGCGGAGAACCTGGTGCCTGCCCCAGCCCTAGCCCTGGGGAAATGAAAGCCAGGCTGGGGTTCGAATGAGAGCAGTTTCCCTTCCTGTGGGTTGCGGATGAGACAACCCCATGACAAGAAGGACCCAGCCTCTGAGCGGCCACACCCTGTGTGTCTCTCTGTCCTACTGGCACTGAGGGCTCATCCATCCACACAGCTGGGGCCCCTGGGAGGAGACGCCATGACCCCCACCCTCACGGCCCTGCTCTGCCTCGGTGAGATTTAAAGAGGGGGAGGGGAGACCCGAGTCTTGGAGGGACTTTGCCTCACAGCCAGGCCCTGGTTCTTTAGGAGACTCAAAAATCTCAGGGTACCTGGGCGCGGTGGCTCCCGCCTGGAATCCCAGCACTTTGGGAGGCTGAGGCGGGCGGATCAGGAGATCGAGACCATCCTGGCTAACATGGTGAAACCCCATCTCTACTAAAAATACAAAAAATTAGCCGGGGTGGTTGCAGGCGCCTGTAGTCCCAGCTACTTGGGAGGCTGAGGCAGGAGAGTGGCATGAACCCGGGAGGTGGAGCTTACAGTGAGCCAAGATCGCGCCACTGCACTCCAGCATGGGCGACATAGCGAGACTCCATCACAAAAAACAAAACAAAACAAAAAATCTCAGGGTAAAGAGAGGACCTGCTCAGGCTTCAGGGGCAAATCTCTCACAGGGAACTCTCTTCCAGGGCTGAGTCTGGGCCCCAGGACCCGGGTGCAGGCAGGTGAGTCTGTCCCCAGCTATCCCAGGTCCCTCCTCACTGGGGACAAGGTCCACCTCTGGGCAGCTAGGGGTGGAGACCGCAGTTCTAGGTGACTGATGGGGACATCTGGAGGGTCCTGGGACTGAGAGCTGGGATCTGAGGGCTGAGGGAGGTCTTGGGATCCAGCCTCTGATTTCCTTCCAGGGCCCCTCCCCAAACCCGCTCTCTGGGCTGAGCCAGGCTCTGTGATCAGCTGGGGGAGCTCCGTGACCATCTGGTGTCAGGGGACCCTGGAGGCCCAGGGGTACCATCTCAATAAAGAGGGAAGCCCAGCATCCTGGGACACACAGAACCCACTGGAACCCAGGAACAAGGCCAAGTTCTCCATCCCATCCATGACAGAGCACCAGGCAGGGAGATACCGCTGTTACTATCACAGCCCTGCAGGCTGGTCAGAGCGCAGCAACCCCCTGGAGCTGGTGGTGACAGGTGAGAGGACACCCAGGGGTCCCAGCCCCAGGCTCTGCCCTCAGAAAGGGGGTCGGCTCCCAGGGGCGTCTCCCTCTCACAGCCCAGCCATGGGGATGATGTGGGAGGTGGGAGCCCCATTTAACACGGTGCCTCCTTCTCTCCTAGGATTCTATGCAAAACCCACCCTCTCAGCCCTGCCAAGTCCTCTTGTGACCTCAGGAAAGAGTGTGACCCTGCTGTGTCAGTCGCGGAGCCCGATGGACACTTTCCTTCTGATCAAGGAGGGGGCAGCCCATCCCCTACTGCGTCTGAGATCAGAGCACCAAGCTCAGCAGCACCAGGCTGAATTCCCCATGAGTCCTGTGACCTCAGTGCACGGGGGGACCTACAGGTGCTTCAGCTCACACAGCTTCTCCCACTACCTGCTGTCATACCCCAGTGACCCCCTGGAGCTCATAGTCTCAGGTGAGGCCCCTGACCCTGTCCTCTCTGAGCTCAATGGCTCAGTTCAGGCTGTGCCGCCAGGAGAGCTCTGGGCAGGGATGGAGGGAGAGGGGCTCAGCCAGTGGGGGACTCAGCCCTCAGAGGGGAGGAGGACAACAGGGGCCCTCCCGGGCATGCCCATGCTCTTCTCCCTCACCTAGGGTCCAGAAGGTGCCAGGTGGGCAGAGAAATGGTCCTTGGGAAGCTGCAGGGCAGATATAGGGAGAGGTTCAATTTGATGTGGAGACCCAGGGGCAACCCCAGACTCTCAGCTCTGCTTGTCCTTCTACCCAGGATCCTTGGAGGGTCCCAGCCCCTCACCCACAAGGTCCATCTCAACAGCTGGTGAGTCTCAGAGGCCTCTGTCCAGAGAATTTCCAAAGCCCGAGGCCGTCTCAAGACATGCTCAGTGGATCTCAGTCCTCGTTCCAATTCTCAGCTGGGCTTTGCTTCCACGGATGTGGGAGTCGGGCAGCGACTTGGGAGGCACCACAGGCTCCCAAGGCCCTGAGGCTGGGCTGGTGAGGGGTGAGGGGGTCAAGGCTGAAGGAGATGTTGCGGGGAGAAGCCGAGCTGATGTGCGGAGCAGGACAGCCCCAGCCCTCACATCCCTGTTCTAACCCAGCAGGCCCTGAGGACAAGCCCCTCATGCCTACAGGGTCAGGCCCCCACAGTGGTGAGGGGGGGCTCTGAGTGGGAGGTGGGCAGGGTCTAAGGGAGCCAAGGGTGGGTTCTGTCCTAGGTTCAGGCCCCTCTGGAGGTGGTGATGTGGACAGGTCCCTCCCCTGCCTGGGACTCAGTTTCTCAAAGTGTAAAGGAGAGAGGCACGTGGGTGGGAAAGTTCCTTTCAGCTCTGACTCCCAGCTGTGACCTCCTGGGAGAGGAGGCTTCCCTGGGAGGGACCGATTCCGCAAGGGCCTGTCCTGTCCCACCTGCAGCAGAGACGGTGACCTGGGGCAGGGGAGGGGAGCAGGGCCGTGGTTCAAGACAGTCAGGCTCTTTCCCTGCAGCTCTGGGGCTCGGCTCTGGTGCAGGAACAAGGGCTGCAGGTCAGACTCCTGGGCTCCCTTCCCAGCTCTGCCGCTTCCTGGCTGGGGGGTCTGGGGCAAGCGATTCCCCTCGCTGAGCCTCAGTTTCCTCCTTTGTGAAATGGGTGGAGAGAGGGTGGCAATCTCAGGTTGCACAACTGCTGTGAGGGTTGGAGGGAATGAAAGAAAGACCCAGTACACACAGTAGGTGCTCACATCAATGACATCATCCCCTTTCCTGACGTCATCACGCCCAAGGTCTGAGAAGGCACTGGGAGGTACTGATCGGGGTCTTGGTGGTCTCCATCCTGCTTCTCTCCCTCCTCCTCTTCCTCCTCCTCCAACACTGGCGTCAGGGCAAACACAAGACATCGGGTAAGTAGGAAATTGGGGGACCCGTGGGCTGATGGAGGGTGGGCTCAGGGCACCAGCCAAAGGGACTCCAGATAGGAGAGGTCAGCTTAGAAACTCTGCTCCAGAAATTCCCAGTGAGAAAATCTAGAAAGAAGAAAATAAATGAGGGCATAATGGAAGTGCTTTATTCTTTCGGTTTTTCTAAACTTAGAAAGTATTTAAAACATCCTTGCAAGTGTATTTTCAGGTTTCCTTTCCTCTTGAGTTGCATGTGCAAGGCAGGTGGTTCTAACATTCCCAGAGCTGAGACTGTCCACCTTCCCCCAGCACAGAGACAGGCTGATTTCCAACGTCCTCCAGGGGCTGCAGAGCCAGAGCCCAAGGACGGGGGCCTACAGAAGAGGTAATTCTGCCCAAAGACCTCAGACTCCCACCCATCCCAACGGCCACCTCACTGCCCCTTACACTGCTGTATCCTCCCCCAGGTCCAGCCCAGCTGCTGACCTCCAGGGAGAAAACCTCTGTGAGTGAGAGGCAGAGGGGGTGCACCTGGGGTGGAGATGGGGGTCCCAAAGTTTCAATAGCAATGGGGGCGTGAGCACAGGCTAGGAATGGTCAGGGACTCAGGGAGAGGTGGTCTGAAGCCACGTTGTGGGACCTCGGGGACATCACAGCCCCTCCCTGCATTGCAGTGGCACTAATGGGAACAGGGCAGGGACCGGCAGGAATGAGAGGTCCCAGGGAACCTTCCCAGGAGACGAACCCCTTGCTCTGCCCCAGCAGATGCTACCATGAAGGACACACAGTCTGAGGACCAGGTGGAGCTGGACACTCAGGTGAGACCCCGCCCTTGTCCCGGGCACCAAAGGCCTCCTGATGCCAGATCTAATCCTGCAGGACTTCTCTGTCCTCCTTCCCCCGGCTCTCAGCATCGTCACGGTGGGCCCCTCCTTGTCCAGCATGCTGCCTCCCGCCTGCTGCGACCTCACTCTCTCCTGCTGTCCTGGGACCTCATGGGCCTCCTCCCGGGTCCCCTTCCTGCTCCTCGTCCTCTGTTTGGCCATCTGGTTGTTAGAGCGCTCCCCAGGCCTCAGGAGGATGAGGAATAAATGAACCACCCGGTCCCCTGGGCTCCCCTTCATTCATTCATCCAGCGAGTGTTCCCAGGGACCTCGCTGTGGATCAGGCTCCCTGTGGGAGCTGCAGACACAGCAGGGAGCAGAGCCGCCCCCGCCTCCTGAGCTCACCTCGTGCTGGGAGACAAAATGCAAATAAATGCACCGTGTCCAGCAGTGCAACGTGCTGTAAGGAACATAAACCAGGGAAAGGGCAGAGAGTGTGGGGCAGTGGGGCCAGTCTGAATGGAAGGGGAGGGCTGTGTGCTCAGCTGTCATCTGAGAAGCCTGGATGGAGGGGGCCACACGATGCTCTAATGGACGAGCCCCTATAGGCAGAGGAAACAGCCGTGCAAAGGCCCCGAGGCAGCAGGAAAGCCGCGTGATGCTGCAGCCAAATGGGCAAGGTCAGAGTGAGGAGGAGAGGCCAGAACCACAGGGAGGGAGCGGCCAGACCCTCCATGGCCTTAGGCGTCCCTGAGATTCCATGACGAAAGGGATGCAATTGGATCACCCTGGGAACAGTGAGGAAAATTGACTCCAGGGGGTCAGGGGGACTCAAGGACACCCCCCACTACTGTCTGTCTCCAACAGAGCCCACACGATGAAGACCCCAGGCAGTGACGTATGCCCCGGTGAAACACTCCAGACCTAGGAAAGAAATGGCCTCCCCTCCCTCCCCACTGTCTGGGGAATTCCTGGACACAAAGGACACACAGGCAGAAGAGGACAGGCAGATGGACACTCAGGCTGATCCTTTCCTCTCCAGGCCCCAGGCCTCCCCCACCCCCATCACGTTCCTTCCCTCTCACTCTCCCCCACTGCAGGCTGCTGCATCTGCAGCCCCCCAGGATGTGATCTACGCCCAGCTGCACAGCTTGACCCTCAGACAGAAGGCAACTGAGCCTCCTCCATCCCAGGAACGGGAACCTCCAGCTGAGCCCAGTGTCTACGCCACTCTGGCCATCCACTAATCCAGGGGGGACCCAGACCCCACAAACCATGGAGACTGAAGACCCCAGAAGGCATGGAAGCTGCCTCCAGTAGACATCATTGAACCCCAGCCAGCCTAGACCCCTGACACAGACCACTAGAAGATTCCGGGAACTTTGGGAGTCACCTGATTCTGCAAAGATAAATAGTATCCCTGCATTATCAAAATAAAGTAGCAGACTTCTCAATTCACAATGAGTTAACTGATGAAACAGAAGTCAGACAATGTTTTAAATTGAATGATCATGTAAATATTATACATCAAACCAATGATATGGGAAAATGGGAGCTTCTAATGAGGACAAACAAAAAATAGAGAAAAATTAACAAAGTCAAAAAAGTTTATTTTTGAAAACATTAATGATACATGAATCTTGGCCACAATGAGAAAAATAAAAATAAAAAAAGAGCAGGCATCCATTTCCATACAGGAACAAAATAGGAGGCAGCACTACAGACCCTACACACAGCTTTACAGCGGTGAAACAAAACTGTCAGCAATTCTATGCTGACGTAACAGAAAATGCAGATGAGATAGATGAAATATGAAAAATTACAGTTTACTTAATGAACATAAGAATAAATAGAAAAACTGAATCATCATACATAAACATATATAAAATGCATTGATCCTGTAATCAAAAATGTTCCCACAAAGTAAATGCCACTTCAGGAAGGTTTGTTGGTGGTTTTTTCAAACTCTTATGCACTCATGAAACACACACACACACACAAACTTGCATAAATTTTCCCTGAGAATATTTTGTATATCTTTATGCAAATATGTTTTATCAGACTAGGAACAAGTTGATACCCAAACCTGACAAGGAAACTACAAAATGGGAAAGTCATAGAAGATCTCTCACAGAAATATAAATCCCTGAACAAATATTAACAAGTAAGATTCATGTCTCTATAAAATAGACAAATATCATGACTACACTGGTTTTTTATTATCTTTTAATTTTGTTTATGAAAAGCAAGGATAGCTTAATTTTCAAAAACTCAATCAAGGTAATCCAATATTTTAACAAAATAAACAAAAAATTATCATCTCGATAGACAAAGCTTTTGTCTGAGCACCTTTTCATATACCTGCTGACCATTTGTATGTCTTCTTTTGAGAAATGCCTGTTCAGCTCCTTTACCCATGTTTCAAGTAGTTTTTGGTTTCTTGCTGTTGCGTTGCTTTAGTTGCTTACGTATTTTTGAATATTAACCCTTTATCAGGTATACAGCTTGCAACTATTTTCTCCCATTTCTGAGTTGTCTCTTCATTCTGTTGTTTGCAGAAGCTGTTTAGTTAGAAGCCACACTCTTTGTCTATTTTTGCTTTTGTTGCTTGTGTTTTCAGGGCCATATCCAAAAAGCCTTGCCCAGACCAACGTCTTGGAAGTTTTCTCCCACCCATTTTTGTATATGGGATAAGGGTTCAATTTCATTCTTCTTCATATGAATATCCCCAGGATGTGTCCTATGCCCAGCTGCACAGCTTGACCCTCAAACAGGAAATAATGAAGCCTCCTTCCTCCCAGGAAAGGGAACGCTCAGCTGAGCTGAGCATGTATGCTGCTCTGGCCATCCACTAGCCCAGGGAGGACCCAGACCCCCACACTCCATGGAGACTCACTTCTCTCAGGACCATTTATTCAAAAGGACTGCCCTCTCTTGTTCTTGGAAACTTTGTTGAGGATCAATTCACCATAAATGTGTGTGTTTCATTCTTTGCTTTCATCTCTGTTGCACTGATCACTGTACCTGCTTCTATGCCAGTTCCATGCTGTCTTCCTTGCTGTAGCTTTGTAGGATATTTGGGGATTCCATAGTGTGATACCCCCTCTTTCCCTTTGCTCAAGATTGTTTTGGCTATTAGGGGTCCTTTTGTCGTCCCATTCAAATTTTAGGATTGTTTTTCTATATCTCTGGAAGACGACCTTGGAATTTTGATAGGAATTCCATTGAGTCTGCAGGTATGAACTTTTTTTTAAGTTCCAGGGCACATGTACAGGACCCGCAGATTTGTTACATAGGAAGGCATATGCCATGGTGGTTTGCTGCACCTATCAATCTATTACCTAGGTATTAAGCCCAGCATGCATTAGCTCTTTTCCCTAATGCTCTCCCTCCCTTCATCCTCCGCCCTCCCCTGACAGGCCCCAGTGTGTGTTGTTCTCCTCCCTGTGTCCATGTGTTCTCATTGTAATATGAACATTTTAACAATGTTAATTCTTGCAGACCATGAACATAAGCTACCTTCCTATTTATATGGGTCTTGTTCAATTTCATTCATCAATGTTGTAAAGATTTTAGTGCAGAGATATTCAACCTCCTTGGTTAAATTTAATTCTAAGTAATTTTGTAGCTATTGTAAGTGTAATTTTTCTTTTGATTTCTTTCAGGATAGTTTGTTTTTAGTACATAGAGATGCTACCGATTTTTGCATGTTGATTTTGTATCCTGCAGCTCTACTAAATTCTTGGATCAGTTCTAAAAGTTGTTGGGTTGAGTCTTTAGGGATTTTTATATATAAAATCATGTCAGCAAACAGAGACAATATCACTTTTTATCTGATTTGGGTGCTTTTGTGTATTTTTATTACCTAATTGCTGTGTCTAGGACTTCTATTACTATGCTGAATAGAAGGAGTGAGAGCATATACTTTTGAGCAAGGATTCTTCCGTCCTCCTCCTTCAGAAAGGACAGTTCTAATTGCACTCTGGCTGAACTCCTAGCACTTCTCACACACGTGTGTGCTCAGCCTTCAGTCAGCCTCATTGAAAAGGGTCCAACTGAGGAAGGCACCAGGTGTATTTGCTGCTAAGTCCTGGCCACAGACAGTGGATGACAGATGATTATTTAAATAAAGATTAGCTTTCCTTTCAAAGTTGAAGTGCTAACCCACCCACTGTCCCTAAGGCTTCAGGGCAGGACCATGGAAAGAGGAGGAGGAAGGTTCTGAGAACTAGACAAGGGGCACTGAGGAGGCAGAAATGAATCAAGGGCTGTTTCCAGGGAGATGTGGAGGAGACTGTTAGAAAATAGTAACAAAAAAAGGGAAGCCCAAGCAGAGAATTGTTTGGTAGAAAGAACACCCACGACCCAGGGTCAGTGGAGGAGTTATGTTTTCTTCCCCTATTTCCCTGCATTTCTGCACTATGCACAGTGATATTGCTGTCACTTTCTCAGCCCTGCAGGTTTGTCAGAACCCAGTGACCACCTGGAACTGGTGGTGACAGATAAGAGGACACTCAGGGGTCCCAGCCCCAGGCACTGCCTTCGGGAAGGAGTTCCGCTCTCAGGAGTGTCTCCCTTCTCACAGCCCAGCCCTGGGGGATGATGTGGGAAGTGTGAGCCCCATTTAACGTGGTGCTGTCTTCTCTCCTAGGATTCTACAGCAAACCCACCCTATCAGCTCAACCCAGCTCTGTTCTGACCTCAGGAGGCAAGGTGACCCCATTATGTCCTCCATGGCTGGGATTTGACAGGTTCATTCTGACTGTGGAAGGTGAACACAAGCTATTCTGCCACCTGGACCCCGAAAAACAGTCCAATGGACAGTTCCAAGCCCTGATCCTGGTAGACCCCATGACTTCTAGCTGCAGGTGGAGGTTTACCAGTCTGGTTTAGCAGACTTTAGCACCTGAGACCAAGAGCTCCAGCAGCTCACTAGATTCTGACCATACCTGGAGGTGACCTGGTGAAAGAAGAGGCTTGGAAGGAACCAGCCCTCTGAGTCCTGGCTCCTTGCACACTCCAGGTGTGCCTAGGGAGCCCTCCCATTTGACTCCACAGGGTCCTGTCATGGCCCATGGAAAGAGCTTGACCTTCTTGTGTTGCTCTGATGTTGGTTACAAAACATTCTCTCTGTCCAAGAAAAAGATACATCACCTTCCCCAGAGTTATGGCCAGAACTTCTCTGAGGATGACTTCCCTTTGGGCCCTGTGAGCATCTCCCATGGGGGCCAGTACAGCTATTCAGTGGACACAACCTCTCCTCCGAGTGGTCGGCCCCCAGTGACCCCCCTGGACATCCTGATCGCAGGTGAGAAGCCCAGTAGGTTCAGTCAGAGACCCAGGCTCTGTACAGGCCCTGCCAGGGGAGCCCAGGTGGTGATGGCTGGGATGAGGGGTGGGGGTCCCAAGGGAGGGAGAGGCAGAGAGAGAGAGAGAGAGAGAGAGAGAGGATGGATTGGGCAGGGACAGGGGGACTCAGAGAAAACAGAGACAGAGAGACTGAGGGTCCCAGAGAGAGGCCTGGGGAAGTCTCAGCTCAGAACAAGGTGGGGCAGCCCCTCACCCATCCTTCTTCTCTCCAGGACAGACCCCTGAGACACCCTCCCTCTCGGTGCAACCAGGCCCCATGGTGGCCTCAGGAGAGAACATGGCCCTGCTGTGTCAGATGCAAAGGTGGGTGGACAGACACTTTCCTTCCATCTGAGGAGGATGCAGCTGACAAGACCCCACCCTCGTATCTAACATCAAAGTACCCTACTCAGTGGTAGAGGTTGAATTCTCCATGAGTCCCGTGACCTCAGCCCATGCGGGGACCTACAGGTGCTGTGCCTCATAGAGTGTTTACCCCAACCTGTTGTTCCCCCAGTGGCCTCCTGGTAACACAGGAGTTACTAAGAAGTTGTTTTAGGCAGTTAGTAAGGGTAGAGGTTCTCGGTGGAAATTTTCCAGTAATAAGAAACAATCCCTAAACCATCTCTTTTCTAACAGAAACAACAGCTTAAATGGCCCGGCCAGCAAGCTTTAATGTGCAAATGCCAGCCATTAAAAGCTGGGTTCACCCGGGGGGCGGAGCCTGCAGTGAGCCGAGATCGCGCCACTGCACTCCAGCCTGGGTGAAACAGCAAGACTCCGTCTCAAAAAAAAAAAAACTGGGTTCACTCAATATGGTGATTCCACTGTCTTCTCTTTGTCACCACCTGTGCCAAGTGTGATGGCCACCTCCAGATAACACCATGTGTTCAAAACATCATGGTGACCCACATTTGCATATTAAAAGGCTAAGGTGGGAGGGACAGATTTTTTTGTGGACTACAGAAATGACACACCTGGTCAAACCAATCCCCTGGGCCCTAGGCAAACCAGACACCACCTCCTCCAGCCTCCCAATATAAGCAACCACTTTTCCACCACACATGGGTCTCCTCTTTGTTCCAAGCTCCCCTGCCTCTGTCTCTGTATGGGGAGCTGTTTTCTTCTTTCTTTCTTCTTTCTTGCCTATTAAACTTTTTGCTCCTTAAAACCACTCCATGTGTGTCCATGTCATTTTATCTAAACCGGCGTGAGACCAAAAACCCTGGTGTTCCTCTAGTCATCGAAGCAGTATAATTTTGGTGCATTGGCCAGGAAGGGGAATTCATTCATCAGACTAGTGAGTATGGAGTGAATCTCAACCTTAAATCTGTCCTTTAATCTCAAGGGTCTCTTCCAGTTCTGTCACCAAACTTTCTCTCTCTATCCATGGTCTCTCTCTCTCTATGTCTAATGTGCAGGAATCTTTACAGCTCAGGAAAATAGGTCTGTTAAAAAAATTTCAAATTGCAGCAGTCAGTAACTCATTAAATGTCTCTCTCTCTATGGTTTCTCTGGCGAGCACATGGTATTCCTAAGTGGTACCTAGTGGAAATAGAAATCCTCTTCATAAGACACATTGCTGGTCCTTTGCTCTACACTGCTTCCTTTCACACCATTAAAAACCAGGCTGTAAGCTACTTCTGTAAATGGGAGACCTCTGCTTTCAATAGTTAGGAGTAAAATGTCTTCCACATCTAAATTTTAGTCCCAATATTGTCCCATCCATTTGGTGCCTACGTTCTTTTAAGGCTCCCATTCTGTCTTAAATTAAGACCATATTCAATTAGTAAAGGAATTTTAAGTTCAAAAGTTAACCAAAACCATTTTTCTAAGGGTAAATGCTTTGGCAAGGGCCATAATAACAGGCAGTCTAGCTCATTGCCTCCATTAAATGAGTCTTGTCCAAAGGCAACATGGTCTCTCCAGAAATCCATTTTTCTGGAAGCCAGGCAAGTCACAAAGGTTTAGAAAGTCAAAAGAAAATCACACAAGGCAAATAAGCTAAGGTTGCATGGCTAAGCGTGGTTGGTCCCATAACTTGGTTCATCCGGTTCCATAGCTTGCAGAACCATGCCATAAATGCAGACACATTTAACATGGTTTTGGGATCCAGAAACCAGGAAGGGGAAAAGTCAGAGGACACTTCCTGTCCTCTCCTCCACTCTGGGTCATACAGAAAGGAAAGAAACTAAAAGAACGCTTTTATTCTCAATTCTTTTTCTAAATGGGTAATAAATTATCCTTAGCTTGCACCCCTCTGGAGTGCATTCTAAACCCTGGAACTTCTTTAACCTCAAAACTTTCAAAAGAAGTGGCTCATTTTCTTATGCACGAGGGCATGGCAACTTTACTAAACCTTTGCAAGTGTTTTAAAATCAGCCCAGCTCTTTTAGCAATCATAACAGACAGGCCCAGGGAAAATAGTTCTCCAAAATTAGAAAAGCAATTTTCAGGGGAACCATCAAATAATCCCCCTTATTTGGGTCTCCCTCAAATTCCCTTCCATTACAGAACCTTAGATAAATAAAGGGAAACTTAGGCCAATTTTCTAAAACCCCTGATATGTTATATAAGCTTTCCAAAATTTAACTCAGGTGTTTAACCTCACATGAAGAAATGTTATGTTGCTCCTAAACCAAACTCTAATAGCAGCTAAAATGCAGGTAACTCTGCAAGCAGCAAATAATTTTAAAAATAAGCAATATATATCCTATAATACACCAAAAGGAAAAGAAAACAAATAGGGAAAGCAAAGAAATAGCAGAAACACCATACCCAACAGGGAGGGAAGCAGTTCAGGCAAACAACCTTAACCCCATAGCTCAGAAAATGAATGAAAAATAAGGCCCTTTTTAATATGCATTTTAAAAGGCCTATGGAAAACCAGGGCCAAACCTCTCAATTACTCTAAACTGTCTATAATGGAACAAAAGCCAAATAAAAATCCTGTAGCCTTTATAAAAAGGCTAAAAGAGGCACTAATAAAGTATATCTTTTTATTCTCTAATTCAGTTAAGGAACAGCTCATCCTGAAGGACAAATTTATTACACAGGCAGCTCCCAATATTTAAAGAAAACTGCAAAAGCAAGCTATAAGACCAAATAACACCTTAAAAAACCTCCTGAAGGTAGCCACTTCGATCTTTTATAATAGGGACCAGGAGGAGTCCCAAAAGAAAGAAAAAAGCTCAGGAGAAGGACAAAGTCTCTAGCAGCAGTTTTGCAGGCTTGCAAAGTCCAGGATCACCAAGATGCATCCTCTAGTTGCTATTGGTGTAGCAGGCCAGAATGTCCAGTCAGCAAAATGAAGCAACCTCCACTCTGTCCAGCCTGTGGCAAAAACCACTGAAAACAGAACTGCTCCCAGAGGTGGAGGTCATTGAGTTCAAAACCAGTCTCACAGATGGTCCAGCAAAACTGATGGATCCCGGTGCTTGAACCTCGGCTCCAGTAGCTCAAACTGCCATTATAGCACAGGAGCCATGGATAATTCTGGAAATTAATGGAAGGAAAGTAGGCCTCCTCCTAAGCACTAAAGCCAGTCTCTCTCTCTCTCTCTTCTCTTCTCTAATCCAGGCCTCCCTTCTTCCCACAGCACAACTGTAAGGGGCGTCTTAGGAAAAAGTCTAATCCAATATTTTCTCAACCTTAGTTAAAACATGCTTTCAGTCAGGCATGGTGGCTCACGCCTGTAATCCCAACACTTTGGGAGGCTGAGGTGGGTGGATCACCTGAGGTCGGGAGTTCAAGACCAGCCTGGCCAACATGGAGAAACCTCGTCTCTACTAAAAATACAAAAAATTAGCTGGGGCTGGTGGCACATGCCTGTAATCCAAGCTACTTGGGAGGCTGAGGCAGGAAAATTGCTTGAACCCGAGAGGCAGAGGTTGCAGTGAGCCGAGATCACTCTATTGCACTCCAGCCTGGGCAACAAGAGCGAAACTCTGTCTAAAACAAACAAACAAACAAACAAACAAACAAAAAACATGCTTTCAAACCATTGAAGCCATTGTCATGATAGCTCTGCTAGTCAGAAAAGCCTCCAAGTTAACCCTAGGAAATAAAAATAATTTAACTGTTTACAGCCCACATAATGTAGCAGAATCACTGTCCTCTAGGGGGAGCTCTTAGCTGGTAAACAGCCCGTAAAGCAAAAAGTACATAAGGCAGAAGAAGCAGTAGTCACTGTCTCCAGGCACAAGCACTCAATTAGCTGAGCTAATAGCTCTTACAAAAGCGCTTACATTAAGGAAGGAAAAGGTAGCTAACATTTACACTAACTCCAAGTATGCTTTCTTGGTTCTCCATGCTCATGCTGCCATTTAAAACAAACATATTCTTACTGCTAATAAATCTCCTGTAAAAATATCACCAAAAAATTAGCAAGTTATTATCCTCAGTTTTTCTTCCACAAAAAAATAGCAGGGATGCATTGTAAGAAACATCAAAGAATAAACAATAAGGTAGCCGAAGGAAATAAATTAGCGAACCGGGCAGCTAAGTCAAAGGCATAAAAGCTTCAAGGCCTTAATGCACTTCCAGACCCTTCGAATCTAAAAAGGTACCATAAGAGAAATTAAACCTCAGTATTCCTCTGAAAAAATAGAATAAGCCACTTCCCAAGGGCATAGTTTTCAGCCCTCAGGATGGCTACAGTCAGGATAGCAAATTTATTGGTCAGCCTCCAGCCAATAGGAAGTCCTTAAAGTCCTTCACAAAGCTTTTCACTTAGAAAAAAATAAAACTTACCAATGTGCTCAAACATTGTTTTCAGACAGGAAATCTCTAGAATGGTTAACCACGTAACCTCTCTAGCTCACTTCCAACAAAAATTAACACAATAGCGGAAGCCCAGCCCTGGGAAATAAAACCACCTTTATTTAACCCAGGACATTTAGTATTAGTAAAAACTCTCATCTCTGTCTCCTTCCCTAAGCCAAGCTACAAAGGGCCCCACACGGTTCTTCTTGCAACCTCCTCGGCAGTAAAAGTTACAGGAATCAACTTCTAAATGCATCACACTCAAGTCAAAGCCAAAAACCGAACAAAGCAACCCCTAACAGTAAAATAAAAAAAAAAAAAAATGCTAAATACCAATGTAAAAAAATAGAAGATCTTAAGCTAAAAATCACAGAAGATAAGTAACTAAGTAAGGGCTACACATCTTAGTCCCACTCCTACCCACCAAATATGTTTTATTATTTCTAACCTTTTCTCACAAAGTTCACAGCCAAATATTAAAACTTCTTTTTAACACATATTTGCAGCGAAATTTAAATATTCACAAAATCGCATTTGTAACTTTCTGAATCCCCAAAGGAAAATGTTGTATCTTGGCAAGTAAAGTTTTTTGTTTTTTTTAGGTAGAGTCTCACGCTGTTGCCCAGGCTGGAGTGCAGTGGCGCAATCTCAGCTCACTGCAAGCTCCGCCTCCCGAGTTCACGCCATTCTCCTGCCTCAGCTTCCTGAGTAACTGGGACTACAGGCGCCCGCCACCACGCCCGGCTAATTTTGTGTATTTTTAGAGAGACGAAGTTTTACTGTGTTAGCCCAGATAGTCTCGATGTCCTGACCTCGTGATCCACCCGCCTCGGCCTCCCAAAGTGCTGGGATTACAGGCGTGAGCCACCGCACCCGGCTGGCAAGTAAAGTTTTAAACAAAAATTACTGGCCAGAAAAAAAAAAAAAGCCATTCTTGTGAAAATTGTTGTAGTCACGCTGCTATTTGCAATAAAACTATACTCTGTGGCACCCCCAATGTAGCATTCTGATTGTAAAATTCTAATTGTGGTAATATTTTGCCTGATTATCATCCTTATAACCAAATTAATAATTGCAGAAAAAATTTAACCGAAGTTGTTTTGCTTATAGCAGAAGTAATAGTAATGAATAAAAAGCAAGCATTAAAGTTATAAAACTAGCATTAAGTGTAATAAAACTTTCTACCAAAGGTTGGTAATATAATGCACTCTAAGCTATAAAAAGAAGGTTATACAAAATTTTACATAAAAAAAGGATTTTGTATGGTGAATACTTGTCCTAAAAGAAAATAACTGGTTGTTTAAAGGAAGCATGTTTAGGACAAGTCTAAAAGTTTAAGTATGTTGTAAGAGAGTCTGTGAAAGTCATAAAAAATTTAATAATTTAAAAAAGTCAAAATTAACGCTAAAGTTATTTTAGCCACCCAATAATGTATTTCTCCCAATCATACTGCAAGTTGTAAAAATGGCCTAGGCCTAAAGTTATTCTCTAATGGCACGTTAGGGAGGAAATGTATGCTTTTCTCTAGGAAAAAGTTACTTTTATAGTAACGTTTCTGGTAATGTACACCGACATCTAGTGGAGGAAAATCTGTATTGCAATCCATTGATGTAACCAACAGGTGTCAAACTCCGCTGTCACTTAAGGTCTGTAGGACTCCCACTAACGATGGTTTTGTTTTTTTTTTGTTTTGTTTTTTGAAACAGAGTCTTGCTCTGTTGCCCAGGCTGGACTGCAGTGGCACAATCTCAGCTCTCTGTAACCTCCGCCTCCCAGGTTCAAGTGATTATCCTGCCTCAACCTCCCGAGTAGCTGGGATTACAGGCACTCACCATCATGCCTGGCTAATTTTTGTATTTTTAGTAAAGACGGGTTTTCGCCATGTTGGCCAGGCTGGTCTTGAACTCCTGTCCTCAGGTGATCTGCCCACCTCGGCCTCCCAAAGTGCTGGGATTACAGACATGAACCACTGCACCCAGCCCCAATGGTGGTAATCTTAATACTCATATTCTAACCCTATATTTTAAAGCTCCTTGTAAAATTTCTGTTTTTGCCTAAAAGTAATTAAACTCCAAATGGTGCTGCAAGCAAAGCCACACATGGACACACCATTCTTTTGAGAAACCTTAAATCAACCTCAGAAAAAGGCCCAACTGCTGTTCCCCCACACAACAGCCCCTTTCAGCAGGAAGTAGCCAGAAAGAACCATGACCCAACACGCACTAACAGCAGTTAGCTTTGCCTCTCTTTAAGGGGAAGAATAATACAGGAGTTACTAAGGAATTATTTTAGGCAGATAGTAAGGGTAAAGGGTCTTGGTGAAATTTTCCTGTAATAAGAAACAACCCCTGAACCATCTCTTTTCCAACGGAGAAGCTGTCTTAAAGGGTCTGGCCGGCAAGCTTTAAAATGCAAATGCTGGCCATTAAAACATAGGTTCATGCAATATGGCAATTTCCGCCATCTTCTTATCACCACCTATGCCAAGCCTGATGGCCACCTCCAAATCACACAAAGCATCATGGTGGCCCACATTTGCATATTAAAGGGCTAAGGTGGGAGGAAAAGGTTGTTCCAGGGCTATGTAAATGACACACCTGATCTAACCAATCCCCTGGGCCCTATGCGAACCAGACACCGCCTCCTCCAGCCTCCCAATATTAGCAACTGCTTTGCCGCCACACATGGAGTTTTCTCTTTGTTCCAAGCTCCCCTCCCTGGGCTCTGTACAGAGGAGCTCTTTTCTTCTTTCTTCTTTCTTGCCTATTAAACTTTTCGCTCCTTAAAACCACTCCACGTGTGTCCTTATTGTTTTATCTAAACCGGCATGAGACCAAAAACCCTAGTCAACCAAAGCCATGTCACTGGAGCTCATGGTCTCAGGTGAGAAACCTCCAACCTATGTCCATTGAAGCTGGCGTGAGTCATGTGTGAATGTAGAACTTCATGTTAGTAACACAGCTTTTAAAATGTTTCCCTAAATTGAGGCGGAGCTTGCAGTGAGCCAAGATCGTGCCACTGCACTCCAGCCTGGGCGACAAAGAGAGACTCCGTCTCAAAAAAAAAAAAAAAAATGTTTACTTAAATTGTATATTTTTACTGTATACAACACGTGGTATTGCAACATTCCTATTTGTGGGTTGGCTAAATCGATCTAATAAACATACACGTTAGTTCACATACTTACTATTGTTTGGACTGAGAACACTTAAATCTACTCTCCCAGTGATTTTCAAGAATAGAATATATCGTTATTAACTGTAGTCCCCATGTTATACCATAGATCTGGAAGTTATTCTGTCAAACCGGAATTTTGGACCCCTCTGTCAACATCCTCCCAAGATATAGGACTAAATGTGGGCACATCAAAAGACACCCAAACCATTACTTATTATAAAAATTCATATGAATCCACAATGAGACACTACTTCACACACTGGATTGACCATATTCTTAAAAATAACAAATGTCAGGAAGGGCGTGCGGAAAAGAGAACCTTCATACACTGCTAGCGTGATGGCGAAATTTTTCAGTAACTGTGAAAAGTGGTTTGGAGGCCGGGCATGGTGGTTCACGCTTGTAATCCCAGCACTTTCGGAGGCCGAGGAGGGAGAATCAACTCAGGTCAGGAGTTCGAGACCAGCCCGGCCAAAACGGCAAAACCCCTTCTCTACTAAAAGTATAAAAATCAGCCGGGCCGCGGTGGCGGGTGCCTGTAATCCCAGCTACTCAGGAGGCTGAGGCAGGAGAATAGCTTGAACCCGGGAGCAGAGGTTGCAGTGAGCCGAGGTCGTGCCACTGCACTCCAGCCTGGGTGACAGAGCCAGACTCCATCTCAAAAAAAAAAGAAAGAAAGAAAAGAAAAGCGATTTGACAGTTCCTTAAAAGATGAACCTAGGAAGGCTTATATGCTGCTGGTGGTAAATTAGCTCAACTTCTATGGAAAACAGCATAGAGGTTTCTCAAAGAACTAAATACAGAACTGCCGTTTGACCCAGCAACCCCACTACTGTAAAAGAAATAATTATATTAAAAAAGACACGCACTCGTATGTTCACTGCAGTGCTATTCACAATAGCAGTCATGGAACCATCCTCGATGCCCATCCATCATGGCCTGGATAAAGTAAAAGTGGTAAATATATAACCCAGAATACAACATAGCCATAAAAAATAGTGAAATCATGTCCTTTGCAGGACCATGGATGGAGCTGGAGGCCATGGTCCTACGTGAACTCAGAATCAAAAGACCAAATACTGCATGATCTCACTTACAAGTGGGAGCTACGCAATGGGCACTCATGGACATAAAGATGGAGAAAAACACAGGGAAATCCGAAAGGGGGGAAGGGTGGGAGGAGGGCAAGAGGTTAAAAAAATATATTAGGGCTGGGTGCGGTGGCTCACGCCTGTAATCCTAGCACTTTGGGAGGCAGAGGCGGGTGGATCACCTGAGGTCAGGAGTTCGAGACCAGCCTGGCCAACGTGGAGAAACCCATAATTTTGTAAAAATACAAAATTAGCTGGGCATGGTGGTGCATGCCTGTAATCCCAGCTACTCAGGAGGCTGAGGCAGGAGATTGCTTAAACCCGGAAGGTGGAGGTTGCAGTGAGCCGAGATTGCACCACTGCACTCCAGCCTGGGCAACAAGAGTGAAACTCCATCTCAAAAAAAAAAAAAAAATATATATATATATATATATACACCAAACAAGCACAGGTACCTTTTGAATATAAAATAAAATTAAATAATAATATAAAATAAAATAAAAAATAAACCTAGAATTACTCTATGATCTAGAAATTCCACTTCTAGGTATGTGACTAAAGGTTTAGGTTATACAAGACAAATGAAATTTGGCAATGTACCCTACGACATTTTGTCTTTAATTAACAATACTGCATCATGAAGTTAAAAATTGGTAGGAGAATTAACTCTTCTTACCACAATAAAAAAAAATGACTGATAGTAGATATTGTGAAAGGAAATTAAATTTGGGGACCCCAAACTCATTTGGCTAAGAGGGAAAGTCAAGCTGGGGACTGGGTCACACAAACCTGCCTCCCCATTTTGGTTCATAAATAAGATGGCTACAAGATGAAAAGCTACACGCCTCCCCAACGTTTTGCCCACAAGAAGATTCCTAGTGAGCTGTTAAAATTTCACCACGGCAATGTATATTGATAGCTTATCTTTCCAGTGTATATTGATAGCTTATCTTTCCAATGTATATTGATAGCTTATCTTTCCAGGTACAGTCTCCCCAGCCCATCAGACACAAATGCATATCTGATTATTCCCCCGCCCAATTTTGTCTATGTTTATCTTACGTAAAATGCAAATTCACTGCATTTTTTTCCTCTGCCCCATTTGTTTTTGTCGTCTGATGTAAAAAGTGCAGATTCACTGAGCCAAACAAAGGCATGAATGACTATTTGTAAAAAAAATACAGATTCACTGAGCTAGATAAAGGCATGCATAACTATTTTTCCTTAGCCTCCTCTGACATGAAAATTGTGTACTTCTCAATATCTCTCCCTTTACCCTTTAAATTTGGAGCCCTCAAAATCATCTTCAGAGAAAGGCATAGATCTGTCTCCCCGGCACATCTTTAACTTTGGCAAATAAATCTCCTGAAATGACAGAGACTTGTCTCGTTGGACAATATCCAAACACTTGTACCCACGTGTTTATAGAAGCATTATTCACAATGAAAGATAAAAGTATCACAAATGTCCACCAACCAATGTGTTGCATCCATATGTTAGAAATTTACTCATCCATAAAAATGAAGACTGATGCATGCTACAATTTGGAGATTCAAAATATGAAGCTAAGTGAAAGAAGCCTGACCCAAAGGTCACGTACTGTATGATTACATTGATATAAAATGTCCAGCAGCTGGAAATCCACAGAAAGCAGACTGATGGTTGCCTGGGGCTGAGGAAGGGTGGGGAGAGGAGAGGGACTGCCCCGTGGAATGGGGTTCCTTTCAGGGTGATGAAAATCTTTGGGAACTAGAGGTGGCAGTTGCAACAGTGAAAATCTACTAAATGCCAGAGTTGTATACTTTTTTTTCTTGAGACGGAGTTTCACTCTTATTGCCCTGGCTGGAGTGCAATGGTGCGTTCTCGAGTCTCTACAACCTCCACCTCTCAGGTTCAAGCGATTCGCCTGCCTCAGCCCCCCAAGTAGCTGGGATTACAGGTGCCCACCACAACACCTGGCTAATTTTTCTGTATTTTTAGTAGAGACGGAGTTTCACCATGTTGACCAGGCTAGTCTTGAACTCCTGACCTCAGGTGATCAGCCCGCCTCGGCCCCCCAAAGTGCTGGGATTATAGGTATGAGCCACTGCGCCCAGCCTAGAGTTGTATACTTTTAAAGGGCCAATTTTACATTATCTGTATTTTACTTTAATAAACGGAAATTTAAGAAAAAAGAGCACGGTTCTATGCAGATTTCATCTTAAGAAGTTGCAACATGACCCAGGGTTTTTTTTGTTGTTTGTTTTTGTTTTTGTCTTTTTTAATGTGAGGTAGGATTTGTAACAGGTGAGAGATGTCCTAAGTCCCATAGTGTTAAGACATGAAGCTGATCTCTTCACCTTACATCTTAAATTCTAATGTGCCTGAGTACAGAATTCAGGATGAGCTCCAGGATTCCTGCAGCCTGTAACTTTTTCTGACACTCTACCATTTCACCCGTGATGACGGATTGTTCCTGACTTACCTTTTGAACATAAAGGCTCTTACACCATGCGTCTGGATCTGGTAAAAGGTATTACATGAGGCCGGGCGCAGTGGCTCATGCCTGTAATCCCAGCACTTTGGGAGGCCGAGGCGGGCGGATCACGAGGTCAGGAGATCGAGACCATCCTGGCTAACACAGTGAAACCGTGTCTCTACTAAAAATACAAAATATTAGCCGGGCGTGGTGGCAGACGCCTGTAGTGCCAGCTACTCGGGAGGCTGAGGCAGGAGAATGGCGTGAACCCGGGAGGCGGAGCTTGCAGTGAGCTGAGATCGCACCACTGCACTCCAGCCTGGGAGACGGAGCGAGACTCCGTTTCAAAAAAAAAAAAAATTACATGAGATTGAGAGCCTTACATGTCTCAGGCAATACTCATCCTCAAACCAACCCTGAGATACGGGTCATTATCTTCTTCTACAAGGAGGAAAATGGGAAAGAGGTGTTACATGATCAAGGTCAACCATCAGTAAAGTCCACCCTCACGTCTTACATTCACACCTGTCATTTCCTCCAGGGATCACTCTTGCCCGAAGCATGGAGACAGAATCCATGCTATCAGCTGAGGGCTGTGAGCAGGGAAGAAAAGAGGTAGTAAGGAAGCAGAAATGACTCAGATGTTTTGACAGAGAGTGACCGTGTTTGCCCGAAGAACACTTGCGGGTTACAGTCCTAATCTTACCCCCAAAGTGTTCCCAGACCAAACTGAGGGCTGGGCTGCTATTTCTCATGGCCCAATAATGAGATGTGGATGAACTGGGGAGGAAGAGAGTTTTTGTTTCTGTAATGGGTTACAGGGAGAAGGCCTGGAAAATATTGCCAGACCAACTCAAAATTACAAAGTTTCCCAGAGCTTATATACCTTCTAAGCTATTTGTTAAAAAATGCAGCTAAGCTATTTTCTAAGCTATCTTCTAAGCTAAGCTAAGAAGATGGTTAAGCTTCTTCTAAGCCATCTAAGCTAGATAAGCTTCTAAGCTATCTTCTAATAAGCTTAGAAGCTTCTAAGCTATCTAGGCTATAATCTTCTAAGATATCTTCTAAGCTAAGATATTCTAAGCTTCTAATATCTATCTTTCACATCACCCATTCCCTGCACAGGATGTGGCACGCCAGAGACCCAGGAGATGTTTTCTGAATGAATCTAGTAATAAACAAATACCTGCATCCCTCAGGGCTGATAAAGAGTCTATAAACCTCAGATGGAGAGTCTAGAATGTTAGAACATAAACCAGGGAATGTGTCAGATGCCTAAGGACCTTCACAGCAATTCTAGCAATTCTTCATAAAAGCAGCTGTCATTTACTGAGCATAGTTTATCAGGTTATTTCTAAGCATATAATGAAAATAATAATAATAATAATAGTAAAAAATAGCTTACATTATTGAGTGACTGCTAAGAACATGGTAGAATTTCACTTTGTACATCACATGTATTAATTATGTAGTTCCCCACCAAAACCATATAAGGTAGATACTGGCACTATACTAAGTTTATATATGACACAATAGTAATGTGGGTAACTTTCCCTAAGTCACATAGTTAAAAGGGACAGAGCCGTGATCAAATCTCAGGCTTCCTGGCTCCAGAGTCTTCCCTATTAGTTCAACTGCTTGCTTCCTATGAGAGGTAGAATATAATAATCTCTGATTGTCAACCCACCAAATATCCTTACAAAGAAGACACTTTTAATATTGCAATTTTATAGAAAACCAAAGTGAGCCTCAGGGAGGCAAAGTGATTTTCCCAAGGAGACAGAGATAGCAAGAGGCAGATGTAGGTTTTGAAAATACTGTGATGTAACTCCAAGCCTGTTGCTTTTTTTTTTTTTTTGAGACGGAGTCTTGCTCTGTCGCCCAGGCTGGGGTGCAGTGGTGTGATCTCAGCTCACTGCAAGCTCTGCCTCCCGGGTTCACGCCATTCTCCTTCCTCAGCCTCCCATGCAGCTGGGACTACAGGCGCCTGCCACCATGACTGGCTAATTTTTTTTTTTTTGTATTTTTGGTGGAGACGGGGTTTCGCCATATTAGCCAGGATGGTCTTGATCTCCTGACCTCGTGATCAGCCCTCCTCAACCTCCCAAAGTGTTGGGATTACAGGCGTGAGCCACTGTGTCCGGCCCCAAGCGTGTTGCTTTTTAGTCAATACCCTATAAACTGGTTTCCTGAACCTGGTCTGGAAAGAGATGACCTGAGGTGGATGAGGAAGAACCAACTCTAACTGCCACCCTGGGCCGTGCTAGTGGTTGTCCTGCTGGGTGAGCAGCCAATATCATAAGCTTCTGAATTCCATTCCTATTCAGAATCCATGGAGTGGATATGTCTTTTTCCAATTTATTCTGATGCATTCGCTAAATATTTATTAGCCTCCTTCAGGGAATCTCTAGGAGTCTCTAAGAGGGGGCCCAGCTTTTACAAATGTATCAACTAACACACCAGAAAACAGAGGAAGCCATGTTACCTCCTGGACTCTGACCATGGTGCTGAAACTAGAGTTCATGGCAACGTCCCAGTCAGTGCTGTGAACAGCAACCGCAGGAACCATTCTCCTGGGGCTGGGGCCTGATAGAGGAAATAGGAAGAGTGTCTAGATACAGGGCCAGGTCTGTTGGAGACCTTGAATAGGAGCCAAAATTGAACAGGATGTGGGGAAGCTCAAGAGGTAGATGACGTCTAGTTGGACCATGGAATGTTGCTATCTAAATAGGCAATTATTTTTGTACTCTACACCAGGGTAGGCAGACCAGAGGGAAGCACCCTGGAACTTCCCTGGTCATACAGAATACTGAGTTTCCTCAGTTGCTTGTGAGTGTATATTATGAGTGCAATAAAGTTTGAGTGCGATTATCCCTTAGACTAAAATCTGTTTTTGCAAGAGTTCTTCAGAGAAATAGAACCAATCAGATGTTTATTTATGTGTATACCTATCCTCTGTCTCTCTATCTATTTCTCTAATAGGTACTGTCTAATATCCACCTTTAACTGCTATTATTATAATTCTGGGTTTGATTTTTCTTTTTCTTTTTCTTTTCTCTTCTTTCTTTTTTATAATAATTAATTATAAAATAATACCCATAATTAACTGCTACTTAGGATATTTGAAATATCTCTGGTGGTTGCATGCTGTGCTTTGGTTGGCAATGGCTGTACATCTCTGAAAACTTTCTGTGATGATTGCAAAACGGTACACTTTCATCTCCTTTCTTATGGGTTCCAGGGAGCCGGATGCACTAGATTTCACCAGTAATATATGTCTATAGACAATTTCTCAGATCAGTGTGAAGAAGGTAAATTATATCTTTCATTAGGAAAATGTAAATCTCCCTTTTACAAGATGTGACTAAGAGTTGTCAAGGCTTAGAGAGCAGGAATAATCAGGGACTGTATGGATGTTCATGTCTAATAAATGCAACTCTGATCCTTAACCATATTTAAAAGCGCTTTCATAGTTCCCAAACCTTTTCATCTGCTCCACATCCACTGGGTTCTGAAGCCAAAGCTTTCTGAAACCGTTCTTCCTCTCAGCCCTTAAGCAGTGAATGCTTGGTCTGTTCTGACAGCTGAGATCCCAGCCACAGGAGCTGTGAGGTGAGGAATTTCCTGTCACCATCCCAGAAAGTAAAATACAGCCTCATTATTTCGTAATTGTGTTTCCACAAGAAAAACGAAGAATTTCATAAAAGAAACAAAGGCTAGTATTTACTTTTTCATAAATGATTGTAGTTACTGAAGGACATATGGGGCCCATAATCGTGACGGGTCTAGGATTCACAGATACTTTCTTGTCTCCATTATTTACCATAATTGTGTCATTCTCCCTCCTGCTTAAATGATTTATCTGGTATAATTTAAATTTATTTGTATGTTTTCTCTATGACTTAATGGGCAACATACCTCTTTCTCTAACTTGTATTTGTTGGTTGGTTGATTTCTGATATAAATTTGCTAAGTATATTCTAGTTGTTGTTATAAAATATTTTCTTTCCAAGAAAATTTTTCAACAGGTTCATGTGCACATCCTATATGAAATTCATATTCTTTTCTTATTCTCTTATTTTTCTCCCCATCCTCTACAACACTTGGGCCAAACTGTTATCGATTATTGTGTATCCATCCAAGAAATGGCTTTGAGTTTTTTTTTTGTTTTTTTTTTTTTTTTGAGACGGAGTCTCGCTCTGTCGCCCAGGCTGGAGTGCAGTGGCGCGATCTCGGCTCACTGCAAGCTCCGCCTCCCGGGTTCATGCCATTCTCCTGTCTCAGCCTCTCTGAGTAGCTGGGACTACAGGCGCCCGCCACCACGCCTGGCTAATTTTTTGTAGTTTTAGTAGAGATGGGGTTTCACCGTGTTAGCCAGAATGGTCTCAATCTCCTGACCTCGTGATCCGCCTGCCTTGGCCTCCCAAAGTGCTGGGATTACAGGCGTGAACCACCGCACCCGGCCTCTAAGGCTGGTCTTAAACTCCTGACGTCAGGTGATCCATCCACCTCGGCCACCCAAATTGCTGGGATTACAAACGTGAACCACTGCACCCAGTGAGAGTTTCAGTGCTCTATCGGATTCTCTGCCTACTCCATGTTACATGTAATGTTCCACCTCAGGCATGTTTCCTCTCCTTTCCGTCTCCTTCCTCTTCTCCTTTTTTCTTTCTAATTTTTATTTTTTTGGGACAGCGCCTTGCTCTGTTACCCAGGCTGGAGTGCAGTGGCACGATCTCAGCTCACTGCAACCTCTGCCTCCTGGGTTCAAGAGATTCTCCTGACTCATCCTCTCAAGTAGCTGGGATTACAGGCACCTGCCATCACACCCAGCTAATTTTTGTATTTTTAGTAGAGACGAGGTTTCACCATGTTGGCCAGGCTGGTCTCGAACTCCTGCCCTCAGGTAATCCACCTGCCTGCGGCCCCCCAAGGTGCTGGGATTACAGGTATGAGTCACCACTCCCAGCCCTGAATGATCTTTCCTCTTTAGTGTGTTCTCACAACCACCTCTCACTGAGCTTTCTTGTTCTTTTTTTTTTTTTTTTTTGGCAGAGTCTGGCTTTGTTGCCCAGGCTGGAGTACAGTGGTGCGATCTTAGCTCACTGCAACCTCCGTCTCCCAGGTTCAAGCGATTCTCCCACCTCAGCCTCCCAAGTAGCTGTGATTACAGGCGCCCGCCACCACACCCAGCTAATTTTTGCGTTTTTAGTAGAGACAGGGTTTCACCATGTTGGTCAGGCTGGTCTCAAACTCCTGACCTTGTGATCTGCCTGCCTCAGCCTCCCAAAGTGCTGGGATTACAGGCGGGAGCCACCACTCCCAGCCCTGGACTATCTTTCCTCTTTGGTGTGTTCTCACAACCACCTCTCACTGAGTTTTCTTTTTTTTTTTTTTTTTTTTTTTGAGACAGAGTCTGGCTTTGTTGCCCAGGCTGGAGTGCAGTGGCGTGATCTCGGCTCACTGCAAGCTCCACCTCCCGAGTTCAAGCGATTCTCCCACCTCAGCCTCCCTAGTAGCTGGGATTACGGGTGCATGCCAGCACACCCAGCTAGTTTTTGTATTTTTAGTAGAGACAGGGGTTTCACCATGTTGGTCAGGCTGGTCTTGAACTCCTGACCTTGTGATCCTCCTGCCTCGGCCTCCCAAAGTGCTGGGATTACAGGTGTGAGCCACTGGGCCCAGCCAGCTTTCTCATTCTTATCCCTTGGTTCTCTGCCAGGGAATAAGATAGAAGCCATTCCCTCAACCACATTCTAGTCATGGTCCCTATTCTCATGTTTCCACTTCTCTCTCTTTGGTAATAAATTAATTAATTAAGAAACAAGTTGCCGAATGTTCATCTTCTGCTAATCTGCATCCCCTTATTTTTCCAGAGCCTCCCCTAATGAAACTGACTTTATTTACTGAACGCAGGAAATGGGTCTCTCCAGATCAGGATGACTTTCTGCTGGGGAAATATTTGTCTTTGCATCGGTGGGGAAAAAGAAAGTCGATGTCCTGAGTGGAGGCTCTGAGAAAATAAGGGCAGTGTTTTCAGTTTAGACCCATGCTAAGTCGGGAGCTGACCTGGATGTGATGTTGGGTCTACCCTCCAAGGGCAGGTTGTCAGACAAAGGAACCCTGGCAATCAGGGGACACCTCAGGTCTGGGCTGAGATGTATGCAGAGGGCCTGGGTCCCCCTGAGCCCCCGCACTGGGGGGAATCAGAGACAGGCCTAGCCACGGGCCGTCCACTTCCTGTGAGTTCACAGCTGTGGGGACCCAGGCAGGCGGCAGCAAGCTCTGACTTAACCACATCCGTGCATCTGTCTGTCATGGAGGGCCATGCGGTCACCTGTCCCACAGCTGGAGCACGCAGAGCAGGCATCATGGTGTCCATCCTCACTGTTCTTCTGTGCCTCAGTCAGTGGTGGAGAGACGAGGGACAGGAGGGGCACTGGGCTGGGGTGGAGGGGGTCCCACAGCAGCCTTGTTCACCAGAGAGCCTCAGGGCTCCAGTGGCTACTGGTGCTCCAGGGGGAGGGGAAGCAGCCACACCTCTGTATTCCAAATCCCCCACAGGAAACTCTTCTCCATGGCTGAGTCTGGGCCAGAAAGCCGGAGCACCTGCAGGTGAGTCTCTGCTAAGCTCCCACGCCCTACCTCACACTCAGCACCTGGACTCTCATCTCAGGGGCTTCTCAGCTGAGGGTGAGAAAATCAAGAGGGTCTGTGACCTGAGCTGGGAATGAGGGGCGGGGGAGGTCTGTGGACCCCAGCTGTGGTTTCTTCCAGGGACCCTCCCCAAACCCAGCCTCTGGGCTGAGCCAGGCTCTGTGATTACCTGGGGGAGCCCCATGACCCTCTGGTGCCAGGGGACCCTGGGTACCCAGGGTTACCATCTCACCAAGGAAGGAAGCCCCATGACCTGGTACCAACAGAGCCCACCAGAGCCCAGCAACAAGACCGACTTCTTCATCCCATCCATGAGAGAGCACCACGCAGGGAGATACCGCTGTCACTATCGCAGCCCTGCAGACTGGTCAGAGCGCAGTGACCCCTTGGAGCTGGTGGTGACAGGTAAGAGGACACCCAGGGGTCCCAGCCCCAGGCTCTGCCTGCAGGAAGGGGGTCGGCTCTCAAGGGCATCTCTGTTCTAATAACTCAGCCCTGGGGTATGATGTGGGAGGCGTGAGCCCCATTTAAGACAATGTCTCCCTCTCTCCTAGGAGCCTACAGAACACCCACTCTCTCAGCCCTGCCGAGCCCTGTGGTGGCCTCAGGAGAGAACGGGACCATCCAGTGTAGCTCAAGGGTGGGGTTTCACAGGTTCCTTTTGATTGAGGAAGGAGAAAACAAGCTCTCCTGGACGCTGGACTCACAGGAACCCTCCAAGGGGCTGTCCCTGGTCCTGTTCCCTGTGGGCCCCGTGACCGCCAGTCACCGGTGGATGTTCAGATGTTATGGGTATTACACGGACATCCCCTGGGTTGGTCGGAACCCAGTGATACCACGGAGATCCTGGTCTTAGGTACGGACGTCTTCCTCCTTGCCCTATTTATTTTTGAGAACTTACTCTCAGGAAGCCCCATGTAGGAGGGTGGAACAAGGGAAGTTAGGGACTCCTGAGCCCAGAGACACGGAGTGTGAGACACAGTGGGACCTGCAGGGCCAGGACGGGAGAAGGAAGGGGCGCGGGAGGAACCAGCCCTCCGAGTCCCGACTCTTCTTTCCCTCCAGGCGTGTCTAGGAAGCCCTCCCTCCTGACCCTGCAGGGCCCTGTCATGGTCCCTGGAGAGAACCTGACCCTGCAGTGTGGCTCTGATGTCGGCTACGACAGATTCGCTCTGTACAAGGAGGGGGGACATGACCTCTTCCAGCGCCCTGGCCGGCAGCCCCAGGCTGGGCTCTCCCAGGCCAACTTCACCCTGGGCCCTGTGAGGGGCTCCCACGGCGGCCAGTACAGATGCTCCAGTGCACACAACGTCTCCTCCGAGTGGTCGGCCCCCAGTGACCCCCTGGACATCCTGATCGCAGGTGAGGAGCCCAGCGGGTTCAGTCAGGGACCCAGGTTCTGCACAGGCCCTGCCGGGGAGCCCAGGTGGTGATGGCCGGGATGAGGGGTGGGGTCCCAAGGGAGGGAGAGACAGACAGAGACAGGGGATGGGCGGGGAGGGGGAAACTCAGAGAAAACAGAGACAGAGAGATTGAGGGTCCCAGAGAGAGGCCTGGGGAGGTGTCAGCTCAGAACAAGGTGGGGCAGCCCCTCACCCATCCTTCTTCTCTCCAGGACAGATCCCTGACAGACCCTCCCTCTCAGTGCAGCCGGGCCCCACGGTGGCCTCAGGAGAGAATGTGACCCTGCTGTGTCAGTCACGGGGCTGGATGGACACTTTCCTTCTGACCAAGGATGGGGCAGCCCATCACCCGCTGCGTCTGAGATCAGAGCACCGAGCTCAGCAGCACCAGGCTGAATTCCCCATGAGTCCTGTGACCTCAGCCCACGCGGAGACCTACAGGTGCTTCAGCTCACGCACATTCTTCCCCTACTTGCTGTCTCACTGCAGTGACCCCCTGGAGCTCGTGGTCTCAGGTGAGGCCCCTGACCCTGTCCTCTCTGAGCTCAAAGGCTCAGCTCAGGCCGTGCCTCCAGGAGAGCTCAGGACACTAAGGAAAGAGGGGAGTAAAGGGGGAGGGTCCGCAGGGGAGGGCCCAGCCCATGGGAGGGTGGAAATAGTCAGAGACCTCCTGATCCTGGGCTCCCACCCCAGAGACCTCAGATGGGGCTAAAGGCCAGGGAGGTCTGAAAGGAGATATGGAGGCGCCTGGGGGGAATCATGCTTAGACTGAGGGTAGAAGATGGAGGCCCCACCCACTCCCCACCTGGGCTCCCCTGGCGACCCCGTAATACTCAGTGCATACCTGAGATGAGGGGGAGATCGTGCACCTGCTCACTGCAGCAATGCAGGCAAATATTCAGCAGCAAACCTCACGTGCAATGCCTTTCTGTCCTTTGTTTTTTATGTCCACCTATCTAGTTTCTCTTTCTGTTTCTGAAGATTTCAAAGCAATGCTGGCATTTATAATTTACACATTTAATTTGTTAGGTAGCGTTATGATGTAAAATAACTGTGCTCTGATTTTCTTTGGGATTAAATTAAATATGTGCATTCATGATGGAGAATAACTTCTCATTAATAATGTCTTTATCCAATACATTTAAAATTAAACTTTATACACATATCAGCAGACGCTTGAAGTTGTATTCATAAAAATTGTGGACACTGTGAATTTTAAGCATTGTTTTACTACTTGAATAATTTGAAAGTCTTTGATTCCTTTCTATCTTCTAAAATTAGTTAAGTATAGATGAGAAAGCTATTGGTTTGAGTATGCTGATTTTACTTCCTATTGGCTTACCACAGACACACTCCCTTTCAATCCTTTCCCAAATGATCTCTTCTGATTTATTGATAATAATTACATTAACCGCAAGAAAATGGAGGACGAACTTGTTTCTAAATTTTATAATACTCTTCTCACTTCAAATATATATGTATGTGTTTATATATACCTACACACTATTATATATCTTGTAACGTATATTATGTATTATATATTTATATATACCCACACACTACTATCTTATTACATTTTATGTATTATATATTATATATTTATATATACACAATTATATATCTTATTGTATATTGTGTATTATATATTTATGTATTTACACCCACACACTATTATATATCTTATAATATATATTATGTATTGTATATTTATATATACACACTATTATATATCTTATATATCATGTATTATATATTTATATATACATTATTATATATCTTATATATCATGTATTTATATTTATATATACACACAATTATATATCTTATTATATATTATGTATTACATATTTATATATATACCCACACACTATTATATATCTTATAATATATATTAGGTATTATATATTTTTATATATACACTATTATATATCTTATTATATATTACATATTATATGTATATATACACACACTATTATACATCTTATATATAATGTGTTATGTATTTATATATACACACATATATCTTATATATATTATATATTTATATATACACACACTATTATATATCTTATAATATATTATGTATTATATATTTATATATACACACTGTTATCTATCTTATATATAATGTGTTATATATTTATATATACACACAATTATATATCTTATAATATATAATGTGTTATATATTTATATCTACACACTATTATATATCTTAAATATATTATGTTATATATTTATATATACACAATGATATATCTTATATATTATGTATTAGATATTTATGTATGCACACTGTATTATATATCTTATTATATATTATGTATTATATATTTATATATGCACAATTATATATCTTATTACATATTTATATGTATACACACAGTAATATATAATATATTTTATGTATTATATATTTATATATACACACGCTATCATGTATCTTATAATACATATTATGCATTATATATTTACATATACACACTATTATATCTCAATTATGTATACACACATATTTACACCTATGCATATATGTATATACGTATGCGAATGTACCTCTGCGACAGCAGGGAAAGGGTCTATCGCATAGCTACGGAACAGTTATGACAAGTGTAGACACAAAGGAATGCAGCAACTGAGGGACATGTTGGCTTAAGTCTCTTCAACTCCTCACACACCTCCCCCCTTTTTTGGTTGATTCTCAGGAGCAGCTGAGACCCTCAGCCCATCACAAAACAATTCAGACCCCAAGACTGGTGCGTGAGGAGATGCTCTCAGTGATGGGGCTGGCACAGAGGGTCAGGTCCTGTGAAGGGGAGGTGGGTGCCCTGGGTGGGCATTCAGGGGTCCTGGGTGAAGTTGATCTGCCCTGACCTCTGTGGCCTCTTTGCCCACCCTCCCCAGCCTCACACCCTCAGGATTACACAGTGGAGAATCTCATCCGCATGGCCGTGGCTGGCTTGGTCCTGGTGGTCCTCGGGATTCTGCTGTTTTAGGATTGGCACAGCCAGAGAAGCCCCCAAGATGCAGCCAGGAGGTAAACACAAGAGAAAACAATGCACCCTTCAGAGTGTGCTAGAGCTTTGGCAATGAATCTGATAGTCCTAGGAGGTTCTGGAAGAAAGTCTGGACCATCATTCAGGAAACTGTCTACTGAGAAAGTCGAGAAGGGGAGGCTTGGGTCAGGTGCAGGAAGATGCCTGGGTGCCTGTAGAGAACGCTTCCTCTATTAAACCTCCATTAAACGGCAGTGCTTTCCATCCTGCTGTTGTGGACCCTCCGTGCCTGCCCCTCCCTTGCTTTTGCTCTCTGTGACGTGAAGGCACATCCCCCGTGGTGGGTTTGCATCCACACCCCTGAGATCGCGTGCTCTGGTCCCCTGTCATGTAATATATTTTTCTTTGTTTCCAACTACCACATTCCCTGAAGTGAACTATTGATTCTACATCTCTTCAGTTCTGAGCATAGATCTGAATTAAATAACTGGAACAGGTGGGCAAATTTGTATTTGGGACTTTGAAACATGAGTCTGAGGCCAGGCACAGTGGCTCACACCTGTAATCCCAGCACTTTGGGAGGCTGAGGTGGGCGGATCACTTGAGGTCAGGGGTTCAAGACCAACCTGGCCAACATGGTGAAACCCTGTCTCTACTAAAAAATACAAAAATTAGCTGGGTGTGGCAGTGAGCACCTGTAATCCCAGCTACTCGGGAAGCTGAGGCAGGAGAATAGCTTGAACCCGGGAGGCGGAGGTTGCAGTGAGCCAAGATCTTGCCACTGCACTCCAGCCTGGGTAACAGAGCAAGACTCCATCTCCAAAAAAAAAGGAAATATGAGTCTGAAATGATGTCCTAGCACCGTCTCTGGACCCTGAATTCCCTTCACTCTTCATCAGATGATACCTGTGTACTTTGTCCAGAAATATCATCTCTCAGAATTAGCACACTAATGCTTGAAGGCTTAGCCTCATGGTATGCTGCTAAACCGGATCTCTGAAAAAACTATTTTCTTAAGAAAACTCTGAACATATAAAGCCCCTGATTTATAGTATTTGCTGATTAGTGTGGTATAAATACGTCCTTTATGGCCAACTTCAAGGTGCCCATATGACACCACTGAATGCACAGTTGGGAAGTAGTCAAAAGAATTGTCGTTCACACATGAGTATGAACCAGTTGTAAAGTTTATTTAAAGGTTATAATAATTTCTGCTTCGTTCTTATGGTGCAGTTTCAATAAAATTGTAATGTCGAAATCATAGCACAATGGAGGGAAAAGAAAAAAAATAGGCCAGGCGTGGTGGTTCATGCCTTTAATCCCAACACTTTGGGAGGCTGAGGCAGGAGGATCACTTGGGGTCAGGAGTTCGAGACCAGCCTGGCCAACACGGTGAAACCCCATCTCTACTAAAAATACAAAAATTAGCCAGACGTGGTGGTGCCTGCCTGTAATCCCAGCTACTCGGGAGGCCGAGGCATGAGAATCGCTTGAACCCAGGAGGTGGAGGTTGCAGTGAGCTGAGATCACTCCAGCCTGGGTGATACAGCAAGACTCAGTCTCAAAAAAAGAAAAAAGTAGCAAAACTGTTTTTTGGAAATAATATTAAACATGTAGAATTTAATAGATTAATAGTAAGAGTACAAATTGCTTTAATCAATTAAGGAAGTATATTGGAATTATTTAGTTAAAAAGAGGAGGCACACAGCCGTGACCCTTAATTGTGTACTTAATTATGTACCCTAGAGATAAATGTCTACTTATGTGTCATGATACACTCACAACTGTTATAGGAATGCTGTTCCTATTAGCCAAAGCTATAAAATACCAAAGTCCACCTATGAAAATAATAAACATAGGGTGGTAAATAGACTGAGTGGAATATTACAATGTAGTAAAATGCATAAATGAAAATAACAAACAACACCATACTTCAATTTTCAAGCATAAAGTCAAGTAAATGAAATATTATTTTGAAAATGTATGCATGGTTATTTCATTACATAAAGGTCAAAAGGAGGGTACATTTATTATTTAGGAAAACACCCTAAGATATCTTTGTAAAATCTGTAAAATCAATAGTACTGTTTCCCCTCTTTCATTCCTGATCTTGAAAATGCTTGTCTCTTTTTCTGCCATGGCTTTCTACCTTTCTTGATATATTACAATTTTGTAACCTGCTTATTTCATCATATGTCATAAGTTCACATGTATATCCCATGAATTATTGAGGGTCTCATTCATTTCAAGTGGTATGTAGGTTTTTAACAATATCTTTTGGTGGCCAAGTGCAGTGGCTCATGCCTGTAATCCCAGCACTTTGGGAAGCCAAGGCGGGTGGATCACGAGGTCAAGAGACGGAGATCATCCTGACGAACATGGTGAAACCCCGTCTCTACTAAAAATCCAAAAAAAGAAATTAGCTGGGCATGGTAGGGGGTGCCTGTAGTCCCAGCTACTCAGGAGGCTGAGGCGGGAGAATGGCGTGAACCCAAGAAACGGAGGTTGCAGTGAGCCAAGATCGTGCCACTGCACTCCAGCCTGGCAACAGAGTGAGACTCTGTCTCAAAAAAAAAAAAGAAAGAAAAAGAAAAAAAATCTTTTGGCATTAACTATTAAGAAATTGCACTATAAAAAGAGAATATAATGCATAAGACGGCAATTTGAAAAGATTCAGATATAATTTTTTCTTATCTAGTAAATACTTAGTAATTTGTCTAATGCGTGCCTTAAATACATACCACTTTATGCAGAGGTTGCAGTGAGCTGAGATAGTGCCATTGCACTCTAGCCTGGGCGTCAGAGCAAGACTCCATCTTAAAAAAAAAAAAAAAATCCCAGAGAAGGAGAACCAGAGCTTCCAGCCTCGCCCAGAGTCTTGGCTCACTCCCTGTGTGTGAGGACCCTAGGGAGCCTCTTGTGTTCCACGCAGAGGTGGAAACTTCCTCTTTAATAACCCCTTGATGGTCCCAGGTACTAGTAACCACTGAGCTTTGCTCTCTCTTTTTTTCTTATGGTTCCCTGTCTACTTCCAGGGCTATCACTTTACTTTTTGTGCATTAGACCATGAACAATGTTTTAGAAATGTTCTATCAAATTTCTCAGTGCTGGGAACAACTGAGGTTTTTGATTGGGTGCCTCAAATGTCTACCCTTACTGTGGAGTCCAACAACAGGATTCTAGCAAGTCCCAACCCCTTCATGCCTTAACCTGGTCTGGAAATAAATTATGTTTGAGCTCATCCCACACCCCAGCCACATCAAGCCCCACAACCACTCTGAGAAGTGAGATTTATAGCAAAATGCTCCAAACAAGGTAACTAAGGCTCAGACAAGGGATGTTAATGTGTCCATTTACATAAACAAAAAATGGTAGATGATCAGCTTTCCCTTTGAAATCAGAGTACTAATCCGACTCACTGTTCCCTGAATTTTAGAGGCAGGCCCTCAGGAGGAGATAAGAATCCTACCCCAGGAAAATTACGAATATCAGAAAGGAAACATTGACATCAGTACAGATCCTACAGAATTCAAAAGATTCTAAGTGGACATTATGAAGACAGTATTCAGCCTAGATGAAGTGGTCACATATCACAAGAAAACAAATTGTCTAAAACAATCTCTGAAATACCTAGACATTTCCTGAATCATTGAGTTATTAAATAAAATACATTTTAAAATTAAACTCTTTTCAGGAAATAAACTTCAATGTCCCCTAGTGCACTCTCCAAAATATGTAGATAAGAATAAATACTGTTCTGAAAGACATTTCCCTGGAATTACAACCATTCAATATATTTTAAAAGGCAATCGTAAAAATATAAAAAGGATATATCAGGAGAATAAATGTAGATGGCCTAAATTCCCCACATAAAAGGCATAGAGTGGCAACATGGATAAAAAGCCAAGAGCCAACTGCCTGCTGTCTTCAAGAGACCCATCTCACATGTAATGACACCCACAGGCTCAAAGTAAAAGGATGGAGAAACATTTACTAGGCAACCAGCAAACAAAAAAAGAGAAGGCATACCTATTCTTATATCACATGAAACACACTTTAAATCAACAGCAATCAGGAAGGACAAAGAAGGGCATTACAAAATGATAAAGGGTTCAATTTGACAGAAGACTTAACTATTCTAAATATATATGCACCCAACTTTGGAGCACCCAGATTCATAAAACAAGTTATTCTTCACCTATGAAAAGAGTTAGACAGCCACACAATAATAGTAAGGGACTTCAGTATCCCACTAACAACGTCAGATGAATCACTAAAACAGAAAACTAACAAAGAAATTCTGGTCTTAAAGACAATGCTTGACCAATGGGACCTAATAGACATCTAATCTACAGAGCACTCTACCTAACAACTGCAGAATATAGATTCTTCTTATCTGCACACACAAAAAACATATCATATTCTAAGACTGGCCACAAAGCAAGTCTCAATAAATTCAAAGAATCAAAATCATAACAAGGCACACAATAAAAATAGAAAAAAAATACCAAGATGATCTCTCAAAACTACAGAAAAACATGGAAATTTAACAACTTGTTTCTGAATGAATATTAAGAGCCATCTATGACAAATCCACAGCCAACATCCTATTGAATGGTCAAAAGCTGGAACCATACCCCTTGAGAACTCTTGGGTGAACAATGAAATTAAAGCAGAAATCACAAAACATTATTTAAAATTAATAAAAATAGAAACAAACTTACCAAAACCTTTGGGATGCAGTTAAAGCAGTGATAAGAGGAAAATTTATAGCAATACATGCCTCATCAGAAGTTTAGAAAGATCTCAAATTAGTGACTTAACACTGCATCTAGAGGAACTATTAAAAAAAAGGAACAGTCCAAACCCAAGGCCTGCAAAAGATGAGAAATAACCAAAGTCAGAGAGAACTGAATAAATTGAGACCCAAAAGTCCATATAAGAGATAAATAAAACCAAGAGTTTTCTTTGAAGAAAAATAAACAAAATTCATAGACTGTTAGCTAGACTAACAAAGAAAAAGAGATAAGATCCAAATGAGCACAAATAGAACTGACAAAACAATGTTATGAACGATCCCACAGAAATAGAAAAGATCATCAAAGACTATTATGAACACCTCTATACACACAAGCTAGAAAACCTAGAAGAAATGGATAAATTCCTGGTAACACAAAATCTCTCATATTTCAACCAGGAAGAAGTGAAAACCTCAACAGACCAATAACAAGTTCAGAAATTGAATCAGTAATAAAAACCCTACTAACTAAAAATAGCCCAGGACCAGATGGATTCACAACCGAAATCCAACAGCCATACAAAGAAAAACTGATACTGATCCTACTGAAACTTTTGGAAAAAATCAAGGAGTGGGGGCTTCTTCCTAACTCATTCTATGAAGCCATTATCACCATGATACCAACATCTGTCAAAGACATAATGAAAAAAGAAAGCTACAACTAAATATCCTTAATGAACATAGACACAAAAATCCTCAACAAAATACTAGCAAATTGAATCTGTCAGTGCATCAAAAGTTAATTCACATGATCAAGTAAGCTTTATTTTTGGGATGCAAGGTTGTTTCAACTTACACAAGTCAATGAATGTGATTCCCCTCATAAACATAATTAAAAACAAAAACTATATGATCATCTCAATAGATGCAGAAAAAGCTTTCCATAAAATCCAACATCCCTTCATGATAAAAACTGTCAATAGGCATCAAAGGAACATACCTCAAAGTGTTAAGAGCCGTCTATGACAAACCCACAGCCAACATCATATTGATGGGCAAAAGCTGGAACCATACCCCTTGAGAACTGAAACAAGACCAGGATGACAACTCTCGCCATTTTAATTCAACATGATAGTGGAAGTCCTAGCCAAAGCAATCAGGCAAGAAAAGGAAATAAAAGACATTAAAATTGGAAAAGAAGTAGTAATACTATCTCTCTTTGCTGATGAGATAATTTTATACATAGAAAACCCTAAAGACTCTGTCAGAAGGCTCCTGAAACTGATAAACAAATTCAATAAAGTTTCAGGATTAAAAAAATGTACACAAATTAGTAACATTTCTATGCACCACTAACATTCTAGCTGAGAACTAAATGAAGAACATAATCCCATTTACACTAGCCACAAAGAAAACAAAATACCTAGGAATCCATCTAACCAAGAAGGTGAAAAGTCTCTACAAGAACTATGAAACACTTCTGAAAGAAATAAGAAATGATACAAACAAATGGAAGAATATTCCATGCTCATGAATTAGGGAAACCAATAGTTAAAATCACCATACTTTCAAAAACAAATTGCAGACTCAATGCCATCCATTTCAAAATACAATGTCATTTTTCACAAAATTATAAAAATTTATTCTAAAATGTATTTGGCACCAAAAAGGAACCTGAATACACATAGGAATCCTAAGCACAAAGCACAAAGCCCAGGCATTGCATTACCCAACTTCAAACTAGACTACAAGGCTATAGTAACCCAAACAGCATGATACTACTACAAAAACAGACACATAGACCAGTGAGACAGAATAGAGAACCCAGAAATGAGGCTACATACCTACAACCATCTTTGACAAAATTGACAAAAAAAGCAATGTGGAAAGTACCCTTTCTTCAATAAATGGTTCTGGGATAACTGACTACTCATATGCAAAATAATAGAACTGGACCCCTAAATCTCACCATATACAAAAATTAACCCAAGAAAGCTTAAAGATTTAAATATAAAACCTCAAAATATTAAAATTCTAGAAGAAAACCTAGGAAATACCCTTCTCAAGATAAACTTTGGCAAATAATTTATGGCTAACTCCCCAAAACTAATTGTGACAAAAACAGAAATTGGGACCTAACTCAACTGAAGAGCTTCTGCACAGCAAAAGAAAGTATCAACAGAGTAAACAGATAACCTACAGACTGGGAGAAAATATTTGCAAACTATGCCTCTGACAAAGTTCTAATATCCAGAATCTATAAGGAATGTAAACAAATCAACAAGCAGAAAACCAAAAAACCTTAATTAAAAATGACATGAACAGACAATTCTCAAAAGAAGATGTACACATGGCCAAAAAACATATGAACAAATGCTTATTATCAGTAATCATCAGAGAAATGCAAATTAAAACCACAATGAGATACCGTCTCACACCAGTCAGAGAAGCAGAAGCAATTACTAAAAAGTTTTTTGTTTTTTTTTAATAACAGATGCTGACAAGACTGTGGAGAAAAGGGAACACTTATACACTCTTGGTGGGAATGTTAAGTAGTCAGCCAATGTGATAAGCAGTTTGGAGATTTCTCAAATAACATAAAATAGAACTACTATTCAATCAAGCAATCCCACTACTGGGTATATACCCAAAGGAAGGTAATTAACTCTGTCAAAAAGACACATGCACTAGTATATTCATTGCTGTGCAGTTCGGAATAGCAAAGATTTGCAATCAACCTAAGTGCTCACCAATAGTGGATTAGATAAAGAAAATGTGCTACATATACACATGGAATATTACATGGCCATAAAAATAATGAAATCATGTCCTTTGCAGCAACATGAATGTAGCAGGAGGTCAATCTCCTAAGTGAACTAACCCAGGAACAGAAAACCAAATACCACATGTTATCACTTATAACTGAGAACGAAACATTGAATACACGTGAACATAAAGATGGAAACAACAGATACCGAGGACTATAGATCGGGGGAGGAGTAGGGAGGTATAGGCTGAAGAAACACCTGTTGGGTACTATTCTCATTGCCTGGGTGATGGCACTGTTGGAACCACAAGCCTCAGAGTCACACAATATGCCTATGTAACAAACCTGCACGCGTACCTTTAATCTACAATAAAGGTTGAAATTATTTAAAAACAGGAAGAAGAATTACCCTATACCTAAAGCTAAGATTTTTCCCTTTGAATATTAGCTTCTTCATCACTGTAGATAATCAGGGAAAGAAACTATTATACTATACTAGCCTTTTATGTGACAATGAGGATTTGGGGTAAGTAGGTGGACAGCTTAGATAATTCACCAGGATGTTGATACAGGCTCCACAGCTGGAAATAACCAAGGATGAGTGCTGTGTTTTGAGTGGTCTCCCCCAGAAACGTTTGTTGAAATCCTAACCCCTAGTATGTATGAATGTGAACTCATATTATATAAAAAGGAAGAAATAGCCCGAGCACAGTGGCTCACACCTGTAATTCCAGCAGTTTGGGAGGCCAAAGCAGTTGGATCATTTGAGGTCAGGAGTTCTGGCCAATATGGCAAAACTTCATCTCTACAAAAAAAAACACACACACACAAAATTGGCTGGGTATGGTGGTGCATGCGTGTAGTCCCAGCTACTCAGGAGGCTGAGACAGGAATTGCTTAAACCTGGAAGGCAGAGGTTGCAGTGAGCCAAGATCATGCCACTGCACTCCAGCCTGGGTGAGACAGCAAGATATTCTGTCAAAAATAAATAAATAAAAAACAGAAGAAGAAATATAAGAATGACAGCAAACTTTGTATTCAAAACTATGAGGACCAACATTTTTAAAGTGCTACAAGAAAATATTTCAAACTAGAATCTTTCAACTCGAAAAGAAAAACATTTTTCTGCAATAAAGGTGCCATTAAAAATGTCTCACAATTTATTACATGAAGCTTTGTTCTACAACAAATGTTAAGCTCTTGAAGGAAAAGATTAATGACACCATTTAGTAACTTGAATTTCAAAAAAGTGGAAGTATCACAAGAGGCAAATACATGTGAAATTATTAAATGTTTCATATCAACACCCAACCTTATGCTGTCTACATAAGCGGCACTTCAAACACTAATCCACAAGATGTAAATATTGAAAGAATGACATTACATTGTCATGATAATGCCCAATGCAAAATATGCTTATAGTCAGTTGTATACATAGAATAGGTAAATGTTTGTAATAAAAAGTATTCCTCAATAGAAGTTTCTTAACTCAAAGAATGAAATATTTCAGCATGCGCATACAAAGAAGAGGAAATATGGAGATATGAAGAGGGGTACTTCATAATGACGAAGAGACAAATTCATAAATAAGATGTAATCATCCTAAATGCCTACACACCTAAAGCTGGAACCTCAAAACACATTAAATTAAAGGCATAATTCAAAACATAATCAGTCACATCCAAAATTGCAGCTAGAGATAGCAACATTCACCTCACTTCCAGAACAAGTACACAGAAAATTATTAAGCATATGAAAGACTTGAAAAACAGTTGTGTAGGTGGTGGTGGCTCATGCCTGTAATCCTGGCACTTTGGGAGGCCAAAATGGGAGGATCACTTGAGGCCAGGAGTTTGAGACCAGCCTGGGCACCATAGCAAGACTCCATCTCTATTTTTTTTAAATAAAGAAAAACATTTGAATGACTTTTTTTCTTAATTGACATTTAGAAAACATCACCTCAAATCTTCCTAATCCATAAACTTGTCTAACACCCCTGGAACATTCACTAAAATAAATTTTTAAATGCTGAATCATAGGTAATATGATAGATGAAACAGTTGAATTAAATTATAAATACACAACAAGGAAATGCTGGGGAAATTATCAAATATTTGAAAATTAATAAACACGCATAGCAATAAAGAATGAGTGAAGAAAAACATTTCAAAGAAAAGTGGAAAATATTTTGTATCAATTAAAAAGGAAAACACATCTCAGCAAATGACTGGGGATACAGATAGAACAGTGTTAAGGGACAATTAGCCTCAAATGTCTATGTTAGAAAAGAAGGAAGAGCTGAGTAAATATGTAACTTTCACTTGCAGAAATACCACACATCAGCAAATTAATTCCAAAGTAACATCGAGGAAAAACATAAAATGGCAAGCAAATATATACATGCATATGTACATACATTCATAAATGCCAAACAGGACAGAAAAATCAGTGACGTCAATTTTATTCCTTAGAAGAAACAGGAAAATTGACCAAAAACAAATTTCCAGGCCACATTTGGTCATGATGGAAATATTTTGGCACTTCCTGGTTAAGCTCAACACCAACTTGCACCCAATACCAATAATTTCATTTATAGGTAAATATATCTAATTAATTCGGCATATGTATGCAAGGGATCACACAGAAACATGATTATCAAGGCCCGAGTTATAAAACAGAAAATCCAGAAACAACGCAAATGCCCATGATAAAAAGAATGGATAATTACATGTTGATAAAGTTATGCATGGACTATTAAATTGCAATCCAAAAGAATAAAATAGAGCTATAAAATTCAATATGTATATGGTGTCATAGAAACATAAATGTGAGAAAAAGAAAGAAAAATACAAAATTTATATTTTTAAAAATTTGAAACAACTATATATGTGAGTGCTTGGGTGTGTGTGTGTGTGTGTGTGTGTGTGTATAACCATATGGATATAAACGCACACATACACACACATATAGAATGTCCTGGCCAGGCATGGTGGGTCACACCTGTAATCTCAGCACTTTGGGAGGCTGAGGTGGACAGATCACTTGAGGTTAGAAGTTCAAGACCAGCCTGGCCAACATGGAGAAACCTCCTCTTTACTAAAAGTACAAAAATTAGGTGGGCGTGGTGGTGGGTGCCTGTAAATCCAGCTACTTAGGAGGCTGAGGCACGAGAATTGCTTGAACCTGGGAGGTGGAGGCTGCAATGAGCCAAGGTCTCACCACTGCATTCCTAGCTGGGTGATGAAGTGAGATTGCATCTCAAAAAAAAAATGTTCTAAAAGTTGTGACTTGGGTGTGGCAGATTGTGACGTACTGCCAGCTGCTAGAAACGCTGGGGCAGAAGGATTGCTTGAACTCTGAAGTCAAAGACCAGCCTGGGGAAAACAGCACATGAAGAGGAGTTTGAATCTCAGATAAAAACAACAAAAATACATCAAAAGTCTTTAATGTAAGCCAAGCATTCAGTCATCTCCTGTATGAGAGACTGGATCCGAGATGTGTTTTGAGTTGGTCATAGTGAAGGATGCAAGGTGTCAATTCTAGTCGGAACAATTTCCAGGAAGCCATGTTCCGCTCTTGACCAAACAGCCACTGGGCCTCATGCGAGGTAGAAATAGCCTGCATACGTCATCCTCCCATGATGTGGTCAGCAGGTAAAGTGCATGAGCCCCTCACAACATCCTGTGTGCTGCTGAACTGAGCTGGGGCGCAGCCGCCTGTCTGCACAGGCAGCACCATGTTGCTCATGGTCGTCAGCATGGCGTGTGTTGGTGAGTCCTGGAAGGGAATCGAGGGAGGGAGTGCTGGGGTGGAGATCTGGGCCTGGAGTGGAGATCTGGGCCTGGAGTGGAGATATGGGCCTGGAACTGTAGATATGGGCCTGGAGTGGAGATACGGGCCTGGAACTGTAGATACGGGCCTGGAATGGAGATCTGGGCCTGGAGTGGAGACACGGGCCTGGAGTGGAGATACGGGCCTGGAGTGGAGATATGGGCCTGGAACTGTAGATATTGGCCTGGAGTGGAGATATGGGCCTGGAACTGTAGATATGGGCCTGGAGTAGAGATATGGGCCTGGAACTGTAGATATGGGCCTGGAGTGGAGATATGGGCCTGGAGTGGAGATATGGGCCTGGAACTGTAGATATGGGCCTAGAGTGGAGATGTGGGCCTGGAACTGTAGATATGGGCCTGGAGTGGAGATATGGGCCTGGAACTGTAGATATGGGCCTGGAGTGGAGATATGGGCCTGGAACTGTAGATATGGGCCTGGAACTGTAGATATGGGCTTAGAGTGTAGATGTGGGCCTGGAGTGGGGGGGGGGGGGGGGGGGGGGGGGGGGGGGGGGGGGGGGCCTGGAGTGGAGATATGGGCCTGGAGTGGAGATATGGACCTGGAACTGTAGATATGGGCCTGGAGTGGAGATATGGGCCTGGAACTGTAGATATGGGCCTGGAGCGGAGATCTGGGCCTGCAGGTGGAGACATGGGCCTGGAAGTGATGTACAGATGGATCCTCCATCATGATCTTTCTTTCCAGGGTTCTTCTTGCTGCAGGGGGCCTGGCCACATGTGGGTGAGTCCTTCCCCAAACCTTAGGTTGTCATCTCCCCACGTAAGATGATTTTCCGGAAACAGGAGGCAGGCAGCACAGGGGGTTGACTGATGGGCTGACCATGGGAAGCCATGTGGGAATCTCTCATGAACTAGGAAAAGGAAGTCATGGGAAGCTTAGCCACAGTCCTGTCCTAGCCCTCCCCGGCCTTTCTTTCCCTTGGCTGAGTCTATGGGGACCCAGGAGGAGACTGAAGTGCTCAAAGCAGCGGTGTGCAGGGAGGAAGTGGTGTCACCAGCAGAGGAAGGGAGGGAAGCAGTGCTAGGAACAGCAGGCCTCTGAGGACAAGAGCATAACTCACACCCTCCAGCGTTTCCATGACGGTAGGGGCTGCGGTGTGGCTGCTGTCATTCTACCAGAAAAGGTGGGGGAACCACAGTCATGACCCTGACATTCCAGATCTTCTAATGGGGGCTCAGCTGTTTATTATGGTTCATGCATTAGCTGATCATGCCCTCCATCCTGTGTCTACTTTGTGTTCTTTTCTGTGAGTAATCTTGCAGTATTCAAATCTAGTAAGAGTCGCTTCTTCAGCACTTGCTCAAAGTTCTCAGCTGACATTTGTTGTAGGGAGATGCCATGTCTATGCGGGATGGGTCCTTCCTGTAGCTCTGGGCACCCAGGTGTGGTAGGAGCCTTAGAAACATGGAAATGGGGAGAATCTTCTGAGCACAGGGAGGGAGGGGCAGCTCCACATCTTCCTCTCTAAGGTAGTGCCTCCTTCTTCCCCAGGTGGTCAGGACAGGCCCTTCCTCTCTGCCTGGCCCAGCACTGTGGTGTCTCAAGGAGAACACGTGACTCTTCAGTGTCACTGTCGTCTTGGGTCTAACAAATTCAGTCTGTCCAAGGAAGACGGGATGCCTGTCCCTGAGCTCTACAACAGAGTATTCTGGAACAGCTTCCTCATGGGCCCTGTGACCCCAGCACATGCAGGGACCTACAGATGTCGGGGTTTTCACCCACACTCCCCCACTAGGTGTTCGGCACCCAGCAACCCCGTGGTGATCATGGTCACAGGTCAGAGGCTATCTGTCTGGGCTTCTCCTTGTCCCACCTCCTGAATCCCAGAGCTTCTGGTGGGGACATCCATCAGGGTCCGATCATCCAGGCCCCGACTCTATTTGGGGTAAAGGGGGATTCAGTACAGAGAAATAGGTGCTATGGTGGGAAGAATAATTGTCCCCAATGATGGCTACATGGTAATCCATGGACCCTGTGACTATTTATGTTATAGGGCAGGGGACTGAAGGGGAAGATGGAGCTCAGGTTGTTGATGAGTTGACCTTAAGATGGGGAGATGGCCTGGACTGTCCTGCTGTGCTCAGTGTAATCACAAGGGTCCTCATGAGAGGAGGAGGAAGAGGAGAGTGGGGATTACAGCATCGTAGTGGGAGGGAGACTCCATCAGCCACAGCGGGCTTTGAAGATGGAGGAAGGCCATGAGCCACAAAGGCAGGTGGCCTCTAAGGGCTGGAGAAGTCAAGGGAACTGATTCTTCCCTGAGTCTCCAGAGGAAACACAGCCCTGAAGACGCCTTGATTTTAGCCCAGAGAGAACTGGGTCCGATTTCTGTTCTCCAGAAGTGGAAGGGGTCATTGTATTCTCTCCTGCCACCATGTTTGTGATAATTTTCTCCAGCAGCAACAGGAAACCAACACAGGAACCCAGGTCAAGGACAAGTTAAGAAACCAAACAAAGAGAAGGTTGGCTACACTGATTTTAGCACGGGTGGGATACTGATGCTACCACCAGGTTCGATCCACATAGGGAGGGGTTGATGCTCCTGGAACCAGCACCAGGGGCCACCCTATGGAAGCTGGGGCCACGGAGAAGGCACAGACATGGCAGGAGAGGCTCCCAGTCCCCATCAGGAACAGGGGCACTGACGCCTGCCTTACTGATGAGTTCATACCTCCCGCCGGCCTTTCCAATCTGTCCAAAAGAGATTGATTCAGGCTACTAAGAGCCTGGACATGCAGCCTGTCGTGGTTCCTCTTCCACCCCCACATAAACACCAGGAAAGAGATTAGTGGGAAACAGATACAACAGCCTAAAAGATGATGCTGAGCACAGTGGGAAGGGAATCAGGGCTACTAGAGACAGAGAGATAGGGAAGAGGGAGGGAGACAGATGGAGGGACCTGCACCAGGGGTTATGGGCACAGAAAAGAATACGGAGACACGGACAGGGAGAAGAGAGACAGACACCATGGAGGGGAAGCCTCACTGATTTCAGGTCCCATGAATGAGATGAGAAAGAGAGACGCCTTCTGAACTCACAACCTCTCTTCTCAGGAGTCCACAGAAAACCTTCCCTCCTGGCCCACCCAGGTCCCCTGGTGAAATCAGGAGAGATGGTCATCCTGCAATGTTGGTCAGATACCAGGTTTGAGCACTTCCTTCTGCACAAAGAGGGGATCACTGAGGACCCTTTGCGCCTCGTTGGAGAGCTCCACGATGCGGGTTCCCAGGCCAACTATTCCATGGGTCCCATGACACCTGCCCTTGCAGGGACCTACAGATGCTTTGGTTCTGTCACTCACTTACCCTATGAGTTGTCGGCTCCCAGTGACCCTCTGGACATCGTGATCATAGGTGAGAGAATCCAGATCTGCCTCTCACCCTCGCTGGGACAGGGAGTGAATGATCTAGGACTGGAAGCCCCGGGTGGTCATGAGGAAGATGAGTGTGGGGTTCCTATGGAGAGAAAGTGACTTGGTGAGATCTGTACCAACAAAGGCAGAGAAACAGGAGACACAAGTACAGACCACATGTCATAACATAGAAGCCAGACACAGGGGCCATACAGGGTGTTAGAAAAAGAGATAAAGAAGTAAAGAAGACACAGAGAGACAGACATGTCCCAGAGAGAGGTGTCCTTCCATGCTGACTTTGTTCAGAGACCAGGCACAGGTTAGAAGGTTCCATTCTGTTTTACCTCCACAAAGTGTTCTCTACCAGGAGAACCCAAACAGACACATCTATCTAGCCTGAGTTGGGCCCTGTGGCCCCAGGCTTGTGGCACCTACAGATGCCATGTTTATTCTTAAACCTCTGCCTTCCATGCAGTGGAGCTGTCATCGTCCCAGGACACCATGGCCCCAGGTGAGGGAGCAGAACACCAACCCCTGTATGCTGTGAGATCCTGGAGTCCCCAGACTGGATTCTGAGGCTCATGTTCAAATAACACCACATGTTATAGGATTACCGAGAACAAAAGCCCACAGAGAGCCATGGAGTGAAATCAGGGAAACCAAAAAGCAAAGACATGAACACACACACAGAATGAACCAGAAGAAGGGAATTGAGAGACTCACAGACACATAAAGAGATAGAAAAAGAGGGCAGAGAAGTGGAGCATATGATGGAAGGGAGCAGAGAAAAGCCCTATAATCAGAGCCCTAAGGGAGGGGCACAAAAACAGGGAAAGATAAAGATGTGGGGATGGATTGCAGAGATTCCAAAAGGGAACTAGAGAGACTGAGAGGCAGAGAAAGACAAGGAGATGGAGAGAGACAGATGATAGATGGATAGATAGATATAGATAGATGAAAGATAAAAGATAGAGGATAGATAATAGAGAGATAGGTGATAGATAAATAGATGATGAATGACCGATAGATGATATAGATAGATAAGTAGATAGACAGAAAAACAGACAGATGATATATAAATAGACATAGAGAGATAGACAGATAAACACATGGTGATAGATGGATAGATGCATACATACATACATTGATAGATGATAGATAACACAGAGATAGGTCATAGATACACAGATGATGATAGATGATAGATACATAGATAAATGATAGATTGATCAATAGATAATGGATAGAAATATGCAGAAAATTATGAACAAGACAAAGTGAGAGACTCAGAATTAAAGAAATAGGAAGATCAAGTCAACCAATCCAAGGAGGGTCAGAGAGAATAAAACAGTACAAAAAAAGAAAACATAGCTAGGGATGGAGAAGTGAGGTCAGAGACCTAGAGAGACAGAGAAGGTGGAAGGAGGAAATAGACATGAAGAGAGATGGGGTGGAGGGTGAGAGAGAGAGAGCATTAGGCCATAGAGCAGGGGAGTGAGTTCTCAGCTCAGGTGAAGGCAGCTGTGACAAGGAAGAACCTCCCTGAGGAAACTGCCTCTTCTCCTTCCAGGTCTATATGGGAAACCTTCTCTCTCAGCCCAGCCAGGCCCCATGGTTCAGGCAGGAGAGAATGTGACCTTGTCCTGCAGCTCCCGGAGCTTGTTTGACATGTACCATCTATCCAGGGAGGGGACGGCCCATGAACTTAGGCTCCCTGCAGTGCCGAGGGTCAAGGCAACATTCCAGGCTGACTTCCCTCTGGGCCCTGTGATCCACGGAGGGAACTACAGATGCTTTGGCTCTTTCCGTGCCCTGCCCCACGCGTGGTCACACCCGAGTGACCCACTGCCCGTTTCTGTCACAGGTGAGAAAACACCCTGCTTGTCCCATGTCTTGTGATCCTAGAGCCATAACTGAGGAGCTTCCTGCTGATGGTGGAGAGAAGGATGGACAGATGCCGAGAGAGAAGACAAAGCCTGGGTGTAAGGGTGGGGTCAGGGCGCAGGATGGCAGACAGGACACCTCCAAACCCTCCTGTATGGCCTGCAAGGAGGCCCTTGATCAGGGTTCCAGGCACCCAGGCAGATGTAGAAAGCAGTCAGAACAGACCCAGAGGAGGGAGACTGGGCTCTGCCTGGGGAGATCAGAGGTTCCCTCAGCCCCTCAACCTTACCCGTTTCCCAGAAGCGCATCGTGGCCTCTCACTCACACAGAGATGTCATCACCAGCAACCCCTACACCCTTTTCTTTTCATTTGAAAAAATATTTATTGAGGTTAAATATACCTATATAATTTACCACCTTTACCATTTTTAAGTATGAAGTCTACTGTTCATAAATACATTTATAGGCTGGGCACGGTGGCTCACAGTTGTAATCCCAACACTTTGAGAGGCCAAGGCAGGTGGATCATTTGAGATCAGGGGCTCAAGACCACCCTGGCCAACATAGGGAAAATCCATCTGTACTAAAAATACAAAATAATAATAATAATAATAATAATAATAATAATAATAATTAGCAGAGCATGGTGGCACATGCCTGTAGTCCCAGCTACTTGGGAGGGTTAGGCAGGAGATGCACTTAATTGCAGGAGGTCGAGGTTGCAGTGAGCTGAGATCATGCCACTGCACTGCAGCCTGGGCAACAGAGAGAGACACTCTCTCAAAATTAATTAATTAATTAATTAGTATTCTTTTGTTTTTTTACCCTCCACCCTTCCCTTCCTGGCCTCTGGTAGCCACCATTTGACTCTCTACCTTTGTGAGGTCCACCTTTTAGCTCGTGCATATCAGTGAGAAATGGAAATATTTGTAATGACTTCCAGTTCCATCCATGTGGCTGCAAATGACAGGATGTTACTCTTTCTATGGATGAGTTGTCTCCATTGTGTGTGTACTACATTCTCTTTATCCATTCATCCACTGATGGGCAGGTAGGTTGACTCCACAGCTTGGCTACTGTGAACAGTGCTGGAACAGTCATTGGGAGTGCAGATATCACTTCAACACACTGATGTTCTTTCCTTTGGGTTTACACCCAGTCATGGAATTGCTAGATCCTCTGGAAGTGTCTTTTTACGTTTTGTTTTATGGTTTTTGTTTTTTTGTTTTTTTTTTTTTAGACAGAGTTTCACTCTTGTTGCCCAGGCTGGAGTGCAGTGGTGCCATCTGGGCTCACTGCAACCTCCACCTCCAGGATTCAAGAGATTCCCCAGCCTCAGCCTCCCGAGTAGCTGGGATTACTGGCTCCCACCACCACACTCAGCTAATTTTTATATTTTTAGTAGAGACGGAGTTTCACTACATTGGCCAGGCTGCTCTTCAACTCCGGACCTCAAGTGACCTACCCACTTCGACCTCCCAATGTGCTGGGATTACAGGCATGAACCATCGTGCCCGACCTCATTTTATTTTTTAAGGAACTTTGGGACTCTTCTCCTCCGTAATGGCTGTACTAATTTATATTCTTATCAACAGTGTACCAGATGCAACCCTGGTTGACTCAGCAGAGCAAGAGACTTGGAGTAAGAGAGAATTTAGTTTATTTATGCACACGACACTTCCACTCACTCACTCGTTCAGCCAATGCCCCATGCTCTGGCTGTGCAGTGTGGAATCTTTTCCTATTGTTGCCACAACAAATTTCCACAAGCTTCATGGATGAAAACATGTTTTTCTTAATTATCTCACGGTGCTGTAACTCAGGAGTATGAAATGCATCTCATTGGGCTGATATCAAAGGGACAGTAAGCCTGAATTTCTTTTTAAGGTTCCAAGCAAGAATCTGCTTGGATTATGTTTCCCAGCTCCTAGAGGCTCCCACGTTCCTTGGCCCCTGGTCCCCTTCCTCCTTCCTCAAAGCCCACAAAGGCTGGTCATGTCTCACATGGCATCATTCAGACTCTTCTTCTTTACCCACACCTCTTTCTCTGAATGCTGCTCTGCCTTCTTCCTCATCTTTTAAGGACTTTGGGATTCTATTGGGGTCCCCAAGATAATCCATCATAATCTCCCTAAAATTATCCAGGATACCCTCCTTTTAAGTTCAGCTGATTAGCAACCGTAATTCCATCTGCAATCTTCATTCCTCCTTTCCTGTAAAATAAGATATTCACAAGCTATGGAGGCTAAGACAGGGACATTTTGGGGTGGGACAGCATTCTCCTGCCTTCCACAAATGGTAAACAGGATGCATTTCACCTCTGCTCTTGGGATGCTGATATTTCAGATGGTTAAATGCAAGGGCAGAAAATGAATACACAAGGGTACCAATAAATGAATGATCCATTGGGAAGCATCTGTGCACCAAATCTGGGTTTGGTTTTTTTTTTTTTTTTTTTTTTTTTGAGTAGAGTCTCGGTCTGTCCCACAGGCTGGAGTGCAGTGGCACAATCTCAGCTCACTGCAACCTCTGCCTCCTGGATTCATGCAATTCTTCTGCCTCAGCCTACTGAGTAGGTGGGATTACAGCCACGCACCACCACACTTGGCTAATTTTTTTGGTATATTTTTTAGTAGAGATGAAGTTTCACCATGTTATGCAGGCTGTCTCAAACTCCCAATCTCAAGTAATCCCACCGCCTCAGCCTCCTTAAGTGCAAGGATTACAGGTGTGAGCCACTGCATCCAGCCAGGATTTCGTTTTTTTTTTTTTTTTTTTTTTTTTGAGTCGGAGTCTCGCTTTTCACCCAGGCTAGAGTGCAGTGGCACGATCTCGGCTCACTGCAAGCTCTGCCTCCCGGGTTCACACCATTCTCCTGCCTCAGCCTCTCCGAGTAGCTGGAACTACAGGCGCCCGCCACCACGCCCGGCTAATTTTTTTGTATTTTTAGTAGAGACGGGGTTTCACGGTGGTCTCGATCTCCTGACCTCGTGATCTGCCCGCCTTGGCCTCCCAAAGTGCTGGGATTACAAGCGTGAGCCACCGTGCCCAGCCCCCAGCCAGGATTTAAAATAAATAATAGATAATGCGAGTATATAATTTCAGGTGAGAGAGAAGGTCTCACTGATCAGATAATATTTGTGACCTTAATGAAAAAAATGGATTCAACCCTTGGAGGACTGGTGGAAGGATTTTCCACAATGAGCTCTCAGTGGTGAAGGCACAAAGGTGGAAACATTCTTACGTTCAAGGAAGAGGCTCTGCCTCAAATGCTGGGAATGACATGGGTAGAGTTACAAGACGACTGTAGAGAGATGGAGAGCACACTGGGTACACAGGAAACTAAGGAGGAACAAGGAGTGTGTGTTTTATACTCACAGCCCTTGGATTCACCTCGGGGTAACCAGGAATCCCTACATGATTAATAGTGACTGACATGAAGATAAGGGAGGCCCAGGTGCGTAACTGGAATCTAGGAGACCATGGAAAAGGCAATTCCCGCCCCACTGGTGAAACGTAGGGTTGATTTACACACTAAAGGAATGAAAGATGGTTATAAGCTATGCTTGTGAGGTAGAATCATTTGCAGGCAGGTCTTGCTGGGTTTGATTTTTCCTAGTAGTTTAATCCTTGTTTCATTAATTTCTTTCAGAGATGTGTTTTTTTTCTACATCTAAATCAATACCTGGCAGAGGAGTGATAGACACATGAGGGGTGGCGCAAATGAAGGGACCTAGTATGATCTAATATACAAGACTGTGGATGGGGGCTCACATCTGTAACCCAACACTTAGGGAGGCCAAGGCGGGTAGATCACTTGAGGGTAGGAGTTTGAGACCAGCCTGGCCAACATGGTGAAACCCTGTCTGTGCTAAAAATACAAAAATTAGCCCGGTGCAATGGCACGTGCCTGTAATCCCAGCGACTGGGGAGGCTGAAGCAGGAGAATGGCTTCAACCCTGGAGGCACAGGCTTCAGTGAGCTGAGATCACATCACTGCACTCCAGCCTGACACAGGGGGACTCTGTCTCAAAAAATAAAAATAAAAAATACATAAATATAATATAACACACAGAAATTACAAAGGCAGCTGAATACCAACCATCATTTTTCTACTTCTCTGTATTAAATTCTTTGACCCTTTATCTTATCCATTAAACAATCGGGCTAAAACCTCTTCCTTATTTGGCTTTCTGTGAGCTTGAGATCATATGGAAAATGTGAAAGCCTCCTGAAGCCACCAGCACAGGTCCTGGAATAGAGAACGTGCTCTGTTCATGGCATAAAACTTGCCCCTTCACCCAAATCCCCCAACTCATCCCTACTTCCAATCACCTGTGGAAATACAGATAGATCATGGGGAGGTAAACACTAATACTCTATGGAGTGAGCTCAGATCTTGGACTCAGAGACCAGTGCCGGCACCAGCCCCTGGTCACATTTCGTACTAACTCACAGAAGGACAGGCTATATTGAAACAATAGATGATGGAGGGGGTGGTCCTTCCCCGTGCCTCTCTGGTGGAACAGCAGCCTAATATATGTCTCAGGAGATCACAAAAAGTAGCATGTTGTTCCCGGGCTCCATCATTATTTCATGGCTGTTTGATTTAAGTCAGTTCTACTTCACTTTTTTGATCTTCATTTCATTTTTTCTTTCTTTCCTCGGAGAATGTAATTTTTTTGAGTCAAGAGGGTTGTGGATGTAGAAACTGTAAAGCACATTCGCTGTGTATCAATCCCAGTCCAGTCTTCCCAGAGAAGACTCTCAACACCTCCTGTACTGCACCTGGGCCTATGCCAATTTCTGTCACTCACCATCACTCCAGGGAGACAGAACACACAGAGAATACATTACATAGGCAGGTTCATTACTTATAGATAAGCAGCAAGTGACAACAGAAGCCTACATTTCAATGTAAACCAGTTCCCCAAGGCTCAGAAAAGCTGATCAGGACATATGGAGTCACCCCATTTGCAGTGTAGCTGGGGGAACTCAAAAAGCAGCCCAGCCTGGGTTTTGTACCCTGGAGCCACAGGAAGCACTCAGCTAAAGCACTGCATGACGTCCTCCTCCAGGAAGAACTGGAAGACAGCCCAGGCTGTTCTGGGACATTCCTCCTGATCTCAGGACATTGCTGTCTTAGTCTATTTTTGTTGCTCTAAAAGAACACTTGAGCCTGGGTAACGTCTAAAGAAAAGAGATTTGTTTGCCTCACAGTTCTGCAGGCTGTACTGCAAGCATGGCACCAGCATCTATTTCCTGTAATGGCCTTAGGCTGCTCCCACTCTGGCAGAAGGGAAGGAGGGTCTGTCTGTGCAGAGACCACAGAGATCACAGGGCAAGAGAGGGAGCAAGGGGGAGGGGGAGCGATGGAGCTTCCAAGCTCTTTTAACAACCAGTTCTCCAGGAACTAATAGAGGTGGAACTTGCTAACCCCGTCTCCTTGGGACAGCATTGATCTGTTCATGATGGATCCACCTCCATGACCCAAACACCTCCCAAGCCTCCCAAGAGGCCCAACCTCCCACACTGGGGGTTAAATTTCAATGTGAGGTTTGAAGGGGTCAAACATCTAAACTAAAGCAGTTGTATCCTCAGCACTTTCTATGGTTACTACAACTGAGAAAGCAGGAAAAAGCTGGGTCTCCCGCCATCTGGGTGCTTGTCCTAAAGAGACGTTGTGTGTGGTTACCTGTCAATCAGGAAATGCGAGACAATTCATAAAGAGGAACCGCTATGATTAGCTTCGTATTGGTGTCTTGTCTTCCTCCAGGTAACTCTAGACAACTGCACGTTCTGATTGGGACCTCAGTGGTCATCATCCCCTTTGCTATCCTCCTCTTCTTTCTCCTTCATCGCTGGTGCTCCAACAAAAAGAGTAAGTCTCACGAAGCAGAAGCCAGAGACCTCAGGGCTGTGTGGGGAAGCAGGATGGGAGCAGGCAGGTATGTGTTCCTTACCAGCAGGATGGTCTCTGCCCCAAGGCAGGAGCCACAGAAGCAGAGCTTTCTAGAGAGAGCACCAGACACCCTGCCCCTGCCTTCAGCTCACAGACCATTGCCTGGTTCTGAACTGTATCCTCACATCCCCTGCAGCCACTCACAACCAGAAGGTTCCATGACAAGTAGAAAGTGGGAGACAGAATCAATGGGATGGGAACTCAGAGCTATTCATGGGATGGGAGCTCAGAGAGATAGAATGTCTGAGTCTGCTGTTGGCAACTGAGGGACCTCAGGCACCTACGGCCTCCCCCGTATGTTGGTATCTGCTTATGAAATGAGGACCCGGAAGTGCCCTCCGAGTTGTTTTGTTGACTTCCGTCTCCTACAGATGCTGCTGTAATGGACCAAGAGCCTGCAGGGAACAGAACAGTGAACAGGGAGGTAGGTCCTCCTCGGCCCAGCCTCGTGGATCGAGTCTTATTCCCTAATAGTCCTGAAAAATGTGAGCACCCTCCCTCACTCAGCATTTCCCTCTCTCCAGGACTCTGATGATCAAGACCCTCAGGAGGTGACATACGCACAGTTGGATCACCGCGTTTCCACACAGAGAAAAATCACTCGCCCTTCTCAGAGGCCCAAGACACCCCCAACAGATACCATTGTGTACACGGAACTTCCAGATGCTGAGCCCAGATCCAAAGTTGTCTCCTGTCCACGAGCACCACAGTCAGGCCTTGAGGGGGTCCTCTAGGGAGACAGCAGCCCTGTCTCAAACCCGGCTTGCCAGCTCCCATGTACCAGCAGCTGGAATCTGAAGGCATCAGTCTTCATCTTAGGGCATTGCTCTTCCTCACACCACGAATCTGAATATGCCTCTCTCTTGCTTACAAATGTCTAAGGTCCCCAATGCCTGCTGCAGAGAAAACACACTCCTTTGCTTAACCCGCAATTCTCCATTTCCCTTGACCCCTGCCCACCTCTCCAACCTAACTGGCTTACTTCCGAGTCCTACTTGAGGCTGCGATCACACTGAGGAACTCACAATTCCAAACACACAAGAGGCTCCCTCTTAACACGGCACAGACACGTGCTGTTCCACCTTCCCTCATGCTGTTCCACCTCCCCTCAGACTATCTTTCAGCCTCTGTCAGCAGTAAAACTTATAAATTTTTTGAAATAATTTCAATGTAGTTTTCCCTCCTTCAAATAAACATGTCTGCCCTCATGGTTTCAGTAATGGGACTCTTCTTGCCTAATGCTTCCGTTGTTATCATTACCATGTCCATATAACCCCATCTGTTCTCCACTGGGTTCTCACCCCTGGACTCTGAGCTTCTGGAAGCAGGGTGGAGGCTGATTTGTCTCTGGGACTCCAATTTCCTTCCAAAGATGCAGCACATAGGAGGTTCCAAGGATCGTGAATCAGATGAACAAGTGATATTCTTACTCTCTGCAGACCTGGAAAGCTGGCAGAGTCATTCCACCATGAAACATTTGTAGAGTCACAGGCCTTGTTAGTCTCATCTCCACGGGGACACATATCAACACATCATCTTTCATACTATAAATACACAGTCGCTCCTCCATATCTGTGGGGTTTACAGGTGTTTATTGAACCAAATATAAATCAAAAATATTCAGAGAAAATATCCACAAAGTTTCAAAAAGCAAAACTATGTTGAATGGACACAAATGAAGCTGTGTGTAGGCTGTATCAGGAATTATAAGTAATCAAGAGATGATTTCGTGTACACAGGAGGATGTGCATGGGTTATATGCAAATGCTGTGCCATTTTATGTAAGAGGCTTGAGCATCTGCAGATTTTGGTATCTGAGTGGAGATCCTGAAAGCAATCACCCACGAATAGTGAAGGATGATTGTATATGACTTTTATTTCTCAAATTTAAATATAAATCATAAAAAATGTACAATAACTAGATAAAAACTAAGACGTGTTTTTATAGTGTGAGAATAAGTTTAGATTTATTTTTTCCTACGTGTAACCCTTTGGTTTAATATTATTTATTGCGAAGACGTTCTATGCCACCTTAAGCCACATGGCAGCCTTTGTCAACTATAAAGGGACTGTGTGTACACAGATGTGTATTTTAGACATTGTTTTCTGCTAAGAGGCTCTCTGTGTCCACTCTCTTGAGGATGCTGCATTTTATGTAGTCTTATAGAACCCTTTAAATTTAGTAGCCAGAGTCCTCTCATTTCTTATTATAGGCTATTTGCTATTTTCTTTTCTTGAGGTGGAGTCTTGCTCTGTCACCCAGGCTGGACTGCAGTGGTGCAATCTCAGCTCACTGCAACCTCCGCCTCCCAGGTTCAAGCGATTCTCATGCCTCAGCCTCTTGAGTAGCTGGCATTACAGGTGCCTGCCATCAGGCATGGCTAATTTTTCAATTTTTAGCAGAGACACTGTTTCACTATGTTGGCCAGGCTGCTCTCAAACTCCTCAACTCAGTTGGTCCGCCCACCTAGGCTTCCCAACGTGCTGGGGGAAACTTGATTCTCTACAGCATTATGTAACTGGATATTTCTGTAAAATTTAAAATGAGGGAGGGAGGAAGACAGAGAGAGAGCAAACCATGAGTTGGGACTCTGGAATCTTGGGTCATGAGACAAATGTTAGATAAAACTACAAAAATCCAGAATTTACATGTGTGGTTTTTGCTGATAAAGTACAATTTTAAGATTGTAAATAATTGCATAATCCTTCCCCGGGAGTTTAAATCATTTAAATTCATTCTGCTGTAATACTAGAAATACAAGCATGAAACATTCTAATGGTTTATCAGTCACAATTACTCTGAAAACATTAATAATACCTATTAGATATTTTGCATATTACACAGGAAGAAGAGTTTGAATCTCAGATAAAAATAATAAAAATACATGAGAAGTCTTTCATGTCAGCACAGCTTTTAGGCATCTCGTGTTTGGGAGTTTGAATCTGAGACGTGTTTTGAGTTGGTCATAGTGAGGGACACTAGGTGTCAATTCTAGTGAGAACAATTTCCAGGAAGCCATGTTCCGCTCTTGAGCGAGCACCCACTGGGCCTCATGCAAGGTAGAAAGAGCCTGCGTACGTCACCCTCCCATGATGTGGTCAGCATGTAAACTGCATGGGCAGGGCGCCAAATAACATCCTGTGCGCTGCTGAGCTGAGCTGGGGCGCAGCCGCCTGTCTGCACCGGCAGCAACATGTCGCTCATGGTCGTCAGCATGGCGTGTGTTGGTGAGTCCTGGAAGGGAACCGAGGGAGGGAGTGCGGGGATGGAGATCTGGGCCCAGAGGTGGAGATATAGGCCTGGATTAGAGATATGGGCCTGGAGTGGAGATATGGGTTTGGGGTGGACATATGGGTCTGGGGTGAACATATGGGCCTGGATTGGTGATATGGGCCTAGGGTGGAGATATGGGCCTGGAACTGTAGATATGGGCCTGGAGTGGAGATATGGGCTTGGGGCGGGGATATGGGCCTGGAGGCTGGGTCTCTGCACAGCCAACAGCCCTGTTCTTGGGTGCAGGTAGGCAGTGAGGGTGAGGCTACCTTCAGCCCAGGAAGGGCCTGGCTACCAAGACTCACAGCCCAGTGGGGGCAGCAAGGGAGGCCGGGTTTGCGTGCAGATGGATCGTTCATCATGATCTTTCTTTCCAGGGTTCTTCTTGCTGCAGGTGGCCTGGCCACATGAAGGTGAGTCCTTCTCCAAACCTTGGGGTGTCATCTCCCCACATAAGAGGATTGTCCTGAAACGGGAGGGAAGTCCTGTCGGGGAATCTCTCATAAACTAGGAAGCGGGGACCCTGGGATGCTCGGCCCACAGTTCTGACCTCGCCTCCCTGGCCTTTCATTCCCTTGGCAGAGTCAAGTTCTCTGGGGACCAGGGTTAGACTGGGGTGCTCAAAGCTGGGGTGTGTGGCGGGGAAGTGGTAGGAACAGCAGGCCTCTGAGGACAAAGGTGTTACTCACACCCTCCAGCGTTTCCATGAAGGTAGGGGCTGCAGTGTGGCTGCTGTCATTCTGTCATTCTACCTAAGAGCTGGGGGAACCACAGCCACCACCCTGCCATGCCAAATCCTCTGATGGGGGCTCAGTTGTTTATTTTCGTTCAGGCATTGGCTGATATTCCATTCACAAAGGACATGCCCTCCACCCCATGTCTGCCTTGTGTTGTTTTGTGTGAGTAATCTTACACTACTAAAATCTAGTAGGAGTCTCTTACTCAGCACTTGCTTAAAGTTCTCAGCTGACATTTTTGTTGTAGGGAGACAGCATGTCTTTGTGGGATGGGTCCTTCCTTTAGCTCTGGGCACCCAGGTGTGGTAGGAGCCATACAAACGTGGAAAGCGAGTAGAATCTTCTGAGCACAGTGGGGGAGGGGCGGCTCCACATCCTCCTCTCTAAGGCGGCGCCACCTTCTCCCCAAGGTGGTCAGGACAAGCCCTTGCTGTCTGCCTGGCCCAGCACTGTGGTGCCTCCAGGACATGTGATTCTTCGGTGTCACTCTTATCTTGGATCTAACAACTTCAGTCTGTACAAGGAAGATGGGGTGCCTGTCCCTGAGCTCTACAACTGAATATTCTGGAACAGCCTTTTTATGGGCCCTGTGACCCCAGCACACGCAGGGACCTATAGATGTCGGGGTTCACACCCACACTCCCCCAGTGGGTGGTCGGCACCCAGCAATCCCCTGGTGATCATGGTCACAGGTCAGAGGGCTCCTCTCTGGGATTCTCCTTGTCCCACTTCCTGAGTCCCAGAGCTTCTGGTGGGGGTGTCCACCAGCATCCCATCATCCAGACCCTAACTGTATTTGGGGTAAAGGGGGATTGAATACAGGGAAAGGGGTGCTGTGGTGGGAAGAATAATTGTCCCCAGTGATGACTACATTCTAATCCCTGGAGTCTGTGACTATTTATGTTATAGGGGAAGGGACTGAAGGGGAAGATGGAGCTCAGGTGGTTGATGAGTTGACCTTGAGATGGGGAGATAACCTGGACTGTCCCGCTGGGCACAGTGTAATCACAAGGGTCCACATGAAAGGAGGAAGAGGGGAGTGGGGATTAGAGCAGCGCAATGGGAGTCTCCATCAGCTTTGAAGGTGGAGGAAGGCCACGAGCCATGAATGCAGGTGGCCTGTAGAGGCTGGAAAAGTCAAGGAACTGATTCTCCTGAGTCTCCAGAGGGAACGCAGCCCTGCAGATGCCTTGATTTTAGCCCAGGAAAAACAGGGTCCGATTTGTGTCTCCAGAAGTGGAAGGGGTCAGTGTGTTCTCTCCTGCTGCCATGCTTCTGATAATTTTCTACAGCAGCAACAGGAAACCAACACTGGAACCCAGGTCAAGGACAAGTTAAGAAACGACACAAGGATAGCCGGGCGTAATGGCAGGCACATGTAATCCTAGCGACTCAGGAGGCTGAGGGCAGGGGAATCACTTGAACCCAGGAGACAGAGGTTGCAGTGAGCCGAGACCACACCACTTCACTCCAGCCTGGGCGACGGAGTGAGACTCTGTCTCCAAAATTAATTAATTAATTAAAGAAACCAAACAGGGAGAAGGTTGGCTACCCTGAGATCAGCAACGGTGGGGTGATGATGCCACCACCAGGCTCCATCCACATAGGGAGGGGTTGATCCTCCTCAAACCAGCACCAGGAGCCAGCCTATGGAAGCTGGCACCATGGAGAAGGCACCGACATGGCGAGAGTGGCTCCCAGTCCCCACCAGGAACAGGGTGTGTGGACACTGGTGCCTGCCTTGCTGATCAGTTCATACCTCCTGCCAAGGATTCCAGTTCATCCAAAAGAGATTGAACCAGGCTGCTAAGAGCCTGGACGTGCAGCCTATCCTGGTTCCTCTTCCACCCCCACATAGACAGCAGGAAAGACATTAGTGCCAAATAGATACAACAGCCCAAGAGATGACGCTGAGCCCAGTGGGAAGGAAATCAGAGGCTACTAGAGACAGAGGGACAGAGAAGAGGGAGGGAGACAGATGGAAGGACCTGCACTGGGAGTTATGGGCACAGAAAAGAACATGAAGACACAGAGAGGAAGGAGAGAGACAGACACCAGAGAGGGGAAGCCTCCCTCATTCCAGGTGCCATGGATGGGATGATAAAGAGAGACGCCTTCTAAACTCACAACCTCTCTTCCTAGGAGTCCACAGAAAACCTTCCCTCCTGGCCCTCCCAGGTCCCCTGGTGAAATCAGAAGAGACAGTCATCCTGCAATGTTGGTCAAATGTCATGTTTGAGCACTTCCTTCTGCACAGAGAGGGGAAGTTTGAGGGCACTTTGAACCTCACTGGAGAGCTCCATGATGGGGTCTCCAAGGCCAACTTCTCCATCGGTCCCATGAGGCACGACCTTGCAGGGACCTACAGATGCTACGGTTCTGTTACTCACTCCCCCTATGAGTGGTCAGCTCCCAGTGACCCTCTGGACATCGTGATCACAGGTGAGAGTGTCCGGACATTCTTCTCATTGTCATTGGGACACAGAGTGAATGATCCAGGACTTGGAGGCCCAGGTGGTCATGAGGAAGATGAGCGTGGGATTCTTATGGAGAGAGACTGAGTTGGTGAGGTCTGTACCAACAGAGACAGAAAAACAGGAGACACAAGTACAGACCAGGTGTCATAACAGAGGACAGACACAGGGGCCATGCCGGGAGTTAGAAAAGACAGAAAGAGTTAAAGGAGAGAGACAGACAGGCATGTCCCAGAGAGAGGTGTCCTTCCGTGCTGACTTTGCTCAGAGACCTGGCACAAGTTAGCAGTTTCATTTCTGCTTTACCTCCACAAAGTGTTCTCTACCAGGAGAACCCAAGGACACTCATATTTCTGACCTGAGTTGGGCCCTGTGGCCTCGGCCTTGTGGAACTTACAGATACCGTGTTTATTCTGACACCTCTGCCTTCCATGCAATGGAGAGTAATCTTCCCAGGATATCGTGGCCCCAGAACACCAACCCCTGTATGCCGTGTCAACTTGCGGTCCCCACACTGGATTCTGAGGCTCACATTCCAAATAACCCCACATATGAGAGGATCACTGAGAGACACAGAGAGAAATCAGGGACACCAAAAAGCAAAGACATAAACACACAGAGAATGAGCCAGAGGAAGGAGATTGAGAGACTCACAGACACACAAAGAGAGAGAAAAGAGGGCAGAGAAGTGGAGAGAATGATGGAAGGGAGCAGAGAAAAGCACTAAAATTAAAGTCCTGAGAGAGAGGCACAAGGACATAGAAAGATGGACATGTGGGGACGAATAGCAGAGATTCCAAAGAGAACTAGAGAGACCGAGAGGCAGAGCAAGACAGATGATAGATGGATAGATATAGATAGATGATAGGCAGGTAGATGATAGATAATAGGTTGTAGATACATAGATGATGATTGATGGATTCATTAATAGATGATACATAGAGAGGATGATGATGAAGATAGATAGATAGATAATACATAGAGAAAGAGAGGCAGACAAAGAGAGAATCATAGAGAGAGGGAGATGATACATAGATATAGATAATAGATGATTGATGGATGGATAGACAATTGATAGATAAATAGATGATATATAGATATAGATGACAGGTAGAGAATTTGTAGATAGACACCAAATAGATAAATAGATAGCTTGATAGATAATAGATAGAAATATGCAGAAAGTTATGAACAGGACACAAAGTGAGAAACTCAGAATTTAAAAAAGTAACATCAAATCAACCAATCCAAGGAGAGTCAGAGAGAATAAAACAATCCAAAAAGGGAAAACATATCTAGAGGTTGGGAAGTGAGGTCAGAGACCTAGAGAGACAGAGAAGGTGGAAGGAGGAAATAGACATGAAGAGAGATGGGGGTGGAGGGTGAGAGAGAGACAGAGAGCATTAGGCCATAGAGCAGGGGAGTGAGTTCTCAGCTCAGGTGAAGGCAGCTGTGACAAGGAAGAACCTCCCTGAGGAAACTGCCTCTTCTCCTTCCAGGTCTATATGGGAAACCTTCTCTCTCAGCCCAGCCGGGCCCCACGGTTCATGCAGGAGAGAATGTGACCTTGTCCTGCAGCTCCAGGAGCTCCTATGACGTGTACCATCTATCCAGAGAGGAGGGGGGCCATGAACGTAGGCTCTCTGCAGTGCTCAAGGTCAACGGAACATTCCAGGCAGACTTTCCTCTGGGCCCTGCCACTCACGGAGAGGCCTACAAATGCTTCGGCTCTTTCCGTGACTCTCCCTACGAGTGGTCAGACCCGAGTGACCCATTGCTTATTTCTGTCACAGGTGAGAAACCCCATATCTGTCCCATGTCCTACGATCCTAGAGCCTTAGCTGAGGAGCTTCCTGCTGATGATGGAGAGAAGGATGGACAGATGCAGAGAGAAGACGAAGCTTGGGTGTGAGGGCGGGGTCAGGGCACGGGATGGCAGACACGGCACCTCCAAACCCTCCTGCACGGCCTGCATGGATGCCTGCAGTCAGGGCTCCAGGCACCCAGGCAGATGGAGAAAGCAGTCAGGATAGACCCAGAGAAGGGAGACTGGGCTCAGTTTGGGGAGATCAGAGGTTCCCTCAGCCCCTCAACTTTACCCATTTCACAGAAGCCCATCCTGGCCTCTCACCCACACAGAGATGTCATCACCAGCAACCCCTACACTCTTTTCTTTTTGTTTGAAAAAATATTTATTGCGGTTAAATATACCTATATAGCTTACCACTTTTAACTTTTTTTTTTTTTTGAGGTGGAGTCTAGCTCTGTCCCCTATGCTGGAGTGCAGTGGCACAATCTCAGCTCACTGCAACCTTCGCCTCCTGGGTTCAAGCAATTCTCCTGCCTCAGCCACCTGAGTAGCTGGTACTACAGGCATGCACCACCACGCCAGGCTACTTTTTGTATTTTTAGTAGAGAAGGTGTTTCACCATATTGGTCAAGCTGGTCTCGAACTCCTGACCACATGATCCACCCGCCTCAGCCTCCCAAAGTGCTGGGATTATAGGCATGAGCCACCACGCCGGGCCACATTTACCATTTTTAAGTATAAAGTCTAGTGGTCATAAATACATTTTTATATATATATATATTTTTAAACCCTCTACCCTTTTCTTCCTGGCCTCTGGTAGCCACCATTCTACTCTCTACCTTCATGAGATCCAATTTTAAGCTCCTGTATATGGGTGAGAAATGGGAATCTTTGTAATGACCTCCAGTTCCATCCATGTGGGTGCAAATGACAGGGTGTTATTGTTTCTATGGATGAGTAGTCTCCACTGTGTGTGTACTACATTCTCTCTATCCATTCACCCACTGACGGGCAGGTAGGTTGACTCCACATCTTGGCTACTGTGAACAGTGCTGGAACAGTCATACGAGTGCAGATATCACTTCGATATATTGATTTCCTTTCCTTCGGATATAAACCCAGTAGTGAAATTGCTGGATACTATGAAAGTTCTCTTTTTAGTTTTTCGTTTGTTGTTTTTGTTTTTGTTTTTGAGACAGTTTCCCTCTGTGCCCAGGCTGGAGTGCAAGTGATGTGATCTTGGCCCATTGCAACCTCCGCCTCCTGGGTTCAGACGATTTTCCTGCCTCACCCTCCCCAGAAGCAGGCATTACAGGTGCAAGCCACCATGCTTGGCTACTTTTTATATTTTTTAGTATAGATGGGGTTTCCCCATGTTGGCTGGGCTGCTCTCAAACTCATGACCTCAACTGAGGTGCCTGCCTCGGTCTCGCAAAGTGCTGGGATTACAGGCATGATCCACCGCACCCAACCTCTTTTTAGTTATTTAAAGGACTTCCATGCTTTTCTCCGTAATGGCTGTACTAATTTACACTCCTACCAACAGGGTACCAGGGTTCTCCTTTCTCTACCACCTTGCCAGCATTTGTTTTCCCTGTCTTGCAGCTAAAAGCCTTTATTTTATTTTATTTTATTTTATTATTTTATTTTATTTTATTTTATTTTATTTTATTTTATTTTGAGATGGAGTTTTGCTCTTGTCACCCAGGCTGGAGTGCAGTGGCGCGATCTCGGCTCACCGCAACCTCCATCTCCCAGGTTCAAGTGATTCTCCTGCCTTAGCCTCCCAAGTAGCTGGGATTACAGGCACACGCCACCACGCCCAGCTAATTTTTGTATTTTTAGTAGAGACAGTGTTTCTCCATGTGGGTCAGGCTGGTCTCAAACTCCCGACCTCAGGAGATTTGCCCACCTCGGCTCTCAAAGATCTAGGATGACAGACGTGAGCCACCACGCCCGGCCTAAAAGCCATTTTAATGGGGTGAGATGAAAACTCACTTTGATTTTAATTTGCATTTCTCTGATGATGAGTGATACTGAGCACTTTTTCATATGCAGGGAAATTTCATGTCTTTTGCTCCTTTTTCAATTAAATCATTTGTTTTATTGAGTTCTTTGAGCTTCTTATATTTCTAGTTATTAATCTTGTCTCAGATGCATAGTTTGCATGTATTTGCTCCCAATCTGTGGGTTGTCTCTTCACTTTGTTGGTTTATCTTTAGCAGTGCAGAAGTTGCTTAGTTTGATGTAACCCCAATGGTCTATTTTTTGCTTTGATTACTTGTGTTTTGAAGGTTTAAAACAAAATGTCTTTCTTCAGACAAATGTCCTGGAGCATTTCCCCAATATTTTCTTCTACATGTCTCATAGGTTCAGGCCTTAGACTCACATCTTTAATCCATTTTCATTTGATTTTTTGTGTATGGTGACAGGTAGAGGTGCAGTTTCATTCCTATGCATGTAGATATCCAGTTTTCCCCGCACTGTTTATTGAAAAGACTGTCCTTTCCTGATTGTAAGTTCTTGGCACCTTTGTCAAAGTCCATTGGATGGGCTGGGCATGGTGGCTAACACCTGCAATTCCAGCACTTTGGGAGGCCGAGGCGGGTGGATCACCTGAGGCCAGGAGTTCAAGATCAGCCTGGCCAACATGGTGAAACACCGTCTCTACTAAAAATACAAAAATTAGCTGAGCATGGTGGTCAGCACCTGTAATACCACTACTCGGGAGTTTGAGGCTAGAGAATTGATTGAACCCAGGAGGCTGAGTTTACAGTGAACCGAGATTGCACCTCTGCACTCCAGCCTGGGTGACAGAGCGAGACTCTATCTCAAAAGAAAAAATAAAAAACCATTAGATGTAAATGCGTGGATTATATCTGTGTTATTCATTCTGCTCCATTGTTCTATGTGCCTTTCTTTATGCCAATGTCATGCTGTTTTGCTTACTACAGCTCTGTAACATATTTTTAGATCAGGTAGTGTGATGCTCCTGTTTTCTCTTTATACCTTGAAGTCTCAAGACAGTGGGCATCACATATAAAAACTATGGAAAAAAGGATCCCAGGACTCCCCAGGCCCAATATTAGATAACAGAGTGTTGGCCATGAACCAACCTCAAAGATTTCCATTGAGTAGAGGACAGACACTCTCATTTCCTCACCTCTCTCCTGTCTCGTGTTCTAGGAAACCCTTCAAACAGTTGGCCTTCACCCACTGAACCAAGCTCCAAAACCGGTGAGTACAGAACCCTCTTATATCTGCTTTTGGAAACCTGGGGAGGTGGAAGCCTTGGATGCAGGCGTTGACTCAGCATCCCACAGCTCTGACATCGTGTGCCTGTCTTCAACCATCTCTGAACTCCAGATACTCCAACAGCGAAAGGGATCTGGGCCCAACACAGGGCTCAGTGAAATCTCTTAATCTCTCATTTTATGGAGCTGAGACCTCCTACAAGCTAGAAGAATGATTGCCAATCTGACATCCTTCTCAGGAAAAAATGCAGTGTTTGTTCTGCCTTCATTCCAAACTGGAGGATAAATTCCTGAGGGCTTGAGAGAGGGAAGAGAAGGGAACATCTGACGAGGGAGAGGTGTTTTAGAGAAGTTCCACTTGCCAAGGAATGAGCTCCTGTTGGTCATGAAGCAACCCTGGCTGACTCAGCAGAGCAAGAGCCTTGCCGTAACACAGAACAGAGCTCATGCACGTACACTTCGACTCACTGACTCATTCGGCCGCGGCCCCATGTTCAGGCTGTGCAGTGTGGAACCTTTTCCTATTGTTGCCATAACAAATTTCCACAAGATTCATGGGTGAAAACAAAACAGTTATTTAATTATCTTACAGTGGGGTAGCTCAAAGTATGAAGTGCATCTCACTGGGCTAAAATCAAGGTGACAGCAAGGCTGCCTTCCCACTGAGGGTTCCAGGCGAGAATCTGCTTCTCACTTGTCCCAGCTTCTAAAGGCTCCCATGTTCCTTGGCTCCTGGTCCCATTCCTCCTTCCTCAAAACCCACAAAGACTGGTCACATCTCACATGGCATCACTCAGACCCTTCTTCCTTACCACACCTCTTTCTCGGAATGCTGCTCTCCCTTCCTCCTCATCTTTTGAAAACTTGGGGATTCTATTGGGTTCACCAAGATGAAAATCCACCACAATCTCCCGGAAATCATCCAGGATACCCTTGTTTTAAGTTCAGCTGATTAGCAACCGTAATTCCATCTGCAATCTTCATTCCTCCTTTCCATGTAAAATAACATATTCACAAGCTATGGAGGCTAGGACAGGGACATTTTGGGGTGGGACAGCCTTCTCCTGCCTTCCGCAAACAGTGAACAAGATGCATTTGGCCTCTGCTCTTGGGACACTGATATTGCAGATGGTTAAATGGGAGGGCAGAAAATGAATGCACAAGTGGGCCAATAAATGAATGATCCATTGGGAAGCATCTGTGCACGAAATCTATTTGTTTGTTTGTTTGTTTGTTTGTTTATTGAGACAGAGTCTCCCTCTGTCTTCCAGGCTACAGTGCAGTGTCACGATCTTGGCTCACTGCAACCTGCACCTCCTGGATTCAAGTGATTCTCCTGCCTCACCCTCTTGAGTAGCTGGGATTACAGGCAACTGCCACCACGCCCGGCTAATTCTTTTTGTACATTTTTTGTAGAGAGGATGTTTCACCATGTTGGCCAAGCTTGTCTGAAACTCCCAACCTCAAATGATCCAACCATCTCAGCATCCCAAAGTACTGGGATTACAGGCGTGAGCCACTGTGCCCAGCCAGAATTCAAAATAAATAATAGATAATGCTGAGTGTATAATTTTGGGTGACAGAGAATGCTGGGAATGAGATGGGGAGAATGGCAAGTCGACTGTAGAGAGACGGAGAGCACACTGGGTACACAGGAAACTAAGGAGGAACAAGGAGTGTGTGTTTTATACTCAGACATTGGATTCACCTCGGGGTAACTAGGAATCCCTACATGATTAATAGCGACTGACATGAAAATAAGGGAGGCCCAGGTATGTAACTGGAATCTAGGAGACTGTGGAAAAGGCAATTCCCGCCCCACTGGTGAAATGTGGTGCTGATTTCGACACCAAGTGGATGAAGTAGATGGATATAAGATATGTTTGTGAGGTAGAATCATTGGCTGGAAAGGCTTACTGGGTTTGATTTTCCTAGTTGTTTAATCCTTGCTTCATTAATTTCTTTCTGAGATTTATTCATCCTACACATAAATCAATACCTGGCAAAGGAGTGACAGATATATGAGGGGTGGTAGAAATGAAGGGACCTATTATAGCATAATATACAAGTCTGTGAACGGTGGCTCGCTCCCGTAACCCAGCACTGCAGGAGGCCAAGGCTGGTGGATTCCATGAAGTCAGGAGTTCGAGACCAGCCTGGCCAACATGGGGAAACCCTATCTCTACTAAAAATACAAAAATTAGCCGAGCATGGTGGTGCATCCCTGTAATCCCAGCTCCTACTCTGGAGGATGAAGCAGGAGAATGACTTCAACCCAGGAGGTGGAGGTTGCAGTGAGTCGAGATCGCATCACTGAACTCCAGCCTGGGTGACACAAGGAGACTCCATCTCAAAAAATAAAAAAAAGAAATGCATAAATATAACATAACACACACGAATGATGCAGGCACCTGAATTCCAATCATCATTTTCTATTTCTCTATAATTACTTCTTTGATCCTTTATCTTATCCATTAGGCAATCAGCCTAAAACCTCTTCCCTATTTGGCTTTCTGTGAACATGAGATCATGTGGAAAATATGAAAGCCCAGTGAACCCACCGGCACAGGTCCTGGTATAGAGAACGTGCTCTGTTCATGGCATAAAACTTGCCCCCTCACCCAAATCCCCCACCTCACCTCTACTTCCAATCACCTGTGGATATTCAGATAGACCATGGGGAGGTAAACACTAATACTCCTTGGAGTGAGTTCAGATGTTGGAATCAGAGATCAGCGCCAGCACTAGCCCCTGCTCCCCTTTCCTACTAATTCACAGGAGGACAGATGGTATGGAAGCAACAGATGGTCGAGGGGGTGGTCCTTCCCCCAGCCTCTCGGGTGGAACAGCAGCCTCACATGTGTCTCCCGAGATCACAAAGAGTAGCACGTTTCACACCGCCTTCAACACTATTTCCTGGCTGTCTGACATAAGAGAATTCTACTTCGCTTCTTTTATCTTGATTTCACTTTTGTTTCCTTTTCTTGGAGAATGCAAGTTGTTTGACTCAAGAATTCTGTGGATGTAGAAACTGTAAAGCACATTCGCTGTGTATCAATCCCAGTCCAGTCTTCCCAGAGAAGACTCTAAACACCTCCTGTACTGCACCCGGGGCTATGCCAATTCCTATCACTCACCGTCACTCCAGGGAGACAGAACACACAGGGAATACATTAAATAGACAGATTCATTACTAACAGATAAGCAGCAGTGACAACAGAAGCCTACTTTCACTGTGAGCCAGTCTCTCAAGGCTCAGAAAAGCTGCTCGGGATATATGGAGTCACCCCATTTGCAGTGTAGCTGGAAGAAGCCAGAAAGCAGCCCAGCATGGGTTTTGTACCCTGGAGCCACAGGAAGCACTCAGCTAAAGCACTGCATGACATCCTCCTCTAGGAAGAATAGGAAGACAGCCCAGGCTGTTCTGGGACATTCCTCCTGATCTCAGGACATTGCTGTCTTAGTCCATTTTTGGGAGGCGGAGCTTGCAGTGAGCCCTGATTGCGCCACTGCACTCCAGCCTGGGCGACAGAGCAAGACTCCGTCTCAAAAAAAAAAAAAAGAACACTTGAGCCTGGGTAACTTCTAAAGAAAAGAGATCTGTTTGCCTCACAGTTCTGCAGGCTGTACTGGAAGCATGGCACCAGCATCTATTTCCTGTGACGGCCTCAGGCTGCTCCCACTCTGGCAGAAGGGAAGGAGGGTCTGTCTGTGCAGAGACCACAGAGATCACAGGGCAAGAGAGGGAGCAAGGGGGAGGGGGAGCAGTGGAGCTTCCAAGCTCTTTATAACAACCAGCTCTCCAGGAACTAATAGAGGGGGAACTTGCTAACCCCGTCTCCTTGGGACAGCATTGATCTGTTCATGATGGATTCACTGCCATGACCCAAACACCTCCCAAGAGGCCCAACCTCCCACAATGGGGGTTAAATTTCAATGTGAGGTTTGAAGGGGTCAAACATCTAAACTAAAGTAGTTGTATCCTCAGCACTTCCTATGGTTACTATGAGAGCTATAACTGAGAAAGCAGGAGAAAGCTGGGTCTCCCACCATCTGGGTGCTTGTCCTAAAGAGACACTGTATGTGGTTACCTGTCAATCAAGAAATGCGAGACAATTCATAAAGAGGAACTGCTATGATTAGCTTCTTATTGGTGTCTCATCTTCTTCCAGGTAACCCCAGACACCTGCACGTTCTGATTGGGACCTCAATGGTCATCATCCCCTTCGCCATCCTCCTCTTCTTTCTCCTTCATCGCTGGTGCTCCAACAAAAAGAGTAAGTCTCACGCAGCAGAGGCCAGACAGCTCAGGGCCATGTGGGGAAGCAGGATGGGAGCACGCAGGTGTGGGTTACTCACCTGCAGGATGGCCCCTGGCCCAAGGCAGGAGCCACAGAGGCAGGGCTTTCTAGAGAAAGCACCAGACACCCTGCCCCTGCCTTCAGCTCACAGACCATTGCCTGATTCTGAACTGTACCCTCACGTCCCCTGCAGCCACTCACATCCAAGAGAAGGTTCCATGACAGGCAGAAAGTGGGAGACAGAATCAATGGGATGGGAACTCAGAGCTATTCATGGGATGGGTCCTTGAGCTCAGAGAGATAGAATGTCTGAGTCAGCTGCTGGCAACTGAGGGACCTCAGGCACCTACGGCCTCCCCCGTATGTTGGTATCTGCTTATGAAATGAGGACCCAGAAGTGCCCTCTGAGCTGTCTTGTTGACTTCCGTCTCCTACAGATGCTGCTGTAATGGACCAAGAGCCTGCAGGGAACAGAAGGGTGAACAGGGAGGTAGGTGCCCCTCGGCTCAGCCTCATGGATACAGTCTTATTCCCAAAGAGTCCTGAAAAATGTGAGCACCCTCCCTCACTCAGCATTTCCCTCTCTCCAGGACTCTGATGATCAAGACCCTCAGGAGGTGACATATGCACAGTTGGATCACCGCGTTTCCACACAGAGAAAAATCACTCGCCCTTCTCAGAGGCCCACGACACCCCCAACAGATACCATCATGTACACGGAGCTTCCAGATGCTGAGCCCAGATCCAAAGTTGTCTCCTGCCCACGAGCAGCACAGTCAGGCCTTGAGGGGGTTTTCTAGGGAGACAACAGCCCTGTCTCAAACCCGGCTTGCCAGCTCCCATGTACCAGCAGCTGGAATCTGAAGGCATCAGTCTTCATCTTAGGGCATCGCTCTTCCTCACACCACGAATGTGAACATGGCTCTCTCTTGCTTACAAATGTCTATGGTCCCCACTGCCTGCTGCAGAGAAAACACACTCCTTTGCTTAGCCCACAATTCTCCATTTCCCTTGACCCCTGCCCACCTCTCCAACCTAACTGGCTTACTTCCTAGTCCTACTTGAGGCTGCGATCACACTGAGGAACTCACAATTCCAAACACACAAGAGGCTCCCTCTTAACACGGCACTTAGACACGTGCTGTTCCACCTTCCCTCATGCTGTTCCACCTCCCCTCAGACTATCTTTCAGCCTCTGTCAGCAGTAAAACTTATAAATTTTTTTTAATAATTTCAATGTAGTTTTCCCTCCTTCAAATAAACATGTCTGCCCTCATGGTTTCGGTAATGGGACTCTTTTCTTGCCTAAGGCTTCCGGTGTTATCATTACCATGTACACATAACCCGATATGTTCTTCACTGGGTTCTCACCCCTGGACTCTGAGCTTCTGGAAGCAGGGTGGAGCCTGATTTGTCTCTGGGACTCCAATTTCCTTCCAAAGATGCAGCACATAGGAGGTTCCAAGGATCGTGAATCAGATAAACAAGTGATATTCTTACTCTCTGCAGACCTGGAAAGCTGGCAGAGTCATTCCACCATGAAACATTTGTAGAGTCACAGGCCTTGTTAGTCTCATCTCCACGGGGACACATATCAACACATCATCTTTCATACTAGAAATATACAGTCGCTCCTCCATGTCTGTGGGGTTTACAGGTGTTTATTGAACCAACAATAAATCAAAAATATTTTGAGAAAAAAATCCCTGAAGTTTCGAAAAGCGAAAAACTATGTTGAATCGACACAAATTGAGTGGTGTGTAGGCTTTGTCAGGAAGTATAAGTAATCAAGAGATGATTTCATGTATACAGGAGGATGTGCATGGGTTATATGCAATTGCTATGCTATTTTTTTTTTTTTTTTTTGAGACAGTAACACTCTCTCACCCAGGCCGGAGTGCAGTGGCGCGATCTCAGCTCACTGCAACCTCCGCCTCCCAGGTTCAAGCGATTCTCTTGCCTCAGCCTCCCCAGTAGCCTCCCCTAGGATTACAGGCACGTGCCACCATGCACAGATAAATTTTTTTTGTTGTTGTATTTTTAGTAGAGACGGGGTTTCAGAATGTTGGACCGGCTGGTCTTGAACTCCTGACCTTGTGATCTACCCAACTCAGCCTCCCAAAGTGCTGGGATTACAGGCGTGAGCCACGGCGCCCAGCTTCACTAGGCCATTTCCTGCAAGAGGCTTGAGCATCTGCAGACTTTGGTATCTGAATGGGGATCCTGGAACCAATCACCCAGGAATAGTGACGAACCACTATATATAATTTTTATTTGTCAATCTTAAAAATAAAGCATAAAAAATTTACAACAACAAGATAAAAAATAAGAAGTGTTTTTATAGTGTGAGGATAAGTTTAGATTTATTTTTTCCTACGTGTAACCCTATGGTCCTGTGTTATTTGTTGAGAAAATATTCTATTCCTCCTTAAACTACATGGCAGCCTTTGTCAACTATAAAGGGACTGTGTATCCACGGATGTATTTTAGACACAGTTTTCTGCCCAGTGGTTCTCTGTATCCCCTCTCATGAGGATGCTGTATTTTATATAAACTTATAGAACCTCTTAAAATTTGGTAACCTGAGTCCTCTGATTTGTTATTATAAGTTATTTAGTTTGCTTTTTTTTTTTCTTGAGACAGACTCTTCCTCTGTCACCCAACCTGGAGTTCAGTGGCTTGAGCTCAGCTCAGGGCAACCTCCGCCTCCCAGGTTCAAGCAATTCTCGTGCCTCTGGTTTAGTACTAGACACTGAAGCAGGAAAATTAGAATGGCTTTTTGTCACAATTCCTCTGATAATGTTAATAACACCTCTTAGATATTTTGCACATTACACATGAAGAAGAGTTTGAATCTCAGATAAAAACAAAAATACATCAAAAGTCTTTAATGTAAGCACAGAATTCAATCATCTTGTGTATGAGAGGTTGGATATGAGACGTCTTTTGAGTCTGGTCATAGTGAATGATGCAAGGTGGCAATCGTAGTCACAACAATTTCCAGGAAGCCATGTTCCGCTCTTGAGCGAGCACCCACTGGGCCTCATGCAAGGTAGAAAGAGCCTGCGTACGTCATCCTCCCATGATGTGGTCAACATGTAAACTGCATGGGCAGGGCGCCAAATAACATCCTGTGTGCTGCTGAGCTGAGCTGGGGCGCGGCCGCCTGTCTGCACAGAAAGCTCCATGTCGCTTATGGTCGTCAGCATGGAATGTGTTGGTGAGTCCTGGAAGGGAATCGACGGAGGGAGTGCGGGGATGGGGATCTCGTCCTAGAGGTAAAGATATGAGCCTGGAGGGGAGATCTGGGTCTGATGTGGAGATATGGGACTGGAGTGAGTTCTGGGCCTGAAGTGGAGATCTGGGACAGGAAGTGTTGATCTGGGCCTGGAGCCTGGGTCTCTGCACAGCCGAGAGCCCTGTTCTTGGCAGCAGGTAGGCAGCGAGGCTAAGTTTACCTTCAGCCCAGCAAGGGCCTGGCTGCCAAGACACACAGCCCAGTCGGGGCAGCAGGGTGCCCTGCTTTGCGTGCGGATGGGATGGATCCTCCATCATGATCTTTCTTTCCAGGGTTCTTCTTGCTGCAGGCGGCCTGGCCACATGAGGGTGAGTCCTTCTCCAAACCTTAGGGTGTCATCTCCCCACATAAGAGGATTTTCCTGAAACAGGAGGGAAGCCCAGTGGGGGACTTTCTTATGAACAAGGATGAGGAGACCCGGGGGTGCTCAGCCCACAGTTCTGACCTTGCCCTCCCCAGCCTTCCTTTCCCTTGGCTGAGTCAGGTTCTGTGGGAACCCAAGAGGGTAGACTGGGGTCCTCCAAGCTGGGCTGTGCGGGGGGGATGTGGTGTCACTGGCAGAGGAAGGGAGCAAAGCAGTGCTAGGAACAGCAGGCCTCTGAGGACAAAGGTGTAACTCACACCCTCCAGCGTTTCCGTGACGGTAGGGGCTGCAGTGTGGCTGCTGTCATTCTACCTAAGAGGTGGGGGAACCACAGCCATGGCCCTGACATTCCAAATCCTCTGATGGGGGCTCAGTTGTGTATTGTGGTTCACGCATTGGCTGATATTCCATTCACAAAGGACATGCCCTCGACTCCATGTCTATTTGTGTTGTTTTATGTGAGTAATCTTGCAGTATTCAAATCTAGTAGGAGTCTCTTACTCAGCACTTGCTCAAAGTTCTCAGCTGACACTTTTGTTGTAGGGAGACACCATGTCTTTGTGGGGTGGGTCCTTCCTGTAGCCCTGGGCACCCAGGTGTGGTAGTTGCCATAGAAACGTGGAAAGTGGGGAGAATCTTCTGAGCAATGGGAGGGAGGGGCAGCTCCACGTCCTCCTCTCTAAGGCGGTGCCTCGTTCTCCTCCAGGTGGACAGGACAAGCCCTTGCTGTCTGCCTGGCCCAGCACTGTGGTGCCTCAAGGAGGACATGTGACTCTTCTGTGTCACTCTCCTCTTGGGTTTACCATCTTCAGTCTGTACAAAGAAGATGGGGTGCCTGTCCCTGAGCTCTACAACAAAACATTCTGGAAGGGCATCCTCATGGGCCTGTGACCCCAGCACACGCAGGGAACTATAGATGTCAGGGTTCACACCCGCACTCCCCCACTGTGTGGTCGGCACCCAGCAACCCCCTGGTGATCATGGTCACAGGTCAGAGGGCTCCTGTCTGGGATTCTCCTTGTCCCTCCTCCTGAATCCCAGAGCTTCTGGTGGGCTTGTCCTTGAGGGTCCCATCACGCAGGCCCTGACTGTATTTGGGGTAAAGGGGGATTGAATACAGGGAAATGGGTGCTGCAGTAGGAAGAATAATTGTCCCCAATGATGACTACATTCTAATCCCTGGAGTCTGTGACTATTTATGTTATAGGGGAAGGGACTGAAGGGGAAGATGGAGCTCAGGTTGTTGATGAGTTGACCTTGAGATGGGGAGACAGCCTGGACTGTCCTGCTGGGGTCAGTGTAATCACAAGGGTTCACATGAAAGGAGGAGGAAGAGGGGAGTGGGGATTAGAGCAGCGCAATGGGAGTCTCCATCATCTTTAAAGGTGGAGGAAGGCCACAAGCCATGAATGCAGGTGGCCTGTAGAGGCTGGAAAAGTCAAGGAACTGATTCTCCCGAGTCTCCAGAGGGAACGCAGCCCTGCAGATGCCTTGATTTTAGCCCAGGAAAAACAGGGTCCGATTTGTGTCTCCAGAAGTGGAAGGGGTCAGTGTGTTCTCTCCTGCTGCCATGCTTCTGATAATTTTCTACAGCAGCAACAGGAAACCAACACTGGAACCCAGGTCAAGGACAAGTTAAGAAACGACACAAGGATAGCCGGGCGTAATGGCAGGCACATGTAATCCTAGCGACTCAGGAGGCTGAGGGCAGGGGAATCACTTGAACCCAGGAGACAGAGGTTGCAGTGAGCCGAGACCACACCACTTCACTCCAGCCTGGGTGAAGGAGTAAGACTCTGTCTCCAAAATTAATTAATTAATTAAAGAAACCAAACAGGGAGAAGGTTGGCTACCCTGAGATCAGCAACGGTGGGGTGATGATGCCACCACCAGGCTCCATCCACATAGGGAGGGGTTGATCCTCCTCAAACCAGCACCAGGAGCCACCCTATGGAAGCTGCACCATGGAGAAGGCACCGACATGGCGAGAGTGGCTCCCAGTCCCCACCAGGAACAGGGTGTGTGGACACTGGTGCCTGCCTTGCTGATCAGTTCATACCTCCTGCCAAGGATTCCAGTTCATCCAAAAGAGATTGAACCAGGCTGCTAAGAGCCTGGACGTGCAGCCTATCCTGGTTCCTCTTCCACCCCCACATAGACAGCAGGAAAGACATTAGTGCCAAATAGATACAACAGCCCAAGAGATGAGGCTGAGCCCAGTTGGAGGGAAATCAGAGGCTACTAGAGACAGAGGGACAGAGAAGAGGGAGGGAGACAGATGGAAGGACCTGCACTGGGAGTTATGGGCACAGAAAAGAACATGAAGACACAGAGAGGAAGGAGAGAGATAGACACCAGAGAGGGGAAGCCTCCCTCATTCCAGGTGCCATGGATGGGATGATAAAGAGAGACGCCTTCTAAACTCACAACCTCTCTTCCTAGGAGTCCACAGAAAACCTTCCCTCCTGGCCCTCCCAGGTCCCCTGGTGAAATCAGAAGAGACAGTCATCCTGCAATGTTGGTCAAATGTCATGTTTGAGCACTTCCTTCTGCACAGAAAGGGGAAGTTTGAGGGCACTTTGAACCTCACTGGAGAGCTCCATGATGGGGTCTCCAAGGCCAACTTCTCCATCGGTCCCATGAGGCACGACCTTGCAGGGACCTACAGATGCTACGGTTCTGTTACTCACTCCCCCTATGAGTGGTCAGCTCCCAGTGACCCTCTGGACATCGTGATCACAGGTGAGAGTGTCCGGACATTCTTCTCATTGTCATTGGGACACAGAGTGAATGATCCAGGACTTGGAGGCCCAGGTGGTCATGAGGAAGATGAGCATGGGATTCTTATGGAAAGAGACTGAGTTGGTGAGGTCTGTACCAACAGAGACAGAAAAACAGGAGACACAAGTACAGACCAGGTGTCATAACAGCGGACAGACACAGGGGCCATACAGGGAATTAGAAAAGACAGAAAGAGTTAAAGGAGACAGACAGACAGGCATGTCCCAGACAGAGGTGTCCTTCCATGCTGACTTTGCTCAGACACCTGGCACAGGTTAGAAGTTTCATTTCTGCTTTACCTCCACAAAGTGTTCTCTACCAGGAGAACCCAAGGACACCCATATTTCTGACCTGAGTTGGGCCCTGTGGCCTCAGGCCTTGTGGCACCTACAGATGCCATGTTTATTCTGATACCTCTGCCTTCCATGCAACGGAGAGTAATTGTCCCAGGATATCATGGCCCCAGAACACCAACCCCTGTATGCCGTGTCAACATGCAGTCCCCACACTGGATTCTGAGGCTCATATTCCAAATAATCCCACATATGAGAGGATCACTGAGAGACACAGAGAGAAATCAGGGACACCAAAAAGCAAAGACATAAACACACAGAGAATGAGCCAGAATGAGAGACTCACAGACACACAAAGAGAGAGAAAAGAGGGCAGAGAAGTGGAGAGAATGATGGAAGGGAGCAGAGAAAAGCCCTAAAATTAGAGTCCTGAGAGAGAGGCACAAGGACATAGAAAGATGGAGATGTGGGGACGAATTGCAGCGATTCCAAACAGAACTAGAGAGACCGAGAGGCAGAGCAAGACAGATGATAGATGGATAGATATAGATAGATGATAGGCAGGTAGATGATAGATAATAGGTTGTAGATACATAGATGATGATTGATGGATTCATTAACGGATGATACATAGAGAGGATGATGATGAAGACAGATAGATAATACATAGAGATAGAGAGGCAGACAAAGAGAGAATCATAGAGAGAGGGAGATGATACATAGATATAGATAATAGATGATGGATGGATAGACAATTGATAGATAAATAGATGATATATAGATACAGATGAGAGGTAGAGAATTTGTAGATAGACACCAAATAGATAAATAGATAGATCATAGACAATAGATAGAAATATGCAGAAAGTTATGAACAGGACACAAAGTGAGAAACTCAGAATCAAAAAAAGTAACATCAAGTCAACCAATCCAAGGAGAGTCAGAGAGAATAAAACAATCCAAAAAGGGAAAACATATCTAGAGGTGGGGAAGAGAGGTCAGAGCCTCCCAAAGTGCTGGGATTACAGGCGTGAGCCACCGCTCCCAGAGAAGGTGGAAGGAGGAAATAGACATGAAGAGAGATGGGGTGGAGGGTGAGAGAGAGAGAGAGCATTACGTCATAGAGCAGGGGAGTGAGTTCTCAGCTCAGGTGTGAGGGGAGCTGTGACAAGGAAGAACCTCTCTGAGGAAACTGCCTCTTCTCCTTCCAGGTCTACATGGGAAACCTTCTCTCTCAGCCCAGCCGGGCCCCACAGTTCAGGCAGGAGAGAGCGTGATCTTGTCCTGCAGCTCCTGGAGCTCCTATGACATGTACCATCTATCCAGGGACGGGGGGGCCCGTGAACTTAGCCTCTCTGCAGTACCCAAGGTCAATGGAACATTCCAGGCAGATTTTCCTCTGGGCCCTGCCACCCACGGAGGGACCTACAGATGCTTCGGCTCTTTCCGTGACTCTCCCTACAAGTGGTCAGACCCGAGTGACCCACTGCTTGTTTCTGTCACAGGTGAGGAAACCAGTCTGTTCCCCAAATAGTGGGACTCAGACGGACTACCATGGCCACATTCAGGGGAGCCTCAGATGGAGGGGGTGGCCATAGGGGTGTCAGCCAGAGATGCTGGATAGAAGAGACATAAAGCAAACATACAGAAAGAGACATAGACAGACAGACAGAGCGAGGTAGACAGATCACATCAGGATTTGGGGTGGTAACTGCCACCCTACCTGAAGCTTGCAGATAGAGCACAGGCCACATAAACCACTTCCCGGTCTTCGTACAGAGGCCCATCTGGGAAGCATCTAAACAGCATCAGTGCTGACTCAGGAGCATGAAAGGCCAGGCTCAGATTGGAAAGACTAGAAGTAGCATTGGCCGCCCACCATTCCCCGTTTCCAGAAGCCCCCGTCTCTCACTAAAGAGTGATTTCCACGTGGGGGGCACAAATGTGACCATCTTTGGGGGAGCCCCAATATCTCTTGATGGGAGGCATTTTCCACCCTGGATGTCTCCTGCTCTCTCCACACCTTGGAGACTCAGTGGAGGAGTCTTCTCTGGGGACTTGGGGAGGGCCTCCCCAGGACTTGCAGGATTTCCAAGCTAGATGACAACGTGACAGGTGGAAACAGGCCCATTCCTTCACCAGGGGCCCCAAGCTCCATCCCAGGAGATGAGAAGAGGCTCTTCTCATTGGTCAGTGGATGCCTGAGGGAACAGAGGCTCAGCACTGAAGGCTGAGAAGGATCTGCCACTTCTCCGCTCAGTGGCCTCAAGCCAGACATCTTCCCTACAGACTTCCAGTGATTCTCTATCAGCATTTAGGGCTGTGGCCACCAACCTGGGTGTTGGTCTGTAGGAACTTTTCATTTCTGACCTTCCATAACTGAGTTATCTTCCTAAATGTGGAATGCCTTGTACTCTCTCCCCAGAAAGAATGTGTGGCTTGTCTGCTCTCCAGCCCTGTTATGGAGATTGATAATCCTTAGGGAGCAAGAGGAGAGGGAAAGAGCAAAGTATGGGACCATCTAGGTGCTGCTGGCTGAGGTTCCATTTGCCAGTGAAGGGACTTCATTCAGCTAAGGGGGGCAACTCAGGGAAGTCAGCCGAGGGAGGGCATTAGAGTAGAGAGAACTGAACTCACCCAGTAAATGACCCCTTCACTAACTGATTCATCTAATATTTATTTCACACCTACCATCAATTCTCTCTGTTTCATGGCCAGGAGTAAACAGCACGGCCAAGCTCCTTGGCCGTTCATGATGCTCACATTGCTGTGGGGTGGGAGAGAGAGGCAGAACATGAATGAATGAATGAATGAGAGAATGAATGAATGAGTGAATGAATGAATGAGAGAATGAATGAATGAGAGAATGAATGAATGAGTGAATGAATGAGTGAGAGAATGAATGAATGAGTGAGTGAATGAATGAATGAGTGAATGGATGAATGAGTGAATGATGGAATGAGTGAATGAATGAATGAATGAGTGAATGAATGAATGAATGAGTGAATCCTTAGCACTTGGTGAAAGTGCCGTGCACAGAATGAAATGAATGAACATGGAACGTTGTCATTTGGAGTGCACAGGAGGGAACATCTCACTGAGACCTCACCAGGGAGATCACATTTAAGCTCCGATCTTAGAGAAAAGAGGGAGTGAGCCCTGGTGTGTGTTGAAAGGAACTTTCATAGTCTTAGGACATTAGGGATGACCCTAATGTGAGCATGAGCTTGGTGAGTTCCAAGAAGTCCATGGACCTGCCGTATGGTGAGGGCTGGTCAGAATCCAGACAGATTTCTAAATGCCCTTGTGCTTGTAAGGAATGTGAGTCCTGTGGTTGCGAGTGGACGTGTACCTTAGGTCAGGTCCAGCAATTGTCTTTCTAAATCCTCTCCAATTGCCTGAACCCTTCTATCAACAACTAAGAGAAGAGTGTTAAACACTCCTCTGTGGCCGTGGGCTTGCCTACCTGTCCATTTGTTTCAGCGACACTTCCTCCATGTATATTTGCAGGAATGTTACTGGGAGTGGTTAAGTGTAAACTGATTATATATTCCTGGTAAATTAAAAATACTATAAATTTACCTCCTTTTTTCCTAAATTTTATGCTTAATGTTTTCCACTGATTTTTCCCAAAGACTAATTTTGTCTAATTTTAATATAGTTATACCACATTTCTCTTTTTTTTTTTTTTTTTTTTGAGACGGAGTCTCGTTCTGTCGCCCAGGCTGGAGTGCAGTGGCGCGATCTCGGCTCACTGCAAGCTCCGCCTCCTGGGTTCACGCCATTCTCCTGCCTCAGCCTCTCCGAGTAGCTGGGACTACAGGCGCCCGCCACCACGCCCAGCTAATTTTTTAGTATTTTTAGTAGAGACGGGATTTCACTGTGGTCTCGATCTCCTGACCTCGTGATCCTCCCGCCTCGGCCTCCCAAAGTGCTGGGATTACAGGCGTGAGCCACCGCGCCTGGCCAGTTATACCACATTTCTAACAGTTTAGTGATTGCTTGGTGTATTTCTACATTGTTTAATTTCAAACTCTGAGAATTGTTAACATTGAGATGTGTCCTTTGTAAATTTCAAACAATTTGCCTTAAAAACTAAGACTTTCTGACAATCTTTTGTTTATGTTAGGGCAGTTTTTCCAATCATATTTTTGTAGTTATTACGTTGTGTTTCCCTGATTCCCTTTTTTTCCCACTGATTTCTTTTGTGGTTTTATATTTCAAGCATTCTATTTTTTATCTCCGTCATTTAGGAATACATATATGGTGTGCTCATCCTGAAGTTGTTACATATTTTTAACATTGAAATTAATCATTTCAGAGATTAAACTGCAAATACAAAAACATATTTCCACTCTTCCTGTGTAAGAACAGGATTTTAGAGCATATTTAGTACATATGTTTGTATTTACTTACATGATGTTTTGTTTTGTAGTCTACATAATTCTATCTTTTTCAGAAATTACACAGGGGCATGTTTTCATACACTATTGTATGGTCCATATTCATTTTTGGCATAGCCATATTTTTAGTTCTTCCTCTGCTCTTGGTTATTGTCAGAATCTTTGACACCCCATCTGGTTTCACTTTCTTTATCTTTGAGGCATGGTCATGAGAATTTCCTTTAGGGTCAGTGAGAAAAGCTTTCTTTGCACTTTTGTCTTTCAGTTCTGTTTCTTTCTTGTGTTGATCTTGGACAGTAGCTGTGCAATGTAAGGAATTGTCGGTGGCTGGCGATGGTATCTTAGCTGGGTAAAGATGCTATTCGACTGGCTTATGTTTTCCTTTTTTCTGTGGGGAAGACAATGCTTGGCTCCCTATAAATCCTTACCAGCTGATCCTTTTCCTCTGGCTCATTTTAAGGGTTGGTTGTGCTTTTATGCAGCTTTTCTGTAATGTTGAACGTGAGGTGTGTTTACTTCATTCTGCCTGGCATTCACTGGATTTCTTGAACCCGTGGATTGATGGATGTGTCTACTTCCTCCATATAATCAGCAATTGCCTCTTTAAAGATTGCTTCTGACCTGTTTTCTCGTTCTTTCTTTTTTGAACTCAAGTTAGGAGCATTCTAAAACTGTTGTCAATTTTTACCCTGTCACAAAACTGCACTTTCTTGTTTCAGTTATTTTCTTTTCCTGTGCATTAATATTGAGAGTTTCCTCTGTCGTAGATGATAAATACTCTCTTCACTGTTGTGTACACAACATTTTAGCTAGTTATTCTGGTTTAAATTTAATATAGACTTTATCTACATATCAAAATTGATTACTGTGTACAGACTTTCTTTTCCATTTGTATAAATTTATGAGGTACACGTGTAATTTTGTGACATGGATATATTGCAGAGTGGTGAAGTCAGGACGTTTACTATATCCATCACCCAAATACTGTACATTGTACTCATTAAGCAAATTCTCATCACTCACCCACCTCCCGCCACCCTCCAGCCTTCCAAGCTTCCACTGTCCATCATTCCACACTCTATGTACACATTACTCCCCTCCCACGTAGAGCGAGAAGATGTGGTATTTGTCTTTCTGAGTTGTTTTATGTAAAATAATGGGGTCCAGCTCCATCTATGTTGCTGCAAAAGACATGGTTTTATTTTTTATGACCAAATAGTATTTCGTTGTGTATACACGCATCCTTTTTTTAATCCAATCATTCATTCACAGACACTTAGATTGATTTCATATCTTTGCTATTGCAAACAGTGCTGCAATAAACATACAGGTGCAGGTATTTTTTTAGTAGATACCCAGCAGTGGGACCCCTAGATCGAATGGTGTTTCTTTTTTTGGTTCTCTGCCAAATCTCCATACTGTCTTTCATAGAGGCTATACTAATTTACATACCAGCCAATAGTGCATGAGTTTCCTTTTCTCTGCATCCTTGCCAACACCAGTTATATGTTTCACTTTTTCTTTTCTTTTTTTTTTGGTATTTTTTTGTTGTTTGTTTGTTTGTTTTTTGAGTCTCGCTCTGTCGCCCAGGCTGGAGTGCAGTGGCGCGATCTCCGCTCACTGCAAGCTCCGCCTCCTGGGTTCACGCCATTCTCCTGCCTCAGCCTCCCGAGTAGCTGGGACTACAGGCGCCCGCCAACATGCCCGGCTAATTTTTTTTTGTATTTTTAGTAGAGACGGGGTTTCACCGTGGTCTCGATCTCCTGACCTCGTGATCCGCCCGCCTTGGCCTCCCAAAGTGCTGGGATTACAGGCGTGAGCCACCGCTCCCAGGTTTTTTTTTTTTTTTTTTTGAGATGGAGTCTTCCACTGTCGCCCAGGCTGGAGTGCAGTAGCACCATCTCCACAGGCTGCAACCTCCACCTCCCGGGTTCAGATGATTCTCCTGCCTCAGCCTCCTGAGTAGCTGGGATTACAGGACCACACCACCATGCCCAGCTAATTTTTTGTATATTTAGTAGAGATGGGGTTTCACTCTGTTGGTCAGGCTGGTCTCAAACACCTGACCTCGTGATCCACCCACCTCGGCCTCCCAAAGTGCTGGGATTACAGGCGTGAGCCACCACTCCCCACCAGCATTTTTAATAATAGCCATTCTGACTGCCGTAAGATGATATCTCGTTGTGGTTTCAGTCTGCATTTCTCTGATGACCAGCGATGTTGAACATTTGCTCATGTGCTGTTTGGACAGTCGTATGTCTTCTTCTGAAAAATGTGTATGAATATCCCTTGGCCCACTTTTTAATGCTATTATTTGAGGGGTTAGTTTAGTTGTTTGAGTTGCCTAGAAATTCTGGATGTTAGTTCCCTGTTGGATGCACAGTTTGCAAACATTTTCTTTCATTCTGCAGGTTGTCTGTTCACTCTGCTGTTATTTCCTTTGCTGGGCAGAAGCTCTTTCGTTTATTAAGTCCCATTGGTCTAGTTTTATTTTTATTGCCTGTGCTTTTGAGGTCTTAGTGATGAATTCTTTGCCTAGACCAACGTCCAGAAGAGTTTCCACCAGTGATTTTATACTTCTGGATTTACATTTAAGCTGTTAATTATCTTAAGTTAATTTATGTATATAATGACAGATACGGGTCCAGTTTTATTCTTCTGCATATGGCTATTTAGTTTTCTCAGCAACATTTATTTAAAAGGATATCTTTCTCCAGTGTATGTTTTGTTAACTTTGTCAGAGATTATTCACTGTAGATAGGAGGCTGTATTTCTAGACTCTCTATTCTGGTCTATTGATCTCTGTTTCTGTGTCTATACCAGCACCGTGCTATTTAAGTTACTGTAGCCTCAGAGCACAGCTTGAAGTCAGATAGCATGATGCCTCCAGGTTTCTACATTCGCCTAGAATTGCTTTGTCTATTAAGATCTTGTTTGGTTCTGTATGAATTTTAGGATTCCTTTTTCTGATTCTGTGAAAACTGGTGTTACTATTTTCACATAATTATTGCACTGAATCTGTAGATTGCTTTAGGCAGTATGGTCATTTTAACAATATTAATTCTTATGATCCATGAGCGTGGAATTTTTTTTCTTTTTTTTTGTATCATCTGTAATTGCTTTCATTGGTGTCTTACACTTTTCCTGGTAGAGATCTTTCACCACCTTGGTTAAATGTATTCCTGAGTGTTTTAATTCTGCGTATCTATTGTAAACGGCATTGCCTTCTTGATTTGGTTCTCAGCAACATCATTATAGGTGTAGAGAAATGCTACCGGTTTTTACATATTGATTTTGTATTCTGAAACTTTACTGAGTTCATTTATCAATCATAAGAATTTTTGGCAGGGTCTTTAGGATTTTCCAGATTTAAGATCATAGCATCAGCAATAGAAATAATTGTGCTTCCTCTTTTCTAATTTAGATACGTTTTATTTCTTCCTGTTGCCTGATAGCTCTGACAAGGCTTCCAGTCCTATGTTGACAGGGAGTGGTGGATGTCTGTGTCCTTGTCTTGTGTCAGTTCTCAGAGGAGTGCTTTTAACTTTTCCCTGTTCAGTATGATGTTGACTCTAGATATGTCATCTATGGCTTTTAGTACTTTGAGGTGTGTTCTTTCTATGCCTAATTTTTTGAGGGTTTTCATCAGGTAGGGACGTTGAATTTTTTTTTTTACAGATGCTTTTCTTTATGTCTGTTGAGATGACCATATGGTTGTTGTTCTGGATTCTGCTCGTTCTTCTAAGTGGATGAGACATGCCGAAAAAGCATTTAGTCAGCCATCTTGGAAACAAGCATCTCAGATGTTTTCTTTCTCTATAGCTCATTCTTTCTTACCAGTGTTTGCAATTTTCTACTTAATTTTGTAAAGAGAGTAAATGATATAATTTCCACATATGTTTCCTCTGCCAAATCAGACTCACTATGCTTCCTTTCCTTGTATGCATAACCTACACAGCAATACACACAAACATTTATTGCTTTGGAGAATTAGTTTGGGAACATTTTTGAAATGTACAAAAAATGTATATCTTCAAAAGAAATTTCTGTTTGTGGCAAAAGGCTTCCGAAGGTGCTCATGATGATATAGTGAGAAGAGGGGTTCTGGACAGGAAGAATTTTATGAAGGTGAGATGGGGAAATAGCTCCATTTCAGAGCTTCTGGGGAGGGAGGGGCCTGGCCCACATGGAAAGGTCTCTGATCTTACCCCCACCCTCCAGTCCCTGTTCTCCAGGACTATACTGTGGAGAATTCCATCAGGATGGCTGTGGCTGGTCTGGTCTTCCTGGCTCTTTTGGCAATGCTGGCTAAGACCTGATGGAGCCATGAGGGGCCACAGGTGGAAATGGAATAACCATGACTGAAGTTGGCCGGAGTGAATGGCAGACTCCTACTGAACGGATTCTGGCTGCAACCCCCACTGCAACCATTGCCAACGCGGATCTGAAATGCACAGAGACCCAAGTCTTTGTGGAAGCTCTGCAAAATATACAAGGAATCCCTTTCTTAAATATTCAGGGAACACTTTCGAAAGGTCAAAGAGGATAGGTGAAGGACACAGGAGAACTCTCAATGACACACCTGGATCCACTCACAGACAACACACCTAAAATTCCTTCCAGGTCTCTGTGGGATCTTGGACTACGTATCTTCTCCATTCTCCTCACTATTACATCGAATTACCACTCTACGTGTGTGGTTTTTTTGTTGTCGTTCTTATTCATGTTCCCTTGTCCTCCTTCTTCTTCTGTTTTATTCCTCTCCATTCTCTCCTTCTTCTCTTTCTTCCTTTTCTTCTCTTTCTTCTGCTCCTTTAACTTTTGACTTGTTTTCTCAGCTTATTCTCTTTAACGTTTGGCTTTTCTTCTCACAGTTTGCCTTGTGTTAACCTTTGTGATCTACTTTCTATATATATAAACTCAAATGTCTAAAATAGCCCAAATTTAAAATGTTACTTTCTGTAGCAATGACACTTATCACCAGAGAGACAACCACAAAGTTAAAATCTTTAAAGAAGTGTCAAACTTCTGTGTTACAGGTTTTATCAAATCTTTTGAAACTCGTATGTCCTTTAATGTACATATTCCAAATTTAGAAGAAATAATTTTTGAAACACCATGAACTTAATAGATTACTATTTTTATTAGTGAGTTGTTTAAATGTCATGGTATTTCAAACACAGCTTTGTTCTGAGGCCATGATTAAAATAGTGAATTTTTTGCCTTCTTTGTAGTCTCAAGGCTTCTTATTATACATTGACCTGTTACATCTCCTTACTACTCCAGTATAAATTACACTCTTTGCAGTTAATTTTAAATTTTGAACATTTTGAACATAGTTTTGGAGTCTTAATACATTAAGAGAGAGAACTCAAGTCTTAAGTAGTGTAGGTACCTTCTCAGTCCATCTGCAGAAAAATACTTTGTAGCCAGTACTCGTTCACAGGAAACTAGGTAGTAAAATCTTCGAGACTTTTTATGCTGCAAATAATCTGATATAAAAATACTTGCAAATTAATACATCAGAACAATTTCACCTTTTGTAAATAAGATAATTACAACTCAGAAATGGCTGCAGAACACATTAAACAAGTCTCCTAAGAAATAATTTTCAAAGTGAAGAAATCTAGACATTCTGTCTGTGGGAGATTGGCCAGATGGATTTCAAGTGTGTTGTATCAGCTGTGACTTTTTGTAATGTTTTTGCTACCACAATACCCACTCATCCATCCCAAATAATTGTGAAGAAACATTGTCCTTGGGATAATATTAATTTGCTAAAGACAGGGATGATACCTCAAGGTGCCACTATATACATCGAGGGGATCCACAAAAGTCCATTCAGTAAAATGTAGCCGGCATCTTAGGGTAGGTTGATTCCACCTCTAAAAAAGTAGGTACAACATCAGGTTGATTTTTCCAAAGAAAAGTGGTGATTGGCCATCTTTAGTTTCAACGTAAACGGTAATACTGATGAGTGTGGAAAAGGCAGGGAAGAGGATTGACAATAAGTGACACTCATTGTTTTCATCTGAGCTTTGAGACTGCAAGAGGAACACAGGAGTGAGATGTATGGGAACAAACCCCTTCTTTTTCCACGTAAACAGAGTGGAAATTGGACACTGTTTTGGTGTACAGCAAAATCCTAAGCCCATAGATGGGTTGAACGTGGTCATGTTGGACATCCTGGTTTCACAGCAGACACTGGAGGAAAACAGCCTGTATTCATAAGAGGCTGTCCCTTGGGTCACTGCCCAGAATATCCGGAGTTGGTGCCCACAGGGTTGGGAACTCTCCTGGACCAGACAGGCTCTGGATATGGGGGACACCAAGCTCCCCGGGGCCATGCTTCCACAGCTCTCTTCTCACCTCAGTTCTTGACCATTTCCCAAACCTCTGACCTCACCTTCATTCATCCATGGTGAACACACTAAAGCTGGCCTTCAAAGCTTGCGACAGAGGAGAATTGGGCTTCATCTCTGGGAACTACAAGTAGGGAGTGGAGACTCAGTTCTGGCCTGAGAGGAGGGAGAAGACCCTGGATCCCACTGTGGATGGGAAGAAGTATGTGTTTCTCTTTCGTGCTTGGACTCTGTGTCCAAGCATGTCTGAGATGTGATGAAGATGAATCTTCCTTTCCTTGTCCATTTTCTCATGCCAGAGAATTGAAATCTTATATTCTATTAACTCTTTTTGTTCTGTTCATCCAGACTCTACGAAGGAGAAAGGAAAAGATGTGATACTGTAATTTTGCTCCACTTGTCTCAAATGGGTAGGCTGCAACTCCTCATGAAGTGATACCTTTTCTAGCTCTTGTTGGAGGTGTCTCAGGACTCATTACTTTGGGGAACCTGCAACTGTGTCAGTCTGGGGAAACTGCAAATATTCTTGTCTTACATTTGTCTCCAGCCAATTGTGATGGACTCCAGTGACCTGCAATTGCTGTTATTGCAGGTAAAATGTACCTGAGTCAGGCCATAGTTCTCCTGGACTATGAGCCCCTGGCCATGTTCCTGAGGCGATTCTGTTCATCTAAATATAATAATAATAACACACTAAAAATGGCAAGCCATTGTTAAATCCTGAAGTCTCATTTGAAAATTACTAAATGTCTGTTATTTTATGGTGTTTACATTATATGTAGACAGATAAACTACACACACACACACACACACACGCACACAGAAGAATGGATTGGTTCATGTATAAAAGTAAATAATTCAAGATGAGAAGATGAAATGTCACGGCACCTACTATTCTGTTTTAGATAAAGGGTCTATGAAAAGATTGATTTCTTTTTATGTTTTATTTGTTGACATTTGAACACAAACTATGTAAGTGAGGGAGTTGATTTGAAAGGGAGAAGAGCAAGTTCAAACACATTCAGGTGAGGTCATGCTTTACATGTTTTAATTGAAATGATCCATCTTGGGAGTAGATCAATAACTGAGATGGTGCCAGGAATGTTAAAAAGCTTTTGTCAGTCCTAAATATTGACAAATAAAATTTAATTAAACTCTTAGAAGAAAACACAAGGGAAAGCTTCACAACATTGGATTTGGCAGTGATTCTTTAGATGTGACAACAACGGCACAGGCAACTACAGAAAAAATAAACAAGTTAGACTTCATGAAAATTTTGAAATATTGTGACTAAAAAGACAACATCAGTTACTTCACATGCCAAGGAAAAAGAACTTTTAAGACAATATTATCAAAGTAAAAAGACAACCCACAGAATGGGAGAAAATGTTTTCAAATCATATCACCTGTAAGGGATTAACATCCAGAATATACAGACAACTCCTAAAACTCAACCACAATAAACTCAATTCAAAAATGGGCAAAGTACTTAAACAGACATTTCTCCAAAGAACATACACATGAAAAGATATTCAGCATCACGAATCATTAGGGAAATACAAACTAAAACTACACCAGATGCCATTTCATACCCCTTAGGATGGGTATCATCAAAACAACAACAACAACAAAGTTTCTATACATTAACAACAAACTACCCAAAAAAGTTTACAAGAAAATAAGCCCATTTACAATAACTACAGAAAACAAAACATGCAGGAATAAATTCATCCAAGGAGTAGAAAGATCTGTACACAAAAGCTATAAAACATTGATGAAAAAACTCAAGAAAAAAACAAATAAATCAAAAGATATTCCATGTTCATGGATCAGAAGGATTAATGTTGTTAAAATGCCCATTCTATCCAAAGTGATTCGATGCAACCATTATCAAAAATGCAATGTAATTTTTTTTACAGAAATAGAAAAAACAGTCCTAAAATTCATGTGGAACCACAAAAGACCTCAAATAACCAAAGCCATCTAGAGGGAAAGGAAAAAAGTTGGAAGCATTACATTACCTAAACACAAACTACATTACAAAGTTATAGTAATTAAAACAACACAGTACTTGCATAAAAACAGACGCATAGACCAATGGAAGTGATTCATAGCACAGGAAGAAAATGCATGCATTTAGGGTCAAACAATTTTTGGGAAGTTGTCAAGAACCAACAATGGAGAAGGAACAGTCTCTTTAATAAATGGGATTGGGAGACTGCATGTCCACATGCAGAAGAATGGAAGTGGACATTTGTCTCACAAAACATACAAAGTCAACTCAAGATAGATTAATGACTTAAATGTAAGATGAAAGACTATAATCCCAGCAATTTGGGAGGCCAAGGCAGGCAGATCACCTAAGGTCAGGATTCCAAGACCAGCATGGCCAACATGGTGAAATCCCATCTCTAATAAAAATACAAAAAACAGCTGGGTGTGGTTGTGGGTGCCTGTAATCTTAGCTACTCAGGAGGCTGAGACAGGAGAATCACTCGAACCCAGGAGGTAGAGGTTGCAGTGAGCCGAGATCACACCACTGCACTCCAGCCTGGGCAACAGAGTGAGACTCCATCTTAAAAAAAAAAAAAAACTACTAAAAGAAATCAAGGGAAAACTCCACTGGCTTGGGCAAAACCTTTTGGGATATTATCCCAAAGGCCCAGGCAACAAAAGCAAAAGTAGACAAATGACATTATATCAAATTGAAAGTTTCTGCAAAGAAAAAAAAAACTCAACAAGTGGAAAGACAACCTATGGAATGGGAGAATATATTTGCACCCATACATCTAATAAGGAATTAATATCCAAAATACATAAGAAACTCAAACAACTCAATGGTAAGAAATCAAATAACCCAATTAAAAAAAATGGGCAAAGTATCTGAATACACATTTCTAAGAATAAGACAAATCACCAAAAGGTATATGAAAAAATGATTAGCATTACTAAACATCAGCTAAGTAAAAATTAAAACTAGAATGAGATATCACCTCACACCTCTTAGAATGACCATTAATGGTCTGGGCATGGTGGCTCATGCCTGTAATTCAGGCACTTTGGGAGGCCGAGGCAGGGAGATAACCTGAGGTCAGCAGTTCAAAACCAGCCTGTCCAATATGGTGAAACCCCATCTCTACTAAAAATACAAAAATTTGCAGAGTTTGGTGGCACGCACCTGTAGTCCCAGCTACTCTAGAGACTGAGGCAGGGGAATCGCTTGAACCCAGGAGGCAGAGGTTGCAGTACACCGAGATTGTGCCACTGCACTCCAGCCTGGGTGACAGAGCAAGACTGAGTCTCCAAAAAAAAAAAAAAAAAAGACCATTATCAAAAACATAAAAAATAACAAGGGTTAATGAGGATGTGGAGAAAGGGGAACATTTGTATGCAGTTGATGGGAATGTAAATTAGTACAACCATTATGGAAAACAGTCTGGAAGTTCCTGAAAAAATTAAACACAGAATTCCCCTATGTTTCTGCAATCCCACTACTTCGCATGTATCCAAAGGAAGTGGAATCAGTGCGTTGAAGAGATATCTGCATTCCCATGTTTACAGCGGCATTATTCATAACAGCCAAGATGTGGAATCACCCTTACTGCCCATCTATGGGTGCATGGACAAAGAAAACGTGGTATACAATAGGAACGTAATGAAGTACTATACAACCTTTACAACAAAGCAGGAAGCCCTGTCATATGTGACAATGTGAATAAACTTAGAGGACATTATGTTAGGGGAAAACAATCCAGGCATAGAAAGACAAATGCCACATGATCTCATGTGTGGAGTGTAAGAAGTGGAATCCAGAGAAACAGTAAAATGATCATCGAAAGAACCTGGGCAGGAGAGGGATTGAAGAGATGTTGGTCAAAGGATGCGAAATTTCAGTTGGAAGAAATCGGTTCAAGAGATCCATTGTATGTCTTGGTGACTCCAGTTAATAGCGACATATGGCGTCTTGAACATTACTAAGAGATTAGATTTTAAGTGTTCTCACCACGCACACAAAACATACAAGTATGTGAAGAAATAAATATGATGAAGAGGTTGTTTCATCCATTCCACAATGTGTACCTATATGAAAACATCTTGATGTACACCACAAATACCCTTTTCCTCATTAATTAAATTTGTTGTTTTTTTTTTTTTGAGATGCAGTTTCGCTGCTGTTGCCCAAGCTGAGGTGCAATGGCATGATCTCCGCTCACTGCAACCTCCATCTCCCAGGTTCAAGCAGTTCTCCTGACTCAGCCTCCCAAGCAGCTGGGACTACAGTTGTGCGCCACCCCATCCAGCTATATTTGTGTTTCTAGTACAGACAGGGTTTCGCCATGTTGGCCAGGCTGGTCTCAAACTCCCGACCTCAGGTGATCCACCTGCTTCACCCTCCCAAAGTGCTGGGATTTCAGGCTGAGCCACCATGCCCAGCCTGTACATTGACTTTCTACCCTTAAACTATGCTGAAGGTTGTTTCTCAGATGTAGGAGCCTTTGGGCAGAGACTATGGGGTTTCTAGGTATAGAAATTATCTCATCTTCAAACAGAAGTAATTTGATTACCTCTCTCAACTACTCTCTTCTTACTTGGATGCCTTATAATTCTTTCTCTTTCCTGATTGCTCTGTTTAGGACTTCAATTACTATGTTGAATAGGATGGTGAGAGTAGGCATTCTTATCTTGTTTCACTTATGAAGGGAACTTCTTTCAGCTTTTACTCATTCAGTATGATGTTGGTTGTGGGTCTGTCATAGGCGGCTCTTATTATATTGAGTTATGTTTCTTCAATGCTTAGCTTGTTGAGGGCTTTTAACGTGAAGAAATGCTTAGTTAAAAGTATGTTCTACATGTGTGTTGAGAAGATCGTGTGGTTTTTGCTTTTAGTTTTGTTTAGGTGATGAATCACATGTATTGATTTGTGTATGTTCAACCAACCTTGCATCCTAAGAATAAAGTCGACTTGATCATGGTGGATTCGCTTTTTGATATGCTGCAGGATTCAGTTCTTAGTATTTTTTGTGGATTTTTGCATCTATGTTCATCAGGAATATTGGCATGTAGTTTTCTTTTGTTTAATGTTCTTTTCTGTCTTTAGTATCAGGGTGATGCCAGCCTTACAGAATGAGTAAAGGCCACCCTGGGCAAACAGTGAGAAACATCTCTTTTTAAAAATTAGGAGTTTTGCAAATTTAAAATGCATAGTGAAAAAGTTCTTACAAACTCCAGAAAGGTAGGTGTAAATAAGAGACATTTGTAAGAATGACAGCACATTAAATGTGCAGATTCAACCTGCAGTTACTGCAATGTTCCAATATCAAGTTGGACGATGTTATCAGTCTGATATTTTTTCCTCAAATGAGAGAGAGAAAGAAAGACACAAACAACACAGGGAGAAAAGAAGTACACGTTACAGAGAGACAAAAAGGGAGACAGGGAACTGTGAATTTGGACTCTTGGATCATAAGACAAATTCTAGATAACACGACCAGACCCTCAATTGACATATTGTGTTTTTGCTAATAAGGTGGAATTCTATGATGCTAAATAACTATATAGTCTTTTCTACTGAGATTTAAATCATTTTATCTGTTTCTGGCTTAACAGGAAAAATACAACCATGGAAAATTATGATTTATTTAATACAATTACTCTATAATGTTGATAAAACCTATTAGGTATTTTGCATATTACATATCAAGGAGAGTTTGAATCTCAGGTAGAAACAAAAAAAATACGTCAAAAGTTCCTCCTGTGAGTGCAGAATTCAATCGTCCTGTGCAGGGGTAAGTGAGTCTGAGATGTGTTTTGAGTCTGGCCGTTGTACATGATGTGAAGTGACAAGTCTAGTCTGCAGTGTTCAGAAACCCTCATTCCTCCCTTGACTGGACTCCCCACTTGAACCTCATATGACGTAGAAGAAGCCTACCTATGTCCCCTTCACATGTTGTGGTCAATGTGTCAACTGCACGATCCAGGCCCCTCACCACATCCTCTGCACTAGTCAGTCGAGCGGAGTCACTGCGTCCTGGCAGAGAAGCTGCACCATGTCCATGTCACCCACGGTCGTCATCCTGGCATGTCTTGGTGAGTCCTGGAAGGGAAGGAGCACTAGGATTACACTATGGGCCTGTAGATTGGGTGTCTCCCCAGCAGAGAGCCATGTTCTGAAGCAAGTGCGTGGTGAGGCTGAGTTAATTTTCAGTCCAGCATGGCGCCCAATGGCTCAGGAGGAAAGGGCAGGTTGGTGGCGAGATGAATAGTTCATCATGATCTTTCTTTGCAGGGTTCTTCTTGGACCAGAGCGTGTGGGCACACGTAGGTGAGTCCTTCCCCAAATGATGGGTTGCCATCCTCACCCCAATACAAGTGAATTTTCCAGAAATGGGAGGGAGGCAGCACAGAGGGTGGGCTGATGGACTCACCGTGGGAAGGCCTAGGGGGAGTCTCTCATGAACTAGTAAGAGGAGATCCTGGCATGCTCAGCCCTCTGTTTTGTCTTAGCCCTCCCCAGTCTTTCTTCCCCATGGCTGAGTTGAGCTCTGTGTGGCCCAGGCGGGATACTGAGGAGCTCAAAGCTGGGGTGTGTGGGGGAATGTGGTGTCACCGACAGAGGAGGGAAGGGTAGCAGCGTTAGGAACAGCAGGTCCTCTGAGGACAAGAGCATAACTCACACCCTCCAGCGTTTCCGTGACGGTGGGGGCTGCGGTGTGGCTGCTGTCATTCTACCAGAAAAGGAGGGGGAACCACAGCCACGACCCTGCCATTCCAAATCCTCTGATGGAGCTCAGTTGTTCATTGTGGTTCAGGCATTAGCTGATATTCCGTTCACAAAGATCATACCCTGCACCCCGTGTCTACTTTGTGTTGTTTGGTGTAACTAATCTTGCATTATTGAAATCTAGTAGGAATCCCTTACTCAGCACCTGCTCAAAGTTCTCAGCTGACACCTTTGTTGTAGGGAGACGCCATGTCTATGCGGGATGGCTCCTTCCTGTAGCCCTGGGCACCCAGGTGTGGTAGGAGCCTTAGAAAGTGGAAATGGGGAGAATCTTCTGAGCACAGGGAGGGAGGGGCGGCTCCACATACTCCTGTCTAAGGCGGCATCTCCTTCTCCCCAAGGTGGTCAGGACAAGCCCTTCTGTTCTGCCTGGCCCAGCACTGTGGTGCCTCAAGGAGGACACGTGACTCTTCGGTGTCACTACCGTCGTGGGCTTAACATCTTCACGCTGTACAAGAAAGATGGGGTCCCTGTCCCTGAGCTCTACAACAGAATATTCTGGAACAGTTTCCTCATTAGCCCTGTGACCCCAGCACACGCAGGGACCTACAGATGTCGAGGTTTTCACCCGCACTCCCCCACTGAGTGGTCGGCACCCAGCAATCCCCTGGTGATCATGGTCACAGGTCAGAGGGCTCCTGTCTGGACTTCTCCTTGTCCCACCTCCTGAATCCGAGAGCTTCTGGTGGGGGTGTCCACCAGAGTCCCATCATCCAGGCCCCGACTGTAGTTGGGGTACAGGGGGATTGAATACAGGAGAATGGGTGCTGTGTTGGGAAGAATAACTGTCCCCACTGATGGCCACATTGTAATCCTTGGAGCCTGTGACTATTTATGTTATAGGGCAGGGGACTGAAGGGGAAGATGGAGCTCAGGTTGTTGATGAGTTGACTTTGAGATGGGGAGATGGCCTGGACTCTCCCACTGGGCTCAGTGTAATCACAAAGGTCCAAAGGAGTGGAGAAGGAAGAGGAGAGTGGGGATTAGAGCAGGGTAGTGGGAGACTCCACCAGCCACTGCGGGCTTTGAAGGTGGAGGAAGGCCACGAGCCACAAAGGCAGGTGGCCTACAGGGGCTGGAGAAGTCAATGGAACTGATTCTCCCGAGTCTCCAGAAGGAATGCAGCCCCGCAGATGCCTTGATTGTAGCCCAGGAAGAACAGGGTCTGATTTCTGTCTCCAGAAGTGGAAGGGGTCAGTGTGTTCTCTCCTGCCGCCATGTTTCTGATAATGTTCTCCAGCAACAACAGGAAACAACACAGGAACCCAGGTGAAGGACAAGTTAAGAAACCAAACAAGAAGGTTGGCTACCCTGAGATCAGCAAGGGTGCACTGCTGATGCCACCACCAGGCTGGAGCCGCATAGGGAGGGATCGACAGGGAGAGTCGGGGATGGAGGGTGAGAGAGAGAGAGAGAGAGCATTAGGCCATAGAGCAGGGGAGCGAGTTCTCAGCTCAGGTGAAGGCAGCTGTGAAAAGGAAGAACCTCCCTGAGGAAACTGCCTCTTCTCCTTCCAGGTCTATATGGGAAACCTTCTCTCTCAGCCCAGCCGGGCCCCATGGTTCAGGCAGGAGAGAATGTGACCTTGTCCTGCAGCTCCTGCAGCTCCTTTGACATGTACCATCTATCCAGGGAGGGGGAGGCCCATGAATTTAGGCTCCCTGCAGTGCCCAGCGTCAATGGAACATTCCAGGCCGACTTTCCTCTGGGCCCTGCCACCCACGGAGGGACCTACAGATGCTTCGGCTCTTTCCGTGTCTCTCCCTACGAGTGGTCAGACCCGAGTGACCCACTGCTTGTTTCTGTCACAGGTGAGGAAAACCCATGTCTGTCCCATGTCCTATGATCCTAGAGGCTTAGCTGAGGAACTTCCTGCTGATGATGGGAGAGGCATGGACGGATGCAGAGACAACACTCAGCCTGTGTGAGGGCGGGATCCGGGTGCAGGATGGCAGACAGGGCACCTCCAAACCCTCCTGCGTGGCCTGCATGGAGGCCCGTAGTCAGGGCTCCAGGCACCCAGGCAGATGGAGAAAGTGGTCAGGACAGACCCAGAGGAGGGAGACTGGGCTCAGTTTGGGGAGATCAGAGGTTCCCTCAGCCGCTCAACCTTACCCATTTCCCAGAAGCCCATCGTGGCCTCTCACCCACAAAGATATGTCATCACCAGCAACCCCTACACCTTTTCTTTTCCTTTGAAAAAATGCTGATTGAGGTTAAATATACTTATATAATTTACCAACTTCACCATTTTTAAGTGTAAAATCTAGGGATCATAAATACCTTTATATGCTATGTGCGGTGGCTCACACCTGTAATCTCAGCATTTTGAGAGGCCAAGGCAGGTGGATCATTTAAAATCAGAGGCTGGAGACCAGCCTGGCCAACATGAGGGAACCCATCTTTACTAAAAAGACAAAAAAAAAAAAAAATTAGCCAGGAATGGTGCCATGCGCCTATAATCCCAGCTACTTGGGAGGCTGAGGCAGGAGAACCGCTTAAACCCAGGAGGCGGAGGTTGCAGTGAGCTGAGATCATGCCACTGCACTGCAGCCTGGTGACACAGAGAGACTCTGTCTCTAAATAAATAAATAAATACACTTATATTCTTTTTTTGTTACCCTTCACCCCTTCCTTCCTAACCTCTGGTATCCACCATTCTACTCTCTACCTTCATGAGGTCCACCTTTTACATCCTGCATGTGAGTGAGAAATGGGAATCTTTGTAATCACCTCCAGGTCCATCCATATGGCTGCAAATGACAGGATGTTACTCTTTCTATGGATGAGTTGTCTCCACTGTGTGTGTACTACATTCTCTCTATCCATTCATCCACTGATGGGCAGGTAGGTTGACTCTACATCTTGGCTACTGCAAACAGTACTGGAACAGTCATGGGAGTGCAGATATCACTTCGATACACTGAAGTCCTTTCCTTTGCATTTACACCCACTAGTGGAATTGCTAGATCCTCTGGACGTTCTCTTTTTAGGTTTTGTTTTATGCTTTTTGTTTTTTTGACATGGAGTTTCACTCTTGTTGCCCGGGCTGGAGTGCAGTGGCACCATCTGGGCTCACTGCAACCTCTACCTCCTGGATTCGAGCGATTCTCCAGCCTCAGCCTACCGAGTAGTTGGGATTACTGGCGCCTGCCACCACGCCTGGCTGATTTTTGTATTTTTAGTAGAGACGGGGTTTCACCACGTTAGCCAGGCTGGTCTTGAACTCCCGACCTCCAGTGATCTGCCCACTTCAGCCTCCTAAGGTGCTGGGATTACAAGTGTGAGCCACAGTGCCTAACTTCTTTTTATTTTTTGAGGAACTTCCATATTCTTCTCCTCCGTAATGGCTGTACTAATTTACATTCCTATCAGTGGATCAGGGTTCTCCTTTCTCCACCACCTTGCCAGCATTTGTTTTGTCTGTCTTTGAGATAAAACCCATTGTAATGGGGTGAGATGACAGCTCCTTGTGACTTCATTTGCATTTCTCTGATGATTGGTGATACTGAGCACGTTTTCATATATGCCATGTTCATTTGTATGTTTTGTTCATTGAGAAATGTCTGTTCAGGTCTTTTACTAATTTTATAATTAAATTATTAGTTTTATTGAGCTGTTTGAGCTTCTTTTATATTCTAGTTATTAATCCCCTCTCAGATGCATAGTTTGCAAATATTTGCTCCCATTCTGTGGGTTGTCTCTTCTTCACTTTGTTGGTTGCTTCTTTTGTGGTGCAGAAGCTGCTTAGTTTAATATAATCTCAATGGTCTATTTTTTTTTTTCTGATTACTTGTGTTTTTGAGGTTTTAAACAAAATGTCTTCCCTCAGACAAATGTCCTGGAGCATTTCCCCAGTGTTTCCTTTTAGACGTTTAATGGATTCAGGTCTTAAGTCATTAATCCATTTTCATTTGATTTTTGTGTATGGTGAGAAGTAGAGGTGCAGTTTCATCCCTCTGCATGTAGATATCCAGTTTTCCCTGCACCATTTATTGAAATGACTGTCCTTTCCAGATTGTAGATTCTTGGAACCTTTGTCAAAGTCCATTGGATATAAATGGGTGGATTACATCTGTGTTCTTCATTGTGCTCCATTGTTTTATGTGCTTTTCTTTATGCCAGTGTCATGCTGTTTTGCTTACTACAGCTCTGTAACATATTTTTAAGTCAGGTAGTGTGATGCTCCTGTTTTCTCCTTATACCTTGAGGTCTCAAGACAGTTGGTATCACGTACAATGATTATGGAGAAGGGGATGCCAGGAGCCCCAGGGCCCAACATTAGATAATAGAATGTTGACCATGAACCAACCTCAAAGATTTCCATTGAGTAGAAGACAGGCATCCTCATTGCCACACCTCTCTCCTGTCCTGTGTTCTAGGAAACCCTTCAAGTAGTTGGCCTTCACCCACCGAACCAAGCTTCAAAACTGGTAAGTCAAGGACCCCTCTTATCTCTGCTTTTAGAAACCTGGGGAGATGGAAGCCTTGGATTCAAGCATTGGCTCAGCACCTGCCAGCTCTGTGACTGTGGGCCTGTCTTCCGTTATCTCTGAACCCCAGACACTCCAACAGCGAAAGGGATCTGGGCCCAGCACAGGGCTCTGTGAATTCTCTTAATCTTTAATTTTCTGCTGCTGAGACCTCAGGGTAGAAAGATGAGTGCAAATCAGACGTTCTTCTCAGGGAAAATGCGGTGTTTGTTCTGCCTGCATCCCTAACTGGAGGACAAATGCCTGGGGGCTTGAGACAGGGAAGGAAGGGGAAAATTTCTGAGGGTGGGGTGTTTGTAGAGAAGTTCTACTTGCCAAGGAATGAGCTCCTGTCTGTCATGATCCAACCCTGGTTGACTTAGCAAAACAAGAGCTTTGTGGTAAGAGAGAACATAGTTCATCCATGCACGTGACACTTCCACTTACTCGTTCAGCCACTGCCCCACGCTCAGACTGTGCAGTGTGGAACCTTTTCCTATGTTGCCATAACAAATTTCCACAACCTTCATACATGGAAACCACGTTTTCAAAAAATATCTCACGGTGCTGTAGCTCAGAAGTATGAAATGCATCATCTCACTGGGCTGAAATCAAGGTGACAGCAAGGCTGCCTTCCCTCTGAAGGTTCCAGGCAAGAATCTGCTTCCTCACTTTTCCCAGCTCCTAGAGGCTCCCAAGTTCCTTGGCTCCTGGTCCCCGTCTTCCTTCCTCAAAGTCCACAAAGGCTGGTCACGTCGCTCACACGGCATCACTCAGACCCTTCTTCCCTGTCCACACCTCTTTCTCTGAATGTTACTCTGCCTTCTTTCTCATCTTTTAAGGACTTTGGCATTCTATTGGAAACGCCAAGATAATCCATCATAGTTTCCCTAAAATCATCTAGGATACCCTCCTTTTAAGTTTAGCTGATTAGCAACCGTTATTCCGTCTGCAATCTTCATTCCTCCTTTAATGTCAAATAACATATTCACAAGATGTGGAGACTGGGACATGGACATTTTGGGGTGGGGCGGCATTCTCCTCCTTTCCACAAATGGTAAACAGGATGCATGTGGCCTCTGCTCTTAGGACCCTGATATTGCAAAGAGTTAAATGGGAGGGCAGAAAATGAATGCACAAGTGGACCAATAAATGAATGATCCACTGGGAAGCATCTGTGCATGAGATTGATTGATTGGTTGTTTTTATGAGACAGAGTCTCCCTCTGTGCCCCAGGCTGGAGTGCAGTGGCGGGATCTCGGCCCACTGCAGCCTCCACCTCCCAGGTTCAAGTGATTCTCCTCACTCAGCTTCCCGAGAGGCTGGGATTACACCCATGTCCCACCATGCCTGGCAAATTTTTTTTGGTATTTTTTTTTAGTACAGACAAGGTTTTACCATGTTGCCCAGGCTGTCTCAAACTCTCAACCTTAAGGGATCCGCCCGCCTCAGCCTCCCAAAGTGCTGACATTAGAGGCGTGAGCCACGGTGCTGAGCCGTATTTTAAAATAAATAATAGATAATGATGAGTGTATAATTTCAGGTGACAGAGAAGTTCTCGCTGATCAAATAATACTTGTGACCTTAATGAAAAAAATAGATCAATCCCTGGAAGATTGGCGGAAGGATTTTCCACACACAGCTGTCAGCCGTGAAGGCACAAAGGTGAAAACAATCTGATGTTGAAGGAAGAGGCTCTGCCTGAAATGCTGGGAATGAGATGGGGAGAATGGCAAGTCGACCGGGTACACAGGAAACTAAGGAGGAACAAGGAGTGTGTGTTTTATACTCACAGCCATTGGATTCACCTCGGGGCTAACTGGGAATCCCTACATGATTAATAGTGACTGACATGAAAATCAGGGGGACCCAGGTGCGTAACTGGAATCTAGGAGACGGTAGAAAAGGCAATTCCCGCCCCACTGGTGAAATGTGGTGCTGATTTAGACACTAAATGAATGAAAGATGAACACAAGATGTGTTTGTGAGGTAGAGTAATTTGCAGGGAGGGCTTGCCTAGTTTGATTTTTCCTAATTGTTTAACTTTCACTTCATTAATTTCTTTCTGAGATTGATTTTTCCTACATGTAAATCAGTACTTGGCAGACGAGTGCTAGATACATGAGGGGTGGTGCAAAGGAAGAAACCTATTATCATATAACACACAAGGTTCTGAACGGTGGCTCACACCTGTAACCCAACATTTTGGGAGGCTGAGGAGGCCGGATCAAGTGAGGTCAGGAGTTCCAGATCAGCCTGGACAACATGGTCAAACCCCATCTCTACTAAATATACAAAAACTAGCTGGGCGTGGTGGCTCATGCCTGTAATACAAGCTATTCGGGAAGCTGAAGCAGGAGAATGGTTTCAACCAGGGAGGGAGAGGTTTCAGTGAGTCAAGATTGCATCATTGGACTACATCCTAGGTGACAGAGTGAGACTCCATCTCAAAAAATAAAAATAAAAAATACGTAAATATAACATACACGAATGACAAAGGCACACCAATTCCAATCATCATTTTTCTATTTCTCTATAATGACTTCTTTGATCCTTTATCTTATCCGTAAGAAAATCAGGTGAAAACATCTTCCTTATTTGGCTTTCTGTGAGCATGAGATCATATGGAAAATGTGAAACCCACCAGCACAGGTCCTGGAATAGAGAACGTTATCTGTTCATGGCATAAAACTTGCCCCTTCACCCAAATCCCCCACCTCACCCCTACTTCCAATCACATTAAGTGGGGAGGTAAAAACTAATATTCTTTGGAGTTCACATCTTAGACTCAGAGACCAGTGCCAGCCCTATCTCCTGGTCACCTTTTGTACTAATTCACAGAAAGACAGGCTGTATTGAAGCAAGAGATGACGGAGGGGGTGGTCCTTTCCCCAGACTCTTGGGTGGAACAGCAGCCTAATATCTGACTCCCAAGATCACAAAAGTAGCACGTTGCCCACGGGCTTCATCATTATTTCCTCACTGTTTGATATAAGACAGTTCAACCTCACTTCTGTTGATTTCAATGTCACTGTTTTTTCATTTCCTTGGAGAATGTAATTTGTCTGAGTCAAGAGGGTTGTGGATGTAGAAACTGTAAAGCACATTCACTGTGTATCAATCCCAGTCCAGTCTTCCCAGAGAAGACTCTAAACACCTCCTGACTGCACCTGGGGCTGTGCCAATTTCTGTCACTCGCCGTCACTCCAGGGAGACAGAACACACAGAGAATACATGACATAAGCAGGTTCATTACTTATAGATAAGCAGCAAGTGACAACAGAAACCTTCCTTTCAGGGTGAGCCAGTTCCCCAAGGCTCAGAAAAGCTGCTCAGGACACATGGAGTCACCTCATGTGCACTGTAGCTGGGGGAACCCAGAAAGCAGCCCAGCCTGGGTTTTGTACCCTGGAGCCACAGGAAGCACTCAGCTAAAGCACTGCATGACGTCCTCCTCCGGGAGAACAAGAAGGCAGCCCAGGCTGTTCTGGGACCTTCCTCCTGATCTCAGGACGTTGCTGTCTTAGTCTATTTTTGTTGCTATAAAAGAACACTTGAGCCTGGGCATCTTCTAAAGAAAAGAGATGTGTTTGGTTCACTGATCTGCAGGCTGTACTAGAAGCAGGACACCAACATCTATTTCTGGCTGCGGCCACAGGCTGCTCCCACTCTGACAGAGGAGAAGGGGGGCCTGCGTGTGCAGAGACCAAGGAGATCACATGGCAAGAGAGGGAGAAAGCAGGTGTGAAGGAGCTTCCAGGCTCTTCTTAAGAATCAACTCTCCAGGGTACTCATAGAGGGAGAACTTGCTAACCCCGTCCTCTGGGGACAGCATTTAATCTATTCATGATGGATCCACCCCCATGACCCAAACACCTCCCAATAGGCACGACCTCCCACACTGGGGATTAAATTTCAAAGTGGAGTTTGGAGGGGTCAAACATCGAAACTATTGCAGTTGTATCATCAGCACATTCTCCTGTTATTATGAAAACTATAACTGAGAAAGCAGGAGAAAGCTGGGTCTCCCGCCACGTGGGTGCTTGTCCTAAAGAGGTGTTTTATGTGGTTGCCTGGCAACCAAGAAATGAGAGCCAATCCACAAAGAGGAACTGCTATGGTTAGCTTCTTATTGGATTCCCATCTTTCTCCAGGTATCGCCAGACACCTGCATACTGTGATTAGGAACTCAGTGGCCATCATCCTCTTCGCCATCCTCCTCTTCTTTCTCCTTCATCGCTGCTGCTCCAGAAAAAAAGAGTAAGCCTCATGAAGCAGAGGCCAGAGAACTCAGGGCCATGTGGGGAAGCAGGATGGGAGCACGCAGATGTGTGTTCCTCACTGGCAGGAAGGTCTCTGGCCCAAGGAAGGAGCCAGAGGCAGGGCTTTGTAGAGAGAGCACCAGACACCCTGCCCCTGCCTTTAGCTCACAGACCATTGCCTGATTGTGAACCGTATCCTCACATCCCCTGCAGCCACTCACATCCAGGAGAAGGATCCATGACAGGCAGAAAGTGGGAGATAGAATCACTGGGATGGGAACTGAGAGCTCTTCATGGAATGGGGTCTTGCACTCAGAGAGATGGCATGTCTGAGTCTGGCTGTTGGCAACTGAGGGACCTCAGGCACCTACAGCCTCCCCCTGTGTGTTGGTATCTGTTCATGAAATGGGGACCCAGAAGTGCCCTCCGAGCTGTTTTGATGACTTCTGTCTCCTACAGATGCTGCTGTAATGGACCAAGAGCCTGCGGGGGACAGAACAGTGAACAGGGAGGTAGGTGCCCCTCAGCCCAGCCTCATGGATACAGTCTTATTCCCTAATAGTGAAATGTGAATAATGTGAGCACCCTCCCTCACTGAGCATTTCCCTCTCTCCAGGATTCTGATGAACAAGACCCTCAGGAGGTGACATATGCACAGTTGGATCACTGCGTTTTCACACAGAGAAGAATCACTCGCCCTTCTCAGAGGCCCAAGACACCCCCAACAGATACCAGCGTGTACACGGAACTTCCAGATGCTGAGCCCAGATCCAAAGTTGTCTCCTGCCCACGAGCAGCACAGTCAGGCCTTGAGGGGGTTTTCTAGGGAGACAACAGCCCTGTCTCAAACCCGGCTTGCCAGCTCCCATGTACCAGCAGCTGGAATCTGAAGGCGTCAGTCTTCATCTTAGGGGATCGCTCTTCCTCACACCACAAATCTGGTGTCTCTCTCTTGCTTACAAATGTCTAAGGTCCCCACTGCCTGCTGCAGAGAAAACACACTCCTTTGCTTAGCCCACAATTCTCCATTTCCCTTGACCTGTGCCCACCTCTCCAACCTAACTGGCTTACTTCCTAGTCCTACTTGAGGCTGCGATCACACTGAGGAACTCACAACTCCAAACACACAAGAGGCTCCTTCTTAACACAGCACTTAGACACGTGCTGTTCCACCTTCCCTCATGCTGTTCCACCTCCCCTCAGACTATCTTTCAGCCTCTGTCAGCAGTAAAACTTATAAATTTTTTTTAATAATTTCTATGTAGTTTTCCCTCCTTCAAATAAACATGTCTGCCCTCATGGTTTCGGTAATGGGACTCTTTTCTTGCCTAAGGCTTCCGGTGTTATTATTACTATGTCCATATAACCCCATCTGTTCTCCACTAGGTTCTCACCCCTGGACTCTGAGCTTCTGGAAGCAGGGTGGAGCCTGATTTTTCTCTGAGACTCCAATTTCCTTCCAAAGATGCAGCACATAGGAGGTTCCAAGGATCGTGAATCAGATGAACAAGTGATATTCTTACTCTCTGCAGACCTGGAAAGCTGGCAGAGTCATTCCACCATGAAACATTTGTAGAGTCACAGGCCTTGTTAGTCTCATCTCCACGGGGACACATATCAACACATCATCTTTCATACTAGAAATATACAGTCGCTCCTCCATATCTGTGGGGTTTACAGGTGTTTATTGAACCAACAATAAATCAAAAATATTTTGAGAAAAAAATCCCTGAAGTTTCGAAAAGCGAAAAACTATGTTGAATCGACACAAATTGAGTGGTGTGTAGGCTGTGTCAGGAAGTATAAGTAATCAAGAAGATGATTTCATGTATACAGGAGGATGTGCATGGGTTATATGCAATTGCTATGCTATTTTTTTTTTTGAGACAGTATCACTCTCTCACCCAGGCTGGAGTGCAGTGGCGCGATCTCAGCTCACTGCAACCTCCACCTCCCAGGTTCAAGTGATTCTCTTGCCTCAGCCTCCCCAGTAGCCTCCCCTACGATTACAGGCACGTGCCACCATGCACAGATAAATTTTTTTTTTTGTATTTTTAGTAGAGACGGGGTTTCAGAATGTTGGACCAGCTGGTCTTGAACTCCTGACCTTGTGATCTACCCAACTCAGCCTCCCAAAGTGCTGGGATTACAGGCGTGAGCCACGGCGCCCAGCTTCACTAGGCCATTTCCTGCAAGAGGCTTCAGCATCTGCAGACTTTGGTATCTGAATGGGGATCCTGGAACCAATCACCCAGGAATAGTGAAGAACCACTGTATATAATTTTTATTTGTCAATCTTAAAAATAAAGCATAAAAAATTTACAACAACAAGATAAAAAATAAGAAGTGTTTTTATAGTGTGAGGATAAGTTTAGATTTATTTTTTCCTACGTGTAACCCTAGGGTCCTGTGTTATTTGTTGAGAAAATATTCTATTCCTCCTTAAACTACATGGCAGCCTTTGTCAACTATAAAGGGACTGTGTATCCACGGATGTATTTTAGACACAGTTTTCTGCCCAGTGGTTCTCTGTATCCCCTCTCATGAGGATGCTGCATTTTATATAAACTTATAGAACCTCTTAAAATTTGGTAACCTGAGTCCTCTGATTTGTTATTATAAGTTATTTAGTTTGCTTTTTTTTTTTCTTGAGACAGACTCTTCCTCTGTCACCCAACCTGGAGTTCAGTGGCTTGAGCTCAGCTCAGGGCAACCTCCGCCTCCCAGGTTCAAGCAATTCTCGTGCCTCTGGTTTAGTACTAGACACTGAAGCAGGAAAATTAGAATGGCTTTTTGTCACAATTCCTCTGATAATGCTAATAATACCTCTTAGATATCTTGCACATTACACATGAAGAAGAGTTTGAATCTCAGATAAAAACAAAAATACATCAAAAGTCTTTAATGTAAGCACAGAATTCAATCATCTTGTGTATGAGAGGTTCGCTCTGAGACGTCTTTTGAGTCTGGTCATAGTGAATGACGCAAGGTGGCAATCGTAGTCACAACAATTTCCAGGAAGCCATGTTCCGCTCTTGAGCGAGCACCCACTGGGCCTCATGCAAGGTAGAAAGAGCCTGCGTACATCACCCTCCCATGATGTGGTCAACATGTAAACTGCATGGGCAGGGCGCCAGATAACATCCTGTGTGCTGCTGAGCTGAGCTGGGGCGCGGCCGCCTGTCTGCACAGACGGCACCATGTCGCTTATGGTCGTCAGTATGGCATGTGTTGGTGAGTCCTGGAAGGGAATCGACGGAGGGAGTGCGGGGATGGGGATCTCATCCTGGAGGTAAAGATATGGGCCTGGAGGGGAGATCTGGGTCTGATGTGGAGATATGGGACTGGAGTGAGTTCTGGGCCTGAAGTGGAGATGTGGGACAGGAAGTGTTGATCTGGGCCTGGAGCCTGGGTCTCTGCACAGCCGAGAGCCCTGTTCTTGGCAGCAGGTAGGCAGCGAGGCTAAGTTTACCTTCAGCCCAGCAAGGGCCTGGCTGCCAAGACACACAGCCCAGTCGGGGCAGCAGGGTGCCCTGCTTTGCGTGCGGATGGGATGGATCCTCCATCATGATCTTTCTTTCCAGGGTTCTTCTTGCTGCAGGCGGCCTGGCCACATGAGGGTGAGTCCTTCTCCAAACCTTAGGGTGTCATCTCCCCACATAAGAGGATTTTCCTGAAACAGGAGGGAAGCCCAGTGGGGGATTTTCTTATGAACAAGGATGAGGAGACCTGGGGGCGCTCAGCCCACAGTTCTGACCTTGCCCTCCCCAGCCTTCCTTTCCCTTGGCTGGGTCAGGTTTTGTGGGAACCCGGGAGGGTAGACTGGGGTCCCCCAAGCTGGGCTGTGCGGGGGGGATGTGGTGTCACCGGCAGAGGAAGGGAGCAAAGCAGTGCTAGGAACAGCAGGCCTCTGAGGACAAAGGTGTAACTCACACCCTCCAGCGTTTCCGTGACGGTAGGGGCTGCAGTGTGGCTGCTGTCATTCTACCTAAGAGGTGGGGGAACCACAGCCATGGCCCTGACATTCCAAATCCTCTGATGGGGGCTCAGTTGTGTATTGTGGTTCACGCATTGGCTGATATTCCATTCACAAAGGACATGCCCTCGACTCCATGTCTATTTGTGTTGTTTTCTGTGAGTAATCTTGCAGTATTCAAATCTAGTAAGAGTCGCTTATTCAGCACTTGCTCAAAGTTCTCAGCTGACACTTGTTGTAGGGAGGCGCCAAGTCTATCCCAGGTGGGTCCTTCCTGTAGCCCTGGCCACCCAGGTGTGGTAGGGGCCTTAGAAAGGTGGAAAGTGGGGAGAATCTTCTGAGCACAGGGAGGGAGGGGCGGCTCCACATCCTCTTCTCTAAGGCAGTGCCTCCTTCTCCCCAAGGTGGTGAGGTCAAGCCCTTGCTGTCTGCCTCGCCCAGCACTGTGGTGCCTCCAGGACATGTGACTCTTTGGTGTCATTCTTATCTTGGGTTTAACAACTTCAGTCTGTACAAGGAAGACGGGGTGCCTGTCCCTGAGCTCTACAACTGAATATTCTGGAACAGCCTTTTAATGGGCCCTGTGACCCCAGCACACGCAGGGACCTACAGATGTTGGGGTTCACACCCACACTCCCCCACTGTGTGGTCTGCACCCAGCAACCCCCTGGTGATCATGGTCACAGGTCAGAGGGCTCCTGTCTGGGATTCTCCTTGTCCCACCTCCTAAGTCCCAGAGCTCCTGGTGGGCGTGTCCTTGAGGGTCCCATCACGCAGGCCCTGACTGTATTTGGGGGAAAGGGGCATTGAATACAGGGAAAGAGGTGCTGTGGTGGGAAGAATAATTGTCCCCAGTGATGACTACATTCTAATCCCTGGAACCTGTGACTATTTATGTTATAGGGGAAGGGACTGAAGGGGAAGATGGAGCTCAGGTGGTTGATGAGTTGACCTTGAGATGGGGAGACAACCTGGACTGTCCCTCTGGGCACAGTGTAATCACAAGGGTCCACATGAAAGGAGGAGGAAGAGGGGAGTGGGGATTAGAGCAGCGCAATGGGAGTCTCCATCAGCTTTGAAGGTGGAGGAAGGCCACGAGCCATGAATGCAGGTGGCCTGTAGAGGCTGGAAAAGTCAAGGAACTGATTCTCCTGAGTCTCCAGAGGGAACGCAGCCCTGCAGATGCCTTGATTTTAGCCCAGGAAAAACAGGGTCCGATTTGTGTCTCCAGAAGTGGAAGGGGTCAGTGTGTTCTCTCCTGCTGCCATGCTTCTGATAATTTTCTACAGCAGCAACAGGAAACCAACACTGGAACCCAGGTCAAGGACAAGTTAAGAAACGACACAAGGATAGCCGGGCGTAATGGCAGGCACATGTAATCCTAGCGACTCAGGAGGCTGAGGGCAGGGGAATCACTTGAACCCAGGAGACAGAGGTTGCAGTGAGCCGAGACCACACCACTTCACTCCAGCCTGGGCGACGGAGTGAGACTCTGTCTCCAAAGTTAATTAATTAATTAAAGAAACCAAACAAGGAGAAGGTTGGCTACCCTGAGATCAGCAAGGGTGGGGTGATGATGCCACCACCAGGCTCCATCCACATAGGGAGGGGTTGATCCTCCTCAAACCAGCACCAGGAGCCAGCCTATGGAAGCTGGCACCATGGAGAAGGCACCGACATGGCGAGAGTGGCTCCCAGTCCCCGCCAGGAACAGGGTGTGTGGACACTGGTGCCTGCCTTGCTGATCAGTTCATACCTCCTGCCAAGGATTCCAGTTCATCCAAAAGAGATTGAACCAGGCTGCTAAGAGCCTGGACGTGCAGCCTATCCTGGTTCCTCTTCCACCCCCACATAGACAGCAGGAAAGACATTAGTGCCAAATAGATACAACAGCCCAAGAGATGAGGCTGAGCCCAGTGGGAAGGAAATCAGAGGCTACTAGAGACAGAGGGACAGAGAAGAGGGAGGGAGACAGATGGAAGGACCTGCACTGGGAGTTATGGGCACAGAAAAGAACATGAAGACACAGAGAGGAAGGAGAGAGACAGACACCAGAGAGGGGAAGCCTCCCTCATTCCAGGTGCCATGGATGGGATGATAAAGAGAGACGCCTTCTAAACTCACAACCTCTCTTCCTAGGAGTCCACAGAAAACCTTCCCTCCTGGCCCTCCCAGGTCCCCTGGTGAAATCAGAAGAGACAGTCATCCTGCAATGTTGGTCAAATGTCATGTTTGAGCACTTCCTTCTGCACAGAGAGGGGAAGTTTGAGGGCACTTTGAACCTCACTGGAGAGCTCCATGATGGGGTCTCCAAGGCCAACTTCTCCATCGGTCCCATGAGGCACGACCTTGCAGGGACCTACAGATGCTACGGTTCTGTTACTCACTCCCCCTATGAGTGGTCAGCTCCCAGTGACCCTCTGGACATCGTGATCACAGGTGAGAGTGTCCGGACATTCTTCTCATTGTCATTGGGACACAGAGTGAATGATCCAGGACTTGGAGGCCCAGGTGGTTGTAAGGAAGATGAGCGTGGGGTTCTTATGAAGAGAGACTGACTTGGTGAGGTCTGTACCAACAGAGACAGAAAAACAGGAGACACAAGTACAGACCAGGTGTCATAACAGAGGACAGACACAGGGGCCATACCGGGGGTTAGAAAAGACAGAAAGAGTTAAAGGAGACAGACAGACAGCCATGTCCCAGAGAGAGGTGTCCTTCCATGCTGACTTTGCTCAGAGACCTGGCACAAGTTAGCAGTTTCATTTCTGTTTTACCTCCACAAAGTGTTCTCTACCAGGAGAACCCAAGGACACTCATATTTCTGACCTGAGTTGGGCCCTGTGGCCTCAGCCTTGTGGAACTTACAGATACCGTGTTTATTCTGACACCTCTGCCTTCCATGCAATGGAGAGTAATCTTCCCAGGATATCGTGGCCCCAGAACACCAACCCCTGTATGCCGTGTCAACTTGCGGTCCCCACACTGGATTCTGAGGCTCATATTCAAAATAATCCCACATATGAGAGGATCACTGAGAGACACAGAGAGAAATCAGGGACACCAAAAAGCAAAGACATAAACAGACAGAGAATGAGCCAGAGGAAGGAGATTGAGAGACTCACAGACACACAAAGAGAGAGAAAAGAGGGCAGAGAAGTGGAGAGAATGATGGAAGGGAGCAGAGAAAAGCCCTAAAATTAGAGCCCTGAGGGAGAGGCACAAGGACATAGAAAGATGGAGATGTGGGGACGAATTGCAGCGATTCCAAAGAGAACTAGAGAGACCGAGAGACAGAGCAAGACAGATGATAGATGGATAGATATAGATAGATGATAGGCAGGTAGATGATAGATAATAGGTTGTAGATACATAGATGATGATTGATGGATTCATTAACGGATGATACATAGAGAGGATGATGATGAAGATAGATAGATAATACATAGAGATAGAGAGGCAGACAAAGAGAGAATCATAGAGAGAGGGAGATGATACATAGATATAGATAATAGATGATTGATGGATGGATAGACAATTGATAGATAAATAGATGATATATAGATACAGATGAGAGGTAGAGAATTTGTAGATAGGCACCAAATAGATAAATAGATAGCTTGATAGATAATAGATAGAAATATGCAGAAAGTTATGAACAGGACACAAAGTGAGAAACTCAGAATTTAAAAAAGTAACATCAAGTCAACCAATCCAAGGGGAGTCAGAGAGAATAAAACAATCCAAAAAGGGAAAACATATCTAGAGGTGGGGAAGTGAGGTCAGAGACCTAGAGAGACAGACAAGGTGGAAGGAGGAAATAGACACGAAGAGAGATGGGGGTGGAGGGTGAGAGAGAGAGCATTACGTCATAGAGCAGGGGAGTGAGTTCTCAGCTCAGGTGAAGGCAGCTGTGACAAGGAAGAACCTCCCTGAGGAAACTGCCTCTTCTCCTTCCAGGTCTATATGGGAAACCTTCTCTCTCAGCCCAGCCGGGCCCCACGGTTCAGGCAGGAGAGAATGTGACCTTGTCCTGCAGCTCCAGGAGCTCCTATGACGTGTACCATCTATCCAGAGAGGAGGGGGGCCATGAACGTAGGCTCTCTGCAGTGCCCAAGGTCAACGGAACATTCCAGGCAGACTTTCCTCTGGGCCCTGCCACTCACGGAGAGGCCTACAAATGCTTCGGCTCTTTCCGTGACTCTCCCTACGAGTGGTCAGACCCAAGTGACCCACTGCTTATTTCTGTCACAGGTGAGAAACCCCATATCTGTCCCATGTCCTACGATCCTAGAGCCTTAGCTGAGGAGCTTCCTGCTGATGATGGAGAGAAGGATGGACAGATGCAGAGAGAAGACGAAGCTTGTGTGTGAGGGCGGGGTCAGGGCACAGGATGGCAGACACGGCACCTCCAAACCCTCCTGCACGGCCTGCATGGATGCCCGCAGTCAGGGCTCCAGGCACCCAGGCAGATGGAGAAAGCGGTCAGGAGAGACCCAGAGGAGGGGAGACTGGGCTCAGTTTGGGGAGATCAGAGGTTCCCTCAGCCCCTCAACCTTACCCATTTCCCAGAAGCCCATCGTGGCCTCTCACCCACACGGAGATGTCATCACCAGCAACCCTTACACCCTTTTCTTTTTGTTTGAAAAAATATTTATTGTGATTAAATATACCTATATAGCTTACCACCTTTAACATTTTTTTTTGAGGTGGAGTCTAGCTCTGTCCCCTACGCTGGAGTGCAGTGGCACAATCTCAGCTCACTGCAACCTCTGCCTCCTGGGTTCAAGCGATTCTCCTGCCTCAGCCACCTGAGTAGCTGGTACCACAGGTGCACACCACCATGCCAGCTTACTTTCTTATTTTTAGTAGGGGGGGTTTCACCCTGTTGTTCAAGCTGGTCTCGAACTCCTGACCAGGTGATCCACCCACCTCCCAAAGTGCTGGGATTATAGGCATGAGCCAACGCGCCCGGCCACGTTTACCATTTTTAAGTGTAAAGCCTAGTGGTCATAAATACATACATTTGTTTGTTTGTTTGTTTGTTTGTTTGTTTGTTTGTTTGTTTTACCCTCCACCCTTTTCTCCCTGGCCTCTGGTAGCCACCATTCTACTCTCTCCTTTCATGAGATCCACCTTTTAGCTCTTGTGTATGGGTGAGAAATGGGAATCCAGTTCCATCCATGTGGGTGCAAATGACAGGATGTTATTGTTTCTATGGATGAGTAGTCTCCACTGTGTGTGTACTACATTCTCTCTATCCATTCACCCACTGACGGGCAGGTAGGTTGACTCCACATCTTGGCTACTGTGAACAGTGCTGGAACAGTCATACGAGTGCAGATATCACTTCGATATATTGATTTCCTTTCCTTTGGATATAAACCCAGTAGTGAAATTGCTGGATACTATGAAAGTTCTCTTTTTAGTTTTTCGTTTGTTGTTTTCTTTTTATTTTTGAGACAGTTTCCCTCTGTGCCCAGGCTGGAGTAAAAGTGATGTGATCTTGGCTCATTGCAGCCTCCGCCTCCTGTGTTCAAATGATTTTCCTGCCTCACCCTCCCTAGAAGCAGGCATTACAGGTGCACGCCACCATCCTTGGCTACTTTTTGTATTTTTTAGTATAGATGGGGTTTCCCCATGTTGGCTGGGCTGCTCTCAAACTCATGACCTCAACTGAGGTGCCCGCCTCGGTCTCGCAAAGTGCTGGGATTACAGGCATGATCCACCGCGCCCAACCTCTTTTTAGTTATTTAAAGGACTTCCATGCTTTTCTCCGTAATGGCTGTACTGATTTACACTCCTTCCAACAGGGTACCAGGGTTCTCCTTTCTCTACCACCTTGCCAGCATTTGTTTTGCCTGTCTTGCAGCTAAAAGCCATTTTATTTTATTTTATTTTATTTTATTTTATTTATTTTAAGATGGAGTTTTGCTCTTGTCACCCAGGCTGGAGTGCAGTGGCGCGATCTTGGCTCACCGCAACCTCCATCTCCCAGGTTCAAGTGATTCTCCTGCCTTAGCCTCCCAAGTAGCTGGAATTACAGGCACAGGCCACCACGCGCGGCTAATTTTTGTATTTTTAGTAGAGACAGTGTTTCTCCATGTGGGTCAGGCTGGTCTCAAACTCCCGACCTCAGGAGATTTGCCCACCTCGGCTCTCAAAGATCTAGGATGACAGATGTGAGCCACCACGCCCGGCCTAAAAGCCATTTTAATGGGGTGAGATGAAAACTCACTTTGATTTTAATTTGCATTTCTCTGATGATGAGTGATACTGAGCACTTTTTCATATGCAGGGAAATTTCATGTCTTTTGCTCCTTTTTCAATTAAATCATTTGTTTTATTGAGTTCTTTGAGCTTGTTATATTTCTAGTTATTAATCTTGTCTCAGATGCATAGTTTGCACATATTTGCTCCCAATCTGTGGGTTGTCTCTTCACTTTGTTGGTTTATCTTTAGCAGTGCAGAAGTTGCTTAGTTTGATGTAACCCCAACGGTCTATTTTTTGCTTTGATTACTTGTGTTTTGAAGGTTTAAAACAAAATGTCTTTCTTCAGACAAATGTCCTGGAACATTTCCCCAATATTTTCTTCTACGTGTCTCATAGGTTCAGGCCTTAGACTCACATCTTTAATCCATTTTCATTTGATTTTTTGTGTATGGTGACAGGTAGAGGTGCAGTTTCATTCCTCTGCATGTAGATATCCAGTTTTCCCTGCACTGTTTATTGAAAAGACTGTCCTTTCCTGATTGTAAGTTCTTGGCACCTTTGTCAAAGTCCATTGGATGGGCTGGGCATGGTGGCTAACACCTGCAATTCCAGCACTTTGGGAGGCCGAGGCGGGTGGATCACCTGAGGCCAGGAGTTCAAGATCAGCCTGGCCAACATGGTGAAATACTGTCTCTACTAAAAATACAAAAATTAGCTGAGCATGGTGGTCAGCACCTGTAATACCACTACTCGGGAGTTTGAGGCGAGAGAATTGATTGAACCCAGGAGGCTGAGTTTACAGTGAACCGAGATTGCACCTCTGCACTCCAGCCTGGGTGACAGAGCGAGACTCTATCTCAAAAGAAAAAATAAAAAACCATTAGATGTAAATGCATGGATTATATCTGTGTTATTCATTCTGCTCCGTTGTTCTATGTGCCTTTCTTTAGGCCAATGTCATGCTGTTTTGCTTACTACAGTTCTGTAACATATTTTTAGATCAGGTAGTGTGATGCTCCTGTTTTCTCTTTATACCTTGAAGTCTCAAGACAGTGGGCATCACATATAAAAGCTATGGAAAAAAGGATCCCAGGACTCCCAGGGCCCAATATTAGATAACAGAGTGTTGGCCATGAACCAACCTCAAAGATTTCCATTGAGTAGAGGACAGACACCCTCATTTCCTCACATCTCTCCTGTCTCATGTTCTAGGAAACCCTTCAAACAGTTGGCCTTCACCCACTGAACCAAGCTCCAAAACCAGTGAGTACAGAACCCTCTTATATCCGCTTTTGGAAACCTGGGGAGGTGGAAGCCTTGGATTCAGGCATTGACTCAGCATCTCACAGCTCTGACATCATGCGCCTGTCTTCAACCATCTCTGAACTCCAGATACTCCAACAGCGAAAGGGATCTGGGCCCAACACAGGGCTCAGTGAAATCTCTTAATCTCTCATTTTATGGAGCTGAGACCTCCTACAAGCTAGAAGAATGATTGCCAATCTGACATCCTTCTCAGGAAAAATGCAATGTTTGTTCCGCCTTCGTTCCTAACTGGAGGATAAATTCCTGGGGGCTTGAGAGAGGGAAGGGAAGGGAACATCAGATGAGAGTGGGTGTTTTAGAGAAGTTCCACTTGCCAAGGAATGAGCTCCTGTTGGTCATGAGGCAACCCTGGCTGACTCAGCAGAGCAAGAGCCTTGACGTAACACAAAACAGAGCTCATGCACACACACTTCGACTCACTGATTCATTCGGCCTCGGCCCCATGCTCAGGCTGTGCAGTAGGGAACCTTTTCCTATTGTTGCCATAACAAATTTCCACAAGATTCATGGGTGAAAACAAAACAGTTATTTAATTATCTTACAGTGGGGTAGCTCAAAGTATGAAGTGCATCTCACTGGGCTAAAATCAAGGTGACAGCAAGGCTGCCTTCCCATTGAGGGTTCCAGGCGAGAATCTGCTTCTCACTTGTCCCAGCTTCTAGAAGCTCCCACATTCCTTGGCTCCTGGTCCCCTTCCTCCTTCCTCAAAGCCCAAAAAGGCTGGTCACAACTCACATGGCATCACTCAGACCCTTCTTCCTTACCACACCTCTTTCTCGGAATGCTGCTCTCCCTTCTTCCCCTTCTTTTGAAAACTTGGGGATTCTATTGGGTTCACCAAGATAAAAATCCATCATAATCTCCTGGAAATCATCCAGGATACCCTTATTTTAAGTTCAGCTGATTAGCAACCGTAATTCCATCTGCAATCTTCATTCCCCCTTTCATGTAAAATAACATATTCACAAGCTATGGAGATGAGGACATGGACATTTTTGGGGTTGGGTGGCATTCTTCTTCCACAAATAGTAAACAAGATGCATTTGGCCTCTGTTTTTGGGACACTGCTATTGCGGGTGGTTAAATGGGAGGACAGAAAATGTATGCACAAGTGGACCAATAAACAAATGATCCATTGAGAAGCATCTGTGCATGAAATCTATTTGTTTATTTATTTGTTTACTTACTTACTAACTTATTTATTGAGACGGAGTCTTGCTCTGTCATCCAGGCTAGAGTGCAGTGGCATGATCTCAGCTCACTGCAACCTCCACCTCCTAGGTGGAAGTGATCTCCTCCCTCAGCCTCTCCAGTAGCTGGGATTACAGACAACCACCACCATGCCCTGCTAACTCTTTTTGCATAGTTTCTGTAGAGAGGATGTTTCACCATGTTGTCCGGGCTGGTCTCAAACTCCCAATCTCAAGTGATCAAACAGCCTCTGCCTCCCAACGCACTGGGATAAGAGGCATGAGCCACAGGGCCGAGCCAAATTTTCAAATCAATAATAGATAATGTTGAGTGTATAATTTTAGGTGACAGAGAGGGTCTCACTAATCACATATTTGTGATGTTAATGAAAAAAATGGATTCAACCCATGGAAGACTGGTGGAAGGATTTTCCACACAGCTGTCAGCCGTGAAGGCACAAAGGTGAAAACAATCTGATGTTGAAGGAAGAGGCTCTGCCTGAAATGCTGGGAATGAGATGGGGAGAATGGCAAGTTGACTGTAGAGAGATGGAGAGCACACTGGGTACATAGGAAACTAAGGAGGAACAAGGAGTGTGTGTTTTATACTCAGCCGTTGGACACACCTCGGGGCTAACTGGGAATCCCTACATGATTAATAGTGACTGACATGAAAATCAGGGAGGCCCAGGTGCGTAACTGGAATCTAGGAGACCGTGGAAAAGGCAATTCCTGACCCACTGGTGAAATGTGGTGCTGATTTAGACATTAAATGAATGAAAGATGGACACAAGATGTGTTTGTGAGATAGAGTAATTTGCAGGGAGGGCTTGTCTAGTTTGATTTTTCCTAACTGTTTAACCTTCACTTCATTAATTTCTTTCTGAGATTGATTTTTCCTACATGTAAATCAATACTTGGCAGAGGAGTGATAGATACATGAGGGGTGGTGCAAAGAAAAAAACCTATTATCATGTAACACACAAGGTTCTGAACGGTGGCTCACATCTGTAACCCAACATTTTGGGATGCTGAGGAGGCTGGATCAAGTGAGGTCAGGAGTTCCAGATCAGCCTGGACAACATGGTCAAACCCCATCTCTACTAAATATACAAAAACTAGCTGGGCGTGGTGGCTCATGCCTGTAATACAAGCTATTCGGGAAGCTGAAGCAGGAGAATGGTTTCAACCAGGGAGGGAGAGGTTTCAGTGAGCCAAGATTGTGTCATTGGACTACACCCTAGGTGACAGAGTGAGACTCCATCTCAAAAAATAAAAATAAAAAATACATAAATATAATATAACATACACGAATGACAAAGGCACACCAATTCCAATCATCATTTTTCTATTTCTCTATAATGACTTCTTTGATCCTTTATCTTATCCATAAGAAAATCAGGTGAAAACATTTTCCTTATTTGGCTTTCTGTGAGCATGAGATCATATGGAAAATGTGAAACTCACCAGCACAGCTCCTGAAATAGAGAACATGATCTGTTCATGGCATAAAACTTGCCCCTTCACCCAAATCCCCCACCTCACCCCTACTTTCAATCACATTAAGTGATACAGATAGATCATGGGGAGGTAAAAACTAATATTCTTTGGCGTTAAGATCTTGGACTCAGAGACCAGTGCCAGCACTATCTCCTGGTCACCTTTTGTACTAATTCACAGAAAGACAGACTATAGTGAAGCAAGAGATAAGGGAGGGGGTGGTCGATTCCCCAGACCCTTGGGTGGAACAGCAGCCTAATATCCGACTCCCAAGATCACAAAAGTAGCACGTTGCCCACGGGCTTCATCATTATTTCCTCGCTGTTTGATATCAGACAGTTCAACCTCACTTCTGTTGATTTCAATGTCACTGTTTTTTCCTTTTCTTGGAGAAGGTATTTTGTCTGAGTCAAGAGGGTTGTGGATGTAGAAACTGTAAAGCACATTCACTGTGTATCAATCCCAGTCCAGTCTTCCCAGAGAAGACTCTAAACACCTCCTGACTGCACCTGGGGCTGGGCCAATTTCTGTCACTCGCCGTCACTCCAGGGAGACAGAACACACACAGAACACATGACATACACACGTTCATTACTTATAGATAAGCAGCAAGTGACAACAGAAACCTTCCTTTCAGGGTGAGCCAGTTCCCCAAGGCTCAGAAAAGCTGCTCAGGACGCATGGAGTCACCTCATGTGCACTGTAGCTGGGGGAACCCAGAAAGCAGCCCAGCCTGGGTTTTGTACCCTGGAGCCACAGGAAGCACTCAGCTAAAGCACTGCATGACGTCCTCCTCCGGGAGAACAAGAAGGCAGCCCAGGCTGTTCTGGGACGTCCCTCCTGATCTCAGGATGTTGCTGTCTTAGTCTATTTTTGTTGCTATAAAAGAACACTTGAGCCTGGGTATCTTCTAAAGAAAAGAGATGTGTTTGGTTCACTGATCTGCAGGCTGTACTAGAAGCAGGACACCAGCATCTATTTCTGGCTGCGGCCACAGGCTGCTCCCACTCTGACAGAGGAGAAGGGGGGCCTGCGTGTGCAGAGACCAAGGAGATCACATGGCAAGAGAGGGAGAAAGCGGGTGTGAAGGAGCTTCCAGGCTCTTCTTAAGAATCAACTCTCCAGGGTACTCATAGAGGGAGAACTTGCTAACCCCGTCCTCTGGGGAGAGCATTTAATCTATTCATGATGGATCCACCTCCATGACCCAAACACCTCCCAATAGGCACAACCTCCCACACTGGGGATTAAATTTCAAAGTGGAGTTTGGAGGGGTCAAACATTGAAACTATAGCAGTTGTATCATCAGCACATTCTATTGTCATTATGAAAACTATAACTGACAAAGCTGGGTCTCCCGCCACGTGGGTGCTTGTCCTAAAGAGGTGTTTTATGGTTGCCTGGCAACCAAGAAATGAGAGCCAATCCACAAAGAGGAACTGCTATGGTTAGCTTCTTATTGGATTTCCGTCTTCCTCCAGGTATCGCCAGACACCTGCATACTGTGATTAGGAACTCAGTGGCCATCATCCTCTTCGCCATCCTCCTCTTCCTTCTCCTTCATCACTGCTGCTCCAGAAAAAAAGAGTAAGCCTCATGAAGCAGAGGCCAGAGAACTCAGGGCCATGTGGGGAAGCAGGATAGGAGCACGCAGGTGTGTGTTCCTCACTGGCAGGAAGGTCTCTGGCCCAAGGAAGGAGCCAGAAGCAGGGCTTTCTAGAGAGAGCACCAGACACCCTGCCCCTGCCTTCAGCTCACAGACCATTGCCTGATTGTGAACTGTATCCTCACAACCCCTGCAGCCACTCACATCCAGGAGAAGGTTCCATGACAGGCAGAAAGTGGGAGACAGAATCACTGGGATGGGAACTGAGAGCTCTTCATGGAATGGGGTCTTACACTCAGAGAGATGGCATGTCTGAGTCTGGCTGTTGGCAACTGAGGGACCTCAGGCACCTACAGCCTCCCCCTGTGTGTTGGTATCTGTTCATGAAATGGGGACCCAGAAGTGCCCTCCAAGCTGTTTTGATGACTTCCGTCTCCTACAGATGCTGCTGTAATGGACCAAGAGCCTGCGGGGGACAGAACAGTGAACAGGGAGGTAGGTCCTCCTCAGCCCAGCCTCATGGATACAGTCTTATTCCCTAATAGTGAAATGTGAAAAATGTGAGCACCCTCCTTCACTCAGCATTTCCCTCTCTCCAGGACTCTGATGATCAAGACCCTCCGGAGGTGACATACGCACAGTTGGATCACTGCGTTTTCACACAGAGAAAAATCACTCGCCCTTCTCCGAGGCCCAAGACACCCCCAACAGATACCAGCGTGTACACGGAACTTCCAGATGCTGAGCCCAGATCCAAAGTTGTCTCCTGCCCACGAGCAGCACAGTCAGGCCTTGAGGGGCCCCTCTAGGGAGACAACAGCCCTGTCTCAAACCCGGCTTGCCAGCTCCCATGTACCAGCAGCTGGAATCTGAAGGCGTCAGTCTTCATCTTAGGGCATCGCTCTTCCTCACACCACGAATGTGAACATGGCTCTCTCTTGCTTACAAATGTCTAAGGTTCCCACTGCCTGCTGCAGAGAAAACACACTCCTTTGCTTAACCCACAATTCTCTATTTCCCTTGACCCCTGCCCACCTCTCCAACCTAACTGGCTTACTTCCTAGTCCTACTTGAGGCTGCGATCACACTGAGGATTCACAAACATTCAAGAGGCTCCCTCTTAACACGGCACTTAGACACGTGCTGTTCCACCTTTCCTCAGACTATTTTTCAGCCTTCTGTCATCAGCAAACCTTACAAAAATTTGTTATGATTTCAATGTATTTCTCTCCTCTTCAAATAAACGTGTCTGCCCTCATTCCTTAGGTGACTCTTTTTTTGCCGAAAGTTTCCGTTGTTATCATTACCATGTCCACATAACCCCATCTGTTCTCCACTGGGTTCTCACCCCTGGACTCTGAGCTTCTGGAAGCAGGGTGGAGGCTGATTTTCTCTGGGACTCCAATTTCCTTCCAAAGATGCAGCACATAGGAGGTTCCAAGGATCGTGAATCAGATGAACAAGTGATATTCTTACTCTCTGCAGACCTGGAAAGCTGGCAGAGTCATTCCACCATGAAACATTTGTAGAGTCACAGGCCTTGTTAGTCTCATCTCCACGGGGACACATATCAAAGCATCATCTTTCATACTAGAAATATACAGTCGCTCCTCCATATCTGTGAGGTTTGCAGGTGTTTATTGAACCAACTATAAATCAAAAATATTCAGAGAAAACATCCACAAAGTTTCAAAAAGCAAAACTATGTTGAATGGACACAAATGAAGCTGTGTGTAGGCTGTATCAGGAATTATAAGTAATCAAGAGACGATTTCGCGTACACAGGAGGATGTGCGTGGGTTATTTGCAAACGCTGTGACATTTCATGTAAGAGGCTTGAGCATCTGCAGATGGTGGTTTCTGAGTGGAGATCCTGAAAGCAATCACCCACGAATAGTGAAGGATGACTGCATATAGCTTTTATTTCTCAATTTTAAATATAAATCATAAAAAATTACAATAACAAGGTAAAGAAACAAGTGTTTTATAGTGTAAGAATACGTTTAGATTTATTTTTCTCTATGTGTAACCCTTGGGCCCATGTTATTTATTGAGAAGACATTCTATTACACCTTAAACCACACAGCAGCCTTTGTCAACCCTAAAGGGACTGTGTGTACACGGATGTATTTTAGACACTGTTTTCTGCTCAATGGCTCTCTCTGTGTCCACTCTCTTGAGAATGCTGCATTTTATGCAGCCTTATACAACCCCTTAAATCTGGTAGCTGGAGTCCTCTAGTTTTTTATTATAGGCTGCTTGCTATGCTTTTTTTATTTTTCTTGAGGCAGAGTCTTGCTCTGTTGCCCAGGCTGGAGTGCAGTGGCATGATCTCAGCTCACTGCAACTTCAGCCTCCCAGGTTCAAGGGATTCCGTGCCTCAGCCTCTTGAATAGCTGGCATTACAGGTGCCTGCTACCAGGCATGGCTAATTTTTGTATTTTTAGCAGAGACGTGGTTTCACTATATTGGCCAGGCTGGTCTCAAACTCCTGACCTCGGTGGATCGCCCACCACGGCTTCCAAAGTGCTGGGGAAATTGATTTTCTATAGCATTATGTTACTGGATATTTCTGTAAAATTTAAAATGAGGGAGGCAGAGAGACAGAGAGAGAGCAAACCATGAGTTGGGACTCTGGAATCTTGGGTCATGAGACAAATTCTAGATAAAACTACAAAAATCCAGAATTTACATGTTGTGATTTTTGCTGATAAAGTACAATTCTAAGATTGTCAACAATTGCATAATCCTTCCCTGGGAATTTAAATCATTTAAACTGGTTCTGCTGTAATACTAGAAATACAAGCATGAAACATTCTAATGGTTTATTAGTCACAATTACTCTGAAAACCTTAATAATACCTATTAGATAGTTTGCATATTACATATGAAGAAACGTTTGAATCTCAGATAAAAACAATAAAAATACATGAGAAGTCTTTCAAGTCAGCACGGATTTTACGCATCTCGTGTTCGCGAGGTTGGATCTGAGACGTGTTTTGAGTTGGTCATAGTGAAGGACACTAGATGTCAATTCTAGTGAGAACAATTTCCAGGAAGCCATTTTCCGCACTTGAGCGAGCACCCACTGGGCCTCATGCAAGGTAGAAAGAGCCTGCGTACGTCACCCTCCCATGATGTGGTCAGCATGTAAACTGCATGGGCAGGGCGCCAGATAACATCCTGTGCGCTGCTGAGCTGAGCTGGGGCGCGGCCGCCTGTCTGCACTGGCAGCACCATGTCGCTCCTGGTCGTCAGCATGGCGTGTGTTGGTGAGTCCTGGAAGGGAATCGAGGGAGGGAGTGCGGGGATGGGGATCCGGACCTGGAGGTAAAGATATGGGCCTAGAGGTGGAGATATGGGCCTGGGGTGGAGATACAGACCCGGAGCAGAGATACAAGCCTGGAGGTGGAGATCTGGGCCTGTTGTGTAGATCTGGGCCGGGAGGCTGAGTCCCTGCACAGCCGAGATCCTTGTTCCTGGGGGCAGGTAGGCAGCGAGGGTGAGGTTAACTTCAGCCCAGCAAGGGCCTCGCTACCAAGACGCACAGCCCAGTGGGGGAGCTGGGTGCCCTGGTTTGCGCGCAGATGGATGGTCCACCATGATCTCTCTTTCCAGGGTTCTTCTTGGTCCAGAGGGCCTGTCCACACATGGGTGAGTCCTTCCCCAAACCTTAGGGTGTCATCTCCCCACATAAGAGGATTTTCCTGAAACGGGAGGGCAGTCCTGTCGGGGAGTCTCACATAAGCTAGGAAGAGGGGACCCTCAGATGCGCGGCCCACAGTTCTGACCTCGCCCTCTCCAGTCTCTCTTTCCCTTTCCTGAGTCAAGCTCTATGAAGACCGGGGTAAGATTGGGGTGCTGCAAGCTGGGGTGTGCAGTGAGGAAGTGGTGTCAGCAGCAGAGAAAGAGAGGGAAGCAGTGCTAGGAACAGCAGGTCCTCTGAGGACAAAGGTGTAACTCACACCCTCCAGCGTTTCCGTGGCGGTAGGGGCTGCAGTGTGGCTGCTGTCATTCTACCTAAGAGGTGGGGAAACCACAGCCATGGCCCTGACATTCCAAATCCTCTGATGGGGGGTCACTTCATGAGCTGGCTGATATTCCATTCACATAGGACTTGCCCTCCATGCCATGTCTACTTTGAGTTGTTTTATGTGAGTAATCTTGCAGTATTAAGATCTAGTAAGAGTCACTTAATTGTCACTTGCTCAAAGTTCTCAGCTGACACTTTTGTTGTAGGGAGACACCATGTCTATGCGGGATGGGTCCTTCCCGTAGTCCTGGGCACCCAGGTGTGTTAGGAGGCTTAGAAACGTGGAAGGCGGTGAATCTTCTGAGCACTGGGAGTGAGGGGCAGCTCCACGTCCTCCTTTCTAAGGCGGTGCCTCCTTCTCCCCCAGGTGGTCAGGACGAACCCTTCCTGTCTGCCTGGCCCAGCACTGTGGTGCCTCAAGGAGGACACGTGACTCTTCGGTGTCACTATCGTGGTGGGTTTAACAATTTCACGCTGTACAAAGAAGACGAAATCCACGTTCCCATCTTCCACGGCAAAATATTCCAGAAGAGCTTCATCATGGGCCCTGTGACCCCAGCACATGCAGGGACCTACAGATGTCAGGGTTCACACCCGCACTCCCCCACTGGGTGGTCGGCACCCAGCAACCCCGTGGTGATCATGGTCACAGGTCAGAGGCTTTCTGTCTGGGCTTCTCACTGTCCCACCTCCTGAATCCCAGAGCTTCTGGTCAGGGTGTCCATCAGGGTCCCATCACCCAGGCCCTGACTGTATTTGGGATAAAGGGGGATTGAATACAGGGGATATGGGCACTGTGGTGGAAAGAATAACTGTCCCCAACGATGGCTACATTGTAATCCCTGGAGCCTGTGACTATTTATGTTATAGGACAGGGGACTGAAGGGGAAGGTGGAACTCAGGTTGTTGATGAGTTGACCTTGAGATGGGGAGACGGCCTGGACTGTCCCGCTGGGCTCAGTGTAATCACAAGGGTCCACATGAGAAGAGGAGGAAGAGGGGAGTGTGGGTTAGAGCAGCCTAGTGGGAGGGAGACTCCACCAGCCACTGCAGGCTTTGAAGGTGGAGGAAGGCCACTAGTCACAGAATGCAGGTGGTCTCTAAGGGCTGGAGAAGTCAAGAGACTGATTCGCTGAGTCTCCAAAGGGAACGCAGCCCTGTAGACGCCTTGATATTAGTGCAGGGAGAACTGGATCCAATTTCTGTCTCCAGAAGTGGAAGGGGTCAGTGTGTTCTCTCCTGCTGCTGTGTTTGTGATAATTTTCTGCAGCAGCAACAGGAAACCAACACAGGAACCCAGGTCAAGGACAAGTTAGGAAACCAAACAAGGATAGCCGGGCGTGGTGGTGGGCGCGAGAAATCTAACGACTGGGGAGGCTGAGGCAAGAGAATCATTTGAACCGGGGAGGCAGAGGTTTCAGTGAGCCAAGACCACACCACTACACTCCAGCCTGGGTGAAAAAGTGACTGTCTGAAAAATAAATTAATTAATCAATTAATTAAAGAAACCAAGCAAGGAGAAGGTTGGCTACCCTGAGATCAGCAAGAGCGGGATGCTGATGCCACCACCAGGCTCCATCCACATAGGAAGGGCTTGATGCTCCTGGAACCAGCACCAGGGGCCACCCTATGGAAGCTGGGGCCACGGAGAAGGCACAGACATGGCAGGAGAGTCTCCCCATCCCCATCAGGAACAGGGTGTGTGGACACTGATGTCTGCCTTACTGATGAGTTTATACCTCCTGCCACAGACTCCAATTTGTTCAAAAGAGATTGATTCAGGCTGCTAAGAGCCTGGACATGCAGCCTGTCTTCTTCCACCCCCACATAGAGAGCAGGAAAGAGATTCGTGGGAAACAGATACAACAGCCCAAGAGATGAGGCTGTCTTCACAGTGGGAAGGGAGTCAGGGGCTACTGGAGACAGAGGGACAGAGAAGAGGGAGGAAGACAGATGGAAGGACCTCCACCGGGGATATGGGCACAGAAAAGACACGGAGGCCCAGAGAGGGAGGAGAGAGACACACACCTGAGAGGGGAACCCTCCCTCATTCCAGGTGCCATGGATGGGATGATAAAGAGAGACGCCTTCTAAACTCACAACCTCTCTTTCTAGGAGTCCACAGAAAACCTTCCCTCCTGGCCCTCCCAGGTCCCCTGGTGAAATCAAATGAGACAGTCATCCTACAATGTTGGTCAGATGTCATGTCTGAGCACTTTCTTCTGCACAGAAAGGGGATCTCTGAGGATCCCTTGCATCTCATTGGAGAGCTCCATGATGGGGTCTCCAAGGCCAACTTCTCCATCGGTCCCATGACGCAAGACCTTGCAGGGACCTACAGATGCTACGGTTCTCTTCCTCACTCCCCCTATGAGTTGTCAGCTCCCAGTGACCCCCTGGACATCGTGATCACAGGTGAGAGTGTCCGGACATTCTTCTCATTGTCACTGGGACACAGAGTGAATGATCCAGGACTTGGAACCCCCAGGTGGTCATGAGGAAGATGAGCGTGGGATTCTTATGGAGAGAGACTGACTTGGTGAGGTCTGTACCAACAGAGACAGAGAAACAGGAGACACAAGTACAGACCAGGTGTCATAACAGAGGACAGACACAGGGGCCATACAGGGAGGTAGAAAAGAGAGAAAGAGGTAAAGGAGACAGACAGACAGACGTGTTCCAGAGAGAGGTGTCCTTCCATGCTGACTTTGCTCAGACACCTGGCACAGGTTAGAAGGTTCATTTCTGTTTTACCTCCACAAAGTGTTGTCTACCAGGAGAACCCAAGGACACTCATATTTCTGACCTGAGTTGGGCCCTGTGGCCTCAGCCTTGTGGCACCTACAGATGCCATGTTTATACTGACACCTCCACCTTCCATGCAATGGAAAGTAATCGTCCCAGGATATCATGGCCCCAGAACACCAACCCCTGTATGCCGTGTGAACTTGGGGTCCCCAGACTGGATTCTGAGGCTCATATTCCAAATAATCCCACATACGATAGGATCTCTGAGAGACACAGAGAAAAATCAGGGACACCAAAAAGCAAAGACATAAACACACACAAAATGAGCCAGAAGAAGGAGATTAAGAGATCCACAGACACATAAAAAGAAAGAAAAGAGGGCAGAGGAGTGGAGAGAATGATGGAAAGGAGGAGAGAAAAGCCCCAAAATCAGAACGCTGAGGGAGGGACACAAAGACAGAGAAAGATAAAGATATGGGGATGGATTGCAGAGATTCCAAATAGAACTAGAGAGACTGAGAGGCAGAGAAAGACAAGGAGGTGGAGAGAGAGAGATGATAGATGGATAGATAGATATAGATAGATGATAAATAGGTAGATGATAGATAATGTATTGGTTATAGATACATAGATGATGATTGATAGACGATACCTAGAGATGATGATGATGATGATGATGATGATGATGATAGACACATTGATATATACATAGATACATAGACAGAGACAGAGAGGCAGATAAAGAGGTAATAGAGAGAGAGATGATACATATATAGATAAGAGATGATTGATGGATAGACAGACAACTGATAGAGAGATAGATAAATGATACATAAATATAGGTGATAGATAATTTGTAGATAGACACAAAATAGATAAATAGATAGATTGATAGATAATAGATAGAAATGTGCAGAAAGTTATGAACAACACAGAAAGTGAGAGACTCAAAATTAAAGAAAAAGGAAGATCAAGTCAACCAATCCAAGGAGGGTCAGAGAGAATAAAACAATCCAAAAAGGGAAAACATACCTCGTGGTGGGAAAGTGTGGTCAGAGACCTAGAGAGACAGACAAGGTGGAAGGAGGAAATAGACATGAAGAGAGATGGGGTGGAGGGTGAGAGAGAGACAGAGAGCATTAGGCCATAGAGCAGGGGAGTGAGTTCTCAGCTCAGGTGAAGGCAGCTGTGACAAGGAAGAACCTCCCTGAGGAAACTGCCTCTTCTGCTTCCAGGTCTATATGAGAAACCTTCTCTCTCAGCCCAGCCGGGCCCCACGGTTCAGGCAGGAGAGAATGTGACCTTGTCCTGCAGCTCCAGGAGCTCCTACGACATCTACCATCTATCCAGGGAGGGGGAGGCCCGTGAACGTGAACTTAGCTTCCTTGCAGTGACCAAGGTCAACGGAACATTCCAGGCCGACTTTCCTCTGGGCCCTGCCACCCAAGGAGGGACCTACAGATGCTTCGGCTCTTTCCGTGTCTCTCCCTACGAATGGTCAAACTCGAGTGACCCACTGCTTGTTTCTGTCACAGGTGAGAAACCCCATACCTGTCCCATGTCTTATGATCCTAGAGCCTTAGCTCAGGAGCTTCCTGCTGATGATGGGAGAAGCATGGACAGATGCAGAGAGAACACGCAGCCTGGGTGTGAGGGTGGGGTCAGGGCACAGGATGGCAGACAAGGCACCTCCAAACCCTCCTGCATGGCCTGCATGGATGCCCGCGGTCAGGGCTCCATGCACCCAGGCAGATGGACAAACCAGTCAGGACAGACCCAGAGGAGGGGAGACTGGGCTCAGTTTGGGGAGATCAGAGTTTCCCTCAGCCCCTCAATCTTACCCATTTCCCAGAAGCCCATCCTGGTCTCTCACCCGCACAGAGATGTCATCACCAGCAACCCCTACACCCTTTTCTTTTCATTTTCAAAAATATTTATTGAGGTTAAATGTAACTATATAATTTACCACCTTTACCATTTTTAAAAGTAAAATCCAGTGGTCATAAATACCTTTATATGCTGGGTGAGGTGGTTCACGGTTGTAATCTCGGCGCTTTGAGAGGCCAAGGAAAGTGGCCTCTAATCAGGGACTGATTTAGAGTCCCTCTAAATCAGGGACTCGAGATCAGCCTGGCCAACATGTGGGAAATTCATCATTACTAAAAAGACAAGAAACATTAGCCAAGCCTGCTGGCATGCACCTGTAGTCCTAGCTACTTGGGAGGCTGAGGCAGGAGAAGCACTTAAGCCCAGGAGGCAGAGGTTGTGCTGAGCCGAGATCATGCCACTGCACTGCAGCCTGGGAGACAGAGAGAGACTCTGTCTCTAAATAAATAAATACACCTATATTCCTTTTTTTTGTTACCCTCCACCCTTCCCTTCCTGGCCTCTGGTAGCCACCATTCTATTGTCTACCTTCATGAGATCCACCTTTTAGCTCCTGCATATGGGTGAGAAATGGGAATCTTTGCAATGACCTCCAGTTCCATCCATGTGGCTGCAGATGACAGGGTGTTATTGTTTCTATGGATGAGTAGTCTCCACTGTGTGTGTACTACATTCTCTCTATCCATTCACCCACTGACGGGCAGGTAGGTTGACTCCACATCTTGGTTACTGTGAACAGTGCTGCACCAATCATGGGAGTGCAGATATCACTTCGATACACTGATGTCCTTTCCTTTGGATATAAACCCAGTAGTGAAATTGCTGGATACTATGCAAGTTCTCTTTTTAGCTTTTTTTTTTTTTTTTTTTTTTTTTTTTGAGAAGGAGTTTCCCTCCTTAGCCGAAGCTGGAGTCAAAGTTGTGCGACCTTGGCTCATTGCAACCTCTGCCTCCCAGGTTCAAATGATTCTCCTGACTCAGCCTCCCTAGTAGCTGTGATTCCAGGTGCACGCCACCATGCCTGGCTAATTTTTGTATTTTTTAGCACAGACAGAATTTCCCAATTTTGGCCAGGCTGCTCTCAAACTCCTGACCTCAAGTGAGGTGCCTGCCTCGGTTTCCCAAAGTGCTGAAATTACAGGCGTAAGCCACTATGCCCAGCCTCTTTTAGTTTTTTAAAGAATTTCCATAATTTTCTCCATAATAGTTGTACTAATTTACATTCCTACCAACAGGGAACCAGGGTTCTCCTTTCTCTACCACCTTGCCAGCACTTGTTTTGCCTGTCTTGCACATAAAAGCCATTTTATTTTACTTTATTTTATTTTATTTTATTTATTTATGTTGAGATGGAGTTTCGCTCATAGTCGCCCAGGCTGGAGTGCAATGGTGTGATCTCGGCTCACTGCAACCTCCACCTCCCAGGTTCAAGTGATTCTCCTGCCTCAGCCTCCCAAGTAGCTGGGATTACAGGCATGCGCCACCACACCTGGCTCATTTTTGTATGTTTAGTAGAGACGGAGTTTCTCCATGTTGGTCAGGCTGGTCTCCCGACCTCAGGTGATCTGCCCACCTCCGCCTCCCAAAGTGCTGGGATTACAGGCGTGAGCCACTGGCCTAAAAGGCATTTTAATGGGATGAGATGAAAACTCATCGCGATTTTAATTTGCATTTCTGTGATGATGAGTGATGCTGAGCACTTTTTCATATACGTGATTGCCATTTGTATGTTTTGTTTGTGGAGAAATGTCTCCTCATGTCTTTTGCTCATTTTTTAATTAAATTATTTGTTTTACTGAGTTGTTTGAGCTTCTTATATTTCTAGTTATTAATCCCATCTCAGATGAATAGTTTGCAAATATTTGCTCCCATTTTGTGGGTTGTCTTATCACTTTGTTGGTTTCTCTTTTGTGGTGCAGAAGTTGCTTAGTTTGATGTAATCCCAGTGGTCTATTTTTTGCTTTGATCACTTGTGTTTTGAAGGTTTCAAACAAAATATCTTTCCTCAGACAAATGTCTTCCCCAATATTTTCTTCTATGTGTTTCATAGGTTCAGGCCTTAGACTCGTGTTTTTAATCTATTTTCATTTGATTTTTCTGTATGGTGACAGGTAGAGGTGCAGTTTTATTCCTCTGCATGTAGATATCCAGTTTTCCCTGCACTGTTTATTGAAAAGACTGTCCTTTCCTGATTGTAAGTTCTTGGCACCTTTGTCAAAGTCCATTAAATGGACTGGGCATGGTGGCTCACACCTTCAATTCCAGCACTTTGGGAGGCCGAGGCGGGTGGATCACCTGAGGCCAGGAGTTCAAGACCAGGCTGGCCAACAGAGAGAAACCTCGTCTCTAATAAAAATACAAAAATTAGCTGAGCATGGTGATCAGTGCCTGTAATACAACTACTTGAGAGTTTGAGGCAAGAGAATTGCTTGAATCCAGGAGGTGGAGGTTGCATTGAGCTGAGATTGCACCTCTGCACTCCAGCCTGCATGACAGAGCAAGATTCCATCACACACACACACACACAAAATGCCATTGGATGTAAACGCATGGATTATATCTGTGTTCTGCATTCTGTTCCATTTTTTATGTGCCTTTCTCTATGCCAATGTCATGGTGTTTTGCTTACTACAGCTCTGTAACATATTTCTAAGTCAGTTAGTGTGATGCTCCTGTTTTCTCTTTATACCTTGAAGTCTCAAGACAGTGGGCATCACACACAAAAATTATGGAGAAGAGGATCCCAAGACTCCCAGGGTCCAACATTAGAAAACAGAGTGTTGGCCATGAACCAACCTCAAAGATTTCCATTGAGTAGAGGACAAGCACCCTCATTTCCTCATATCTCTCCTGTCCCATGTTCTAGGAAACCCTTCAAGTAGTTGGCCTTCACCCACAGAACCAAGCTCCAAATCTGGTGAGTAAAGGACTCCTCTTATCTCTGCTTTTGGAAACCTGGGGAGGTGGAAGCCTTGGATGAAAGCGTTGGCTCAAACCTCCCAGCTCTGTGAATGAGGGCCTGTCTTCCATCATCTCTGAACTCCAGACACTCCAACGGTGAAAGGGATCTGGGGCCACCAAAGGGCTCATTGAAGTCTCTTAATCTTTCATTTTCTGCAGCTGAGACCTCCTACAAGCTAGAAGAATAATTGCAAATCTGACATCCTTCTCAGGAAAAATGCAGTGTTTTTTCAGCCTGCATTCCTAACTGGAGGATAAATTCCTGGGGGCTTAGAGAGGGAAGGGAAGGGAACATCTGATGAGGGTGAGGTGTTTTAGAGAAGTTCCACTTGCCAAGGAATGAATTACTGTTGGTCATGAGGCAACCCTGGCTGACTCAGCAGAGCAAGAGCCTTGACGTAACAGAGAACAGAGCTCATGCACACACACTTCGACTCACTGACTCATTCAGCCACGGCCCCATGCTCAGACTGTGCAGTGTGGAACCTTTTCCTATTGTTGCCATAACAAATTTCCACAAGATTCGTGGGTGAAAACAAAACAGTTATTTAATTATCTTACAGTGGGGTAGCTCAAAGTATGAAGTGCATCTCACTGGGCTAAAATCAAGGTGACAGCAAGGCTGCCTTCCCACTGAGGGTTCCAGGCAAGAATCTGCTTGTCACTTTTCCCAGCTTCTAGAAGCTCCCACATTCCTTGGCTCCTGGTCCCCTTCCTCCTTCCTCAAAGCCCAAAAAGGCTGGTCACAACTCACATGGCATCACTCAGACCCTTCTTCCTTACCACACCTCTTTCTCGGAATGCTGCTCTCCCTTCTTCCCCTTCTTTTGAAAACTTGGGGATTCTATTGGGTTCACCAAGATAAAAATCCATCATAATCTCCTGGAAATCATCCAGGATACCCTTGTTTTAAGTTCAGCTGATTAGCAACCGTAATTCCATCTGCAATCTTCATCCCCCCTTTCATGTAAAATAACATATTCACAAGCTATGGAGACGAGGACATGGACATTTTTGGGGTGGGGTGGCATTCTTCTTCCACAAATAGTAAACGAGATGCATTTGGCCTCTGTTCTTGGGACACTGATATTGCAGATGGTTAAATGGGAGGACAGAAAATGTATGCACAAGTGGACCCATAAATAAATGATCCATTGAGAAGCATCTGTGCATGAAATCTATTAGTTTATTCATTTGTTTACTTACTTACTTATTTATTGAGACGGAGTCTTGCTCTGTCATCCAGGCTAGAGTGCAGTGGCATGATCTCGGCTCACTGCAACCTCCACCTCCTAGGCTGAAGTGATCTCCTCCCTCAGCCTCTCCAGTAGCTGGGATTACAGCCAACCACCACCATGCCCTGCTAACTCTTTTTGCATATTTTCTGTAGAGAGGATGTTTCACCATGTTGGCCGGGCTGGTCTCAAACTCCCAACCTCAAGTGATCAAACAGCCTGTGCCTCCCAACGCGCTGGGATAAGAGGCATGAGCCACAGGGCCGAGCCAAATTTTCAAATCAATAATAGATAATGCTGAGTGTATAATTTCAGGTGACAGAGAAGTTCTCACTAATCACATACTTGTGATGTTAATGAAAAAAATGGATTGAACCCTTGGAAGACTGGTGGAAGGATTTTCCACACAGCTGTCAGCCGTGAAGGCACAAAGGTGAAAACAATCTGATGTTGAAGGAAGAGGCTCTGCCTGAAATGCTGGGAATGAGATGGGGAGAATGGCAAGTTGACTGTAGAGAGACGGAGAGCACACTGGGTACACAGGAAACTAAGGAGGAACAAGGAGTGTGTGTTTTATACTCACAGCCATTGGACTCACCTCGGGGTAACCAGGAATCCCTACATGATTAATAGTGACTGACATGAAAATAAGGGAGGCCCAGGTGCGTAACTGGAATCTAGGAGACCGTGGAAAAGGCAATTCCCGCCCCACTGGTGAAATGTGGTGCTGATTTAGACACTAAATGAATGAAGTAGATGGATACAAGATATGTTCATGAGATAGAATCATTGGCTGGAAAGGCTTGCTGGGTTTGATTTTTCCTGGTAGTTTAATCCTTGCTTCATTAACTTATTTCTGAGATTTATTTCTCTTGCATCTAAATCAATACCTGGCAGAGGAGTGAGAGATAGATGAGGGGTGGTGCAAATGAAGGGACCTATTATAGCATAATATACAAGGCTGTGAATGGTGGCTCACGCCTGTAACCCGGCACTGCAGGAGGCCAAGGCGGGTGGATCACATGAAGTCAGGAGTTCGAGACCAGCCTGGCCAACATGCGGAAACCCTATCTGTACTAAAAATACAAAAATTAAGCCGGTGTGGTGGTGGTGCCTGACTGTAATCCCAGCTGCTTTGGAGGAGGAAGCAGGAGAATGACCTCAGCCCTGGAGGCAGAGGTTGCAGTGAGTTGAGAGTGCGTCACTGCACTCCAGCCTGGGTGACACAGGGACACTCCATCTCAAAAAATAAAAATAAAGAATACATAAACATAACAAACACAAATGATGCAGGCACCTGAATTCCAGTCATCATTTTTCTATTTCTCTATAATCGCTTCTTTGATCCTTTATCTTATCCATTAGAAAATCAGCCTAAAACCTCTTCCCTATTTGGCTTTCTGTGAACATGAGATCATGTGGAAAATATGAAAGCCCCGTGAACCCACCGGCACAGGTCCTGGAATAGAGAAAGTGCTCTGTTCATGGCATAAAACTTGCCCCTTCACCCAAATCCCCCACCTCACCCCTACTTCCAATCCCCTGTGGAGATTCAGATAGACCATGGGGAGGTAAACACTAATACTCCTTGGAGTGAGTTCAGATGTTGGAATCAGAGATCAGCGCCAGCACTAGCTCCTGCTCCCCTTTCCTACTAATTCACAGGAGGACAGGTGGCATTGAAGCAATAGATAATGGAGGGGGTTGTCCTTTCCCCGGCCTTTCGGGTAGAACAGCAGCCTCACATGTGTCTCCCGAGATCACAAAGAGTAGCACGTTTCACACGGGCTTCAACACTATTTCCTGGCTGTCTGACATAAGAGAATTCAACTTTGCTTTTTTGATCTTGATTTCACTTTTGTGTCCTTTTCTTAGAGAATGTAAATTGTCTGAGTCAAGAGGGTTGTGGATGTAGAAACTGTAAAGCACATTCGCTGTGTATCAATCCCAGTCCAGTCTTCCCAGAGAAGACTCTAAACACCTCCTGTACTGCACCCAGGGCTATGCCAATTCCTATCACTCACCGTCACTCCAGGGAGACAGAACACACAGGGAATACATGACATAGGCAGGTTCATTACTAACAGATAAGCAGCAGGTGACAACAGAAGCCTACATTTCAATGTGAGCCAGTCCCCCAAGGCTCAGAAAAGCTGCTCGGGACATATGGACTCACCCAATTTGCAGTGTATCTGGGGGAACACAAAAAGCAGCCCAGCCTGGGTTTTGTACCCTGGAGCCGCAGGAAGCACTCAGCTAAAGCATTGCATGACATCCTCCTCTAGGAAGAATAGGAAGACAGCCCAGGCTGTTCTGGGACATTCCTCCTGATCTCAGGACATTGCTGTCTTAGTCCAATTGTGTTGCTATAAAGGAACACTTGAGCCTGGGTAACGTCTAAAGAAAAGAGATTTGTTTGCCTTACAGTTCTGCAGGCTGTACGGGAAGCATGGAACCGGCATCTATTTCCTGTGACGGCCTCAGGCTGCTCCCACTCTGGCAGAAGGGAAGGAGGGTCTGTCTGTGCAGAGACCACAGAGATCACAGGGCAAGAGAGGGAGCAAGGGGGAGGGGGAGCAATGGAGCTTCCAAGCTCTTTTTAACAACCAGCTCTCCAGGAACTAATAGAGGGAGAACTTGCTAACCCCGTCGTGTGGGGCAGCATTGATCTGTTCATGATGGATCCACCTCCATGACCCAAACACCTTCGCATAGGCCCAACCTCCCACACTGGGGGTTAAATTTCAACATGAGGTTTGAAGGGGTCAAACATCTAAACTAAAGCAGTTGTATCTTCAGCACATTCTATGGTTTCTATGAGAGCTATAACTGAGAAAGCAGGAGAAAGCTGGGTCTCCCGCCATCAGGCTGCTCGTCCTAAGGAGACATTCCATGTGGTTACCTGACAATCAAGAAATGAGAGACAATCCATAAAGAGGAATTGCTATGATTAGCTTCTTATGGGATTCCCATCTTCCTCCAGGTATCCACAGACACCTGCACGTTCTGACTGGGACCTCGGTGGTCATCATCCTCTTCATCCTCCTCCTCTTCTTTCTCCTTCATCGCTGGTGCTCCAACAAAAACAGTAAGTTTCACGAAGCAGAGGCCAGAGACCTCAGGGCTGCCTGGGGAAGCAGGATAGGAGCAGGCAGGTGTGAGTTCCTCACTAGCACGATGGTCCCTGGCCCATAGCAGGAGCCACAGAGGCGGGGCTTTCCAGAGAGAGCACCAGACACCCTGCCCCTGCCTTCAACTCACAGACCATTGCCTGGTTCTGAATTGTATCCTCATGTCCCCTGCAGCCACTCACATCCAGAAGAAGGTTCCATGACAGGCAGAAAGTGGGAGACAGAATCAATGGGATGGGAACTGACAGCTATTCATGGAATGGGGTCTTACACTCAGAGAGATGGCATGTCTGAGTCTGGCTGTTGGCAGCTGAGGGACATCAGGCACCTACAGCCTCCCCCTGTGTGTTGGTATCTGTTCATGAAATGGGGACCCAGAAGTGCCCTCCAAGCTGTTTTGATGACTTCTGTCTCCTACAGATGCTGCTGTAATGGACCAAGAGCCTGCGGGGGACAGAACAGTGAACACAGGGGTAGGTCCTCCTCAGCCCAGCCTCATGGATACAGTCTTATTCCCTAATAGTCCTGAAAAATGTGAGCACCCTCCCTCACTCAGCATTTCCCTCTCTCCAGGATTCTGATGAACAAGACCCTCAGGAGGTGACATACGCACAGTTGGATCACTGCGTTTTCACACAGAGAAAAATCACTCGCCCTTCTCAGAGGCCCAAGACACCCCCAACAGATACCATCGTGTACACGGAACTTCCAAATGCTGATCCCAGATCCAAAGTTGTCTCCTGCCCACAAGCACCACAGTCAGGCCTTGAGGGGGTTTTCTAGGGAGACAACAGCCCTGTCTCAAACCCAGCTTGCCAGCTCCCATGTACCAGCAGCTGGAATCTGAAGGCATCAGTCTTCATCTTAGGGGATTGCTCTTCCTCACACCACAAATCTGGTGTCTCTCTCTTGCTTACAAATGTCTATGGTTCCCACTGCCTGCTGCAGAGAAAACACACTCCTTTGCTTAGCCCACAATTCTCTATTTCACTTGACCCCTGCCCACCTCTCCAACCTAACTGGCTTACTTCCTAGTCCTACTTGAGGCTGCGATCACACTGAGGAACTCACAATTCCAAACACACAAGAGGCTCCCTCTTAACATGGCACTTAGACACGTGCTGTTCCACCTTCCCTCATGCTGTTCCACCTTTCCTCAGACTATCTTTCAGTCTTCTGTCATCAGTAAAATTTATAAATTTTTTTATAATTTCAATGTAGCTCTCTCCTCTTCAAATAAACATGTCTGCCCTCATGGTTTCGGTAATGGGACTCTTTTTTGGCTGAAAGAAACCGGTGTTATCATTACTATGTCCATATAACCCGATATGTTCTCCACTGGGTTCTCACCCCTGGACTCTGAGCCTCTGGAAGCAGGGTGGAGCCTGATTTGTCTCTGGGACTCCAATTTCCTTCCAAAGATGCAGCACATAGGAGGTTCCAAGGATCGTGAATCAGATGAACAAGTGATATTCTTACTCTCTGCAGACCTGGAAAGCTGGCAGAGTCATTCCACCATGAAACATTTGTAGAGTCACAGGCCTTGTTAGTCTCATCTCCACGGGGACACATATCAACACATCATCTTTCATACTAGAAATATACAGTCGCTCCTCCATATCTGTGGGGTTTACAGGTGTTTATTGAACCAAGTATAAATCAAAAATAGTCAAAGAAAAAATCCACAAAGTTCCAAAAAGCAAAACTATATTGTATGGACACAAGTGAGGTGGTGTGTAGGCTGTATCAGGAATTACAAGTAATCAAGAGATGATTTCATGTATACAGGAGGATGTGCATGGGTTATATGCAAACGCTGTGCCATTTCATGCAAGATGCTTGAACACCTGCCGATTTTGGTGTCTGGTAGGGAGGGGGTTTTCATGGAACCAATCACCCATGAATAGTGAAGGACAACTGTATATAATTTTTATTCATCAATTTTAGAAATAAATCATCAAAATAATAAGATAAAAAATAAGCAGTGTTTTTACGGTGTGAAAATAAGCTTAGATTTATTTTTTCCTATGTGTAACCCTCTGGTCCAGTGTCATTTATTGAGAAGACATTCTATTCCACCTTAATCCACACGGCAGCCTCTGTCAACTACAAAGGGACTGTGTGTGCACAGATGTATTTTACACACTGTTTTCTGCTCAGTGGCTGTCTGTGTCCACTCTCATGAGGATGCTGCACTTTATGTAGCCTTATAGAACCCCTTACAATTTGGTAGCCTGAATCCTCAAATTTCTCCTTCCTCTTTAAGATTGCCATTATTATTATTATTGGCTACCTGCTTTTCCATGTAAATTTGTAATCATTTTTCTCATTTCCACCAAAAACAATGCTTGTAATTTTGTTGTGACTCCGTTAAATCTACAGATAAGTTCTGTCCTATAGAACATAATGCAAACCACATACGTTCTTTTAAATTTGCTAGTATCCAAATTAAAAAGCTAACAAGAAACAGATAAAATTGATTTAAGTTAACCCAATAGACCCAAAATATTATTAACCCAATAGACCCAAAATATTAACCTAATAGATCCAAAATATTATTTATTATCCAAATAGACTCACAATATTATCATTTCAACATGTAATCATGTTTCATCTTGGAAAATATCAGATCCATGTCTAGGTGGGCAAAGATTTTTCTTCGTAGTATCTCATTTCCACATTTCCACTAGGCACAGAAACTGCCCCCAAGGCTCAGGATGATAAGATGCAGTAGGAATGGGTAGATGTTTCTGGAGGAAAATGACTAAATGAAATTGAGACCTCAGAGTTTGGGGAACTCACTAGAACTAGAGGGACAGTGTGGGGGAGGGAACTGGGAGATGTTGATCAAAGGATACAAAGTTTTAGGTATTCAGGAGGAACGGGTCTGAAGATCGCTCGTACAGCTTTGCCACTATAGTTGACAATACCGTACTCTATACTTGAAATTTACCCGGAGAGTAGTTTTTTTAAAATATGGAACACTTCACGAATTTGCCTGTCATTCTTGTGCAGGGGCCATGCTAGTCTTTTCTGTATCGTTCCAATTTTAGTATATGTGCTGCCAAGGCGAGCATGGGAGAGTAGATCTTAAGGGTCCTCACCACAAAAAAAAAAAAAAAAAGAAATAAACAATAGGCCTGGCGCGCTGGCTCACACCTGTAATCCCGGCACTTTGGGAGGCCAAGACGGGCAGATCACTTGAGGTCAGGAGTTCAAGACCAGCATGGCCAACATGGTGAAACCCTGTCTCTACTAAAAATACAAACATTAGCCGGGCATGGTGACACAAGCCTGTAATCCCAGCTACTCAGGAGGCTGAGGCACGAGAATCGCTTGAACCTGGGAGCGGAGGTTGCAGTGAGCCAAGATCGCACCACTGCACTCCAGCCTGGGAGACAGAGTGAGACTCCCTCTCGAAAACAAAACAAAAAAGAAAAAGAAATGAAACAATAACCCTGCCAAATGATGGATATGTTAACTAGCTTGGCCGGGCGCGGTGGCTCACGCTTGTAATCCCAGCACTTTGGGAGGCCGAGGCAGGCGGATCACGAGGTCAGGAGATCGAGACCACGGTGAAACCCCGTCTCTGCTAAAAATACAAAAAATTAGCCGGGCGTGGTGGCGGGCGCCTGTGGTCCCAGCTACTCGGAGAGGCTGAGGCAGGAGAATGGCGTGAACCCGGGAGGCAGAGCTTGCAGTGAGCCGAGATTGAGCCACTGCACTCCAGCCTGGGTGAAAAAGCGAGACTCCGTCTCAAACAAAAAAAAACTAGCTTAACTGCGATGACCATGTCACCATGTATACATACATCAAAACATCAAGTGTAATACACCTTAAATATATACAATTTCCATTTGTCAATCATATCTCAATACAGCTGAAAGAAACCTCTAAGTTTCAACTTTATTTTCAGAAAGCTGTGCCATGCTTACCTCAGTGCCTAAGTATACTCTAATTCATGGAAATGGCCTTTAAAACTGCAGAGAGTAGCTGGGTGCAGTGGCTCACACCTATAATCCCAGCACTTTGGGAATCGGAGGCAGGTGAATCATGAAGTCAAGAGTTCGAGATCAGCCTGGCCAACATGGTGAAACTCCGTCTCTACTAAAAATACAAAAAATAGCTGGGCATGGTGGCAAGCACCTGTAAGTCTGAGATACTCAGGAGGCTGAGACAGGAGAATTGCTTGAACCCAGGAGGCAGAGGTTGCAGTGAGCCGAGATCGTGCCATTGCACTCCAGCCTGGGTGCCAGGGTGAGACTCTATCTCAAAAAAAAAAAAAAAAAAAAAAACCGCAGAGAGTTAAGGCGCTCGCTGGCCACTCTCCGGTACCTCTGAGGTCAGTGGATAGAGAAGCAGCTCCCCTTCTTCTTCCTCGAAACCAAGGCCTCCTTCCTTCTGAGGCGTTTGGGACAAATTCTCCACACAGGTGCAGCTGAGCACTGTAAAGTCCCATTAAGGGTTGAGGGTCCCCATCGCCAGTCACAGTTTATTCCCACTGAGGGTTGAGGGTCTCCACTGCCAGTCAGTTTATTCCCACTGAGGGTTGAGGGTCTCCACTGCCAGTCACAGTTTAGTGCCACTGAGGGTTGAGGGTCTCCAATGCCAGTCAGTTTATTCCCACTGAGGGTTGAGGGTCTCCACTGCCAGTCACAGTTTAGTGCCACTGAGGGTTGAGGGTCTCCAATGCCAGTCAGTTTATTCCCACTGAGGGTTGAGGGTGTCCACTGCCAGTCACAGTTTATTCCCACTGAGGGTTGAGGGTGTCCACTGCCAGTCACAGTTTATTCCCACTGAGGGTTGAGGGTCTCCACTGCCAGTCACAGTTCAGTCCCATGAGGGTTGAGGGCCTCCAATGCCAGTCACAGTTTGGGCTTATTAGGGTTTATGCTGTGCACGGAGAATGGAACTTACCAATCAACTCTTAGTGACCAGTTAGACAGATTCAAGGCAAATTTCCCTACTGGGAAATCCCAAATCCCAAAACATGCAGAGACCAATAGATGCCTCAGTTCTTCTGTGTTTCCATCTAAATCCTTGGGTCACTGTGACTCCTGTAGTTATGTGGTTTGTAATTCCTTGGGCCGTAGAATGGCTATGATAGGCCCTCTGCTAAGGGGACTGGTGACAGTTGAGATAGGAACATGGAAGCTACAGTAGTCAGGGTTCTCCAGAAAAAAAAAATCAATACTAATAATGATAGATATATAGATACTGATTGATAGACAAATAATGATAGATATATAATATATCACAAATAATGATAGACAGATAGATGGCTAATGACAGATATATAATGATTGATACCCAGATAGGGTATTTATATATTGGCTTATGCAACTATGTAGACTGACAGGTCCCATGATCTGCCCCTATGATCTGCCATCTGCAAGCTGGAGACCCAGGGGAGTCCACGTGTAGTTCCGGTCTACGTGCAAAAGTCTGAGAACCAGGAGAGTCAGTGGTATACATAACAGTCCAAAAGCTGGCAGACTCATGCGGGGCACGACGGCTCACACCTGTGAGCCATCTTTGGGATGGCTTTGGGAGACCAAGGCAGGCAGATCACCTGAGGTCAGAGTTCAAGACCAGCCTGGCCAACATGGCGAAACCCCACCTTTACTAAAAATACAAAAATTAGCCGGGCATAGTGGCGCTCGCTTGTAATCCCAGCTACTCAGGGGCTGAGGTACGAGAATTGCTTGAACCCAAGAGGTGAAGGTTGCGGTGAGCCGAGATCGCACCACAGCACTCCAGCCTGGGCGACAGAGTGAGACTCTATCTCAAAAAAAAAAAAAAAAAAAAAAAAGCTGCCAGGCTCAACATCTAAAGAGTCAATGTTTCAGTGAGAGTTCAAGAGCCAGAAAAGACCGACGTCCAGGCAAAAGGAACTCCATCTTACATTACCAGTTCAGTTTTTTGTTCTATTCAGGTCTCACCTGACTGAATGAGGCCGACTCACATGAGGGAGTGCAATCTGCTTTATAAATTACACTAATTCCAACGATAATCTCATTCAGCAACACCCCCACAGACACACACAGAATAATATTGAACCAAATATCTCAGCACCCCACGGCTACGTTACCATTCCTGTTCCACAAAAGGAGGAAACGAAAGAACAAAACCACACCAAACGTTGTGGTAAGTTGACACAATCTGTTCCGGCCCATTAGTAAATATTGGCCACTGAAGTTCCTGAAATTCAACCGATTAGTAAGTATCTCCTCTCCCAATAGAAAGCCATGTCATTTGTAAACCATAACAATAGTTTTTTTGTTTTTTTTGAGACATAGTCTCGCTCTGTGTGTCCCAGGCTGGAGTGCAGTGATCTTGGCTCACTGCAACCTCTGCCTCCCGGGTTCAGGCGGTTCTCCTGCCTCAGCCTTCCGAGTAGTTGGAATGACAGGCACCCGCCACCACACCTAGCTAATTTTTTGTATTTTTAGTAGAGACTGGGTTTCACCACGTTGACCAGGCTGGTCTTAAATTCCTGACCTCAAGTGATTCACCTGCCTTGGCCTCCCAAAGTGCTGGGATTACAGGCGTGAGCTACTGCACCCAGCCAACAATAGTATTTTTAATTAGGTCATCCTGCCTTTACAATCTCTGCATTTTAAAAACTCAACTAAGAGTACAGCCATTATTTGTCTTTCACCCAAAGTCCCATTCAAGTGAGAACAAAGGAATAAATAAATAAGGCATAAGTAACAACAGCAACAAAAAAAGAAAATTAGAATGTGGTCAATTTCATGCAATCATCAACACCAAATTTCCAGAACGTAATATTTCCAAATTTCCTGAACGTAAATATGCATGTGGAAATTAACAAAATGTGGCGAAACAAAAGGTCACTTAAATTTGCACAAATGAAACAGCCAACATGGAAGTTGATCTGCTTTCTGAAATATAGGACAAGCTCAGGACTTCAAAATACTTCGGCATTGGAAGGCCTAAGTTATGATATATTAAAATGAAAATAAAGGCTGGGCACGGTGGCTCACGCCTGTAATCCCAGCACTTTGGGAGGCCGAAGTGGATGGATCACGAGGTCAGGAGATCCAGACCATCCTGGCTAACACGGTGAAACCCGGTTTCTACTGAAAATACAAAAAAATTAGCCGGGCGTGGTGGCGGGCGCCTGTAGTCCCAGCTACTCAGGAGGCTGAGGCAGGAGAATGGCGTGAACCCAGGAGGTGGAGCTTGCAGTGAGCCGAGATCCCACCACTGCACTCCAGCCTGGGCGATAGAGCAAGACTCCGTCTCAAAAAAAAAAAAGAATAAATAAAATAAAATAAAATAGTAGAAGGTTTAATTTGGAATATTTCGCTCTCCATACTTGAAGAATTCGTGATAACCAGGAGTCTACAATCAAAATAACATAAATAATAAGATAAAAATAAAATTAATTTGAAGCCATAAAAAAGAATGAGTTCATATCTTTTGTGGAAACATGGATGGAGCTGGAGGCCATTATCCTTAGCAAACTATACAAGAATAGAAAACCAAATACAGCATGTTCTCACTTATAAGTGGAAGCTAAATAATGAACTCATGAACACAAAAAAAGGGAACAACAGACAATGGGGTCTCCTTTAGGGTGGAGGGTGGGAGGCAGGAAAGGAGCAGGAAAAGTAACTATTAGGTACCAAGCTTATTACCTAGGTGATGAAATAATCTGTACAACAAACCCCCATGACACAAGTTTATCTGTATAACAAACCTTCACATGTACTCTTGAACCGAAAATAAAAGTTAAAAAATACTTAATGAGTGACAATGTACATTATTTGAGGATAATTACATTAAAAGCCCAGACTTCACCACTACACAAAATATCCATGTAACAAAATTTCACTTGCGCTCCTTAAATTTATACAAATTTTTTAAAAAGTATAATAAAATAGTAGATTCTTTCTTTAGAGATGACAAAAAGCGCCAGAGAAAATGCCTCCACATTCTGGCATTGAGATCATGTCCAGGATAAGGGTGTACTGCATGCCTGGTCAAGCCCAAGTAAATATACTCAGACCATGAATCTCAGAGATGAAACATAGGTTCCAAACAGACAAAGCCATAGAGCTTTTGACTAATGGCCCAGTGAAGACAATCTCTGCCTGTATGCTATCCACCACCTTATATTCTGTCCCAAGCCCTTCCATTTGGATGTAGGATCTGGTTTAAAGATGGATTTGAACACCATTAGACACTGGCTTGATGAAAATTCACTTCTCATTCGCTTCTCGTTTGAAACATAAATAGAAATGTAGGTCTTAGGAAGGAGGATTTCTTGAGGCCAAAAGTTAGAGACTACCCTGGCCAACATAGCAAGACCCCATCTCTATTTAAAAAAATATACATATATATGTCTTCTCTTGGGCTCCACCCAAGAGCAACCTGGAACTAAGTTATTAGGGAACGAACTGTTCCACTTTGCTGTGAGGCAATAGATGTGGAAATTCCCTGACGAGGGGCTCTGTCCTCATACTTCCTGTGGAGCTTATTGTCGTAAGAGTATCTGTCATCCTACTAATGTGCATCAAAAGGAGACCAACGGGGCTGAGGCCGTGTCAGCACGATGGACCCCAAAGAGACCACCCTCCTGTGTCTTGGTGAGTTTCAGAGTAAAAGTGGGTTAGAGGGGAAGATAGGGAAATCCCAAAATAATCAGGGTGTCTCTTAACAGTGTGACTAGGAGATTTTAGTGGCTGCCAAGGAGATTCTGATCTCCTTAGTGGAAAGGCCGTCTTTGTCAATATATCTATAACTTTGTCTCTACCCAAGCCCAAGCTAGCCTGTGGGGCTCAAGGCTTAATATTTTTATTAAACCTATCGTGTGTTATCTGGGATTCACGATGGTTCCAAGGTTCCTATCAAGGAGAGACTTAGAGGCTGGCATCTGAAAGGTAAAAATAAAGAATGAGCCTCAAAACTGGGATTGTTATGGAAGGAAAACATGATTGAACCCCATATAGAAATATGGTTACTAGTATTTTGTTGAAGATTTTTGCATTTATGTTCAACAAAGATATTATCCCGAAGTTTTCTGTTTTTGTTGTATCTCTGCCACATTTTGTTATCAGGATGATGTTGGCCTCATAGAATGAGTTGGGGAGGAGTCCCTCCTCCTGGATTTTTTTCAATAGTTTCAGTAGGAATATTACTAGCTCTTCTTGGCCAGGTGCAGTGGCTCACGCCTGTAATCCCAGCACTTTGGGAGGCCGAGGCGGGCGGATCATGAGGCCAGGAGATCAAAACCATCCTGGCTAACACGGTGAAACACTGTCTCTACTAAAAATACAAAAAAATTAGCCAGGTGTGGTGGCAGGTGCCTGTAGTCCCAGCTACTCAGGAGGCTGAGGCAGGAGAATGGCATGAACCTGGGAGGTGGAGCTTGCAGTGAGCCAAGATCATGCCACTGCTCTCCAGGCTGAGCAACAGAGCGAGACTCTGTCTCAAAAAAAAAAAAAAAAAAAAATACTAGCTCTTCTTTTTATATCTGGTGGGATTGAGCTGTGAATCCATCTGGTACTGGTCTTTTTCTGGTCTGTCATTACAGAGGGTGATTTGTCATAAAGGTTGGAAATGGAAGCTTGATTTTTCATAAATCTCTCTCTTCCAGTGCTCTGTTTGGGCCAGAGGATTCAGGCACAGGAAGGTAAGTGTCCTGTAAATCTCTCCCAGCCCCTTTAGACCCTCTTAGAAGCTCTAGGATAAAGAAATTGAGGAATAGCCTGAAACACAGATTGTTATTTTAGTCCCCATTCTAGCTGTTTCTGCTGTGCTTCTCTTGCATAATTTCTAGCTCACTTTGTTATCTCCAAACCCTTCAGACTCATTAACACTCAGGCCTGGATTTATAGTTAGTCCTTGCCTGTGTTAGACTGTCCATGAAGGATCTGTAATTTACTGAATGCTCAAAACTGCAAGAATAAGGAAGTCAGGAGTCATCTGCCCAACATCTTTCCTTATGCTGATTCTATTTTGTTTTAGCAACTACTTCCTCCCGTCACTTCATTTTAAAGGACGCTGCCATAGTCTAACTCTACTGAACACTCTAGCATTCTATAGTACTACTGCAGTACTAAGCACGAAGTAGTCTTAGTGTACTACTGAATATTCTGCCACCCCAACTACTACTGCCTTAGCCTCCTAGTGGGTGTGAGCCCCATATCCATCCATGTCTTCTCTCTTCCAGCTCCTTCTAATGCCGGAATTATTTGTGTGTTGAACAATATTCATTCTTCCTATCCATGAGCATGGAATGTCTTTCCATTTGTTTGTGTCGTCTGTGATTTCTTTGAGCAGTGTTTTGTAGTTATCCTTGCAGAGATCTTTCACCTCCCTGGTTAGCTGTATTCCCAGGTACTTTATTCTTTTTGTGATAATTGTGAATGGATTCTGTTCTTGATTTGGCTCTCAGCTTAGATGTTTTTGGTGTACAGGAATGCTACTGATTTTTGTATATTGATTTTGCATCCTGGAACTTTGCCAAAGTTGTTTATCAGATTAAGAAGTATTTGGGCAGAGACTGTGGTTTTCTAGGTATAGAATCATATCATCTGCAAACAGGGATAGTTTGACTTCCTTTCTTCCTCTTTGGATGCCTTTGATTTCTTTCTCTTGCCTGATTGCTCTGGCTAGGACCTCCAGTACTATGTTGAACAGAAGTAGTGAGAGACGGCAGCCACGTCTTGTGCCAGTTTTCAAGGGGAATACTTCCAGCTTTTGCCCATTCAGTATGATGCTGACTGTGAGTTTGTCATACATCATTCTGATTATTTTGAAATATGTTTCTTCAATGCCTAGTTTGTCAAGGTTTTTTAGCATAAAGGGATGTTTAATTTTTCAAAAGTTCTATTGAGATAATTATGTGGTGGGGCGGGGGGGTTGTTCTGTTTATGTGATGAATCACATTTAAGATTCATGTATATTGGCCGGGCGCGGTGGCTCATGCCTGTAATTACAGCACTTTGGGAGGCCGAGGAGGGCGGATCACGAGGTCAGGAGATTGAGGCCATCCTGGATAACACGGTGAAACCCCGTCTCTACTAAAAACACAAAAAGTTAGCTGGGCGTGGTGGCGGGTGCCTGTAGTCTCAGCTACTTGGGAGGCTGAGGCAGGAGAATGGCGTGAACCCGGGAGGCGGAGCTTGCAGTGAGCGGAGATCGTGCCACTGCACTCCAGCCTGGGCGACGAGCGAGACTCCGTCTCAAATAAATAAATATAAATAAATAAATAGAAGCATGAATGAAGCCCCCAGGCTCCTTGCTTCTTCCCCAGATCATGGGCAGCAGAACCCTTGCCATGGCAGTGGCAGAGGGGCTGTCAGTTGCCTCTGGGAGCCACTCCGCAGGGAAACACGAAGCCACCACCAGTGAGTATGCTGAGGGCAGGGCAGCTGCTCTACAGTCCCGAGCTGGGGGCTGTGCCTGGTAAAGTGGGGGTGGGGCTCACAGGGAAGAGAGACTGGACTCCTCTCTGTCTGATGGCTGTGGCATAATGACCAGGCCCCCACACATGGAAAAGAATTCTGGAAACCCAAAAAGCCAGTTTGTCCCCACCACGGACTCCTTGGATTGCGTTTCAAATTTCTCCTCAATTTCGATGAGCTTCCCGGCCATCCAGATTCTGAATTCTATATTCCTCATTTCATTCATCTCAATGTAGCTAAGAAACAGATTTCCGGGGGACTATCGAGTTGCCAGAGTTCTTGCGTTGATTTTTTTTTCTTTTTTTTTCTTTTTTGTGACAGAGTCTTACTCCATCGCCCCAGCTGGAGTGCAGTGGCGTGATCTCAGCTCACTGCTGCAACCTTCACCTCCCAGGTTCAAGCGATTCTCCTGTCTCAGCCTCCCGAGTAGCTGGGATTACAGGTGTGTGCCACCACACCCAGCTAATTTTTGTATGTTTAGTAGAGCCCGGGTTTTGTCACGTTGGTCAGGCTGGTCTTGAGCTCTTGATCTCCGGTGATCCACCCACCTTGGCCTCCCAAAGTGCTGGGATTACAGGTGTGAGCCACCGCGCCCGGGCTTGGTGTTGATTCTTTCTCTTGTGTGAGGGCTGGTGTTCCTTTAACTGTGATGTCAGTTGAGTACAGTCACTTGGCTTCATTTCTGGGTGTTTTCAGATGCCAGGACTCTGCACAAAGTCTTTATTTGTGGCTGGATTTTTCCCTTCGTTGTATACTGGCAAAATATTTCAGTGTTGTATTTTGAAGTGTGATCCAGTAGGTGGCACTTAAAAGGGGTGGCCAGCATACAGGATCTTAGCCACAAGCCTCTTTTGTAGTTTCGTTTTGTTTTCTGTTTTGTTTTTTGACACAGGGTCTTGCTCTGTCGCCCAGGCTGGAGCGCAGTGGCACAATCTCGGCTCACTGCAGCCTCTACCTATCAGGCTAAGTGATTCTCCTGCCTCAGCCTCCTGAGTAGCTGGGACTACAAGCACACGCCACCATAAAGAGAAAATTTTTGTAATTTTTTTCTTTTTTTTTTTTGTAGAGATGGGGTTTCACCATGTTTACCAGGCTGGTCTCAAACTCCTGGGCCCGAGCGATCTGCCTGCCTTGGCTCTCTAACTCTTCTATTTGGACAACGTCGGCAGTAGTGCTCTGTGGTTGTGGGGAGGGGTGACTCCCTCACCTGGTCCATTCTTGGGCCTTGGAGGAGCCTCCTACAGTCACTGGCTCTGCACCCACCGTTTCCTTTGTTAGGATTGTTCTGCCCACGGGGCTCCCTCAGGCAGGGCATGGTGGGCAGACAGGCTGTACCCTTCCCCAGCCAGCCCTATGGAGGGAGGAGCACCGCGCTCCTCCGCAAGCTGATGGAATCAGGTGTTTCAGCCCCTCTGAGCGTTCTGAGTATGAGGGCTTCTCACGGCTCGGTCACCAGCTAACATGGTGAGTCCTTCTCAGCAAAGGTGGTTGCAGCCACCTGATCTGCCATCTCAGTGCTTCCCAGGGGAACACAGAGCTGCGGGACACGGTGGCTCACACCTGTAATCCCAGCACTTTGGGAGAACGAGGCGGGCAGATCACGAAGTCAGGAGACTGAGACCATCCTGGATAACATGGTGAAACCCCGTCTCTACTAAAAATACAAAAAAAAATTAGCAGGGCGTGGCGGCAGGCACCTGTAGTCCCAGCTACTCGGGAGGCTGAGGCAGAAGAATGGCGTGAACCCGGGAGGCAGAGCTTGCAGTGAGCCGAGATCATGCCACTGCCCTCCAGCCTGGGCAACAAAGTGAGACTTCATCTCAAAAAAAAAAAAAAAAAAAAAGAACGAAAAGAAAAGAAAAACACAGAGCTGCACACCCCACAGAGTTGAGGCAGAAGGGGGTCTGCAGTGCTGGAAGACCCAGCAAGCCTGGCCCCTCTGGCTGCAAGTGGCAGGGGTGGGTGGGGTCACTCACTTCACCATCTGGGTGCTTTCCAGGGAAGCATGGAGCCACGGCCCCCAGCAGAGTTCAGGCAGAAGCTGGGCCACTGTGCTGGAAACTGGCCTTGAGCCTTGTGGAGTGAGGGCAGGTGCCTGTGGCCTCTGCTGGGGCTGTGGTAATGGCACTGGACTGCTCTGGGGTCAAGGCCTGTGGAGGTCCCCATGGCTTCAGTGTTGCCTCTGCAGAAACCCCAGTTGCAGCTGGGTGCAGTGGCTCACGCTTGTAATCCCAGCACTTTGGGAGGCCGAGGCAGGTAAGATCACTTGAAGTGAGGAGTTCAAGACCAGCCTGGCCAACATGGTGAAACCCCGTTTCCACTAAAAATACAAAAATTATCCAGGCATGGTGGTGGGCACCTGTAATCCCAGCTACTCAGAAGGCTGAGGCAGGGGAATTGCTTGAACCCGGGAGGCAGAGGTTGCAGTGAGCTGAGATTGTACCACTGCACTGCAGCCTGGGCAACAAAGCGATACTCTGTCTTGAAAAATAATAACAATAAAAAATAAAGATGGCAACCACAGACACTGGAGACTACTAGACGGGGAGGAAGAAAGGGGGTTGAAAAACTGCCTATTGGGTACTATGCTCAGTACCTGGGTGACAGGATCAATTGTACCCCAAACCTCAGCATCATAAATTATTTAAAATTTTCTCTTTTTTTAATTTTTTTTTTTTTTATTGATTCAGGAGTCTCACTCTGTCGCCCAGGCTGGAGTGCAGTGGTGTGATCTCGGCTCACTGCAAGCTCCGCCTCCCAGGTTCACGTCATTCTCCTGCCCCAATCTCCTGAGTAGCTGAGACCACAGGCGCCCGCCACCACGCCCAGCTAATTTTTTGTATTTTCAGTAGAGATGGGGTTTCACCGTGTTAGCCAGCATGGTCTCGATACCCTGACGTCGTGATCCACCCGCCTCGGCCTCCCAAAGTGCTGGGAATACAGGCGTGAGCCACTGCGCCCGGCCTAAATTTTTCTTTAAATAAAGAATGATAGATTCTTCACACCCTAATGTATTTTTACTTCCCCCACAGAGAAGGAAAGGAATAGCTTCCCAATGGCCAGCCACCTCAGTCTGGGCTTTATTTTCTTCCAGGGGACTCTCCCATGCCTTTCATATCTGCCAAATCAAGTCCTGTGATTCCCTTGGGTGGATCTGTGAAAATCGAGTGCCAGGCCATTCGTGAAGCATACCTGACCCAGCTGATGATTCTAAAAAACTCCACGTACCAAGAGATAGGCAGAAGACTGAAGTTTTGGAATGAGACCAATCCTGACTTCATCGTTAACCACATGGATGCAAACAAGGCAGGGCGCTATCAGTGCCAATATAGGATAGGGCACTACAGGTTCCGGTACAGTGACACCCTGGAGCTGGTAGTGACAGGTAAGGAGACATCCAGGGTCCACAGCCCTGGAGCGATTTTTTTATTATTTTTAACAGAGTATTTTTCAAGAAGTTTTAGATTTCCAAACAAAAAAAAAATTGATGATTGCTTCAGAGAGTTCTCAGCTATCTGGCACCCCACTTCTCCCGGAGTTAACATCTTACATTAGTGTGGCACATTTCTTACCATTAATGAACAAATATCGACACATTCTCAGCTAGAGTCTATAGCTTATCTACATTTTTGTAGTTTTTACCTGATAGTCTTTCTCTGTTCCAGGATCCCAGTCAAGATTTCACATTGCGGCTGGGCGTGGTGGCTCACGCCTGTAATCCCAGCACTTAGGAAAGCCCACGCAGGTGGATTACCCGAGGTCAGGAGTTCAAGACCAGCCTGGCCAACATGGTGAATTCCCCGTCTCTACTGAAAATGCAGCAATCATTGGGCGCGGTGGCTCACGCCTGTAATCTCAGCACTTTTGGTGGCTGAGGCAGGTGGATCAACTGAGGTCAGGAGTTCGAGAACAGCCTGGGCAACACAGTGAAACCTCGTCTCTACTAAAAATGGAAAAAATTGGCCGGGCATGGTGGCACATGCCTGTAATCCCAGCTACTCGGGAGGCTGAGGTGGGAGAATCACTTGAACACAGGAGGCAGAGGTTGCAGTGAGCCGAGATCACGCCACTGCACTCCAGTCTGGGCGACAGAGCGAGACTCTGTCTCACACACACACACACACAAAGATTTCACATTGCATTCAGGTGTCATGTATCTTTTTTTTTTTTTTTTGAGATGAAGTCTCGCCCTGTCGCTCAGGCTGGAGTGCAGTGGTGCGATCTCGGCTCACTGCAAGCTCCGCCTCCCGGGTTCCTGCCATTCTCCTGCCTCAGCCTCCCGAGTAGCTGGGACTACAGGCGCCCACCACCACGCCCGGCTAATTTTTTGTATTTTTAGTAGAGACGGGGTTTCACCGTGTTAGCCAGGATGGTCTTGATCTCCTGACCTCGTGATCCACCCGCCTCGGCCTCCCAAAGTGCTGGGATTACAGGTGTGAGCCACCGCACCCAGCAGGTGTCACGTATCTTTAGGTTTGTCTTGGCTGTCACAGCTTCTCAGATGTTGCTGGTTTTCCATGACCTTGTCAGTTTTCAGAGTAGTGGTCCATTATTTTCAAGGAAACTCCCACTACTGGAAATTGTCCGACGTTTTCCTCATGACCAGACTGAGTTATGGGTTATTGCAGGGAAGACCACAGAAGCAAAGTGCCATTTCATCGCCTCATAGCAAAGGTTTAAACTGTCCATGGGAATATGACTGTGGATGTTGAGCTGGCTGTTGTTGAAAGCCTGGCTGAAGTAGTAACTGTGGCCACGCACCATGGCTCGTGCCTGTAATTCCAGCACTTTGGGAGCCCGGGCGCTGTGGCTCACGCCTGTAATCCCAGCACTTTGAGAGGCCGAGAGGGGCAGATCACTTAAGCCCAGGAGACCAGCCTGGGCAACATAGTAAGACTCCATCTGTACAAAAAAATCAAAAAATTAGCTGGGCATGGTGGCACCCACCTTGAGAGGCTGAGATGGTAGGATCACTTGAGCCTGGGAGGTCAAGGCTGCAGTGAGCCATGATTATGCCACTGCCCTCAGCCTGGGTGACAGAGTGAGACCCTCTCTAAAATAAATAAATAAATTTTTAAAAAGAAAAAAGAGGCCGGGCACTGTGGTTCACACCTGTAATCCCAGCACTTTGGGAGGCTGTGACAGGCGGATCACCTGAGGTCAGGGATTCAAGACCAGCCTGACCAACATGGCGAAACCTCATCTCTACTAAAAATACAAAAATTAGCTGGGCGTGGTGGCAGGTGCCTGTAATCCCAGCTACTCGGGAGGCTGAGGCAAGAGACTCACTTGAACCTCGGAGGTGGAGGTTGCAGTGAGATGAGATTGTGCCACTGCACTGCAGCCTCAGTGACAGAGTGAGACTCCATCTCAAAAAACAATAATAGGCCGGGTGCAGTGGCTCATGCCTGTAATCCCAGCACTTTGGGAGGCCAAGGTGGGCAGATCACCTGAGGTCAGGAGTTCGAGACCAGCTTGACCAACATGGAGAGACCCTGTCTCTACTAAAAATACAAAAATTAGCTGGGCATGTTGGTATGCACCTGTAATCCCAGCTTTTCGGGAGGCTGAGGCAGGAGAATCGCTTGAACCCAGGAGGCGGAGGTTGCAGTGAGCTGAGATCGCGCCACTGCACTCCAGCTTGGGCAACAAGAGCGAAACTCCGTCTCAAAAAAATATATAATAACAATAAGAAGAAGAAGAAAAGAATAAAGGAGAAAAGGTCTTGCTAATAGCTCACTCTTTTCTCCCTTAGGCTTGTATGGCAAACCCTTCCTCTCTGCGGATCGGGGTCTGGTGTTGATGCCGGGAGAGAATATTTCCCTCACGTGCAGCTCAGCACACATCCCATTTGATAGATTTTCACTGGCCAAGGAGGGAGAACTTTCTCTGCCACGGCACCAAAGTGGGGAACACCCGGCCAACTTCTCTTTGGGTCCTGTGGGCCTCAATGTCTCAGGGATTTACAGGTGCTACGGTTGGCACCACAGGAGCCCCTACCTGTGGTCCTTCCCCAGTAACGCCCTGGAGCTTGCAGTCACAGGTAGGTACCGCCCAGTCCAGCCCTGTGTCTGGGTTGGCTGTCCAGGGCCTTGTCACTGGGCAGGAATAGGAAGAGGTGCACTGAGAGTAAAGTGAAGAGAGGCAAAGACTCACCCACTCCAGGACAGGGGAGAGAGAACGGCTTCCCCACCACGCTTTCCACGTTCACTTCCTCGCTAGAGCTCTACAGACAGTGTTCATTGAAAACTTCTGGTCTATGGAGAAAAGAAGGGCTAACTCATTTTGTTTTATTTTATTTTATATTTTATTAATTATATTTTCCGGGATGGAGTCTTGCTCATTCCCCAAGGCTGGAGTGCAGTGGCACCATCTCGACTCACTGCAACCCTCACCTCCTGGGTTCAAGCAATTCTCCTGCCTCAGCCTCCTGAGTAGCTGGGACCACACAGACAGGGTTTCACCATATTGGCCAGGCTGGTCTTGAATTCCCGACCTTGTGATCCACCCGCCTCAGCCTCCCAAAGTGCTGGGATTACAGGCGTGAGCCACCGCGCCCGGCCAAGAAGGGCTAACTTTTAGAGTCACATGTTTATGGGCTGTGTTGAGACAGTAGATACCAGGCTCAACCTTGGCAAGCACACCTCTCCTTTCCAGTTGCAGCTGGAAATCCTTGAACTCGCCGACAGTACTAGAATCCACCATGAGTGATCAAATGGGGACTGAGGGGTCATAGGAAAGACTTTTAAAACCTCTATCATGAGCCCCATTTTTATTTTATTCATTTATTTATTTTGAGACAGAATCTCGTTCTGTTGCCCAGGCTGGAGTGCAGTGGTGCAATCTCTGCTCACACTGCAACCTCCACCTCCCAGGTTGAAGCAATTTTCATGCATCAGCCTCCTAAGTAACTGGGACCAGAGGCGTGCACCACCGCACCAGGCTACTTTGTGTATTTTTAGTAGAGACGGAGTTTTGCCATGTTGCCCAGGCTAGTCTCAAACTCCTGGCCTCAAGTGATCTGTCTGCCTCGGCCTCACAAAGTGCTGGGATTACAGGTGTGAGCCACCTCACGTGGTGGTGAAGACTCTAAAGGCTCTTCTCAGACCAGCCTTTGTCCTGAAGTTCACATGCCTGTGTCCAGTTGCCTCCCCAGCATCTTTTCAGGAGTTCCACGGACTCGCCCCTTCATTATCCAGGGTTAAGCTGCAGATATTCTTTTCTTTTTTTGAGACAGTCTCGCTCTGTCGCCCAGGCTGGAGTGCAGTGGCGCAGTCTCGGCTCACTGCAACCTCCATCTCCCGGGTTCACGCCATTCTCCTGCCTCAGCCTCCCGAGTAGCTGGGACTACAGGTGCCCGCCACCACGCCCAGCTAATTTTTTGTATTTTTAGTAGACACAGTGTTTCACCGTGTTAGCCAGGATGGTCTCGATCTTCTGACCTCAGGATCTACCCGCCTCGGCCTCCCAAAGTGCTGGGATTACAGGCGTGAGCCACCGTGCCTGGCCAAGCTGCAGATATTCTTATTAGGATTCCACCTTGTTCTGGTGTTGTTGTAGAGATATGATTAGATATTTAGTGAAATCACCAAGTGAGGAGAGAATGAAAACACAACCTGCCTGCCCGGGCATGGTGGCAGGAGCCTGTAATCCCAGCTACTCAGGAGGCTGAGGCAGGAGAATCACTTGAACCCAGGAGGCAGCCGTTGCAGTGAGCCAAGATCGTGCCATTGCACTCCAGCCTGGGTGACAAAACGAGACTCCATCTCAAGAAAAAAAAAAAAAAACTGCTGGGCACGTGGCTCACGCCTGTAATCCGAGCACATTGGGAGGCCGAGGCGGCTGGATCACCTGAGGTCGGGAGTTCGAGACCAGCCTGGCCAACATGGTGAAACCCCATCTCTGCTAAAAATACAAAAATTAGCCAGGCGTGGTGGTGGTGGTCGGCACCTGTAATCCCAGCTACTTGGGAGGCTGAGGCAAGAGAATCACTTGACCGGGGAATTGGAGGTTGCAGTGAGCCAAGATCGTGCCACTGCACTCCAGTGTGGGCAACAGAGTGAGACTCCATCTCAAAAAAAAGAAAAAAAAAAACCACACAACCTGCCCATAATCACCTCCTTCCCAGTTTATGGAACTTCCCTGGGAAGTACAGTTCCTTGCCCGTGGACACAGTCTTGCTGACTGATCAGTGTGGTGCTGGCGAAGCGTGAGCTCATTGAGGGGATGCCTGAGGGAGTCACATTTTGGCAAGCGAACAGGGAAATGAGCTCCCGTTTCAGGGCTCTGGGGTTGGGATGGAATGGAACACAACCACCAACCATTCGTCTCCTTGAATTGTGTCTCCAGACTCCATAAACCAAGATTACACGACGCAGAACTTGATCCGCATGGCCGTGGCAGGACTGGTCCTCGTGACTCTCTTGGCCATACTGGTTGAAAATTGGCACAGCCATAAGGCACTGAACAAGGAAGCTTCGGCAGATGTGGCTGAAACGAGCTGGAACCAACAGATGTGTCAGCCAGGATTGACCTTTGCACGAACACCAAGTGTCTGCAAGTAAACACCTGGAGGTGAAGGCAGAGAGGAGTCGGGACTGTGGAGTCCAACAAAGCTACTTGAAGGACACAAGAGAGAAAAGTGCACTAAGAAGCTTGAATCTACTTTCTTTTGTTTTTTTTTTTTTTTTTTTTTTTTGAGACAGAGTGTCGCTCTGTCACCCAGACTGGAGTGCAATGGAGCAATCTCAGCTCATTGAACTCTCAGGTTCAAGTGATTCTTGTGCCTCAGCCTCCCAAGTAGCTGGAATTACAGGCACATACAACCGCACCTGGCTAATTTTTGTATTTTTAGTAGAGATGGGGTTTCACCGTGTTGGCCAGGCTGGTCTCCAACTCCTGACCTCAAGTGATCCACCCACCTTGGCCTCCCAAAGTGCTGAGACTACAGGCGTGAGCCACCACACCTGGCCAGATACATTTTCTTTTTTTTTTTTTTTCTGAGGCAGAGTCTCGCTCTGTCGCCCAGGCTGGAGTGCAGTGGCGCGATCTCAGCTCACTGCAAGCTCCGCCTCCCGGGTTCACGCCATTCTCCTGCCTCAGCCTCCCGAGTACCTGGGACTATAGGCGCCCGCCACCACGCCCGGCTAATTTTTTGTATTTTTAGTAGAGACGGGGTTTCACTGTATTAGCCAGGATGGCCTCGATCTCCTGACCTCATGATCCACCCGCCTCGGCCTCCCAAAGTGCTGGGACTACAAGCGTGTGCCACCGCGCCCGGCCAGATGCATTTTCAAACCAATCAAATGGTGTTTTCTTATGCAGGACTGATCGATTTGCACCCACCTTTCTGAACATCAGTTATGGTTTTCCATCTTATCTGTCTTCTGATTTTTTATATCCCGTTTAATTTCTTCCTTCATTGTTCTTCTCTTTTTTTTATTTTATTTATTTTTATTTTTATTTGAGACAGAGTCTCACTCTGTTGCCCAGGCTAGAGTGCAGTGGCACGATCTCGGCTCACTGCAACCTCTGCCTCCCGGGTTCAAGCGATTCTCCTGCCTCAGCCTCCCGAGTAGCTGGGACTACAGGCGCCTGCCACCACACCCAGCTAATTTTTGTTGTATTTTTTAGTACAGACGGGGTTTCACTGTGTTAGCCAGGATGGTCTCACTCTCCTGACCTTGTGATCTGCCCACCTCAGCCTCCCAAAGTGCTGGGATTACAGGCATGAGCTACCGCGCCTGGCCAACCGTGACACATTTTAAAATGTCGCATGTCTCGAATACACTTATTAAAATAGCTCAAATGAGAATCTCTATTGGGTTATCTCAGCACTTTGAGCTACTTAGTCTATTGGTTTATCTCTTTGTATTCATCATGAGGTCTAAAAAACACACAATATTGAACGTATTTATTGAAAATTATGAATAAACTGACAAATGAAATGTTAGTGATTGGGCTAGATTAAATAAACGGAAAGTGGCCGGGCGTGGTGGCTCACGTTTGTAATCCCAGCACTTTGGGAGGCCGAGGCGGGCAGATCACCTGAGGTCAGGAGTTCAAAACCAGCCTGACCAACATGGAGAAACCCCGTCTCTACTAAAAATACAAAATTAGCCAGGTGTGGTAGTGCATGCCTGTAATCCCAGCTACTTGAGAGGCTGAGGCAGGAGAATCACTTGAACCTGGGAGTTGGAGGTTGCAGTGAGCAAAGATTGTGCCATTGCACTCCAGCCTAGGCAACAAGAGCAAAACTCTGTCTCAAATAGATAAATAAATAAATAAGGCCGGGCGTGTTGGCTCACACCTGTAATCCCAGCACTTTGGGAGGCAAAGGCAGGTGGATCACGAGGTCAGGAGATCGAGACCATCCTGGCTAACACGGTGAAACCCCGTCTCTACTAAAAAATACAAAACATTAGCCAGGCGTGGTGGCAGACGCCTGTAGTCCCAGCTACTCCAGAGGCTGAGGCAGGAGAATGGCATGAACCTGGGAGGCGGAGCTTGCAATCAGCTGAGATCACGCCACTGCACTCCAGCCTGGGCCACAGAGTGAGACTCCATCTCAAAAGTAAACAAATAAATAAATAAATAAATAAAGGGAAAGTGCACCAATTTTGGATGAAGGGGGATGAGGGACTTTATGTCGGGTCCAGGACTTGTATTACAGAGACACAATGGGGCTGGATTCCCAGGGATGGATAAGATTAAACTCATGTAAGTCGTTTTGCTGATGGAAGGACCTTGTTTGGAAAAAGCGTTTTCAGAATAAAAAGTTCCTGAGCTCTTCAGAAAAATATTTTATTGTCCTGTAACCACAGTAACAAGTAGCCACCAGAACTGATTTTGAACCCATCATCAATGACAACTCATCTCTGTGAAAATGCTCATCTTTTTTTTTTTTTTTTTTTTGAGACGGGGTCTTGCTCTGTCACCTAGGCTGGGGAGTAGTGACGCGATCTTGGCTCACTGCAACCTCTCCTTCCCGAGTTCAGGGATTCTCCTGCCTCAGCCTCCCCTGTAGCTGGGATAATAGGCACCTGCCACCACACGCAGATAATTTTTGTATTTTTAGTACAGACAGTTTTCGCCATGTTGGCCAAGCTGGTCACGAACTTCTGACCTCAGGGTGATCTGCCTGCCTCAGCCTCTCAAAGTGCTGGGATTACAGGAGTGAGCCACAAAGCCCAGCCATTCCATACATTTTATATTGTTATGTTACCATCAATCAGACAGCTCCTTGCTTCTAAAAGTCATCCAATCAGACTCATTTCTTTGTGTGTGTGTGTGTGTGTGTGTGTGTGTGTGTGTGTGTGAGACGGAGTCTCGCTCTGTCGCCCAGGCTGGAGTGCAGTGGCGCAATCTCGGCTCACTGCAAGCTCCGCCTCCCGGGTTCACGCCATTCTCCTGCCTCAGCCTCTCCGAGTAGCTGGGACTACAGGCGCCCGCCACCACGCCCGGCTAATTTTTTGTATTTTTAGTAGAGACGGGTTTCACTGTGGTCTCGATCTTCTGACCTCGTGATCCGCCAGCCTCGGCCTCCCAAAGTGCTGGGATTACAAGCGTGAGCCACCGCGCCCGGCCCAGACTCATTTCAGTAAACACCCAAGCATGAGTGACAACCAATCACAGTAATATCTTCCCAATGACCACACTTTTCCAGATGACGTCAAGCCACAGAAGGCCCTGAAAGTCCAGCAATCTCTGAAGTATACATTTCCCAGGCCGGGCACGGTGGCTCACGCCTGTAATCCCAGCACTTTCGGAGGCCGAGGCGGGCAGATCACGAGGTCAGGAGATCGAGACCATCCTGGCTAACATGGTGAAACCCTGTCTCTACTAAAAATACAAAAAATTAGCCGGGCGTGGTGGCGGGCGCCTGTAGTCCCAGCTACTCGGAGAGGCTGAGGCAGGAGAATGGCGTGAACCCGGGAGGCGGAGCTTGCAGTGAGCCGAGATCGCGCCACTGCACTCCAGCCTGGGCGACAGACTGAGACTCCGTCTCAAAAAAAAAAAAAAAACTTGTTTTTTCTGAGATGGAGTCTCACTCTTGTCACCCAAGTTGGAGTGCAGTAGTGTGATCTTGGCTCACTGCAACGTCTGCCTCCCTGGTTCAAGTGATTCTCCTGCCTCAACCTCCCAAGTGTGGGAGATCAGTCAGAGTAACAGAAGAAATTGTAGGAATAGGAAGAAGCAAACCTTCTTGGAAGGCCAGGGAGGTTGGCATAGCTTCAGATAGTTTGGCTGAAAGCAGCCAGATTCTCTTTTCAGGAGCCAAAGAGCTTAGGGCCCAGATACAAAGGAATGCGGAGTATTTTATCTAAATAGCTTGTTTACTCATGTGGTCCTAAAATCAACCTTTGATCATTCTCGGGCAGGATGGCCCTCTCCGGGTGGGGGGGGGGGGGGGGGGGGGGGTGACCAGGTTAATTACCACAGGTGTGTTGACTCAAAGCCTTTGTTAATTAAATCTGTGCTAAATAAATGCAAGCGTTGCCAGCTTAGAGGGGCTGCAGACTCTCTCTGGCTCCTAATGCCGGCAGCCCCCTGGCCTGCTCTTTCACTGAATATTGGTGTCTGAGGACGTGTCTCATCTGTCGTACAGCTGGGATCTGCAGGACAGATCCCTCCGCATCCAAGAAGCTGGGATTACAGGTAGGCGCCACCACACCCAGCTAATTTTTGTATTTTTAGTAGAGACAGAGTTTCACCATGTTGGTCAGGCTGGTCTCCAACTCCTGGCCTCAGGTAATCTGCCCACCTCAGCCTCCCAAAAGTGCTTGGATTACAGGCGTGAGCCACTGTGCCTGGCCTTAGAAAACTTTTTTCTTTTTTTTTTTTTTTGAGACAGAGTTTCACTCTGTCACTAGACTGGTGTGATCTCGGCTCACTGCAATCTCTGCCTCCCAGGTTCAAGTGATTCCCCTGCCTCAGCCTCCCAAGTAGCTGGAACTACAGGTGTGCACCACCACGCCCGGCTAATTTCTTGTATTTTAGTAGAGACGGGGTTTCACCATGTTGGCCAGGCTGGTCTGTTTCATGCGCGTCCGTGTGAAGAGACCACCAAACGGGCTTTGTGTAAGCAACATGGCTGTTTATTTCACCTGGGTGCAGGCGGGCTGAGTCCAAAAAGAGAGTCAGCGAAGGGAGATAGGGTGGGGCCGTTTTGTAGGATTTGGGTAGGTAAAGGAAAATTACAGTCAAGGGGGGGTTGTTCTCTGACGGGCAGAGTGGGGGTCACAAGGTGCTCAGTAGGGGAGCTTTTGAGCCAGGATGAGCCAGGAGAAGGAATTTCACAAGATAATGTTATCAGTTAAGGCAGGAACCGGCCATCTGGATGTGTACGTGCAAGTCACAGGGGATATGATGGCTTAGCTTGGGCTCAGAGGCCTGACATTCCTGTCTTCTTATATTAATAAGAAAAATAAAATGAAGTAGTGTTGAAGTGTTGGGGCGGTGAAAATTTTGGGGGGTGGTATGGAGAGATAATGGGAGATGTTTCTCAGGGCTGCTTCGGGCGGGATTGGGGCAGCATGGGAACCTAGAGTGGGAGAGATTAAGCCGAAGGAAGATTTTGTGGTAAGGGGTGATATTGTGGGGCTGTTAGAAGAAACATTTGTCATGTAGAATTATTGGTGATGGCCTGGATACGGTTTTGTATGAATTGAAAAACTAAACGGAATAAGAGAAGGAGAAAAACAGGTATTAAAGGACTAAGAATTGGGAGGACCTAGGACATCTAATTAGAGACTGCCTAAGGAGGTTCAGCACAGCTTTGCCAGTAAAGATTATTTATTTACTTTAGGAGTTAAGAGTGGCGGTTTGGGGATGGTACCAGGAGATATCAGCTGTGCTGGCTTGGAGAAACAGTGTAAACCGGCAGTGTAAACAAGAGCAGGGCATGTATGAGTAGTTGAGAACGGTGAATAGGAGTGTGACTAGACAGAAGATAGTAGCGATGACAAGTTTTTTGGGGCACAGTCTAAGTTGGTCTGGTGTCTGGAATGAGACTGGGGCCTAATAAAAGGAGCGTCTATACAGGAGCTTAAATGGGCTGTACCCTGTAGCATACTGAGGACAGGTCTGACTTCTGAGAAGGGAAAGTGGTAAAAGTATTGTCCAGTCTTTTTTAAGTTGGTGGCTGAGCTTGGTGAGGTGTGTTTTTAAAAGACCATTAGTCCGTTCTACCTTTCCTGAAGACTGAGGACTGTAAGGGATATAAAGGTTTCACTGAATACCAAGAGCCTGAAAAAATGCTTGGCTGACTTGACTAATAAAAAGGCTGGTCTGTTATCACACTGTATAGAGAGGTGGGAAGGCTAAACTGAGGAATTTTGTCTGACAGAAGGGAAGAAATGACCGCGGTGACCTTCTCAGACCCTGTGGGAAAGGCCTCTACCCATCCAGTGAAAGTGTCTACTCAGACTAAGAGGTATTTTAGTTTCCTGACTCGGGGCATGTTGAGTAAAGTCAATTTGCCAGTCCTGGGTGGGGGCAAATCCCCGAGCTTGATGTGTAGGGAAGGGAGGGGGCCTGAACAATCCCTGAGGGGTAGTAGAATAGCAGATGGAACACTGAGAAGTGATCTCCTTGAGGATAGATTTCCATGAAGGAAAGGAAATGAGAGGTTTTAAGAGACGGGCTAGCGGCTCGTAACCTACATGGAAGAGGTTATGAAATGACGACAGAATAGAATGGGCCTGTGAGGCTGGAAGGAGATATTTTCCTTGGTCTAAGAACCATTTGCCTTGTGTGGGAAGAGATTGATAGGTGGCAGTTTCAGCGGGGGAGTAGGTGGGAGTGACCGACGTGAAGGAGAAAAACTGGCCGTGAGGGACAGAAGTTGGAATGCTAGCTGCTTGTCTAGCCACCTTATCAGCTTAAGCGTTGCCCTGAGCGACGGGATCTGACGCCTTTTGATGCCCCTTGCAGTGAATGACTCCAGCTTCCTTTGGAAGTAAAGCAGCCTTGAGCAGAGTTTTTATTAAAGAGGCGTTAACGATGGAGGACCCTTGTGTAGTGAGGAAACCTCTTTCAGCCCATATGACCGCATGGTGGTGCAGAATATGAAAGGCATATTTAGAGTCAGTATAAATATTGACGCGTAGTCCTTTTGCAAGAGTGAGGGCCTGAGTTAAGGCAACTAGTTCAGCTTGCTGAGAGGTAGGGGAGGGGGGCAGAGCGGTAGCCTCAATGATAGATGTGGAAGATACTATAGCATAGCCTGCCTTTGCTGGTGAGTGGCGATTAGGCCTGGTGGAACTGCCATCAATAAACTAAATGTGATTAGGGTGAGAAACAGGGAAGAAGGAAATATGGGGAAATGGGGTGAATGTCAGGTGGATCAGAGAGATGCCGTCATGAGGGTCAGGTGTGGTATCTGGAATAATGTGGGAGGCCGGATTGAAGTCCGGGCCTGGAACAATGGTAATTGTGGAGACTCAACAAAGAGTGAGTACAGCTGAAGGAGCCCGGGAGCAGAAAGTACCTGCGTCAGGTATGAGGAAGAAAATAGATTTTGGAAGTTATGAGAACTGTAGAGAGTGAGTTGAGCATAGTTTGTGATTTTTAGGGCCTCTAAAAGTATTAAAGCAGTGGCAGCCACTGCACACAGACATGAGGGCGAGGCTAAAACAGTAAGGTCAAGTTGTTTGCACAGAAAGGCTACAGGGTGTGGTCCTGGCTCTAGAATTCTGACCGCGCTAACCATGCCTAGGAAGGAAAGGAGTTGTTGTTTTGTAGAAGGTGCTGGGGTTTGAGAGATCAGTCAGACACGATCGGCAGGGAGAGCATGTATGTTTTTGTGAGAATTATGCTGAGATAGGTAACAGATGAGGAAGAAATTTGGGCTTGACTGAAGTAATGGGGGCTGTCTGTGAAGCTTTGCGGCAGTACAGCCCAGGTAATTTGCTGAGCTTGATGGGTGTCAGGGTCAGTCCAAGTGAAAGCAAAGAGAGGCTCAGATTAAGCGTGCAAAGGAATAGTAAAGAAAGCATGTTTGAGATCCAGAACAGAATAATGGGTTGTGGAGGGAGGTATTGAGGATAGGAGAGTACATGGGTTGGGCACCATGGGGTGGATAGGCAAAACAATTTGGTGTTAAGGTGCAGATCCTGAACTAACCTGTAAGCCTTGTCTGGTTTTTAGGACAGGTAAAATGGGGGAATTGTAAGGGGAGTTGATAGGCTTTAAAAGGCCATGCTGTAGCAGGCGACTGATAACAGGCTTTAATCCTTTTAAAGCATGCCACGGGATGGGATATTGGCATTGAGCGGGGTAAGGGTGATCAGGGTTTAATGAGATGGTAAGGGGTGCATGATCGGTCACCAAGGAGGGAGTAGAGGTATCCTATACTTGTGGGTTAAGATGGGGGGATACAAGAGGAGGCCACAAAGGAGGCTTTGGATTGGGGAGAAGGGCGGCAATGAGATGTGGCTGTAGTCCAGGAACAGTCAGGGAAGCAGATAATTTAATTAAAGTGTCTCTGCCTAATAAGGGAACTGGGCAGGTGGGGATACTAAAAAGGAGTGCTTAAAAGAGTATTGTCTAAGTTGGCACCAGAGTTGGGGAGTTTTAAGAGGTTTAGAAGCCTGGCTGTCAATACCCACAACAGTTATGGAGGCAAGGGAAACAGGCCCTTGAAAAGAAGGTAATGCGGAGTGGGTGGCCTCCATATTGATTAAGAAGGGGACAGACTTACTTTCCACTGTGAGAGTTACCTAGAGTGTCTGTGATGGTCTTGTAGGCTTAAGGGGCGATCGGGCAGTGTCAGTCTTCAGCTGCTAAGCCGAGAAGATCTGGGAAGGAGTCAGTCAGAGAGCCTTGGGCCAGAGTTCTAGCTGCTCTGGGAGTGGCTGCCAGGTGAGTTGAACAGTCCGATTTTCAGTGGGGTCCCGCACAGATGGGACGTGGCTTAGGAGGAATCCTGGGCTGTGGGCATTCCTTGGCCCAGTGGCCAGATTTCCAGCACTTGTAGCAAGCTCCTGGGGGAAGAGGTTCTGGAGGAACCCCTGGCAGCTGCAGTTCAGCCATTTGGAGTTCTTGTGTGCTGGAGATGTGGCTGGGGTTTGTCTCACAGTGGAGGCGAGGAATTGCAACTCAGAAATATGTTGCTACTTGGCTGCCTCTATTCTATTATTGTACACCTTGAAGGCGAGGTTAATTAAGTCCTGTTGTGGGGTTTGAGGGCCAGAATTTAATTTTTGGAGCTTTATTTAATGTTAGGAGTGGATTGGGTAATGAAATGTACATTGAGAATAGACGGCCTTTTGACCTTTCAGGGTCTAGGGCTGTAAAGCATCTCAGGGTTGCTGCCAAATAAGCCATGAACTGGGCTGTGTTTTTATATTTGATGAAAAAGAGCCTAAACACTACCTGATTTGGGAGAGGTCAGATAAAGAAAAAGGAGCATTAACCTTGACTATGCCTTTAGCTCCAGCCACCTCTTTAAGAGGAAATTGCTGGGCAGGTGGGGGAGGGATAGTCATGGAACGAAACTATAAGCTAGACCGGTGTGAGGAGGGGAGGTGATAAAAGGATTATAGGGTGGAGGAGCAGAGGCTGAGGAAGAATTGGGACCTAGCTCGGCCTGGCAAGGAGGGGAGAGGTCAGATGGGTCTGTAGAAAAGGAAGATTAGAAAGACTCAGTGATGCTTGGGGTTGGGACAGAGGGGACAGGCAGGAGGGAAAGAAAGAAGATTTGGGATGAGTTGCACTGGGCACAGAGACTAGGGAGGGACTGATGTGTAAAAGAATGCCTGGACGTTGGGCACCTCAGACCATTTGCCTATTTTATGACAAGAATTATTTATATCTTGTAGGATGGAAAAATCGAAAGTGCCGTTTTCTGGCTATTTGGAACTACTGTCAAGTTTGTATTGGGGTTAAGCAGCATTGCAGCATAAAATAAGGCATTTAGGTTTTACGTCAGGTGTGAGTTGAAGAGGTTTTCAGTTCTTAAGAACACAGGCTAAGGGAGAAGAAGGAGGAATGGAAGCTGGAAGGTTGCCCATAGTGAAGGAGGAAAGCCCAGAGAAAAGAGAGAGTAGAGACACAGAGGGAAGGGGTTAAGGGGTTCTTACCCTCCAGAAAAGTGGGAAAGGGGTCAGGGCGCAGAAATAAGGGATTGGGGCGCAGAGATAAGAGGTTGGGGCATGGAAATAAGGGATCGGGGTGCAGAGATAAGAGGTCAGGGTGCAGAAATAAGGGATTAGGGTACAGAGGTAAGAGGTCAGAGCGTGGAAATAAGGGATCAGGGAGTTCTTGCCCCCTAGAAAAGTGGTACTTGCCACTGAGGGTGAAGGACCAAAGCAGGTGTCCCCGCGTGGTCAGACACCTCTGAAACGTGGGTGAGTAATCAGGCAGGCGTCCCTGCATGACTAAACACCAAGGGAAGACTGTCTTCCCGAGTCCATGACCAGCGCCGGAGTTTTGGGTCCACGGATAAAACGCGTCTCCTGTCTCTACCAGAAAAAGAAAGGAACTGAAATTAAGAGAAAGGAGAGATTGAAGGATGGCTCCAAGATTCAAAGGAGAAAGTGGTTGAGGGACAGTGAGAGAGGTTGGAGAAGAGAGTAAGAAGAGGCCACTTAGCCAATTTAAACTTGGTGAGATGTTCCTTGGGCTGGTGGGTCTGAGGACCCGAGGTCATAGGTGGATCTTTTTCACGGAGCAAAGAGCAGGAGGACAGGGGATTGATGTCCCAAGGGAGGTCCCCCGATCTGAGTCACGGCACCAAATTTCATGCGTGTCCATGTGAAGAGACCACCAAACAGGCTTTCTGTGAGCAACAAGGCTGTTTATTTCACCTGGGCGCAGGCGGGCTGAGTCCAAAAAGAGAGTCAGCAAAGGGAGATAGGTGTGGGGCCGTTTTATAGGATTTGGGTAGGTAAAGGAAAATTACAGTAAAAGGGGGGTTGTTCTCTGGCAGGCAGAGTGGGGGTCACAAGGTGCTCAGTAGGGAAGCTTTTGAGCCAGGATGAGCCAGGAGAAGGAATTTCACAAGACAACGTCATCAGTTAAGGCAGGAACAGGCCATTTTCACTTCTTTTGTGGTGGAATGTCATCAGTTAAGGCAGGAACTGGCCATCTGGATGTGTACGTGCAGGTCACAGGGGATATGATGGCTTAGATTGGGCTCAGAGGCCTGACAGTCTGGAACTCCCGACCTGGTGATCTGCCCACCTCGGCCTCCCAAAGTGCTGGGATTACAGGCATGACCCACTGCACCTGGCCTTAAAAAACTTTTTAAATATTAAAATTTATGTTATGTATATTTTGCCACAATTTTTGAAAAGTACCTTGTGGTCTTTAGAGACAGAAGATGAGTGGTTGCCTGGGGCTGGGAGAGTAAGGGGATCGTGGTGATGGGCAGCTGATCGGCATGGGGTTCTGAAGGGCAGTGATGACAACATTCTAAAATTAGACTGTGTTGACGGTTGCACCAACTCTGTGAATACCACAAAATTTAAGCCATTGAATTATGCACTTTTAGTGGGTAATTGTATGGCATGTAAATTAGATCTCAATAAAGTTATATTTTTAAATACCAAAAAAAGGCCGGGTGCAGTGGCTCACGCCTGTAATCCCAGCACTTTGGGAGGCCGAGACAGGCAGATCACGAGGTCAGGAGATGGAGACCATCCTGGCTAACATGGTGAAACCCCGTCTCTATCTTAAAAAAAAAAAAAAAAAAAAGATTACCCGGACGTGGTGGTGTGCACCTGTAGTCCCAGCTACTCGGGAGGCTGAGGCAGGAGAATGGCATGAATCTGGGAGGCAGAGCTTGCAGTGAGCTGAGATTGCGCCACTGCACTCCAGCATGGGTGACAGAGCGAGACTGCTTCTCAGAAAAAAAGGATTAGTAATATCCTCTGTGTCACTTACCAAAGTGGTTGAATCATGACTTGAAATTCATCATATCAAACATGGCTTAGAGTCTGTAGAGGGGACAGTCCCAGGAATGCCGGTGTGGGCTTAAGGCTGAATTAAATAGATCCAGATAGCTCACACCTGTAATCCCAATACCTTGGGAGGCCGAGGCAGGTGGATCACTTGAGCTCCTGGAGTGAAGAAAGGATGCTAGTGGAAGAACTGGTGAAATCAGAATAAAGTCTACAGTTTTATTTTTTAAAAGAGGCTGGGTGTGGTGGCTTATGCCTGTAATCTCAGCAATTTGGGAGGCTGAGGCGGGCGGATCAGTTGAGGTCAGGAGTTCAAAACCAGCCTGGCCAACTTGACAAAATCCCATCTCTACTAGAAATACAAAAATTAGCTGGGCGTTGTTGTGGGTGCCTCTAATCCCAGCTACTCAGGAAGCTGAGGCAGGAGAATCGCTTAAACCCAGGAGGCGGAGGCTGTAGTGAGCTGAGATCACACCATTGCACTCCAACCCGGGCGGCAGAGCAAGACTCCATCTCCAAAAAAGAGAGACATGACAATTAAATAAATTGTGTAATCTTGGATTAAATCCTAAACCAAATATATGTCACTGGTAAAACAAGTGGTGAAATTTGAATAAAGTGGATAGATCAGACAATAGTGTCATATCAGTGCTATTTCTTGACCTTGAACATCAATAACATAACAGAATGTCCTTGGTTTTGGGAAGTATAACCTGAAGTGATTAGAGGTTTAGGGCATCATATGCAAATTAGACATACTTTTTTGGGGGAGGGAGAGAGGCTGAATGATGAAGCAAATCTGGCAACATGCTAACTTTGGGGAAATCTGGATGAAGAAATTACAGAATTTTTTTTTTTTTTAGAGACAGGGTAATACTCTGTCACCCAGGCTAGAGTGCAGTGGCACGATCATGGCTCACTGCAGCTTCTACCTCCCTGGGCTCAGATGACCCTCTCACCTCAGCCTCCCAAGTAGCTGGGACTACAGGCACACAGCACCACACCTAGCTAATTTTTGTATATTTTTCTTCCCCAGGCTGGTCTCAAGCAATCCACCCACCTTGGCCTCCCAAAGTGCTAGGATTACAAGTGTGAGCCACTGCGCCTGGCCAGAAATTCTTTAAACTATTTTTGCCAGTTTTTTTGTAAGTCTGGAATTATGTCAAAATTAAAAGCTCAAAATAATAAAAGATAATATATTTATTTGGTGAAGGTAATTATGTTACGGCTGAGAGGGGGGCTGAGGTGTGAGGACCCAGCCTACATAAGTCTCTTCCATAGAAGGGCATCCAAGCGTTCCATAGGGGGAAGGATAAAGAAAACACCCAGTTATGACAGTTGTGTAAGGGGAAACGCCAGCACCCAGTGTTGAATCTTCAGTAAATAAGAAGGAGGTCGGCTGGGTGCGGTGGCTCAAGCCTGTAATCCCAGCACTTTGGGAGGCTAAGATGGGCCAATCACTTGAGGTGAGGAGTTCGAGACTAGCCTGGCCAACATGGTGAAACCCTGTCTCTACTAAAAAACAAAAATTAGTCAAGTGTGGTGGCACTCGGGAGGCTAGAACAGGAGAATTGCTTGAACCCAAGAGGTGGAGGTTGCAGTGAGCTGAGATTGCACCACTGTACCCCAGCTTGAGGGACAGAGCGAGATTCCATCTTAAAGAGGAAAAAAAAGGAATTAGCACATTTGTTTGCCTCAAGAAGATACAACTAGTCTTGACAGTAGTCATATGTATCCACCAGGATACATTCCAAGGCCCCAGTAGATGCTGAAAACTATGCATACTACCATACCCTCTATATATATATATAATGCATGATTTTTTTTCTTCTTCACAGTGTCACAGATAGAACATTTGTTCTTACCGTAGATCTTAACAACTTCTGCATAGAATTTTTTTTATTAAGTGGAGAGTTAGTTACTTAAGAAATGTTTCTTGGCTGGGCGTGGTGGCTCACACCTGTAATCCCAGCACTTTGGGAGGGTCAGGCAGGAAGAGTCACTTGAGGTGAGGAGTTCAAGACCAGCCTGGCCAACGTGGTAAAACCCGGTCTCTACTAAAAGTACGAAAATGAGCTGGGCATGGTGTTGGGTGTCTGTAGTGCCAGCTACTCAGGTGGCTGAGGCAGGAGAATTGCTTGAACCCACGAGGCAGAGGTTGCAGTGAGCCGAGATCACACCACTGCACCACAGCCTGGGCAACAGAGCAAGACTCTGTCTCAAAAAAAAAGAAATGTTTCTTTTCGTATTAAGTTCTTTAAATGAAAGATTTTCTTTTCACTTTTATTTTATTGAAACATTATAACACCGTATTTGAAGAAGATAGTGTTATCATTCCATTCTGATGAAACCAGTTGACTTATCCAAGCATATGCATGCTGTACACAGAGGAGCCAACGTTAAAACCCCTATTTTTATCTTTTTAGATTCAGCAGATACATGCGCAGGTTTTTTATATGAGTATATTGCATGATGCTGAGGCTTGCATTAATGATCCAGCCACCAAATAGGTAGATTTTCAAGCCTTGCTCCCCTCCTTACCCAATGGTTAGCGCTCTCACTTATAAGTGAGAACATGTGGTATTTGGTTTTCTTTTTTCTTTTTTTTTTTTTTTTGAGACCGAGTTTCACTCTTGTTGCCCAGGCTGGAGTATAATGGCGCCATCTCGGCTCACTGCAACCTCCACCTCCCAGGTTCAAGCAATTCTCCTGCCTCAGCCTCCCAAGTAGTTGGGACTACAGGCATGCACCACCACGCCCGGGTAATTTTGTATTTTTAGTAGAGACAGGGTTTCGGCATGTTGGTCAGGCTGGTCTCGAACTCCCGACCTCAGGTGATCCGCCTGCCTCAGCCTCCCAAAGTGCTGGGATGACAGGCATGAGCCACCGCGTCTGGCCAGTATTTGGTTTTCTGTTTCTGTGTTAACTCGCTTAGGATAATGGCCTCTAGCTGCATCCATGTTGCTGCAAAGGACATGATCTTGTGATTTTTCAAGGCTGTATAGCATTCCATGGTGTATACATACCACACTGTCCTTATCCAATCCACCTCTGATGGGACCTGGGTGGATTCCATGTCTTTGCTATCGTGGATCCTGCCGCAATGAACATACAAGTGCGTGTGTCTTTTTGGTAGAATGACTTACTTTCCTTTGGATATATACCCAGTAATGGGATTGCTGGACTGAATGGTAACTCTGTTTGTAGTTCTCTGAAATATCTCCAAACAGCTTTCTACAGTGGCTGAACTAATTTACACTCCCACCAACAGTGTATAAGTGTCCCCTTTGCTCCACAATCTCGCCAGCATCTGTTAATTTCTGACTTTTCAGTAATAGCCATTCTGACTGGTGTGAGATGGTATTGTTGCGGGATAGTTTAGGAATCAGAGAGACCGAGGGGTTGAGGAGGATTTATTATTATTATTATTTAGGTGCACCGGCCCAGTCAGATTAACATCCAAAAAGACTGAGGCCCGAACAAAGAGTCCAGTTACCTTTTAAGCATTTTGTCGGGCGGAGGGAGATCTGTGCAAGTGGAAGCATATTACAGAAGCGAGAAACAAAGATAGTTATTCAGTTGACACATGCATTACATTATTTCTTACTTTTCAAGGAAAAACATGTTTTACGACTTGAGGTTATCCTGTCTAGTGATCTTGCAGCTGCACAGCAAGAGAAACAGGGTCTTCGCAATGCCTGGGAAAGGGAGAGATAAGGCTCACTAGCCACAGACAGACAAACAGGCAGTTCATTTTTAAAGGACTCCACCTCTTTCTCTTCCTCAGGGGGAATTGGGTTTTCTTACATACAACTGAGTTTTTGTTCACACATTCTTTAATTTCTTTTAATTCCTGTTCCAGTATCTCACTGTGAAACTCCCTATGTTTTTATACGATTCTCAGGGGGTTTCCTCTGGGCATGATTGGGCACGACTTCCCACAGTCAGCTCCAGGCACGACCTCCACATTGCAGAATTGAGAAGTTGACCCAGAAATGCATTTCGGGCTGAGCAGACAATTGTCAGAGGAGCTGGCTAGGCCACAGCTGTGTCAGAGGGCCTGTGGCCTTTCTGTAAGCTCATGGTCAGAGGCGGAGGGGAGTTGTGAACGTTCTGATGAAAAAAGTCAACATGAAAGCGCTTTGGTGATGGGCGCTGGTGTTCATCCAACCACTTCCTGTGCATCTCCCCGTCCGTCCAGCTGGGCTCAGTCCCCACTGCTCAGCACTAGGCCGGCAGAATCTGAGCAATGTCTTCCGCACTCCCTGCCCTGCTCTGCGTCGGTGAGTTCTTGCATGGAAGGGGAATGGGATCAGGGTGTGCCTGGGAGGCAACAGGTCTCATTATTCCCGTCTTCCAGGGCTGTGTCTGAGCCAGAGAATCAGCGCCCAGCAGCGTGAGTCCTTCCTTCAAAGCCCAGGGTCACTCTTCCGGGTTCAGGCCAAGCTCCCTCCACCCAAGCACGGCTGGGGAGAGGGGGCAGGGTGCTGGCTTCCCAGGAGGGCTTGGGGCCAGCAGCTGGGTGGAGCCTAGGATTCCGGGGAGGGGGCTCAGCTGGAACTCCAGCCTCTGATTCCCTTCCAGAGACTCTCCCAAAACCGTTCATCTGGGCCGAGCCCCATTTCATGGTTCCAAAGGAAAAGCAAGTGACTATCTGCTGCCAGGGAAATTATGGGGCTGTTGAATACCAGCTGCATTTTGAAGGAAGCCTTTTTGCCGTGGAGAGACCAAAACCCCCTGAACGGATTAACAAAGTCAAATTCTACATCCTGGCCATGAACTCCCGCACGGCAGGGCAATACAGCTGCATCTATCGGGTTGGGGAGCTCTGGTCAGAGCCCAGCAACTGGCTGGATCTGGTGGTAACAGGTAACTGTCCGGTTCTCTAACTGGAGAGTGATCTCCGTCTGCATCCGGGATGGAGCATCATCTATGAACTCTTCCAAGCCCCATTCAGACCCTGCTTGTCTCGGTAGGAGGCTGGGAGGAGGGGTGATCCCCATCACAATCCTTGCCTACAAGGGGTTGTCTGCAGACAGTGCCTCTACGTCCTAGGAGCAGATGTGTCCTCGGTCAGTTTCTCCAAGACATAGATTCTGAGATAGATATTTGGGTGCAGGGGTATAACTGAGGAATGTCCTCAAAAACAACACCTGTGGGCCAGGCGCAGTGGCTTACACTTTGCTTCCCTCACCCATCACAGGTGGTGGGGTTTTTTTTATCTGTTTTGAGATGGAGTTTCGTTCTTGTCACCCAGGCTGGAGTGCAGTGGTGCAATCTCCAGTCACTCAACCTCCACCTCCTGGGTTCAAGCGATTCTCCAGCCTCAGCTTCCCAAGTAGCTGGGATTACAGGCACCCACCACCATGCCAGTTTTTGTATTTTTAGTAGAGATGGGGTTTCACCATGTTGGCCAGGGTGGTCTCGAACTCCTGACCTCAGATGATCCGCCCGCCTCACCCTCCCAAAGTGCTGGGATTACAGGTGTGAGCCATCGCGCCCAGCCAGGTGGTGTTTTTCTAAAAAAAAAAATTTAGCTTTTTTTTTTTTTTTTTTTTTGAGACAGTCTCACTGCAGTGCAGTGGTGCAATCTCACCTCACTGCAACCTCTGCCTCCCGGGTTCAAGCAATTCTCCTGCCTCAGCCTCCCAAGTAGTTGGGATTACAGGCATGCACCACCACACCTGGCTAATTTTTGCATTTTTAGTAGAGACAGGGTTTCACCATGTTGGCCAGGCTGGTCTCAGACTCCTGACCCAGGAGGTCGAGGCTTCAGTGAGCCAAGATGGTGCCACAGTGCTCCAGCCTGGGGAACGCAGCAAGACCCTGTATCATTTTTAAAAAATGGTTTAGATGGTAAATCTTCTATTGTGTGTATTTGACCAAATAATAATTAAAAAAAAAAAAAAAAAAGAAAGCTGGCTGCCAGACATGGTGGTAGGCCCCTGTAGTCCCAGCTACTTGGGAGGCTGAGGCAGGAGAAACGCTTGAACCCAGGAGGCGGAGGTTTCAGTGAGCCGAGATTGCGTCACTGCACTCCAGCCTGGGCGACAGAGCGAGACTCCATCTCTAAAAAAAGAAAGAAAAGAAAAAAAGCAAATAGCTGGCTGCCCATCACTGAGTTTCTGGTGTGGTGGTCCCACCTTCTCTCATAGAAATGTATGACACACCCACCCTCTCGGTTCATCCTGGACCCGAAGTGATCTCGGGAGAGAAGGTGACCTTCTACTGCCGTCTAGACACTGCAACAAGCATGTTCTTACTGCTCAAGGAGGAAAGATCCACCCACGTACAGCGCGGATACGGGAAGGTCCAGGCGGAGTTCCCCCTGGGCCCTGTGACCACAGCCCACAGAGGGACATACCGATGTTTTGGCTCCTATAACAAGCATGCCTGGTCTTTCCCCAGTGAGCCAGTGAAGCTCCTGGTCACAGGTGAGGAAATGCTCAATTCCCCACACCCCCCACCGCCATGTCCTACCTGGAGCCCTAAGGGATCCCCAGAGAGTGATGGGGAGGGTGTCCAAGGGACGTCCACTTCCTGGGGATCCAGTTGGTCATGTGAGGAAGAACACCAGAAGCAGGAAGGAGGAGGGAGAAGAGAAAGGAATGGTAAGGCAGGTGGATCATGAGGTCAGGAGTTCGAGACCAGCCTGGCCAAGACAGTGAAACCCCATCTCTACTAAAAATACAAAAATTAGCCAGACGCAGTGGTGGACACCTATAGTCCCAGCTACTCAGGAGGCTGAGGCAGGAGAATCGCTTGAACCTGGCAGGTGGAGGTTGCAGTAAGCCGAGATCGTGCCACTGCACTCCAGCCTGGGTGACAGAGAAAGACTCCATCTCAAAAAAAAAAAAAAAAAAAAAAAGAATGGCAAGACTAGAGGAAACCCAAAACCCTTACTTTTTTTCTTTATCTCCTTTTCCAGGTGACATTGAGAACACCAGCCTTGCACCTGAAGACCCCACCTTTCCTGGTGAGTAACTGCTCCTTCTAAGCTCAGAGGAGAGATCAGAGCCTCCCAATGATACTAAAAACGTGGCATTCATTCAAAATATTCGTCGAGGCTGGGCGCGGTGGCTCAGGCTTGTAATCCCAGCACTTTGGGAGGCTGAGATGGTGGATCACTTGAGGTCAGGAGTTGAAGACCAGCCTGGCCAACATAGTGAAATCCCATCTCTACTAAAAATACAAAATTTAGGCTGGGCAGCTGGGCACAGTGGCTCACGCTTGTAATCCCAGCACTTTGGGAGGCCGAGGCGGGCGGATCACGAGGTCAGGAGATCGAGACCACGGTGAAACCCCGTCTTTACTAAAAATACAAAAAATTAGCCGGGCGTGGTGGCGGGTGCCTGTAGTCCCAGCTACTCGGAGGCTGAGGCAGGAGAATGGCGTGAACCCGGGAGGCGGAGCTTGCAGTGAGCCGAGATTGCACCACTGCACTCCAGCCTGGGCGACAGAGCGAGACTCTGTCTCGAAAAAAAAAAAAAAAAATTAGGCTGGGCATCATGGCTCACGCCTGTAATCCCAACACTTTGGGAGGCCAAGGTGGTCGGATCACAAGGTCAGCAACTGGAGACCAGCCTGACCAACATGGTGAAACCCCATCTCTACTAAAAATACAAAAATTAGCCGGGCCTGGTGGTGCTCGCCTGTAATCCCAGCTACTCAGGAGGCTGAGGCAGGAGAATTGTTAAACCAGGGAAGCAGAGGTTGCAGTGAGCCGAGATCGCACCATTGCACTCCAGCCTGGGTGACAGAGCGAGACTCCATCTCAAAAAAAAACAAAAAAAAACAAAAAAAAAAAACAAGATTAGCCGGGCGTGGTGGTGTGCACCTGTAATCCCAGCTACTCAGGAGGCTGAGGCAGGAGAATCACTTGAACCTGGGATGCAGAGGTTGCAGTGAGCTGAGATCGCACCACTGCACTCCAGCCTGGGTGACACAGCGAGACTCCATCTCCCAGAAAAACAAAAACAAAACCATATATATATGTTCATCAAGTGCATAGTATACACAATGAACTACACTATAACAGTCAGCCAGGCAAATATCTTGACTGTACGGCACTTAAGATTCTAGCAGGAGGAGACAGACCATGGGTCAATGTCAGGATAGCACATAGGAGGGAATGATGCTATGGAAGGAAAAGACAAAGTAGGACAGACTTACAGTGATTGAAATGGCAGGTAGCAATATTAAATAGGTTTGTCCAGATGGGCCTCACAGAAGAGAAGAAGGCATCTGAGCAAATGCATTCAGACTTGAGTTAGTCACGTGGCTGTCAGAAGAAAGGAGGCTCTGGAGAGATGAAATGGCCTCTGCCCGTGCCCTGGGGCAGGAAGATAACTAGGGTAATAAAATAATAACTATGAGGCCAGGAGGGTTGAAAATGATGTTTGGAAGATGACGGTGGGGATGGGATGGGGCGGGGGCTGCACGGTTAGGACATTGAAAAAAAAATAGTGAGACTTTGAATTTGACTATGTGTGAGGAGAAGGACCTAATGATGACTGAATGAGGAAAATGAGGCTTAAATAGAAGACGGGCTGGGCCGGGTGGCTCCCACATGTAATCCCAGCACTTCGGAAGGCAGGGGCAGGTGGATCACTTGAGATCAGGAGTTCGAGACCAGCCTGGCCAACACAGTGAAACCCCGTCTCTACTAAAAATACAAACATTAGCTGGGCATGGTGGTGCACGCCCATAATTACAGCTACTCGGGGCTGAAGCAAGAGGATTGCTTGAACTCGGGAGGCGGAGGTTGCAGTGAGCTGAGATCACACCACTGCACTCCAACCTCGGAGGCCTGTAATCCCAGCCCTTTGGGAGGCCGAAGCGGGCAGGTCATCTGAGGTCAAGAGTTCAAGATCAGCCTGGCCAACATGGCAAAACCCCGTCTCTATTAAAAATATGAAAAAAATTAGCTGGGTGTGTGGTGTGTGCCTGTAGTCCCAGCTACTCCGGAGGCTGAAACACAGCGAGACTCTATCTCAAAAAAAAAAAAAAAAAAAAAAAAAAAATAGAAGACATGACTGGTGCAAAGACACAAGCTCATGAGTGCTAGACTGGAATTCATCCTCAGCTTTGTCCATCTGTGGACCCTTCCACTTTACCTGCTGGATGAAGCTCCTGGGACCTGCAGGATGGGGTGGGACCTTGCAAAGCTGCAGAATGTCATGGGGTAGACCCAAGAGAAGGAGTGCTGGGGTGGAGGAGGTCAAAACCGTCCTCTTTTCTTCACTTCCCTTATTATCAGCAGACCCCTGGGACACCTACCTTGTAACCACAGAGACGGGACTCCAGGAAGGTAAGTAGACAGCTGAGACCGTAGGCCCTGAAGGAAGGAGCTGGGCATAGAGTAGACCTAGGAAGGAGATTGAGATGGAGGGAACAAGAGGGTGTCCTTGGCCAGGCACAGTGGCTCACACCTGTAATCTCAGCCCTCCAGGAGGCCGAGGCGGGCAGATCATCTGAGGTCGGGAGTTCGAGACCGGCCTGGCCAACATGGCGAAACCCCATCTCTACTAAAAATACAAAAAAATTAGCCGGGCATGGTGGCGTGTGCCTGTATGCTGAGGCAGGAGAATAGCTTGAACCCAGAAGCGGAGGTTGCAGTGAGCCGAGATTGTGCCATTGCACTCCAGCCTGGGCGACAAGACTGAGGCTCTGTCTCAAAAAAAAAAAAAAAAAAAAAAAAAAAAAAAAAAAAAAAAGAGGGTGTCCTTACATCCCTGTCAGCGATCACCCTGTTCTCCTGCCCACAGACCATGCCCTCTGGGATCACACTGCCCAGAATCTCCTTCGGATGGGCCTGGCCTTCCTGGTCCTGGTGGCTCTAGTGTGGTTCCTGGTTGAAGACTGGCTCGGCAGGAAGAGGACTAGAGAGCGAGCCAGCAGAGCTTCCACTTGGGAAGGCAGGAGAAGGCCAAATACAAAGACTCTGAAGAATGACCATGAGACACAGTGGCCATGGGTGGAACTGAAAGCTGGTGTTGAGCCTGGGCGGCGTGAGCGCTGTGTTGGACCCATGGAGGAGGGAGTCACTGCAGGGAACAAGGGACACTGGCATGCCATTTGTCAGAGCTTCCCAGACAATGCAGAGGGTGGGAGAACTACATGCTAAATTTCTTGTTTTTTTTTTTTTTTTTTTTGAGACAGAGTTTTGCTCTTGTTGCCCAGGCTGGAGTGCAATGGCGCGATCTTGGCTCACTGCAACCTCTACCTCTCCATCCCTGGGGTTCAAGCGATTCTCCTGACTCAGCCCCCCGAGTAGCTGGGATAACAGGCATGCGCCACCACCTCGGCTAATTTTGTATTTTTAGCAGAGACGGGGTTTCTCCCTGTTGGCTGTTCTCGAACTCCTGACCTCAAGTGATCTCCCCGCCTCGGCCTCCCAAAGGGCTGGGATTACAGGCATGAGCTGCCACGTGCAGCCACTGAATTTCTTCTGTAGACACATCCTACAGTCTCTTCTAGGCTCTAACTATTTTTGTGCCACTTACGGCAAACCATACTTTTAAGCACTCTGTTCTTTTCTGAAAAGCTCTCTCCTTCTTTAACAGGATGGCCACAGAAATATTTTTTTCCTACTTTGGTCTTTTTTTCTTTCCTTTCTCTGCAGGGAAGCCATTCAAAATAGTTAATAACCAATATAGAATAGGTCTATACCAAATGGTTCAGGAGGAATTGTGGCAACAACCAGTCATAGAGAAGCACCGTGAATCCTGCCGGGCACGGTGGCTCACACCTGTAATCCCAACACTTTGGGAGGCTAAGGCAGGCAGATCACCTGAGGTCAGGAGTTCGAGACCAGCCTTGCCAACACAATGAAACCCCATCTCTACTAAAAATACAATAATTCAGCCAGGCACGGTGGCTCATGCCTGTAATCCCAGAACTTTGGGAGGCCAAGGCGGGAGGATCACCTGAGGTCAGGAGTTCAAGACCAGCCTGGCCAACACAATGAAACCCCATCTCTACTAAAAATACAAAAATTAGCCAGGTATGGTGGCGTGTGCTTGTGTCCCAGCTACTAGGAGGCTGAGGCAGGAGAATAGCTTGAACCCAGGAGGCAGAGCTGCAGGGAGCCAAGATCGCACCACTGCACTCCAACCTGGGTGACAGAGCAAGACTCTGTCTCAAAAAAAAGAAAATAAAAAAAAAGTGAGTCCTGGCTGCATCCCAACCATACCCCAATTCTTCCTAACCACAGAATTCCATCTTCTCTTCCTTTTTTTTTTTTCTGTTTGTTTTGTTGGGACAGAATTTCACTTTTTTTTTTTTAACATAAGTTTTAGGGTACATGTGCACAACGTACAGGTTAGTTACATAAGTATATATGTGCCATGTTGGTGTGCTGCACCCACTAACTCCTCATTTAACATTAGGTGTATCTTCTAATGCTATCCCTCCCCCCGAGTTTCACTTTTGTCACTCAGGGTGGAATGCAGTGGTGCAGTCTTGGCTCACTGCCACCTCCACCTCCAGGGTTCTAGTGATTCTCCTGCCTCAGCCTCCTGAATAGCTGGGATTACAGGCATGCACCACCACGCCCGGCTAATTTTTGTATTTTTAGTAGAAATGGGGTTTCACAATGTTGGCCAGACTGGTCTTGAACTCCTGACCTCAGGTGATCCACCAGCCTCGGCCTCCCAAAGTGCTGGGATTACAGGTGTGAGTCACCGTGCCCGGCCACCATCTTCTCCTCTTTATCCGCACCTTGCCTTGTTCTTCAGGGCTCTGCAGAGGTATCATTTCCTCCAAGAGAGCTTCCACAGCTCCGACTTCACGAAGACAGCACGTTTTTTTTTTCTGAGACAGAGTCTCACTCTGTAGCCCAAGCTGGAGTGCAGTGGCGCAATCTCAGCTCACTGCAACCTTCGCCTCTGGGGCTCCAGCGACTCTCCTTCCTCAGCCTCCCAAGTAGCTGGGACTAGAGGCACGCGCCACCACACCCGGTTAATTTTTTTTGCATTTTTAGTAGAGATGGGGTTTCATCATGTTGCCCTGGGTGGTCTCAAACTCCTGAGCTCAGGTGATCCCCCCGCCTTGGCCTCCTAACGTGCTGGGATTACAGGCATGAGCCACCAGGCCTGGCCAAGACAACACTTTTCTCATCCCAGAGCACCTGTTAATTCCCTGTAACAGCACTTGAACCCTGATTCGGCACATCCATTTTCCTGCCTCTACTGTGAACTCGTGTGAATTGATCTATGTCAGATCTAGTGGCTGCGTTCACAGCTCCCGCAACTATAACAGGGTTCTCGGGAAATACATATCAAATGAGTGAATGTATATACGGGGCTGTGGCACAGCCTGCAACTTATGGGTCTTGAAATGCTGTCTGGACACCACCATCGCTTTCCTCCCTGAGAACTTCTACTTATCAACCCATTTATGTACTCATCGCATGGGTCCTCACGCCCTCCCATTATTCTGGTGCCTCATGCCAGTCAAATTTATTCTCTAACTGATTTTTCTGTTAAATATCAGCCTGGCCAACACAGTAAAACCCCATCTCTACTAAAAAATACAAAATATTAGCCAGGCGCAGTGGCTCGCACCCGTAATCTCAGCTACTTGGGAGGCTGAGGCAGGAGAATCACTTGAACCCGGGAGGCAGGGGGGGTGGTGAGCCGAGATTGCGCCACTGCACTCCAGCCTGGTAACAGAGCGAGACTCCGTCTCAAAATAAATAAACTGCTGACTTGCGTATTTTTTCTTTACCCTAACTCATTCCTTACATGTAGGCACCTGTAATCCCAGCTACTCAGAAGGCTGACGCAGGAGAATCGCTTGAAGCTGGGAGGCGGAGGTTGCGGTGAGCCGAGATCGTGCCACTGCACTCCAGCCTGGGCGACAGAGCGAGACCCCATCTCGAAAACAAAACAAAAAAAAAACCACATAGGCTCAATCTTTTCAGTATCTGCTTTACTGGTTCAGCAAAAGCCAGGAAACATGACTTTGTGGTAATCCGAATGCTATTCAACTGTATTTTATTTACTTTATTGTAAATACTGGTGAACAGTGAATAAATGGTTGTATATTCCTAATAAGAAAAAAAGACCCAAAGTACAGCGAGCTGATGCTGATCTTACTTCGCAGAGGTCCCCCTGCTCTCCCCTCTCTGAGAGCGTAATCCTCTGCTTAATAAACTTTTGCCACTTTGCTATATGTGTGTATCGCGCCCAATTCTTTATTCGAAACACCAAGGGCCTGGAACTTCACAGCTTCAGCTGGTAACAGGGGGACCAGGGGTGAGGACATTTAAAACCTGCTTGTGTTAACCATAATTGCCATCCCGTGTATCAGATCCCCAGAACTAACTCATCTTATAACTGAATACTTGTGCTTTTTTTTTTTTTTTTTTTTTTTTTGAGACCAAGTCTCGCTCTATCACCCAGGCTGGAGTGCAGTGGTGCGATCTTGACTCACTGCAACCTCTGCCTCCCAGGTTCAAGCAATTCTCCTGCCTCAGCCTCCCGAGTAGCTGGGACTACAAGTGCGTGCCACCACTCCCGACTAATTTTTGTATTTTTAGTAGAGACGGGGTTTCTCCATGTTGGTCTCAAACTCCCAATCTCAGGTGATCCACCCGCCTTGGCCTCCCAAAGTGCTGGGATTACAGACGCGAGCCACCACACCTAGCTACTTGTGCCTTTTGACCAACATCTTCCTCTCCCACCACCCCCAGCCCCTGGTAACCTCCACCTACTCTCACTTCTAGGAGAGCAACTGTTTTTTGTTGTTTTTTTTTTTTAATTTCGCTCTGCACACCCAGGCTGGAGTGCAGTGCTGCAATCTCAGATCACTACAACCTCCGCTTCCCGGGTTCAAGTGATTCTCCTGCCTCAGCCTCCAGAGTAGCTGGGATTACTGAGCCACCACGCCCAGCCAGAAGACCCACGCTCCCTAAGACATAACCCACACTGGCGGCCTTTCTTCTGACTTCTCACCTGTGCTCCCCGCCCGCTGGAAACTGGCTTCTCTCCCCACGCTTCCTCTGAAGCTGTCTGTGTGACCAACGCTAATGAGCTTCCTGGAACACAGTGACCCTGCTCAGCCCTTCTCATTATTGCTCCTCCACAGTTGTATTTGACACATTGACCACTTCCTCCTCGAAGGACTCACTTCACTGGCTTTCTCGGACACTTCTTGCTACTCGTTTTCTGATGGTTACAGTACCACCAGGTTTGCAGGTGCCTCCACCACCAGAGCCAATCCCAGCTACTCGGGAGGCTGAGGCAGGAGAATCGCTCAAACCCAGGTGGCGGAGGTTGCAGTGAGCCAAGATCGCGCCACTGCACTCCAGCCTGAGTGACAGAGACTCCTTCTCAAAAAAAAAAAAAAAAAATTAGTCTTGCTCTGTCGCCCAGGACGGAATGCAGTGGCGCCATCTTGGCTCACTGCAACCTCCGCCACCTGGGTTCTAGCGATTCTCCTGCCTCAGTCTCCCAAGGAGCTGGGACTACAGGCATGTGCCACCACGCCTGGCTAATTTTTGTATTTTTAGTGCAGACGGGGGGGTTTTACCATGTTGGCCAGGTTGGTCTTGAACTCCTGACCTCACGTGATCCGCCTGCCTTGGCCTCCCAAAGTGCTGGGATTACAGGCCCCCGCATCGAGCCTAGGCTCCCGCACTTCTCTAGCCTAGCGGTTCTCTGCTGGGCGATTTTGCTCTCCACTCCAGAGGGCATTTGGCAATGTCCACGGTAATTTTTAACTGTCATGACTTGGGAAGGGGCTCTACCGGCATCTAGTAGGTAGGGTCCAGGAATGCTGCTCAGCTTCCTACAATGCCCAGGGCAGCCCCAGATGGCAGCAGCCCCAAGGCTGAGAAACACTGGCTCATCCAGAAAGCAACCACCTTACACACTTCAGTGTAGGGACAAAGGCAGGGTTATGAGTCCACGGAAACTCTCCAGTCTCAGCCTACGTAAGACGTGGCTATTTTTCTTTTTTATTGTATTTATTCATTTATTTTTTTTGAGACAGAGTCTCGCTTGTTGCCCAGGCTGGACTGCGGTGGCGTGATCTCGGCTCACTGCAAGCTCCGCCTCCCGGATTCACGCCATTCTCCTGCCTCAGCCTCCCCAGTAGCTGGGACTATAGGCGCCCGCCACCACGCCCGGCTAATTTTTTGTAGTTTTAGTAGAGACGGGGTTTCACCGTATTAGCCAGGATGGTCTCAATCTCCTGACCTCGTGATCCTCCTGCCTCGGCCTCCCAAAGTGCTGGGATTACAGGCATGAGCCACCGCGCCCGGCCTTATTCATTTATTTTTTGAGACAGAGTCTGAGCCATTTATTTTATTTATTTAGAGACCAAGTCTCGCTCTGTTACCCAGGCTGGAGTGCAGTGTCGTGGCCTCAGCTCACTGTAACAACCTCCGCCTCCCCGGTTCAAGCGATTCTCCTGCCTTGGCCTCCCAAAGTGCTGGGATTACAGACACCCACTACCATGCCCAGCTAATTTTTTGTGTTTTTAGTAAGTAAAGACAGGGTTTCCCCATCTTGGTCAGGCTGGTCTCAAACTCCTGGCCTCAAGTGAGCCACCCGCCTCGGTCTCCCAAAGTGATGGGATTACAGGCATGCGCGACCACACTGGCCTAATGTGTAGTTTTTTATCTGTGGCCTCCCTTCCGCCCTCCCCCTTCTGAGCCTTTGAAGCCCATTACATCACTCTGCCTTTGTGTACCAACAGCTTAGCTCCCACTGAGAACATACAGAGCCAGGCACGGTGGCGGTGGCTCACGCCTGTAATCCCAGCACTTTGGGGGTGCTGAGGCAGGTGCATCACCTGAGGCCAGGAGTTCAAGACCAGTCTGGCCAACATGGTGAAACCCCATCTCTAATGAAAATAGAAAAATACATAGCTGGGCGTGGTGGCAGGAGGCTGAGGTTGGTGAATCGCTTGAACCCAGGAGGCAGAGGTTGCGGTGAGCCAAGATCACACCACTGCACTCCAGCCTGGGCAACAAGAGCGAAACTGTCTTAAAAAAAAAAAAAAGTGAGAACATATGGATTCTACTCCTGTTAGAATAATGGCCTCCAGCTGCATCCAAGTTGCTGGAAATGACATTATTTCATTCCTTCTAATGGCTGAATAGGATTCCATGGTATATAGACACCACGTTTTCCTTATCCACTCATTAGTCAATGGGCACTTCGGTTGGTTCCACATCTTTGCAATTGTGAATGACTGAGCCAGCCATTCTTAACTGGGGGTGATTTTGTCCCCATGGGGGCATCTGGCCGCATCCCGAGAGGTTTTTTTGGTTGTCAGGAGTTGCAGTGGGGGCAGGCTCAGGCTCATCCAAGTCCAGGGGTGCTGCTATACATCATGTGATACAAGGACAGTCCTTGCTACGGACTGAATTGGTCCCACCAAACTTCACGTACAAGCCCTAGCCCCAGATGTCACTATATTTGGCCACAGCGCTTTTCAGAGGTAATTAAGGCTGGCCAGGCGCGGTAATCACAGCACTTTAGGAGTTCTGTGTTTATTATCGTAAGTGGGTAAGAGCCCAGTGTGGCAGCTCACGCGTGTAATCCCAGCACTTTGGGAGGCTAAGGCAAGGGGATAACTGGAGACCAGCAGTTCAAGACCAGCCGGGTCAATACAGCGAGACTCCATCTCTATAAAATATTTTGGAATGAGCCAAGCATGTTTGGCATGCACCTGTAATCCCAGCTCAGGGGGCTCAGCTGGGAGGCCTCCTTGAGTTTAAGGCTGCAGGGAGCTAAGATCGCACCATCGCACTCCAACCCGGCTGTGAGCAACAGAGCACCACCACCATCTTGGCTGGGCGTAGTGGCTCAACCAAGGCGGGTGGGTCACCTGAGGTCAGAAGTTTGAGACTAGCCTGGCCAACATGGTGAAATCACGCCACTGCACTCCAGCCTAGGCAACCGAGTGAGACTCTGTCCACCCCACCAAAAAAAAAAAAAAAAAACTACCTTCTTAAACAAAATCAAAATTTTTAAGTAGATAAAATATTTAGGGGAAAAAAACTTCAATTAAATATGCAGCAGAGTCCGACCTAGACGTTTTCACTCCCAGCCTCTACCTACTATCTTTGTGTCTTTATTTTTAGCAAATTCTACACAGGAACTTCATGCCCATGCAGAACCCTACATGTTGACTCAGCCCCACCTCTCATCACCTGACCACTTCCTTTATTCACGCTGTCTCCACCACCCTTCCCATTGATGTGAGCTGTATCCCACTCAACACTGTTACCCACAGCCTGCGTTACCACCAGCTGACTGTAGCCCTAAACAGCACGGCGACCTCGAGCATTGGAGAAGACTTATCTTGACAAGGGCTCACGAAAGACAGCAACGCTCAACAGCAAGATAAATGAGGGCCTTCATGGGATCATTCAGTGCCAAAGCCACTCAACCTTCAGGTTTGCGTTAGTAAGAAGAACTTTGTCAGGCCAGGCGCAGTGGCTCATGCCTGTCATCCCAGCACTTTGGGAGGCCAAGGCGGGCAGATCACCTGAGGTCAGGAGTTCAAGACCAGCCTGGCTAACATGGTGAAACCTCGTCTCTACTAAAAATACAAAAACTAGCCAGGCATGGTGACACACACCTCTAGTCCCAGCTACTCGAGAGGCTGGGACAGAAGACTCACTTGAAGCCAGGAGGTGGAGGTTGCAGTGAGCCAAGATCGCACCACTGCACTCCAGACTGGGCGACAGAGGCAAGACTCAATCTCAAAAAAAAAAAAAAAAAAAAAAAGGAAAACTTTGTCATACAAGCTTTCAACCTACAGCATTAGCCATATGCCCATGTTTTTGTGCCTGGGACCATGACAACTTTCCCCATATCAATGCTCGTATTTTTTTTTTGAGACAGAGTTTTGCTCTTATTGCCCAGGCGGGAGTGCAGTGACGCGATCTCGGCTCACCGCAACCTCCGCCTCCCAGGTTCAAGCGATTCTCCTGCCTCAGCCTCCCAAGTAGCTGGAACTACGGGCATGCACCACCACGCCCGGCTAATTTTGGCTAATTTTGTATTTTTAGTAGAGATGGGGTTTCCCCATGTTGAAGCTGGTCTCGACCTCCCGACCTCAGGTGATCCGCCCGCCTCAGCCTCCCAAAGTGCCGGGATTACAGGCGTGAGCCACCGCGCCCGGCCACTCTTATTCTTAAAATAGTTTCATCACCTACTGCAAGTTTGGAGAGCAAAGTGAGGAGGGGTCAGTCCCTTTTGGCAGCACCTGGAAGCCAGTGTTAACATCATGGTGACTTTTCATTCTTAAGGAAAATTGCGGAGTGACTTCTATGCGTTTTCTATGAATGACCAAATACAGGGTGTGGAAAAGCTGTGTTTGCCATGGCAATGGGAAGCAGAGAGAACCGGGGAGGGGAGAGACAGACATACACAGAGACTCCCAGAGACAGCCACAGACTCACACAGAAACAGAGATAGACAGGCTGGGCGCGGTGGCTCACGCCTGTAATCCCACCACTTTGGGAGGCCAAGGCGGGTGGATCACCTGAGGTCAGGAGTTCAAGACCAGCCTGGCCAACGTTGTGAAACCCTGTCTCTAGTAAGAATACAAAAAAATTAGCCAGGCATGGTGGCATACGACTGTAATTCCGGCTACTCGGAAGGCTGAGGCAGGAGAATCTCTTGAACCTGGTAGGCGGAGGTTGCAGTGAGCCAAGATCATGCTATTGCACTCCAGCATGGGCGACATGGGCGACAAGAGTGAAACTCCATCTCAAAAAAAAAAAAAAAAAAAAAAAGAACAGAGAGAGACAGAGATACGGAGAAAACACCCAGAGACAGAGAGACACACAGAGAAACAGACACAGCGATAGAGACACAGAGAAACAAAGAGAGACAGAGACAGAGAGACACACACACACAGGGAGAGTAGCAGCCAGCCCGTGGGAGCCAGGCAGAGCCGGCGTGAGGCAGGGCCATCTTCTGAATTAAAGGCAATAGTGACTGTAAGCGTGTGCTTTGCAAGTAACAGGATAGATTAGAACAGGGCTGGCTGCCCATGGCCCACGAGCTGTTTCTGGGAAGCCTCCGCAGGCCCCAGCCAGACCCTGTGCTGCTTCCATGTCCAAAGGCACAGCTGAGAGCTGATGAGAGACCACGGGGCCCACAGTGCCACGCATATTAACTATCTGGCCCGTTTGTCAATGCATGGCTTAGGATATGAGCAAATAAGTCACAAAGACATACTGATCACATAGATACACCAGGCAGCTAGTAAACTAGACCAAGTGGTGCCCGAGTTAGGGAAGAAAATACAAGAATCAACGGAATCATCCCTGAACTTCTTAGCAATACTTCCTCCTAGACTAAGCACAGAGTACCATATTTATTGCAGGTTTCTCTTGAGCATGTCAATAAACGCAGCTGCAACGAGTGCTCTAACTTTATTATCCCTGTGAAAAAGTACATAGCGTGATGTGAAGGGGGTGCGTGACTGGTGCAGAATCTCCCAAAAACAGTGAGAAAACCAGTGTCAAATCCTATATCTTGACACAGACTCTAGTGTTAACATGTGACCCTCTGACCTGCATTCATAAGACACCTTAGAGACCCGATTCCCGCTTCCTGTGTAATTCACAGAGCGATCCCAGGCTGCTCAGCAAAAAAAGTCACAGCACGGAGGTGCCGTTGGCCCAGAAGCATTGCAATCAATAGTCAGCTTCGGATTCTTTTCTTTCACTTCCTCCAACAGCTTCTTGATTTCCAGATTAGTTTCATAGGTCTTCAACCTGGAGGGATCAGAGAACACAAATGTTCCCAGAGCGCCTATAGTTTCATTGTCCCAAGAAATTCATTCTCAACTAACCAGGATGCCTGAATATCTGTTTTCAAACACTCAAAGCAGGAAACGTTTTTGGGATTTTCTGGGGGGACAGGGTCTTGCTCTGTTGCCCAGGCTGGGGTACAGTGGTGCCATTTTGGCTCTCTGCAACCTCCAGCTCCTGAGTTCAAGCAATTCTCATGCCTCAGGCTCCTGAGTAACTGTGATTACAGGTGTGCACCACCACGCTCGGCTAAGTTTTGTATTTACAGTACAGATGGGGTTTCAACACGTTAGCCAGGCTGGTCTCGAACTTCTGGCCTCAAGTGATCCGTCCACCTCGGCCTCCCAAAGCCATGGGATTACAGACGTGAGCCACAGCACCCGGCCAGAAACGTTTTCTAAAAAGAAATTTAGATCCACACAAGGGGGATCCTTATAAGTCTAAGAAAAAAAAGATTATGGCCAGGCCCGGTGTCTCACACCTGTAGTCCCAGAACTTTGGGAGGCCAAGTCAGGCAGATTGCTTGAGCTCAGCAGTTCAACATGTCCAGCTAAAAATACAAAAATTAGCCGGGCGTGGTGGCAGGCATCTGTAATCCCAGCTACTTGGGAGGCCAAGGTGGGAGAATCGCTTGAACCCAGGAGGTGGAGGTTGCATTGAGCCAAGATCGCACCACTGCACTCCAGACTGGGCTGCAAGAACAAAACTCCCCATCTCAAAAAAAAAAAAAGAAAAAGAAAAAAATACAAAAATTAGCTGGACATGTTGGCATGCCTCTAGGCCCAGCTACTCAGGAGGCTGAGGCAGGAGAATTGCTTGAACCTGGGAGGCGGAGGTTGCAGTGAGCCAAGATCTCGCCATTGCACTCCAGCCTGGGTGACAGAGCCAAGACTCCATTTCAAAACAAAAAACAAAAACAAAAAACAAACAAAAAAACACCATACCTGAGTGTCTTCAAGGATCCAGTTCTTTGTCTTAGAACCCCAAAGAGCTTAATTATGCCACTCTTCCACAAATGATTCTGGCCCAGGTCCAGAGTTTCAAGCTTCTGATTGCTGATGAGAGCAGATCCAAGATGCTGACAATAGAAAGGCATGAGGGAGCAGCTCCACAGGCTGTTGAGGAAGAACATGGAAACCCACACATTCACTGAGCAGGTAGTGGCTCACGCCTGTCATCCCAACACTTTGGGAGGCCAAGGCGGGTGGATCACTTGAGGCCAGGGGTTCGAGACCAGCCTTGCCAACATGGTCAAACCCCATCTCTAATAAAAATACAAAGATTAGGCAGGGCGTGGGGACAGGCACCTGTAGCCCCAGCACCTTGGGAGGCAGAGGAGGGTGGATCACCTGAGGTCAGGAGTTCGAGACCAGCCAGGCCAACATGGCGAAACCCCATCTCTACAAAAAATTAGCCATGCATGGTGGTGTGTGCCTTTAATGCCAGCTACTTGGGAGGCTGAGGCACAAGAATCGCTTGAGCCTGGGAGGCGGAGGTTACGGTGAGCCAAGATCACGCCACTGCACTCCAGCCTAGGCAATAGAATGAGACTCCATCTCACAAATATATAAAATAAATGAAAATACAAAAATTAGCCAGGTATAGTGGCGCCACCTGTAATTCCAACTACTCAAGAGGCAGGAGAATCGCTTGAACCCAGGAGGCAGAGGTTGTAGTGAGCCAACGTATCATCACTGCATTCCAGCTTGGGTGAAAGAGTGAGACTTGGTCTCAACAAAAAAAAAAAAAAACAAGCAGCATATTTACTGGGGCTTCAGCAGTGAGGAAATGCAGAGGGGAGTGAGCAGAGCAAATCCTTGTCCTTAGAGTTTTTAGTGACAGCAGACACCTCGATATGTTCTATTGAAGACAATGGATGATGGTATTAAAATAAACAGGGTAGAGGTAAGTCAACCAGAGAGGCATTGGCTAGACTTATGCTGGTCATTTAAGTCCTCTTTTGGAAAGTGATATGAGGAAACAAACTGAAGGATGGTAGATCATGAACCAGCATGCAAATAGGGGAAAGGAATCTTGTCAATAAAATACTGAGCTAGTGAAAAAGTAGAATGATTTTGGCTCATAACTTATAAGAGGATCCCATAAGGATCTGTAGACCACTGTAAAAGCCTTCGATTTTTTTTTTTTTTAAGACAGAGGTTAGCTCTTGTTGCCAAGGCTGGAGTGCAATGGCACCATCTCGGCTCACTGCAACCTCTGCCTCCCAGGTTCAAGTGATTCTCCTGCCCCAGCCTCCTGAGAATCTAGGATTACAGGCATAGCTGGGATGATTACAGGCACAAGACACCAGGTAATCCACCCCTTTATTTGCACTGAGCTTTTGAGTGTTTGGAAATAAAGGTGTCACAGTCTGGCTTGAAGCTTGAAATGTTCGTCAGGGTGATGGGTTAAGAAACTTCAGGAGGCCAGGAACGGTGGCTCATGCCTACACGATTACAATCCCAGCATTTTGGGAGGCTGAGGCAGGTGGATCGCTTGAGGTCAGGAGTTTGAGACCAGTCTGGCCAACATGGTGAAACCTGGTCTCTACTAAAAATACAAAAATTAGCTGGGTATGGTGGTGCATGCCTGTAATGCCAACTGCTTGGCTGAATCAGGAGAATCGCTTGAACCTTGGAGGCTGAGGTTGCAGTGAGCCAAGCAAGATGGCATCACTGCACTCCAGCCTGGGTAACAGAGCGAGACTCTGTCTGAAAAAACAAAAAAAGTACCCTGTGTTCTAGTGGTTTTTTTCTTGTCTCTACAGCAAAGCTAAGTAGTAATGATATTATGCAGATTCTCTTCACATTAGGATTGCAGATTCTAGTTGGAAAATAGGTTGCATCCAAGAGATGCAATTGACAAAGTTGGGGGAGAGAAGTGATGAAGAGCTCGCCATTCCATTTGTGGAGACTTTGCATTTCCTGGGGGTGGTATCCCACCTGTGGTTCCCTGGGTTTATGAGCTGGGGCAGGCTCACTGCTTCCTGATTCCTGGATCCCAGCAGAAGCAGCATGTTGCTGAAGCCCAGGTCCCTGGGGGCCATTCTCATCTATATTTCACTTCTCCAGGCCCTCTACCTTACTTTGGAAGTGCCCACCCACCTATATTCAGTTTCTGGAGGGGTTTGCTCTTGAAACTGCATTCAGCTGGGCGTGGTGGCTCATGCCTATAATCCCAGCACTTTGGGAGGCTGAAGCAGGCGGATCACCTGAAGTCAGGAGTTCGAGACCAGCCTGACCAACATGGGGAAACCCCGTCTCTACTAAAAATACAGAATTAGCCGGGCATGGTGGCACATGCCTGTAATCCCAGCTACTAGGGAGGCTGAGGCAGGAGAATCGCTTGAACCTGGGAGGTGGAGGTTGCGGTGAGCCGAGATCGTGCCATTGCACTCCAGCCTGGGCAACAAAAGTGAAACTCCTTCTCAAAAAAAAAAAAAAAAACTGCATTCAAAGTGATACAGTTTGAGATATTGAAAACATAGAAATTGGCCGGGCATGGCGGCCCATGCCTGTAATCCCAGCACTTGTGGGAGGCAGAGGGGGGCGGATCACGAGGTCAGGAGATCGAGACCACGGTGAAACCCCGTCTCTTTTAAAAATACAAAAAAATTAGCCGGGCGTGGTGGCGGGCGCCTGTAGTCCCAGCTACTCGGAGAGGCTGAGGTAGGAGAATGGCGTGAACCCGGGAGGCGGAGCTACTGCACTCCAGCCTGGGTGACAGAGCGAGACTCCATCTCAAAAAAAAAGATATTGAAAACATAGAAATTGGCCAGGCGTGGTGGCTCACGCCTGTAATCCCAGCACTTTGGGAGGCCGAGGCCGGCGGATCACCTGAGGTCAGGAGTTCGAGACCAGCCTGACCAACATGGTGAAACCCTGTCTCTACCTAAAACACAAAAAATTAGCCAGGCATGGTGGCGGGTGCCTGTAATCCCAGCTACTCAGGAGGCTGAGGCAGGAGAACCATTTGCAACTGGGAGATGGAGGTTGCAGTGAGGCAAGATCACACCACTGCACTCCAGCCTGGGCAACTAGAGCGAGGCTCAAAAAAAAACAAGAAAACATAGAAATTAAGGATTTCCAGATTTCCAAACACTTTAAAAATGAGGCCAGGCATGATGGCTCATGCCTGTAATCCTAGCACGTTGGGAGGCCGAGGTGGGAGGATTCTTTGAGCACCAGAGTTCAAAACCAGCCCGGGAAAGATGACAAGACCCCATCTCTACAGAAAACAGTTAGCTGGCCATGGTAACACATGCCTGTAGACCCAGCTGCTCAGGAGGCTGAGGTGGGAGGGCCGAACAAGCCCGGAAGACTGAAGCCACAGTGAGCCGTGATCACCCCACTGCACTCCAGCTTGGGGGACAGAGCAAGACCCTGTCTCAAAGAAAGAAAGGAAGAAAAGAAAATCGTCTACCGTAGGTGTTTTAGGTTACAGTTTGGATTCTCTAACGCCTGACAGAGAATCCACAATCCACGAGCTATCTGGTTGAGACTCAAGTCCAGGTGTGTGAGGCCGCAGGCTTCTTGGAGTGCCTCTGAGAGATATCTACAGCCAAGCTTGGTTATGCTGCATTGCTGTAACCTGCGGGATAATCAAAGGAAGAGAAGCCTGTTATCCCTCTGGCTAACGCCCTGTGAAGCAGTTATTTCCAACACTATATACCTTCCACCTATATACCGGAATGCAGTGCTGCAATCTTGGCTCACTGCAACCTCTGCCTCCCAGGTTCAAGCGATTCTTCTGCCTCAGCCTCCCAAGTAGCTGGGATTATAGGTGACTGCCACCTATATAACCAGGCTTGGTGGCGCGCACCTGTAGTACCAGCTACTCAGAAGGCTGAGGCAGGACAATCGCTTGAATCCAGGAGGCAGAGGCTGCAGTAAGCTGAGATCACGCCACTGCACTCCAGCCGGGGCGACAGAGTGAGACTCCGTCTCAAGAAAAAAACAACAACAAAAAAAAGTATTTATAAAAAACATAGGTGGCAGGCAGCAATTGACCCATGAACTGGAGCTATATACTTCCAGGTGGACCTGTACATAAAAGCATGCAAATGGGCCGGGCACAGTGGCTCACGCCTATAATCACAGCAGTGGGAGGCCAAGACGGGCAGATCACTTGAGGTCAGGAGTTCGAGACCAGCCTGGCCAACATGGTGAAACCCCATCTCTACTAAAAAATACAAAAATCGGGCCGGGCGCACTGGCTCAAGCCTGTAATCTCAGCACTTACGCAGACCAAGGTGGGTGAATCACGAGATCAGGAGTTCAAGACCAGCCTGGCCAAAGTGGTGAGACCCCATCTTTACTAAATACAAAAATTAGCTGGGCACAATGGCTCACACCTGTAATCTCAGCACTTTGGGAGGCTGAGGCAGATGGATCACCTGAGGTCGGGAGTTCGAGACCAGCCTAAGCAACATGGAGAAACCCCGTCTCTACTAAAAATACAAAATTAGCCGGGTGTGGTGGCCCATGCCTGTAATCCTAGCTACTCAGGAGGCTGAGGTAGGAGAATTAATTACTTGAACCCAGGAAGCAGAGGCTGCAGTGAGCCAAGATCACACCACTGCACTCCAGCCTGGTGACAGAGAGACTCAGTTAGAAAAAAAAAAAAAAATCATCCAAATGGCCTTCTGATTACATCCATTTCCAGCTCTGCCTGGGACAATATCTTAGGCTCTGGGTTTAGACCGACCCAGGACAGGATCTGAGACCTGGATCAGTTATTTTCTGCACGGTTAGATTATGGAAATTTCACTTCCCTTGTCATTTTATTTCACGTTTAGGTTTTGTCTTTAATTGACACATTCTACGTATATAGGGGTATAGTGTGATGTTTTGGTGCAGGTACACATCATATAACAATCAGGCAGGTGACTGTTTAACAATAGTTATTCTAAGCCAGGCACAGTGGCTCATGCCTGGAACCCCAGCACTTTGGGAGGCCGAGGCAGACAGAACACCTGAGGCCAGGAGTTCAAGACCAGCCTGGCCAACATGGTGAAACCCCATCTCTACTAAAAGTACAAAAATTAGCCAGGCATGGTGGAGGGCACCTGTAATCCCAGCTACTTGGGAGGCTGAGGCAGGAGAATCGCTTGAACCTGGGAGGCAGAGGTTGCGGTGAGCCGAGATTACACCACTGCACTCCAGTCTGGGCGACAGAGTGAGACTTCATCCAAAAAAAGAAAAAAGAATCTCATAAATGAACACTAGCTAGAATTTCTGAACAGGAATAGGTCTTCAACCCTATGCAATCTCTTGAATATTGTTCTAACCATAATTTTAATGTGAACAGGCAACTCATGCTGGGCTTCTTTCCTTATAACAAGATTCAGCCAACCACAGTCCATGGGTCAATTCCAACCTGCCACCTATGTTTTTTATAAATAAGGATTTTTGTTGAGTTTTTTTTTTTTTTTCTTGAGACAGAGTCTCACTCTGTCACCCAGGCTGGAGTGCAGTGGCGCCATCTCAGCTCACTGCAGCCTCTGCCTCCCGGATTCAAGCGATTCTCCTACCTCAGCCTTCTGAGTAGCTGGTACTATAGGCACGCACCACCAAGCCTGGTTAATTTTTGTATTTTTTAGTAGCAACGGGTTTTCACCATGTTGGCCAGGCTGGTCTCGAACCTTAGGTGATCTGCCCACCATTCACTACCTGTTCCCCAATAACCTATGGAAATAAAATTTTTCAAAAGGTGTCACTGGCCCAACCATATAACTCAACCTACCTCGAATAGCAGGCGGTACCATGTCATAGGAATTTGAAAGAACACACACAAAGCATCAGATCCAAGAACCAACTGCTTATCTCAAATCTTCCTTCATGGCAGGAAGAAGCTCTGCTGACATGCAAATATTAACATGTTTCTACCTGTATCTGCCTGGTTTTTTTTGTTTGTTTTTTTGAGAAGAAGTCTTGCTCTGTTGCCCAGGCTGGAGTGCAGTGGTGCGATCTCGGCTCACTGCAACTTCCGCCTTCCAGGTTCACGCCATTCTCCTGTCTCAGCCTCCCAAGTAGCTGGGACTACAGGCATCCGCCACCACACCTGGCTAATTTTTGGTATTTTTAGTACAGACAGGGTTTCACCATGTTAACCAGGATGGTCTCCATCTCCTGACCTCATGATCCACCTGCCTCAGCCTCCCAAAGTGCTGGGATTACAGGCATAAGCCACTGCGCCTGGCCTCTGCCTGTTCTTTAATTCTTACCAGGTTTTTAAAAGTTACATTTGAAATGAATTAACAAGTACTTTCATCTCTCTCCTGCTTGAATTCACGTGCACACACATACACACACACACACACACCCCCAACAGGGACTTACACCAAAGTCTGCAGTTTACAGTCAGGGTAACTCAAGCCCTCACACAGAAACTTCACCCCTGTATCCCCAATGGGGTTCTTGGCCAAGCACAGGTGTGTCAGCTTCTGGCTGACAACCAAGACAGCAGCAAGGTCCTTACAACTGGCTTCTGTAAGACGACAGTTTTCCAACCTGCAAAAATATGAAACAAATGGTAAAAGTATGAGAACATTTCCACAACTCCAACCTGCTTGGCGATGTCCACGTGCTAGGGTCCTCAGCTTCAACCCTTCCTGTTCATCCCCTGCCCTCTGTCCTGTGCGAGTCATCACGGCCACAAAAGAGCAGGAAGGCGAGAAGGCCAAGATGCAGCAGTCCACCTGGAGCCATCACAGGACACAGGTGTTCTTTCGTTTGTTTTTTTTTTTTTTTTTTTTTTTTTGAGACGGAGTCTTGCTCTGTCGCCCAGGCTGGAGTGCAGTGGTGCAATCTCGGCTCACTGCAAGCTCCGCCGCCCAGGTTCACGCCATTCTCCTGCCTCAGCCTCCTGAGTAGCTGGGACTACAGGCGCCCACCACGCCTGGATAATTTTTCGTATTTTTTAGTAGAGACGGGGTTTCACCATGTTAGCCAGGATGGTCTCAATCTCTTGACCTCGTGATCTGCCCGCCTTGGCCTCCCAACGTGCTGGGATTACAGGCGTGAGCCACCGCGCCCAGCCTGTTTTTGGTATTTTTAATAGAGACAGGGTTTCACCATGTTGGCCAGGTTGGTCTCGAACTCCTGAACTCAGATGATCTGCCCACCTCTCTGCTGAGATTACAGGCAGGAGCCACCGCGCCCAGCCTGAAGCAGATGTTTATTTCAGCGAGAGGCGCCACGAGGGTGACGCAGTAAGTCAGGTGTTACCCTTTCTCTTCTATGGCCCCAGAACTAAACCAGAACTGCCCGTGGGAAGAGGAAACTTACGACAACATCTGCAGGAAGTGTTCTGGGTGTGTCATGGTCTTGTACAGCAACTGGGCACCCTCGTCCAGGAGCACATTGGCTGAGAGATGCAGGTGCTTCAGGGACTCATTGGCTTTGAGGACATAGAAGAATTCAGCCCACTGCTCTGGGGTGGCACAGTGACCTCCCAACCTGTGAAAAGAGTGGGAAAAGTCATTCTTCTGGGAGGACAGAGTACACCCTATCAGCTTTTTTTTTTTTTTTTTTTTTTTTGAGACAGAGTTTCACTCTGTTGCCCAGTCTGGAGTGCAAAGGTGTGATCTCACCTCACTGCAGCCTCCGCCTCCCGGGTTCAAGCCATTCTTCTGCCTCAGCCTCCCAAGTAGCTGGGATGACAGGCATACGCCAATTTTTGTATTTTTAGCAGAGACAGGATTTCACCATGTTGGCCACACTGGTCTTGAACTCCTGACCTCAGATGATCCACCCACCTCGGCCTCCCAAAGTGCTGGGATTACAGGCGTGAGCCACCATGCCTGGCCCAGATCAGCTTCTTCTGCTTCACTTCCCAAGACATTATGTCTTTGGTTTATCTCATTCTACTCATGTCTCCAACCCTGGCCTGAATTATTGGAAAGATCTAATGTTGCCTCTGCTTCTTCAAGTATCCCCATAGCCATTAGAGTAACATCCAGCCCCATCTCCAAGAGATTGTAATACAATTCTGTGCAATGTTTCACCAAAACGGCCTGTGTGGATGATTTTGTAGGGGGAAATAAATTTTTTTTTTGAGACAGGATCTCGCTCTGTTGCCCAGGCTGGAGTGCAGTGGCATGATCACAGGTCACCACAACCTGTCTCCTGGGCTCAGATGATCCTCCCACCTCAGCCTCCAGTGTAGCTGGAACTAGAAAGGGCAAATTGATGCTTAATACTCAAAATAAAAATTTTATCCTGGCCAGGTACAGTGGTTCATGCCTGTAATCCTAGCACTTTGGGAGGCCGAGGCAGGTGGTTCACTTGAGATCAGGAGTTCGAGACCAGCCTGGCCAACATGGTGAAACCCCGTCTCTATTAAAAATACAAACATTTGGCAGGCGTGGTGGTGCGTGCCTGTAACCCGAGCTACTTGGGAGGCTGAGGCAGGAGAACTGCTTGAACCCAGGAGGCAGAGGTTGCAGTGAATGAGATCGCACCACTGCACTCCAGCCTGGACAAGAGGAAAACTGTCTCAAAGAAAAAAAAAAAAAAATATTCTCATGAGTGCAGAGAAGGTTGCATGCTCCTTCTGAGTACCGAACTCCTGATGATCTGAGATTGATGATCCATTCACCTCAGGCTCCCAAAGTGCTGGGATCATAGCACTGCATAGGATCAAGCACCAACGATTAGCTCCTGTGCCTGATCTGAGATTGAACAGTTTCATCCCAAAACTACCCGCAAACCCCTGTCTGTGGAAAAACTGTCTTGCACAAAACCGGGCCCCGGTGCAGAAAAGGCTGGGGGCCACTGCTCTCAATCCCAACAGTTAGGCAAGGTGCAGTCAGGAATAGCACGTCCCTAAAGCTGGAACCCAGCACAGAATTCGGGGTGTTTCTTTGCATTGATAGCTGGTTATGCAACACAGAAGTCAAGCTGGCGGGGGAAAGAGGAGAGGCTGACTCCAGACACAGGCCTGTTTGAGGAATACACTCCCTGTCTGGGATGGTATCTGGAGTGTTTATCCTTTTTCCTAGATCCCCCTGCAACACGGTGCAGTGGACTCCGGGTACTAGGGAGAGCCGTGACCGTGAGACCCACCTCAGGTACTGCAGTTTGCATTTATGATTTCTGAGCAGATCACACAGCATCAGCATCATCGTGCGTTCCCACTCGATGTGCCCTTCCAGAGTCAGGTGCGTGAGGGTCTTCTTCCCAATGAAAGCAAGACAGAAGTCCCGGTACGCAGTGTCAGGGGTGACGTTTTTAATCCTAGGGAAAAGCAGAAGAGACTCACATTGTGTAGCGGCATGTATAAACAAAAAGCTGTTTCACATTTAGAAATTATTAGAAGTTCTTGGCCGGGTGCAGCGGCTCATGGCTGTAACCCCAGCACTTTGGGAGGCTGAGGCAGGAGGATAACCTGAGGTCAGGAGTCTGAGACCAACCTGGGCAACATTGTGAAACCCCATCTCTACAAAAAATACAAAAATTAGCTGGGGCCGAGGCAGGTGGATCGCCTGAGGTCAGGAGCTCGAGACCAGCCTGGCCAACATGGCGAAGCCCTGTCTCTACTAAAAATACAAAAATTAGCTGCACATGGAGGTGCACGCTTGCAGTCCCAGGTATTCGGGAGCCTGAGGTAGGAGAATCACTTGAATCCAGGAGGCAGAGTTTGCAGTGGAGATCAAGACCATCCTGGCTAACACGGTGAAACCCCATCTCTACTAAAAATACAGAAAAAATTAGCCGGGTGTGGTGGCAGGGGCCCGGCTCCATCTCAAAAAAAAAAAAAAAAAAAAAAAAAAGATAAAAAAATTCAAGAAGCAGAGGATCAGGAAAAACAACTAATGGGTACTAGGCCTAATACTTGGGTGACAAAATAATCTGTACAACAAACTCCTATGCCACACATTTACCTGTGTAACTAACCTATACTTGTATCTACTTTTTGGTTTGTTTTGGTAACAAAACAAACCAAAAAAAAAAAAAAAAAAAAGATAGCTGGGGCCAGGCATGGTGGCTCATGCCTGTAATCCCAACACTTTTGAAGACCGAGGCAGGCGCATCACCTTAGGTCAGGAGTTCAAGACCAGCCTGGCCAAGATGGAGAAAATTCTGCCTCTACTAAAAATACAAGATTAAGCCATTGCACTCCAGCGCCTAGGTGACAGAGTGAAACTCTGTCTCAAAAAAAAAAAAAAAAAGGGCCAGATGCGGTGGCTCACGCCTATAATCCCAGCACTTTGGGAGGCCGAGGCAGGCGAATCACCTGAGGTCAGGAGCTCGAGATCACCCTGGGTAACACGGTGAAAACCCATCTCTACTAAAAATACAAAATTAGACGGGCGTGGTGGCACATGCCTGTAATCCCGGCTACTCGGGAGGCTGAGGCAGGAGAATTGCTTGAACCTGGGAGGCAGAGGATGCAGTGAGCTGAGATCGCGCCATTGCGCTCCAGCCTGGGCAACAAGAGTAAATCTCCATCTCACCCCCGCAAAAAAAAAAAAAAAAAAAAAAAAAAAAAAAAGACAGCTGGAAAATCCCCAAATACATGGAGATGAAACAGCACATTTCCAAATTTAAAAAACAAAAGTACAGGAAGCTTAGTCACGGTTCAGGGTCTTCCTTGAAAGATGGGCTTCTGCTTACTCCACTTTCTGCAGATGACAGGTGCTACGGGTTACGTGGTCACAAAGAATCCGCACAGAAGAGTCGCTCAGGAAGCTTTGTTTCACTTCCAGAAACTTCAGGTTGCTATTTGAGCTGAAGAGAGAGCAGAAATCCGTCCAGAGGCGAAGAGAGCGAAGATCCTGCCGCGCCCAGTTCGGAATGGTCAGGTAAGTGCACCTGCAAGAGAACACATGTTCATCTCTTATGACTAGTACCTGCATGGCGAGATGGGTGTCTGCAAACCACACTTCAATGGCAAAAACCACAATTACTTTTGCACCAACCTAAAACAGTGTCTATAGTAAACAATATTGCATCACATACTTTGCTACGAGTATAGATCTTAAGTTTTACAAAAAAATAAAATAATAGATAAGGCTGAGTGAGGTGGCTCATGCCTGTAATCCCAACACTTTGCTAGGCCAAAGTGGGAAGATCACTTGAGCCCAGGAGTTTAAGACCAGCCTGGGAAAGAAACTGAGACCCCCCATCTCCACAGAAAATAAAATAATTAACCGGGCAACATGGTGCACGCCTGTAGTCCCAGCTACTCGGGAGGCTGAGGCAGGAGAATCGCTTGAACCCGGGAGGCGGAGCTTGCAGTGAGCCAAGATCGCGCCACTGCACTCCAGCCTGGGCGACAGAGCGAGACTCCGTCTCAAAAAAAAAAAAAAAAGCCCCAATTCCTAATTGCCAAGTCGTGTCTCCGCGTTGAACGTGAAGCTGGAAGGAAGTCCAGCCAGAGGGAAATTCTGACCGTTAGCGACAGGGCACAGGAGACGCTGGCCTCTTCCTAGTGGAGCGTGGAATGGGAAAGCAGTTCTTACCTCTCAAATTCAATATCCGGTTCAAAACCCACGTAATTCTCCAGGAACACCCCCTTTGCTACCTGCAGTGAGAGTTTCTGCAAGTCTTGACAATGCTTCAGGCTGAAGGAACACTGCATCATTTCAGAAATATTTGTCAAGTGAACAGAAATTTCCTTGAACGGGGCCACTACGACCTTCGCCAGCTCCTCCTCCTGAGACTCATACAGGCAGCACAAGACCTCCTTCAGGTCGGTCATGGATATGGACTTATTTGCATGAAGATGTGCTTTGCATCGCAGCAACTCCTGTTTGATGTCTGGTGACATCTGGCAGCCAAAAGTGGCCTCCAGCTCCTTGGCTCTCTTCTCATTAGCGAGGCCGAATAAGAAGTATCCTACTTGAATCAGGTCGGGGTTCTTGAGTCTTTCTTCTCCGGAAAGCAGCTTCTGCACGTCCCCAATGTCCCAGGCGTGGCCGTCCCTGTCCTCTTCCTCCTCCTTCTCCAGGGCGTAGAACAGCGCAGCGAAAAACTGCTGGAAGCTGAGGTGGATGAAGGAGTAGCAGCCTTTGGAGTCTCTGTCCTGGCGGAGGATGTGTCCGTCCAGGAACGGGCGGAGGTCGGACTCCTGCACCCCGAGCCTTTCCAGGTCCTCTCGGTGGAGCACAGACATCTGCGCCCACAGCCCCTGCGCGGCCAGGAGGCTCAGCTTCCGCAGCGCGCCCCGCAGCTGTCCGCCCTGCGGGAACTGGCTGCAGAGGAAGCGCAGGAACAGCCCCGTGCGGGTGAGGCAAGTGGGGGCCGGGTCCTCCCCCTTCTCCATCTGCAGCTTCAGAGTCGTGCACACGATCCAGCACACCGCCGGGGCCGAGCCCAGCTGGAACAGGGCCGCGTTGCTCCTCATCAGCTCAAAGGCACGCATGGCTTGGTCCTCGTCTCCAAAGTGTCTCAGGAAATAGGCCCTCCTGTCCTCCTCCAGGAAGCCCTCCACCCTTATGTAGATTGGCTGCTGCGCCAGGAGCTGTAGATCCCTCAGTACCCTGGGCCGCGTGGTGACCAGCAGGGCGGCCTTGGGTAACATCTTCCTCTTCAGCAAACTCCCCAGGAGGACCGGCACCGGCTTCTTCTTCTCCCAGTCCCCGCAGATGTCCTGGATCAGCGCCCCAGGTGGAACTTTCAGCTCATCAAGGCCATCGACCACGAACAGGATTCTCTGTGCTTGGGCTAGGATGCTTGGAATGTCATCCTGCAATTCAGGCCAGTCTTTGGAGATCAGCTCTGCAAAACTGCAGGGGCCCATGCGGCTGAGCTCCTTGCAGCTGAGGTAGAACGCGTATCTGACCGTCGGGCTGAGGTTGCAGTCTGTCCAGTCCAGCATACACTTTTTGGCCAGCGTGGTTTTCCCCACGCCCGCAGGGCCATGCAGCACCACTGTGTAAGGTGTTACCTTCCTGGGTGTTCCGGGATTCAAGAATGGAATGAACCGTTGGTTTCTCAGAGTGACTTCGTCATGGAAATTGTCAATGTCTCCTCGCCAAAAGGTGTTCTTCCAAACCAAAGATTGTTTCTCCATTGAATTTCTCCGTCCTTCCTTTTCACCTGCAGGTTGACAGCCCATAGGACAGTTGAGGCTGATGATGATGCTCTTCTGAAAATTACCTTGTCAAGTACCAGAAATGAGGGCCAGGCACGGTGGCTCATGCTTGTAATCCCAGCACTTTGGGAGGCCGAGGTGGGTGGATCACTTAAGGTCAGAAGTTCAAGACCAGCCTGGCCAAGATAGTGAAATCCCATCTCTACTAAAAATACAAACATTAGCTGGGGGTAGCGGCGGGCGCCTGTAATCCCAGCTACTCAGGAGGCTGAGTCACAGAATTGCTTGAACCCAGGAGGCGGAGGTTGCAATGAGCAGAGACGGAGCCACTGCACTCCAGCCTGGGCTACAGAGCAAGATCCCGTCTCAAAAAAAAAAAAGTACCAGAAATGAAGAAAACCAGGAAGAAGTGATGCACCTTCTCAAACACCCAACTCATGACCACAGGACCGTATTTACCCACCTGGCTTTGCTAACTCCGAGTCTTCTTCTGCATCTCCCAGCTGAGGATTATCTATTTCTTGCACCTGTCCGTCCTCTGTAAAATACTTAGACGTAAGCCTGACACAGTAATTTACACTTCGTAAATCAGACATTATTGTACATAAAGCGTCAGCCAGGCATGGTGGCTCACGCCTGTAATCACAGCACTTTGGAAGGCTGAGGTGGGTGGATCACAAGGTCAGGAGATCAAGACCAGCCTGGCCAACATGGCAAAACCCCATCTCTACTAAAAATACAAAAAAAAAAATTAGCCAGGTGTGGTGGCACACACCTGTAATCCAGCTACTCGGGAGGCTGAGATAGGAAAGTCGCTTGAACCCAGAGGCGGAGGTTGCAGTGAGCCCAGATCTCACCACTGCACTCCAGCCTGGGCGACAGAGCGAGACTCCATCTCAAAAGAAAAAAAAAAAGTGTCAAATATATACATATATATTTACAGATGCGGTCTCGATATGTTCCCCAGACTGGATTCGAACTCCTGGATTCAAGCAATCCTCCCACCTCAAGACTCCTGACTGGCTGGGACTACTAATATTTGAGCCAAGTACTGCCTTTTTTTTTTTGGTCCTCTTGGCCCCACACTTGTAACCTCATTTAGTCTTTACTCCTGAAGCCCTGTCTCTAAATACGTAGTCATATGGCGGGCGGGGAGGCGGTTAGAGCTTCAGTATAAGTTCTCTGGACACAATTCAGTACCTGGTTTAGGGACTGTCTGCTTTTTTTCTCTCTCATAACTAGCATGTTATTTCCTGACAAATGGAAACTCGAATCTTTCCCGCATTTAAAAATAGAACAGCTTGGTTCTTCAAAAACACAGAATTACTATATGACCTAGCAATGTTTCTCCCACAAAACAGAGTCAATAGGTATTCTTCCAGACCAAAGATCATTTCTCTATCATATTTCCGGAGGAGGCAGAGGTTGCAGTGAGATTGCGCCACTGCACTCCAGCCTGGGCGACAAAGCGAAACGCCATCTCAAAAAACATAAAATAGGCCAGGCGTGGCTCACGCCTGTAATCCCAGCACTTTGGGAGGCCGAGGAAGGCGGATCATGAGGTCAGGAGATCGAGATCATCCTGGCTAACGCAGTGAAACCCTGTCTCTACTAAAGATACAAAAAATTAGCCGGGCGTGGTGGCAGGCGCCTATAGTCCCAGCTACTCGGGAGGCTGAGGCAGGAGAATGGTGTGAACCCGGGAGGCAGAGCTTGCAGTGAGCCGAGATCACGCCAGTGTACTCCAGCCTGGGCCATAGAGTGAGACTCCATCTCAAAAAAAAAAAAAAAAAAAAACCCATAAAATAATAAAATAAAATTATTCCAAAACAAAGTTTTTAAAAGAATGCTGCCAGACATGGTGGCTCACAGTCTCTTGGGAGACTGAGGCAAGAGGATTGCTTGAGCCCAGGAGTTCGAAACCAGACTGGTCAACATAGCAAGACCCCATCTCTACAAAAGAGAACAAAAAAATGAACTTGGAAGGCTGAGGTGGGAGGATAGCATGAGCCCAGGTGTTGGAGGCTACAGTGAACCACGATCGCACCACTGCACTCCAGCCTGGGCAACAGACTGAAATCCTGTCTCAAAGGGAAAAAAAAAAAAAAAAGCCGAGCCAAGCACAGGACATGTACCTGTATCTCCAGCTACTCAACAGGCGGAGGCAGGAGGATTGCTTAAGGTGAGGCGTTTGAGGCTGTGGTGTATTGTGATTATGCCAGTGAAGAGCCTGGGCAATGTAGCAAGACCACATCTCTTAAAATATGCTGAAAATGCAAAACAGGTAATAGGAAAATTAAGATCACGAGTATATGTACGAATCTATCATTTTTTAATTTTTTTGAGATGGAGTCTCACTCCCATCGCCCAGGCTGGAGTGCAATGGCACGATCTCGGCTCACTGCAACCTCCGCCTCCCAAGTTCAAGGGATTCTCCTGCCTCCACCTCCCGAATCACAGGGATTACACACACCCACCACCCCACCACGCCCAGCTAATTTTTGTATTTTTAGTAGAGACGGAGTTTTACCATGTTGGTCAGGCCGGTCTCAAACTCCTAACCTCAGGTGATCCATCCACCCAGATTGCTAGGATTACAGGCGTGAGCCACCGCACCCAGCCAGGGCTCATTCTTTGTTACAAATGACCAGGACACCCCAGGTTCTACTTACCCAGCATCTCAGCCTTTGCCATCTTACACAATTCCGTGAGATTCATCTCTTCCAAGATGTTCACAGTTGCATTCCTTATCCAATTTTCTGAGGAGGTGTTGACCAGAATTTCTGCCAGTTTCTTGCCATCAGCTTCTTCCACCTCAGACCATGGGGTCTTCTGTAGCACGTCTTCCAGGGGGAGAGCCCATAAAAGGGATTTGAAACTCTTTAATTCATCCTCATTCAGCTGCTCCAGAAGGGTCTCCAGAGTCCACTGTAGCTGGGTTGCCATCATAGTGCTCCAAGTATGAGACCTCAGGTTAAGGCTGAAGAACTGCGGGGGAAAAAAGAAAACACAGTTCACCAGTTACCATCATTAAATGAAACCACAGTTGCCTATGTGCCAAGAACAAGACTGTCCCTGCAGCACCACGAGTGGTAAAATATTATGTAGACTGAATTAAGAGACGGAAAATCTGACCCAGCACAGTGGCTCATGCCTGTAATCTCAGCACTTTGGGAGGCTGAGGCAGGCGGATCACAAGGTCAGGAGATGGAGACCGTCCTGGCTAACACAGTGAAACCCCCGCCTCTACTAAAAAAAATACAAAAAATTAGCCAGGCGTAGTGGCAGGCACCTGTAGTCCCAGCTACTCAGGTGGCTGAGGCAGGAGAATGGTGTGAACACGGGAGGCGGAGCTTGCAGTGAGCAGAGATCGCGCCATTGCACTCCAGCCTGGGCAACAGAGCCAGACTCCATCTCAAAAAAAAAAAAAAAAAAAAAAAAAGAATGAACAAAGAAAAAAAAAGAATACAAAGAATGAAGGGTCAGTGGTATGCTAGGGCCAGCCCGTGCTGGCTAATGGGGGCTTCCTACATGTACCTATACCAACATCCATGGGCTGTGATTTCACACTGATAGTACAAAATCACAATCATACCACAGAAATCAGCAAACACGGCAGGGCGTGGTGGCTCACGCCTGTAATCCCAGCACTTTGGGAGGCCGAGGCGGGTGGATCACCTGAGGTCCGGAGCTCGAGACCAGCCTGACCAACACAGCGAAACCCTGTCTCTACTAAAAATACAAAAATTAACCAGGCGTGGTGGCAGGTGCCTATAATCCCAGCTACTCAGGAGGCCAAGACAGGAGAATCACACTTGAACCTGGGAGGTGGAGGTTGCATGATCTGAGATCACGCCATTGCACTCGAGCCTGGGCAACAAGAACAAAACTCTGTCTCAAACACACAAAAAAAGAAATCAGCAAACACTACAAACCAAGACTTCCTCGCCACCAACCCCAAGAGCCACTTGTTTAACATTTCAGCCCACCACTGAATGACACATCGAAAACAAATAGCAGGAGGACAGATATAAATATAACTGTACTGGCCGGGTACGGTGGCTCAGGCCTGGAATCTCAGCACTTTGGGAGGCCAAGGCAGGCAGATCACCTGACGTCAGGAGTTTGAGACCAGCCTGGCCCACATGGTGAAACCCCATCTCTACTAAAAATACAGAAGCTAGCCAGACGTATTGGCAGGAACCTGTAATCCCAGGGACTTGGGAGGCTGAGGCAGGAGAATCACTTGAACCTGGGAGGCGGAGGTTGCAGTGAGCCGAGATGGTGCCATTGTACTACAGCCTGGGCAACAAGAGCGAAACTCCTTCTCAAAAAAAAATAATAATAATAATAATAATCTTAGCCAGGCCTGGTGGAGCATACCTGTAGTCCCAGATACTTGGGAGGCTGACACAGGAGGATTGTTTGAGCTTGCGATTTGGAGATTGCAGTGAGCCAGCCACTGCACTCCAGCCTGGGTGACAGAGTGAGGCACTGTCTCAAAAGTAAGTAACTAATGGCTGGGCGCAGTGGCTCACACCTGTAATCCCAACACTTTGGGAGGCTGAGGCAGCAGGATCGCTTGAGTCTGGGGAGTTGGAGACCAGCCTGAGTAGCAAGGCGAAAACCTATCTCTACTCTAGCTACCTGGGGGGCTGAGGCAGGAGGATTTCTTGAGCCCGGAAAGTTGAGGCTGCGGTGAGGCAAGATTGCGCTACTGCATTCTAGCCTGGGTGACAAAGTGAGACACTGCCTTAAAAAAAAAAAAAAAAGAGGGCCGGGCATGATGGCTCAGGCCTGTAATCCCAGCACTTTAGGAGGCCAAGGCAGGCGGATCACGAGGTCTCTACTAAAAATACAAAAAATTAACCAGGCATGGTGGCAGGCGCCTGTAGTCCCAGCTACTCAGAGAGGCTGAGGCAGGAGAATGGCGGGAACCCGGGAGGCGGAGCCTGCAGTGAGCCGAGATGGAGTCACTGCACTCCAGCCTGGGCGACAGAGCGAGACTCCGTCTCAAAAAAAAAAAAAAAAAAGAGAGGCAGCCTGGAGAATAAATAACATTGTGACTTGCCAAGCCTGGGTGGTGACAGAGGTGGACAGCTTTACCCTTGGAGGGAACAGCAAATCTTTTTTCCCCAGCTGGGAGGTGTGGGGCAAAGGAGAGATCAGACTGTTACTGTGTCTATGTAGAAAGAAGTAGACATAAGAGACTCCATTTTGTTCTGTACTAAGAAAAATTCTTCTGCCTTGAGATGCTGTTAACCTGTAACCCTACCCCCAACCCTGTGCACGCAGAAACATGTGCTGTGTCGTTTAATGGATTTAGGGCTATGCGGGATGTGCTTTGTTAAACAAATGCTTGAAGGCAGTATGCTTGTTAAAAGTCATCACCACTCTCTAATCTCAAGCACCCAGGGACACAAAACACGCAGAAGGCCGCAGGGACCTCTGCCTAGGAAAGCCAGGTATTGTCCAAGGTTTCTCCCCATGTGATAGTCTGAAACATGGCCTCGTGGGAAGGGAAAGACCTGACCGTCCCCTAGCTGTGGAGGATTAGTGAAAGAGGAAGACTTCTTTGCAGTTGAGATAAGAGGAAGGCATCTGTCTCCTGCTCATCTGTGGGCAATAGAATGTCTCGTGTAAAACTCGATTGTATGTTCCATCTACTGAGATAGAAGAAAACCGCCTTAGGGCTGGAGGTCAGACATGCTGGTGGCAATACTGCTCTTTAATACACCAGCTATGTTTATGTATGTGCACATCAAAGCACACCATATTTTCTAAGCTTGTTTATGACAGAGACATTTGTTTCACATGTTTTGCTGCTGACCTTCTCCCCACTATTACCTATTACCCTATTGTCCTGCCACATTCCCCTCTCCGAGATGATAGAGATAATGATCAATAAATACTGAAGGAACTCAGAGACCAGGCCGGTGCAGGTCCTCCTATGCTGAGCACTGGTCTCCTGGGCCCACTTTTCTTTCTCTGTACTTTGTCGCTGTGTCTCTTTCTTTTCTCAGTCTCTCGTCCCACCCGACAAGAAACACGCACAGGTGTGGAGGGGCCAACCCTTCAGTGAGGTATAATTACATATATACAATTTGAGGATTGAGCAGGAAGAGCATGTGAGCCCAGGAGTCCCAGACCAGCCTGGGCAACACAAGGAGACCTTGTCTGTATTTTTTAAGCATTTTTAAAGTAATATATACAATGTTTACGTGTCAAAGTGTACAGCATGGAGCGATGTTATATATACAATGAAATGATTACCACAATCGAGCTAATTAACATATCCACTGCCTCTTATAGTTGCCTTTCCATTTTGCAGTGAGAACGCTTGAGAAAAAATTCAGGGTTTTTTTCTTTTTCGGAAAGAGTCTTGCTCTGTCGCCCAGGCCAGAGTGCAATGGTGTGAGGCTTACCACAACCTCCTCCTCCCCGGGTTCAAGCGATTCTCCTGCCTCAGCCTCCCAAGTATCTGGGATTACAGGCATGCGCCACCACACCTAATGTTTTTTGTATTTTTAGTACAGACGGGGTTTCACCATGTTGGCCAGGTTGGTCTTGAACTCCTGACCTCAGGTGATCTGCCTGCCTCAGCCTCCCAAAGTGCTGGGATTACAGGTATGAGCCACCAGGCCCAGCCAAGTATTTTTTTTTCCCAAGTACATTTTTTTCTTTTCTTTTTTTTTTTTTTTTTTTGAGATAGAGTCTCCCTCTGTTGCCCAGGCTGGAGCACAATGGCACAATCTCGACTCACTGCAACATCCACCTCCCAGGTTCAAGTGATTCCAGTGCCTCAGCCTCTCAACAAGCTGGGATTACAGGCACACTGCATCATGCCTGGCTAGTTTTTGTATTTTTAGTAGAGACAAGGGTTGTTTTTTTTTGTCTTTTTTGTTTTTTTTTTTTTGAGACAGAGTCTTGCTCTGTCGCCCAGGCTGGAGTGCAGTGGTGCGATCTCGGCTCACTGCAAGCTCCGCCTCCCGGGTTCACACCACTCTCCTGCCTCAGCCTCCCGAGTAGCTGGGACTACAGGCACCTGCCACTATGCCTGGCTAATTTTTTTTGTATTTTTAGTAGAGAGAGGGTTTCACCGTGTTAGCCAGGATGGTCTCGATCTCCTGACCTCGTGATCCGCCCGCCTCAGCCTCCCAAAGTGCTGGGATCACAGGCGTGAGCAACCGCATCTGGCCATCTACATTTTTTTTTTTGGATGCGGCATTTCACTCTGGTTGCCCAGGCTGGAGTACAATGGCGCAATCTCAGTTTACCGCAACCTCTGCCTCCCAGGTTCAGATGATTCTCCTGCCTCAGCCTCCCGAGTAGCTGGGATTACAGGCATGTGCCACCACGCCCAGCTAATTTTGTATTCTTAGTAGAGATGGGGTTTCTCCATGTTGGTCAGGCTGGTCTCAAACTCCTGACCTCAGGTGATCTGAAAAGTGCTGCGATTACAGATGTGAGCCACCGCGCCCAGCCTTTTTTTTTTTTTTTTTAAACAGGGTCTCCATCTCATCCAGGCTGGAGTGCAGTGGCTCAATCACACCTCATTGCAGCCCCCACCTCCCAGCTCTGGTGATCCTCCCATCTCACCCCACAAGTAGCTTGGACACAGCACAAGGACTGGCCTTCTTTGTTTTTTGAGACGGAGTTGTACTCTGTCTCCCAGGCTGGAGTGCAGTGGCATGATCTCAGCTCATTGCAACCTCCCCGTCCCAGGTTTAAGCTATTCTCCTGCCTCAACTTTCCAAGTAACTGGGATTACAGGCATGCACCACCATACCTGGCTAATTTTTGTGTTTTTAGTAGAGACGGGGTTTCACCATTTTGGGCAGGCTGGTCTCGAACTCCTGGCCTCAAGTGATCCACCCGCCTCGGCCTCCCAAAGTGGTGGGATAACAGGCATGAGCCACTGTGCCTGGCCTTCTATTTTTTTTGTAGAGACAGAGTTTTACCATGTTGCCCAGGCTAGTCTCAAACTCCTGAGCTCCTCTAAACTATATTTGAATAGAAGTCCTTAAGACAACATTAGGCCAGGCGCGGTGGCTCACGCCTGGAATCCCAGCACTTTGGGAGGCCGAGGCAGACGGATTATTTAAGTCAGGAGTTCAAGACCAGCCTGGCCAACATGGTGAAACCCCGCCTCTACTAAAAATACAAAAATTAGCCGGGTGTGGTGGCACATGCCTATAATCCCAGCTACTCTGGAGGCTGAGGCAGGAGAATGGCGGGTGAACCCTGGAGGCGGAGCTTGCAGTGAGCCAAGATCGCGCCACTGCACTCCAGCCTGGGCGACAGAGGGAGACTCTGTCTCAAAAAAAAAAATCAAAGATCCTTCCAGTAACCTCACACCAACCATTAAGGCTTGGGAAGGGCTATGGTGGAAACTCCACCAATAATTTATTCTCCCTTAAAGGAGGAGACAAAGAAATCGATGCAAGAACCAGCACTCACCTCCCTTAGGTCAGGTCTTGCTTCCAGCCTGTTTTCTGCAAAGGAATTGGATAAAACTCAACCACTAATTACTTATCCCTTGAAGAGACAAATAAATAGATGCAAGAACCAGCACTCACCTCCCTTAGGTCAGGACTTGCTTCCAGCCTGTGTTTTCTGCAAAGGAAATGGATAAAAAGGGGAGGTCTCTGGCCCTTGGTACGCTGGGTGGAGAGAGCGCTTTCCCGCCCAGGGTGGATCCGCCCCACTGAGATTAACATTGGGTGGCTCCCAACCACTGACCTCAGGCTCACCTTGACATCACCTGGGCCACATCCTCAGGGATTCGGCTGTAATTGGGCTGCAGTGGGCTTTGGAGAACCACGGCTTGCTAAATCTCCCCAGGTGAGATTAAGGTGCAATTCCCTTCCTAGACCACCCGGGCCAGGTGTGATAGGCAACGGAACAGGAAATACACATTCTGAGTTTTGCAGGGTACCTGGCTCCCAGCTTTAAAAACTCTTGTAGAGAAAAAAAATTAAACAAAAATAAATTAAAATTTAAAAAAAAAGAGGATAAAAACTTCTGTGACTTCCTAAGTTACAAATACAATAAGTCTACTTTGTGGACAAATGTGGTGGCTCCTGCCTGTAAATCCCAGCAGGCTGAGAGGCCTAGGCCAGTGGATCCCTAGGGGCCAGGAATTTGAGACCAGCCTAGGCAACATAGCAAGATGCCATCTCTACAAAAATATTTAATAATTAGCCATGCATAGGCTGGGCGTGGTGGCTCATGCCTGTAATCCCAGCACTTTGGGAGGCCGAGGCGGGTGGATCACCTGAGGTCAGGAGTTGGAGACCAGACTGGTCAACATGGTGAAACTCTGTCTCTACTAAACACACAGAAAATTAGCCAGGTGTGGTGCCTGTAATCCCAGCTACTTGGGAGGCTGAGACAGGACAATCACTTGAACTCGGGAGGTGGAGGGTGCAGTGAGGCAAGATCACGCCATTGCACTCCAGCCTGGGTGACAGGAGCAAGACTCTGTCTCGAAAACAAAAACAAAAAAATTAGCCATACATGATGGGCTGCACCTGTAATCCCAGCTACTCAGGAGGCTGAGGTGGGAGGATCACCTGAGCCCAGGAGTTTGAGGCTGCAGTGAGCTGTGACTGGCCACCTCACTCCAGCCTAGGCCACAGAGTGAGACCCTGTCTCAAAAAAATAAATAAATAACTGATATTTAATTTTTTTTTTTTTTTTTTTGGATGGAGTCTCGCTCTGTGGCCCAGGCTGGAGTGCAGTGGTGCAATCTCGGTTCATGCAACCTCTGCCTCCCAGGTTCAAGCAATTCTCGTGCCTCAGCCTCCCGAGTAGCTGGGACTGCAGGCACATGCCACCATGCCCGACTAATTTTTTCTATTTTTAGTAGAGACAGGGTTTCACCATATTGGTCAGGCTGGTCTCAAACTCCTGATGTCAGGTGATTACAGGCATGAGCCACCGCACCTGGCCTAAAATTGTTTTTAAATAAAACAGTGTATCTTGTGGAAAGCATTCAGCACAGAATTTTGGTAATTTAAACTGTTAATTTAATGGAAGTAAATGGTCCCACAAATGAAGATGTATATATCAGTTGCAGCATGCCATCTATAGAGATAGGCACTGTGGAGGCCAGGCATGGTGGCTCATGCCTGTAATCCCTGCACTTTGGAAGGCTGAGGCGGGTGGATCATCTGAGGTCAGGAGTTCGAGACCAACCTGGGCAACATGGCAAAAACCCCCTGGCTACTAAAAACAAAAAATTAGCCAGGCATGGTGGTGTGCACCTGTAATCCCAGCTACTCAGGAGGCTGAGGCATGAGAATTGATTGAACCTGGGAGGTGGAGGTTGCAGTGATCCGAGATTGCACCATTGCGCTCCAGGCTGGGCGACAGAGACTCCATCTTTTTTTTTTTTTTTTTTTTTTTGAGACAGAGTCTCGCTCTGTCGCCCTGGCTGGAGTGCAGTAGCGCGATCTTGGCTCACTGCAAGCTCCGCCTCCCGGGTTCACGCCATTCTCCTGCCTCAGCCTCCGGAGCAGCTGGGACTACAGGCACCCGCCACCGCGCCCGGCTAATTTTTTGTATTTTTAGTAGAGACGGGGTTTCACCGTGTTAGCCGGGATGGTTTCGATCTCCTGACCTCGTGATCCACCCGCCTCGGCCTCCCAAAGTGCCGGGATTACAGGCGTGAGCCACCGCACCTGGCCGAGACTCCATCTTTTAAAAAAAAAAAAAAAAGATGGCCAGGTGCAGTGGTTCATGAATGTAATGCCAGCACTTTGGGAGGCTGAGGCGGGAGGACTGCCGGAGTCCAGGAGTTCACGACCAGCCTGGGCAATATGGCGAGACTCCCTCTCTGAAAAAAAAGAAAATAAAAACAATAAAAATAAATTATATTCTAGCTGACAGAGAGAGAGTATGTTTTGTTAAAACATTTGGCCTTTAGTCCTAGAGCAGCTATGGAGAGATAAAGATGAAAGAGGTATCTCTCGTTATGCATACTCAGGCCCTACAACCACACCTGAGCTTATGTTAATGAGGTGACTTTTGGAAGGCCCCTAGATAACCCCACGAGGGTGGGGAACTGGCTGCCAAAGAAACTGTCAGTGATTAGACATTGGGAACTTTCAGCCCCAGGCTCCAAGTGGCCTCCAGGGAGAGGAGAGGAGCTGAAGGTTGAATTGATTATGAACTGCCAGCTACGTGATCAGCGTTGCCCACCTAAGGAATCCTACATAAACCCCTAAAGAAAAGGGTTTGGGCCAGGCGTCATGTGGCTCATGCCTGTAATCCCAACACTTTGGGAGGCCTAGATGGGAGGATTGCTTGAGCCCAAGGATTCTAGGCCAGTCTGGACAAAATAGTAAGACCCTGCCTCTAAAAAAATAAAAAATTAGCCAGGCGTGGTGGAGTGCACCTGTAGACCCAGCTACTCAGGAGGCTGAGGCATGAGAATCACTTGAACGCAGTAGGCAGAGGCTGCAGTGAGCTGAGATAGCGCCACTGCACTCCAGCCTGGGTGATGGAGTGAGACAGTCTCAAAAAAAAAAAAACAGGAAAGTTCAGAAGGACTTCCTGGTTGGTGAGCCGGGGTGCATCCGTTTGCCAGGACTATGGTGCACCCCAGGTCCACAGGGACAGAAGCTCCTGCACTTGGGACTCCTCTAAACCTCCCCCTATGCATCTCCTCCTTGGTTGTTCATTTGTATCCTTTAAAATATGAAGGGGTGGGTTGCCCCTCCACATCTGTGGGCGTTTCTCGTTAGGTGGAAGGAGAGACTAGGAAAAGAAAGAGACACAGAGACAAAGTATAGAGAAAGAAAAAAGGGGGCCCGGGGGACCGGCGTTCAGCACACGGAGGATCCCCCGTCCTTGATCATTATTGGGTATTTCTCAGAGAGGGGGATGTGACAGGGTCATAGGATAATAGTGGAGAGAAGGTCAGCAGGTAAACCCGTGCACAAAGCTCTCTGCATCATAGACAAGGTAAAGAATTAAGTGCTGTGCTCTAGATATGCATACACAGAAACATCTCAATGCCTTACAGAGCAGCATTGCTGCCCGCATGTCCCACCTCCAACCCTAAGGCGGTTTTCCCCTATCTCAGCAGATGGAACATAAAATCGGGGTTTACACCCAGACATTCCATTGCCCAGGGACGGGCAGGAGACAGATGCCTTCCTCTTGTCTCAACTGCAAAGAGGCGTTCCTTCCTTTTTTACGAATCCTCCTCAGCACAGACCCTTTACGGGTGTCGGGCTGGGGGATGGTCAGCCACGAGGCCATATTTGACTATCACATGGGGAGAAACCTTGGACAATACCTGGCTTTCCTAGGCAGAGGTCCCTGCTGCCTTCCGCAGTGTTTTGTGTCCCGGGGTACCTGAGATTAGGGAGTAGTGATGACTCTTAACAAGCATGCTGCCTTCAAGCATTTGTTTAACAAAGCACATTTTACACAGCCTTTAATCCATTTAACCCTGAGTTGACACAACACATGTTTCAGGGAGCACAGGGTTGGGGGTAGGGTTACAGATTAACAGCATCTCAAGGCAGAAGAATTTTTCTTAGTACAGAACAAAATGGAGTCTCCTATGTCTACTTCTTTCTACACAGACACAGTAACAATCTGATCTCTCTTTCTTTTCCCCACAAAAATAAGCTTTGTAGGCCAGGCACAGTGGCTCAGGCCTGTAATCCCAGCACTTTGGGAGGCTGAGGCAGATGGATCACTCAAGGTCAGGAGTTTGAGATCAGCCCAGCCAACATGGTGAAACTGCGTCTCTACAAAAATACAAAAATTAGCCAGGCATGGTAGCTCAACGCCTGTAATCCCAGCCACTCGAGAGGCTGAGGCAGGAGAATTGTTTGAACCCGGGAGACAGAGGCAGAGGTTGCAGTGAGCAGAGATCGCGCGACTGCACTCCAGCCTGGGTGCGACAGAGTAAGACTCTATCTCAAAAAAAAAAAAAAAAAAAAAAAATGAAAACCCGCTTTTAGTAAAAAAAATAAAAATGAAAAAATGTGAATCAGGCTGCACTCCGGCCCATGTCCTGGCTGCTGAGCGTCATGTGGCTCTAGACGCTGCACTTTTGCCTCCTTATTGTTCCCGTAGATAGGATTTCTGACAGGAGGGTCATTAGACGGATTTGTATCTGCATGGTTCCTATATATAAACTCTGGGACATTAGAATTATAAGGCTTTTGTTTAAGGATGGTTTCAGATGTTTTTCAGACCCTGAATTCCAGCCAAATAGCTGACACTAACCAGTTTGAAGACCCCAGCGAGGAATAGGATCAGCATGAGAACACTGCGTGTTCATGTCCCCGTCTCCGCCAGCAGTCAGCATGGCCACACTTTGGCACACACCAAAACACTTAAAAACCCTAGCCCTGGCCGGGCGCAGAGGCTCACACCTGTAACTCCAGCACTTTGGGAGGCCAAGGCAGGTGAATCACCTGAGGTCAAGAGTTCAAGACCAGCCTGGCCAACATAGTGGAACCCCATCTCTACTAAAAACACAAAAAATTAGTCGGGCGTGGTAGCGGGTGCCTGTAACCCCAGCTACTCAGGAGGCTGAGGCAAGAGAATTACTTGAACCTGGGAGGCGGAGGTTGCAGTGAGCAAAGATCCTGCCACTGCACTCCAGCCTGGGTGACAAGGCAAAACTCCATCTCAAAAAAAAAAAAAAAAAAAAAAAACCCTAGACCCAGACTTCTGGGAAAGATGGATTGGAGGTTTCCTCCCATCTCCTCATTCCTGAGCCCTATGATTAAACTTCCGTCTCTTCTGCAACCCAGTGACCCGGCAAATTGACTCACAGCTTGCACTGGGCAACGGACCTACCGTCAGAGGCTCGTGAACCGGAGCAACTCCATCTTGAACAGGAGCTGAGTAAAATAAGGCTGAGACCTACCGGGCTGCACTCCCAGACAGTTAAGGCATTCTTCAAAAAAAAAAAAAAAAAAAATGCCAGGCACGGTGGCCCAGCACTTTGGGAGGCCGAGGCAGGTGGATCACCTGAGGTAGAGTTCGAGACCAGCCTGGCCAACACCGTGAAACCCCGTCTCTACTGAAAATACAAAAATTAGTCAGGCGTGGTGGCAGGCGCCTGTAATCCCAGCTACTTTGGAGGCTGAGGCAGGAGAATCACTTGAGCCGGGGAGGCAGAGGTTGCAGTAAAAAGAAAAAAAAAAGCATTCTAAGTCACAGGATGAGATAAGTCAGCACAAGATACAGGTCATAAGGACCTTGCTGATAAGACAGGTTGCAATGTAGCAGGACCAGCCACAGACAAAACTCCTCAGACACTGAGTTAAAGAAGAAAGGGGTGGCCGGGCATGGTGGCTCACGCCTGTAATCCTAGCACTTTGGGAGGCCGAGGCGGGTGGATCACGAGGTCAGGAGATTGAAACCATCCCGGCTAACACGGTGAAACCCCGTCTCTACTAAAAATACAAAAAATTAGCCAGCGTGGTGGCGGGCGCCTGTAGTCCCAGCTGCTCGGGAGGCTGAGGCAGGAGAATGGCGTGAACCCGGGAGGCAGAGCTTGCAGTGAACCGAGATCGCGCCACTGCACTCCAGCCTGGTTGACAGAGTGAGACTCTGTCTCAAAAAAAAAAAAAAAAGAAGAAGAAAGGGGTTTATTCGGCCAGGGGCATTGGCAAGACTCCTGTCTCAAGAGCTGAGATCCCCGAGTGAGCAATTCCTGTCCCTTTTAAGGGCTCACAACTCCAAGGGGGTGCGCGTGAGAGGGTAGTGATCGATTGAGCAAGCAGGGGGTACGTGACTGGGGGCTGCATGCACCGGTAATCAGATCCAAACAAAACAGGATAGGCCGGGCGCTGTGGCTCATGCCTGTAATCCCAGCACTTTGGGAGGCCGAGACGGGCGGATCACGAGGTCAGGAGATCGAGACCATCCTGGCTAACACGGTGAAACCCCGTCTCTACTAAAAATACAAAAAATTAGCCGGGCGCGGCGGCAGGCGCCAGTAGTCCCAGCTACTCGGGAGGCTGAGGCAGGAGAATGGCGTGAACCCGGGAGGCGGAGCTTGCAGTGAGCTGAGATTGCGCCACTGCACTCCAGCCTGGGGGAAAGAGCGAGACTCCGTCTCAAAAAAAAAAAAAAAAAAAAAAAAAAACAGGATAGGGATTTTCACAGTGCTTTTCTATACGATGTCTGTAATCTATAGATAACCGATTAGGTCAGGGGTCGATTGTTAACTACCAGGCCCAGGGTGTGGCGCCGGGCTGTCTGCTTGTGGATTTCATTCCTGCCTTTTAGTTTTTACTTTTTCTTTCTTTGGAGGTGGAAATTGGGCATAAGACAATATGAGGGGTGGTCTCCTCCCTTAGCAATAAAGAATCCAGCCAAACTCCACCAAAACCAAGATGGTGACCAGAGTGTCCTCTGGTTGTCCTCACTGCTCCACTCCCACCAGCCCCATGACAGTTTACAAATGCCATGGCAATGTCAGGAAGTTACCCTATGTGGTCTAAAAAGGGGAGGCATGAATAATCCACCCCTTGTTTAGTATATCCATAGAAATAACCATAAAAATGGGCAACCAAGGCTGGGAGTGGTGGTTTATGCCTGTAATCCCAACACGTTGGGAGGCCGAGGCAGGCAGATCACCTGAGGTCAGGAGGTCGAGATCAGCCTGGCCAACATGGTGAAACCCCATCTCTTACTAAAAATATAAAAATTAGCCAGAAGTGATGGCAGGTGCCTGTAATCCCAGCTACTCAGGAGGCTGAGGCAGGAGAATCACTTGAACCCAGGAAGCAGAGGTTGCAGTGAGCCAAGATCACACCATTGCACTCGGCCTGGGCGACAAGAGCAAAACTCCATCTCAAAAAAAATAAGGGCAACCAGCAGCCCTACGGGCAGCTGTCTATGGAGTAGCTATTCTTTTATTCCTTCACTTTCCTAATAAGCTTGCTTTCACTTTACTCCATGGTCTTGCCCTGAATTCTTTCTGGCATGAGCTTCAAGAACCCACCATGCCCAGCTCGTCCTTACTTGCTTTAAAAAAGTATCATTGGTGGCCCGGTGCGGTGGCTCACGCCTGTAATCCCAGCACTTCGGGAGGCCAAGGCTGGCGGATCACCTGAGGTCAGAAGTTCGAGACCAGCCTGACCAACATGGAGAAACCCCGTCTCTACTAAAATACAAAACTCTACTAAAATATTTAAAAAATTAGCTGGGTGTGGTGGCACATGCCTGTAATCCCAGCTACTTGGGAGGCTGAGGCAGGAGAATCACTTGGACCCAAGTAGCAGAGGTTGCAGTGAGTTGTGACCCTCAACCTCCTGGGTTCAAGGGATTGTTGAGCCTCAGCCTCCCGAGTAGCTGGGATTATACACGTTCGCTCCCATGCCTGGCTAATTTTTGTATTGCAAAAATGTACTCCAGCCTAGATGACAGGACTGCACTCTAGCCTGGATGACAGAGCAAGACTGTGTCTCAAAAATAAATAAATAAATAAATAAATAAATAAATAAATAAATAGCCAACTGTGATGGTGCATGCCTGTAGTCCCAGCTACTCAGGAGGCCAAGGCAGGAGGATCACTTGAGACTAGGAGGTCACGGCTGCAGTGAGCCGTGATCTTGCAACTGCACTCCAGCCTGGGCAACAAAGGGAAAGGAAGGAAGGAAGGAAGGAAGGAAGGAAGGAAGGAAGGAAGGAAGGAAGGAAGGAGGGAAGGAGGGAAGGAGGGAAGGAGGGGGAAGGAGGGAAGGAGGGAAGGAGGGAAGGAGGAAGGGAAATGAAGTCAGTCTTGTGGGACAAGGAAGGAAGGAAGGAAGGAAGGGAGGGAGGGAGGGAGGGAGGGAGTCAGTCAGTCTTGTGGGACTCAGCCCTGAACCTGTGGGATCTGATGCTGTCCCCAGGTAGGGAGTGTCAGAACTAAACCAAAGGAGAGGACACCCAGCTGGTCTCTGCTGGAGAACTGGTTGTTGGTGGGGAGAAACATACATTTTTGGTGAAGTATTGTGTTGAGTGTGAAAGTAGGAAAAACAGGACGGGGTGTGGTAGCTCATACCTGTCATCCCAGGATTTTGGGAGGCCAAGGCAGGTGGATCACTTGAGGTCAGGACTTTGAGAACACCCTGGTGAACATGGCAAAACCCCATCTCTACTAAAAAAAATACAAAAATTAGCTAGGCTCAGTGGCAGGCGCCTGTAATACCGGCCACTCAGGAGGCTGAGGCAGGAGAATCACTTGAACCCGGGAGGCGGAAGTTGCAGTGAGCCGAGATTGTGCCTTTGCACTCCAGCCTGGGAGACAGAGCAAGACTCCGTCTCAAAAAAAAAAAAAAAAAGGCCGGGCGCAGTGGCTCACGCCTATAATATCAGCACTTTGGGAGGCCGAGGCAGGTGGATCACAAGGTCAAGAGATCCAGACCATCCTAGTCACCATGGTGAAACCCCGTCTCTACTAAAAATACAAAACTTAGCTGGGTGTGGTGGTGGGCGCCTGTAGTCCCAACTACTAAGGAAGCTGAGGCAGAAGACTCGCTTGAATCTGGGAGGCAGAGGTTGCAGTGAGCCGAGATTGCGCCACTACACTCCAGCCTGGGCGACGGAGCGAGACTCCGTCTCAAAAAAATAGAAAAATACAAAAATTAGCCAGGCGTGGTTGCAGGCACCCGTAATCCCAGCCACTGGGACAACTGAGTCAGAAGAATCGCTTCAACCCAGGAGGCAGAAGTTGCAGTGAGCTGAGATTGTGCCACTCTAATCCAGCCTGGGTGACACAGCAAGACTCCATCTTGAAAAAAAAAAAAAAAGGTATTAAAATGCAGGGACTGGGGCCGGGCGTGGAGGCTCACGCCTGTAATCCCAGCACTTTGGGAGGCCGAGGCGGGCGGATCACAGGGTCAGGAGATCGAGACCATCCTGGCTAACACGGTGAAACCCCGTCTCTACTAAAAATACAAAAAATTAGCCGGGCGTGGTGGTGGGCGCCTGTAGTCCCAGCTCCTCGGGAGGCTGAGGCAGGAGAATGGCGTGAACCCGGGAGGCGGAGCTTGCAGTGAGCCGACATTGCGCCACTGCACTCCAGCCTGGGCGACAGAGCGAGACTCCATCTCAAATAAATAAATAAATAATAAAATAAAAATAAATAATATAAATAATCAAATAAATAATGAATTCATACATACAGATATTAGCCAGGTGTGGTGATGCATGCCTGTCATCCCAGCTAATACTTGGGAGGCTGAGGCAGGAGGATCACTTGAGCCTGGGAGGCAGAGGCTGCAGTGAAACAAGATCATGCCATTGTATTCCAGCCTAAGCAACAGAGCCAGCCCCTGTCTCTAAACCAATTAATTAATTAATGAGCCAGGTGTGCTATTGCACACCTGCAGCCTCAGCTACTGGAGAGGCTGAATCCAGCCTGGACAACACAGCAAGACCCCCCCAACCCCTCCCCCACCAAAAAAAGTGTATTAATTTGACTTAGTGTGTTGCCCATTTGAAAGCCTATTTTCTCTGGAAGGAAATGGAGGAATTCAAGAGTTTCTAGGATCTATGACAGGAAAGTAGCCTATGTCTAGATAAGAGAGATGAAAAAAATTCAACAAATCATTTGTGGTTTGTTATTGGTGGAGGGCAGTTGTTTGAGGCTTTGCTGAGGTTCTTTTTTTGGTGCTGGGGCTCAAGACACACCACCCCAAAACATTTATCTTTGCCATATTGATCATTTTGAAAATGATAGACAAAGGACTACCTCTAAAAACCTGCCCTGTTGTAAAGGAAATCTACATCTATAAAGAAATTTTTCTCCTTTGCTTTTTGTTTTGTTTTGAGATGGGGTCTCACTATGTTGCCCAACCTGGACTTGAACTCCTTGGCTCAAGCAATCCTCTTGATTCCTGGGTATATGAGACTACAGGCAAGCACCATGCCCTGGCTTCAATAAGAGAAATCTTCATTAGTAAAGATATTTATACCAGGACAGGGTGTGGTGGCTCACGCCTGTAATCCCAGCATTTTGGGAGGCCAAGATGGGCAGATCACTTTCCTGGACTCAAGTTCGAGACCAGCCTGGGCAACATGGTGAAACCCTATCTCTACTAAAAATACAAAAAGTAGCCGGGCGTGGCATTGCACACCTGTAATCCCAGCTACTCAGTAGGCTGAGGCAGAATTGCTTGAACCCAGGAGGTAGAGGCTGCAGAGAGCTGAGATCACACCACGGTACTCTAGACTCCATCTCAAAAACAAAACAAAACAAAAAAAAAAGGGCCAGGCGAAGTAGCTCACGTTCGTAATCCCAGCACTTTGGGAGGCTGAGGCGGGCGGTTCAGGAGGTCAGGAGTTTGAGACCAGCCTGGCCAGCATGGTGAAACCCTGTCTCTACTAAAAATACAAAAGAAAAATTAGCCAGGTGTGGTGGCAGCCGCCTGTAGTCCCAGCTACTTGGGAGGCTGAGGCAGGAGAATTGTTTGAACCCAGCAGGCAGAGGTTGCAGTGAGCCGAGATTGTGCCACTGCACTCCAGCCTAGGCGACAGAGCGAGACTCCGTCTCAAAAAAAAAAAAAGGATATTTCTACCAGGAGAGTTGCTCAGAGACAACTTTTATTACCTGAGGAACTTTCACCTGCATTAATAAGTCAACCCCCAGCTCATCATACTTTTCCTCCTTTCTTTTTTTTTTTTTTTTTTGAGATGAAGTCTCACTCCCTTGCTCGGGCTGGAATGCAGTGGCGCAATCTCGGCTCACTGCAAACCCCGCCTCCCAGGTTCAAGCGGTTCTCCTGCCTCAGCCTCCCGAGTAGCTGAGATTACTGACACCCACCATCACGCCTTCTAATTTTTTGCATTTTTAGTAGAAACGGGGTTTCACCATGTTGGCCAGGCTTGTCTCAAACTCCTGTCCTCAGGTGATCCACCTGCCTCAGCCTCCCAAAGTATTGGAATTGCAGGCATAAACCACCGTGCCTGGCAACTTTTCCCCCTTTTATCATACCTTAATTTGCCTCCACCACCCCTAGAAGCTCCAAGTCTCTACTCCTTTTCATTTATGTATGAATGTATGTATGTATTTATTCATTTTATTTATTTATTTATTTTTATTTATTTATTTATTTATTTATTTATTTTTTTGAGACGGAGTCTCGCTCTGTCGCCCAGGCTGGAGTGCAGTGGCGCGATCTTGGCTCACTGCAAGCTCCGCCTCCCAGGTTCATGCCATTCTCCTGCCTCAGCCTCCCGAGGAGCTGGGACTACAGGCGCCCGCCACCCGCCCGGCTAATTTTTTTTGTATTTTTAGTAAAGACGGAGTTTCACTGTGTTAGCCAGGATGGTCTCGATCTCCTGACCTCGTGATCCGCCCACCTCGGCCTCCCAAAATGCTGGGATTATTGGCGTGAGCCACCGCGCCCGGCCCTATTCATTTCATTTTGAGACAGGGTCTCCCTCTATCTGCCAGGCTGGAGTGCAGTGGCGTGATCTTGGCCTACTGCAACCTCCGCCTCCCAGGTTCAAGTAATCCTCCCGTCTCAGCCTCCCAAGTAGCTGGGATTACAGGGCACACCACCACGCCCGGCTAATTTTTGTATTTTTGGTGGAGACCGGGCTTCACCCTGTTGTCCAGGCTAGTCTCAAACTCCTGACGTCAGGTGATCCACCCATTTCAGCTCCCAAAGTGTTGAGATTACAGACATGAGCCACGGGGGCTGACACGCCTACTCCTTTCTTCTTTTTTTTTTTTTTTGAGATGGCTTTGTAGCCCAGGCTGGAGTGCAATGGTGCGATCTCAGCTCACTGCAGTTTCCTCCTCCCGGGTTCAAGTGATTCTCCTGCCTCAGCCTCCGGAGTAGCTGGGATTACAGGCATGCACCACCACGCTGACTAATTTTTGTATTTTTAGCAGAGATGGGGTTTCACCATGTTGGCCAGGCTGGTCTCGAACTCCTGACCTCAGGTGATCCACACACCTTGGCCTCCCAAAGTGCTGGGATTACAGGTGTGAGCCACCTCACCCTACACTCTTACTCCTTTCTGTAGCTCAGGCTGCTAGATGAGCTTCAGTCATCTGGCCCTTCCTCCAGTCTCACATTTTTGTGGGACTCCTGTGCATACATAATTGAATCTGGTTTTTCTTCTGTCAAACTGTTTTGTGTCAATGTAATTCATAGCCCATCCAAAGAACCCAGGAGGGTGGAGGGAATCCATTTTCTCTCCTCCACACTGGAGGGCCATGGAGCCCAGGAGTTCAAGACTGGCCTGGTGTACAAAGTGAGACCCAGTCTCTATTTTAAAAAGAGGGGGAGGGGGCCGGGCACGGTGTCTCACACCTATAATTCCAGCACTTTGGGAGGCCCAGGTGGATGGATCACCTGAGGTCAGGAGTCTGAGACTAGCCTGGCCAAGGTGGTGAAACCCTGTCTTTACTAAAAATACAAAATTAGCCTGGTATGGTGGCGGGAGCCTGTAATCCCAGCTACTTGGAACGCTAGGGCAGGGGAATCGCTTGGTTTGGGATTTTCTCTCTGAGACACTTGCTATCTCCAGGATTATGGGTCTCAGGTGAAAGAAAGACACAGAAGGAGAGAGAGACAGAGAGAGGGACAGGGAAAGAGAATTTTAGACTTAACTAACATTGACACTTAGGAGAAGTAGGGAGAAAGAGGTGGGAAAATAAAGTGCCAAAATAAAAATGAACATGTCAGTAACAATAACAGCATTAATAATAACTAGTATTGCCGGGCGCGGTGGCTCACGCCTCTAATCCCAGCACTTTGGGACGCCAAGGCAGGCGAATCACGAGGTCAGGAGTTTGAGACCAGCCTGGCCAACATGGTGAAACCCCGTATCTACTAAAAATACAAAAAGTTAGTTAGCTGGGCATAGTGGTGCATGCCTGTAATCCCAGCTACTCGGGAGGCTGAGGCAGGAGAATCGCTTGAACCCTGGAGGCAAAGGTTGCAGTGAGTCAAGATCAGGTCACTGCACTCCAGCCCAAGGGACAGAGTGAGACTCTGTCTCAAAAAAAAAAAAAAAAAGGAAGGAAGAAGAAGAAAGAAGAAAGAGAAGAAGAAGAAGAAGAAGAAAAGAAGAAGAAGAAGAAGAAGAAGAAGAAGAAGAAGAGAAGAAGAAGAAGAAGAAGAAGAAGAAGAAGAAAAAAGAAGAAAAAGAAGAAGAAGAAGAAGAAAAAAAAAAAGAAGAAAAGAAAAGAAGAGAAGAAGAAGAAGAAGAAGAAGAAGAAGAGAAGAAGAAGAAGAGAAGAAGAAGAAGAAGAAGAAGAAGAAGAAGAAGAAGAAGAAGAAGAAGAAGAAGAAGAAGAAGAAAGAAGAAGAAGAAGAAGAAGAAGAAGAAGAGAAGAAGAAGAAGAAGAAGAAGAAGAAGAAGAAGAAGAAGAAGAAGAAGAAGAAGAAGAAGAAGAAGAAGAAGAAGAAGAAAAGAAGAAGAAGAAGAAGAAAGAAGAAGAAGAAGAAGAAGAAGAAGAAGAAAGAAGAAGAAGAAGAAGAAGAAGAAGAAAAGAAGAAGAAGAAAGAAGAAGAAGAGAAGAAGAAGAAGAAGAAGAAAGAAGAAGAAGAAGAAGAAAAGAAGAAGAAGAAAGAAGAAGAAGAAGAAGAAGAAGAAGAAAGAAGAAGAAGAAGAAGAAGAAGAAGAAGAAGAAGAAGAAGAAGAAGAAAAGAAGAAGAAGAAGAAGAAGAAGAAAGAAGAAGAAGAAGAAGAAGAAGAAGAAGAAGAAGAAGAAGAAGAAGAAGAAGAAGAAGAAGAAGAAGAAGAAGAAGAAGAAGAAGAAGAAGAAGAAAGAAGAAGAAGAAGAAGAAAAAAAAGAAGAAGAAAAAAAAAAAAAAAAAAAAAAAAAAAAAAAAAAAGAAGAAGGAAGAAGTAGTGGCTAGGCGCAGTGGCTCACACCTGTAATCCCAGTGTAGCAGGACGAGCCACAGACAAAACCTCAGACACCAAGTTGTAGAAGGAAGAGCTTTATTCAGCTGGGAGCATTGGCAAGCTACTGCCTTAAAATCCAAGCTCCCTGAGTGAGCAATTCCTGTCCCTTTTAAGGGCTCACGACACTAAAGACTGCACATGAAAGGGTCGTGATTGATTGAGCAATCTAGGGGATACATAGCAGGGGTTTCATGCACTGGTGGTCAGAGAGAAACAGAACAGAGCAGGGAGTTTCACAGTGTTCTTCTATACAATGTCTGGAATCTATGGATAACATCGGGTTCTAAGTCATGAGTTGATTTTTATCTACTAGGTTTACGCCAGGCAGGCCCAGGCCTGGTTTTGGGTCTGGTTTTGGGTCTTGTGCCTGGCGCCGGGCTGCCTGCCTTTGGTTTCACTTCCTTGCTTTTTTCTTAAAACAGGTACTGAGTATAAAACAGTATAAAACAATATGAGAGGGTTTCTCTCTTTCCTCACCAGCACTTCGGGAGGCTGAGGAGGGTGGATCACAAGGTCAGATCAGCACTTTGGGAGGTTGAGGTAGGAGGATCCCTTGAGCCCAGGAGCTCAAGTCCAGCCTGGGCAACATAGCAAGACCCCCATTTCCGATTTTAGTGTACGTGCTGCCAAAGCAAGTACTGTGAGACCCTGTTTCTACAAAAAATAAAAAAATAAAAATTAGTGCCTGGAAAAAAAAAAAATTAGTGCTTGACCAGGAGGCAGGCACACCTCCTCATCCTCTCATGGATGTCTGTCTGTAGAAACTAAATGGAGACAGCTTCATTTTACCCAACTGCTGTGTTTAGGTACACTCTTTTTTTTTTTTTTTTTTTTTTTTTTGAGATGGAGTCTCGCTCTTTCACCCAGGCTGGAGTGCAGTGGCGCAATCTCGTCTCACTGCAGGCTCCGCCTCCCAGGTTCACGCCATTCTCCTGCCTCAGCCTCTCCAAGTAGCTGGGACTACAGGCGCCCACCACCACACCCGGCTAATTTTTTGTATTTTTAGTAGAGACGGGGTTTCACCGTGTTAGCCAGGATAGTCTTGATCTCCTGACCTCGTGATCCGCCCGCCTCGGCCTCCCAAAGTGCTGGGATTACAGGCGTGAGCCACCGCGCCCGGCCCTAGGTCCACTCTTGAGCTTCTGTTGTTCCCAGTCATGCAACCCTGGGAACCGACTCCTGGCTGCAGAGCCTTGTCAGAAGCAGGCAATGTACACAGAGACCCAAGGCCTGGTTTAGACAGGCCTTCACAGACCTGGGCATTTTGTTGAATTGTTTTTGAATTGTGGTTTCTTATCAGTTCATCCAATACTCTGTTCTGGCCACGTAGTTCCTCTTTTGGATCTCCAAACGCCTTTGCAGGCTCCATGTACCCGAACCAAACTCACTAATTCCAACAGAAGTCTGGTTTTTCTTGTTTTTGTTTGTTTGTTTGTTTTGTTTTGTTTTTTGAGATGTTGTCTCCCTCTATCGCCCAGGCTGGAGTGCAGTGGCAAGATCTCGACTCACTGCAACCTCTGCTTCCCAGGTGCAAGTAATTCTCCTCCCTCAGCCTCCTGAGTAGGTGGGATTACAGGCGCCCACTGCCATGCCCAGCTAACTTTTGTATTTTTAGTAGAGATGGGATTTCACCATGTGGGCCAGGCTGGTCTCGAGCTCCTGACCTCAAGTGATCCACCCACTTCGGCCTCCCAAAGTGCTGGGATTACAGCTGTAAGCCACCATGCTCAGCCAGAAGTCTGTTTAAATCCGTCCTTCTCCCTAGCCACCCATGAGTTATGTGACCTTGCGGTTGCTACTTAACATTTCAGTCTCAATTTCCTCAATAGAACAAAAGCAAGAATAACAAAAGATAATTTCTTAATCCCATGCATTTGAGTCCTAAAAAAAATATTTTTTTAAATTTAAGACAGAGTATGGGCCGGGCGCGGTGGCTCACGCTTGTAATCCCAGCACTTTGGGAGGCCGAGGTGGGCGGATCACGAGGTCAGGAGATCGAGACCACAGTGAAACCCCGTCTCTACTAAAAATACAAAAAAAAAAAATTAGCCGGGCGTGGTGGCGGGCGCCTGTAGTCCCAGCTACTCAGAGAGGCTGAGGCAGGAGAATGGCATGAACCCGGGAGGCGGAGCTTGCAGTGAGCCGAGATCGCGCCACTGCACTCCAGCCTGGGCGACAGAACAAGACTCCGTCTCAAAACAATAAATAAATAAATAAAGACAGAGTCTGGCTCTGTTGCCCAGGCTGGAGTGCAATGGCACGATCTTGGCTCACTGCAAGATCTGCCTCCTGGGTTCAAGCGATTCTCCTGCCTCAGCCTCCCGAGTAGCTGGGATTACTGACACCCACCACCATGCCTGGCTAATTTTTTGTATTTTTAGTAGAGACGGGGTTTCACCGTGTTAGCCAGGATGGTCTGAATCTCCCAACCTCGTGATCCACCCGCCTCGGCCTCCCAAAGTGCTGGGATTACAGGCGTGAGCCACTGTGCCCAGCCACAAAATTCTATATAATTCCAAGGTCAAAGAAGAAATAACAAAGGGCATTTTTTTAAATGCTAGAACTGAGTGGTGGTGAAATTGCTGTTGAAATGTGTTGCACTGATGGAAATTTATTTTTTATTAATTTTTTTTTTTTGGAGACGGAGTCTCGCTCTGTCGACCAGGCTGGAGTGCAGTGGCACGATCTTGGCTCACTGCAAGCTCCGCCTCCCGGGTTCACACCATTCTCCTGCCTCAGCCTCCTGAGTAGCTGGGACTACAGGTGCGTGGCACCATGCCCTGCTAATTTTGTGTATTTTTAGTAGAGACGGGGTTTCACCGTGTTAGCCAGGATGGTCTCGATCTCCTGACCTCATGATCCGCCCGCCCGCCTCGGCCTCCCAAAGTGCTGGGATTACAGGCTTGAGCCACCATGCCCGGCCACTGATGGAAATTTATAAATGTAAATATTTATATTAAAATATAAAATAATGGGCCAGGCATACTGGCTCACACCTGTAATCTCAGTACTTTGGGAGGCCAAGGCGGGAGGGCCATGGAGCCCAGGAGTTCAAGACCGGCCCGGTGTACAAAGGGAGACCCAGTCTCTAGTTAAGAAAGACGGGTAGGGGACTGGGAGCAATGTCTCACACCTGTAATTCCTGCACTTTGGGAGGCCAAGGCAGGTGGATCACCTGAGGTCAGGAGTCCAAGACCAGCCTGGCCAAGGTGGTGAAACCCTGTCTCTACTGAAAATACAAAATTAGCCAGGTATGGTGGCGGGAGCCTGTAATCCCAGCTACTTGGAACGCTAGGGCAGGAGAATTGCTTGAACCTGGGAGGCAGAGGTTGCAGTGAGCCAAGATCATGCCACTGCACTCCAGCCTGGGCAACAACAGCAAGACTCCATCTCAAAATAAATAAATAAAAGAAAACACAAATTTTTTAAAAACGGTACTGTGGCTGGGCATGGTGGCTCACACCTGTAATCACAGCACTTTGGGAAGCCGAGGCAGGTGGATCTCAGATCAGGAGTTCAATAAGAGCCTCGCTAACATGGTGAAAACCCATCTGTACTAAAAATTAGCCTGGCATGATGGCAGGCGCCTGTAATCCCAGCTACTCAGGAGGCTGAGGCAAGAGAATTGCTTGAACCTGGGAGGCGGAGGTTGCAGTGAGCCAAGACTGCACCACTGTACTCCAGCCTGGGCAACAGAGGGAGACTCTGTCTCAAAAAGGAAAAAAAAAAGTACCTTCAAATTATGGTAGGGAGTCATATTAAGAACGTAGAAAAAGGTGGGGGGAAGTGGCTCATGCCTGTAATCCCAGCACTTTGGGAGGCTGAGGCGGGTGGATCACCTGAGGTCAGGAGTTCAAGAACAGCCTGGCCAACACAGTATGGTGAAACCCCGTCTCTACTAAAACTACAAAATTAGCTGGGCGTGGTGGTGCATGCCTGTAATCCCAGCTACACCGGAGTCTGAGGCAGGAGAATCGCAGGAACCCAGCAGGCAGAGGTTGCAGTGAGCCCAGATCGCGCCATTGCACTCCAGCCTGGGTGACAAGAGTGAAACTCCGTCTCAAAAAAAGAAAAAAGAAAAAAAGAAAAAGAATTTATTGAAATGTGCGGTCTGAAAACTGCTCTTGGCATGTTTTCATTCATCCTTCCTATTCCCTCCATCCGTCACTTTTTTTTTTTTTTTTTTTGAGACAGAGTTTCGCTCTTGTTGCCCAGGCTGGAGTATAATGGCGTGATCTCAGCTCACTGCAACCTCTGCCTCCCAGGTTCAAGCGATTTTCCTGCCTCAGCCTCCAGAATAGCTGGAATTACAGGCACCTGCCACTACGCCTAGCTAATTTTTTGTGTATTTTTAGTAGAGATGGTCATGGCTGGTCTCCAACTCCCGACCTCAGGTGATCCACCCGCCTCGGCCTCCCAAAGTGCTGGGATTACAGGTATGAACCACCACACCTGGCCCCTCACTTTCTTTTTTTCTTTCTTTCTTTCTTTTTTGTTTGTTTTTGAGACGGAGTCTCGTTCTGTCGCCCAGGCTGGAGGGCAGTGGTGCCATCTCGGCTCACTGCAAGCTGCACCTCCCGGGTTCATGCCATCCTCCTGCCTCAGCCTCCTGAGTAGCTGGGACTACAGGCGCCCGCCACCACGCCCGGCTAATTTTTTGTATTTTTAGTAGAGACGGGGTTTCACCGTGTCAGCCAGGATGGTCTCGATCTCCTGACCTCGTGATCCGCCCGCCTCGGCCTCCCAAAGTGCTGGGATTCCAGGCGTGAGCCACCGCGCCGGGCCCCTCACTTTCTTATTCTTTCTAGGATAGGCAACTGAGCACAGCAGTGAAGAGATGGGCTTCCGGAAGCTGACAGCTGTTTGTGATCTTCAAGACCTCAGGCAGGTTTTCTAAATATGCCTTGCCTTCATTTTCTCAAGGAAAGTGAAAAATGGGTAGGATCATGGCAATCGCTACTGTGTGGCAAAGTTTGGAGGACGTAATAAGTAAATACAGGGTCAAGCATGGTGGCTCACACTGGAAACCCCAGCACTTTGGGAGGGCCGTGGTGGGAAGGTTGCTTAAGCCCATGGGGTTGAGACCAGCCTGGGCAACATAGTGAGAGCCCCGTCTCTATAAAAAACACAAAAATCTAGTCAGGCGTGATGGCGTATGCCTGTAGCCTTCAGTGAGCTATGATTATGCCACTGCACACCAGCCTAGGCGACAGAGTGAGACCCTGTCTCAAAAAGAAAAAACGAAAAGAAATATACATGTACATATACATATATTGGTTCTAAAACATGAAAAAGGCCGGGCGTGGTAGCTCATGCCTGCAACCCAAGCACTTCGGGAGTCCGAGGCGGACGGATCACGAGGTCTGAAGTTTGAGACCACCCTGGCCAACATAGTGAAACTCCGTCTCTACTAAAAATACAAAAAAAAAAAAAAAAAAAAAAAAAAAGGCTAGGCGCAGTGGCTCACGCCTGTAATCCTAGCACTTTGGGAGGCCGAGGTGAGCGGATTACCTGAGGTTGGGAGTTCAAGACCAGCCTGGCCAACACGGTGAAACCCCATCTCTACTAAAAATACAAAAAATTAGCCGGGTACAGTGGCACGCACCTGTAATCCCAGCTCTTCAGGAGGCTGAGGCAGGAGAATCGCTTGAACTCTGGAGGCAGAGGTTGCAGTGAACTGAGATCGCGCCACTGCACTACAGCCCGGGCGACAGTGCAAGAATCAGTCTCAAAAAAAAAAAGCAAAACAAACAACATGAAAAAAAGCTATAAAACCCAACTTTTTAGTCTTATTTATATGTTTACAAAATTAATACTGCCAGCCAGGCACGGTGGCTCACGCCTGTAATCCCAGCACTTTAGGAGGCTGAGGCTGGCGGATCACCTGAGGTCAGGAGTTTGAGACCAGCCTGGCCAGCATGGCAAAACCCCGTCTCTACTAAAAAAAAAAAATGCAAAAATCAGCCAGGCGTTGTGGCGCATGCTTGTAATCCCAAATACTCAGGAGGCTGAGGCAGGAGAATCGCTTGAACCCGGCAGGCGGAGGCTGCGGGGAGCCGAGATCCTGCCATTGCATTCCAGCCTGGGCAACAGAGCAAGACTCCACTAAAAAAAAAAAAAAAAAAAAAAATACTGTGAGTGTAAAACTGATGAACTTGGTGCTTTTCATGTGTCTCATAGTTGACGTGTCATTGATACTTCACTTGAAGTACGGTTGGATTTTTATTAATAATATACCTGGGGTGATGGGAGAAGGTAACCAATCACAGCTGAGGTTTCTAAGCGGTGATTTTCAGCCTCGGCGGCAATCACAATTATCTGGGACTCTCTAAAGAACTCCAGGGTCTGGGCCGCCCCAGTCTGACCAATCAAGCAGAATCTCTGGGCGTTTGTGCTTTGAAATGAGGCTCCAGATAGGTAAGTTTAACAGGCAGCTAAGACTGAGAACCACAGGTGGAGATCGGGAAGGTCAGGTGAGGAATCGCCCCCCCACCACTCCCCGTCCCCAAACGACCCCCCGGTAATTCCGGTGGATACAGGAAGTGCTCAGCAGCGATTACGCCCCGTGGGCCAATCACAGGGCTGCGGCCGAACGAGAAGCCTTATTAGAGCTTTCTCAACCTACAGCCCTCACCGCCGCCGGAGAGTAGGGCCAGGTGCTGGGAGGTGAGTGGCTCTCCGGCAACTCTGCAACTTCCTTTCTTTATTTCTCCATTCCACAGTTGGTAAAATTTCTCCTTTTTTTTTTTTTTTGAGACGGAATCTCGCTCTGTCGCCCAGGCTGGGGTGCATTGGCGCCATCTTGGCTCACTGTGAGCTCCGCCTCCCGGGTTCACGCCATTCTCCTGCCTCAGCCTCCCGAGTAGCTGGGACTACAGGCGCCCGCCACCAGGCCTGGCTAATTTTTTTTTTTTTTTGTATTTTTAGTAGAGACGGGATTTCACGTGTTAGCCAGGATGGTCTCGATCTCCAGACCTCGTGATCCACCCGCCCCGGCCTCCCAAAGTGCTGGGATTCCAGGCGTGAGCCACCGCGCCCGGTCTTTTTTTTTTTTTTGAGACGGTCTCGCTGTGTCGGCCAGGCTGGAGTGCAGTGGTGCGATCAGGTTCAAGCTTGAACACCTCCCAGGTTCAAGCGATTTTTCATACCTCAGCCTTCTGAGTAGCTGGGACTACAGGCGTGAGCCACCACGCCTGGCAAACATTGAATAGCCTTTCATCTCTTGCTGGAACCTCAAGTCGTCTTTTTTTTTTTTTTTTCTTTTTTTTTTTTGAGACGAAGTCTGGCTCTGTCGCTCAGGCTGGAGTGCAATGGTGCAATCTTGGCCCACTGCAAGCTCCGCCTCCTGGGTTCAAGCAATTCTCCTGCCTCAGCCTCCTGAGTAGCGAGGCGCCCATCACCACGCCCGGCTAATTTTTTGTATTTTTAGTAGAGACGGGGTTTCACCATGTTGGCCAGGATGGTCTCAGTCTCCTGACCTTGTGATCCGCCCGCCTCGGCCTCTCAAAGTGTCGGGATTACAGGGGCCTTTTTTTTTTTTTTTTTTTTTCCTTTTTTGAGGGTCTTACTCTGTTTCTCAGGCTGGAGCGCTGTGGCAGGATCTCCGCTCACTGAAGCCTTGACCTCTCAGGCTCAAGCAATCCTCACATCTCAGCCTCTGAAGTAGCTGGGACCGTGGGAGGGTGCCACCACATCTGTTCTGGCTAATAATAATATTATTACCACTGTTTGTAGAGACTCACTAGATGTAGGGTCTTAGTATGTTGCGGAAGCTGGTCTCTAACTCCTGGGCTCAAGCGATCTTCCTGCCTCAGACTCCCAAAGTCCTGGGATTACAGGCAGGAGCCACTGCGCCCGGCCTAAATCTTTTCTTCTGTTAGAAATACAGTGGTTCTGCCTGTCTCCGTGGCTCACGCCTGTAATCGCAGCGCTTTGGGAGGCCGAGGTGGGCGGATCACTGGAGGTCGGGAGTTCGAGACCAGCCTGACCAACTTGTAGAAACCCCATCTCTACTAAAAATATAAAATTAGGTGGGCGTGGTGGCTCATGCCTGTAATCCCAGCTACTCAGGAGGCTGAGGCGGGAGAATTGTTTGAACCTGGGAGGCGGAGGTTTCGGGGAGCCGGGATCATACCATTGCTCTCCAGCCTGCACAGCAAGAAAGAAACCGTCTCAAAAAATAAAGTCCAGTAGTTCTGAATTGGGAAAGAGTAGCAGATGCTTAGATCTAGAGAGACTCTAGTTTATGTTGGCTCATAAGAGGATAGGTTTGTGTGCTTTTATTTCTGTTCTCTTGGGGGATTTAAGATAGAGCTATAGAGAGCTCCAAAAAAAAATACATTGGAACAGGTCAGATGCTGTGGTTGCTGTATGTGGAGTCCTGGGCAGTGCCAAGGTTTTGCATCTAATGAGTCCTCTTAACAGAAGGTATTGTCTTTTATAAACATTGAGGTGACGAAGCCTCTTAGCATTGTTTTAGTCCAGCTTCCAGACCTGAGTCTTATGCAAATACCTATGCCAGTTGCCATTCTCAAGTTATTCACAGCTATCATCTAGAGAGGTGTTATACCCTTTCTGTAAAGTTTTTGTTGCTGCTATTTTTTTTTTTTTTTTTTTTTTTTGAGACAAAGTCTAGCTCTGTTGCCCAGGCTGGAGTACAATGGTGCTATCTCAGCTCAGTACAGCCTCCACCTCCCAGGTTCAAGCAATTCTCGTGCCTCAGCCTCTTAAGTAGGTGAGACTACAGCCGCCTGTCACCACGTGGCTAATTTTCATATTTTTAGTCGATATGGGGTTTCACTATGTTGGCCAGGCTGGTCTCAAGCTCCAGACCTCAGGTGATCCTCCCGCCTCGGCCTCCCAAAGTGCTGGGATTACAGGTGTGAGCCATCCCACCCGGCCCTGCTGTTGTTTTTAAAATAGAGACAGGGTCTTATGTTGCCAGGCTTGTCTGGAACTTCTGGACTGGAGTGATCCACCCACCTCAGCTTCCCAAAGTGCGGGGATTACAAACATCAGCCACCACCCCCAGTGTTGTGTTTTTGTTTGTTTTACCAGGCTGGAGTGCAGTGGTGCGATCACAGCTCACTGCAGCCTTAACTTCTCTAGCTCAGGTGATCCTCCCACCTCAGCCTCCTCAGTAGCTGGGACCACAGGTGCATGCCACTATGCCCAGCACATTTTTTTTTTTTTTTGTATTTCTTTCGTAGAGACAGGGTTTTGCCATGTTGCCCAGGCTGGTCTCAAACTCCAAGCAGTCCTCCCGCCTTGGCTTCCCAAAGTGTTGGGGTTCCAGGCGTGAGCCATGGCCCCCCGGCCAGCTTCAGTAAAGTAAAAGCCACACACCTGTGTCCTGAAACCAGGCTCGACCACTAACTCATCTTCAAGCCTTTTTTTTTTTTTTTTTTTTTTTTTTTTTTTGACAGTTTCACTCTTGTCGCCCCAGGCTGGAGTGCAATGGCACCATGTTGGCTCACCACAACCTCTGCCTCCCACTCCCGGGTTCAAGCAATTCTCCCGCCTCAGCCTCCCAAGTAGCTGGAACTATGGGTGCCCGCCACCAGACCCGGCTAATTTTTTGTATTTTTAGTAGAGACGGGGTTTCACTGTGTTAGCCAGGATGGTCTCGATCTCCTGACCTCGTGATCCGCCCACCTCAGCCTCCCAAAGTGCTGGGATTACAGGCGTGAGCCACTGCGTCCGGCTGTGTGTTTGCATTTTCATATTCACCCCAGTTTTCACGAAGTGTCTTGTCTCCTGGGTGATCCACATAGCTCCCCACTTCCTCATCTGATCTATGCTTCTCCTTTCATTGTTGTATAACTACTTTGCTATAATGAGAGAGTGTTTTTGCTTTATAGGTTAACTTTTAGAACCTGAGCAGCCCCTCAGGGAAAACCCTGACAGTAGCTGGTTATTTTGCAATTAGAAAAACTAGCTGGGCACCGAGGTGGGTGAATCACGAGGTCAGGAGTTCGAGACCAGCCTGGCCAACTTGGTGAAACCCCCATCTGTACTAAAAATACAAAAAATTAGCTGGGCATAGTGGTGAATGCCTGTAATCCCAGCTACTCGGGAGGCTGAGACAGGAGAATTGCTTGAATCCGGGAGATAGAGGTTGCAGTGAGCCGAGATTGCAGCACTGCACTCCAGCCAGGGTGACAAAGTGAGACTCTGTCTCAAAAAAAAAAAAAAAAAAAAAAAAAAAAAAAAACAAAAAGTAGCCGAGCGTGGTGGTGGTGGGTGCCCATAATCCCAGCTACTCGGGAGGCTGAGGCAGGAGAATTGTTTGAACCTGGGAGGCGGAGGTTGCCGTGAACTGAGATCATACTACTGCACTCCAGCCTGGGCAGCAGAGTGAAACTGTCTCAAAAATAAGTAAATAAAAATAAAATGAGCTAAGGTCTTGCTCTGTTGTCCAGATGGGAGTGCAGTGGCACAATCAAGGCTCACTGCAGTTTCAATCTCCCAGGCTCAAGCAATCCTCCCATCGCAGCCTCCTGAGTAGCTGGGCCTACAGGCATGTACCCCACCCACTGCTAACTTACTTTTTGTGGAGATGGGGGTCTCACTATGTTGCCCAGGCTGGGAGTTTGTTCTTGAAGAAGCAGGGTAGATGGTGAGTGTCCTCGTTCATGGCACAGTGGGGACTGGCATTTGAGACAGGAGTGCTAATCACCATCCCTCTCCATTCCTCCCTTAATTCTCATCACAGCTCCCACGTGGGACAAGATGGTGTCTCCGGCGCCGATGGGCTTCAACCTGCCGGCTCTCCTGGAGCAGCTCAGCCAGGATGAGTTGAGCAAGTTCAAGTCTCTGATCACGACCGTCTCCCTGGCAAATGAGCTCCAGAAGATCCCCCACAAGGAGGTAGACAAAGCTGATAGGAAGCAACTGGCAGAAATCCTCACCAGCCATTGTCACAGCTACTGGGTGGAGATGGCGACCATCCAGGTCTTTGAAAAGATGCACCGAATGGATCTGTCTGAGAGTGCAAAGGACGAACTCAGAGGTGAGTGGAAATCGGTCCACCCTGTGTCCTAGGAGGAAGCAGATGTCCTCTCCAGGACTTTAGAAATTCAGAAGGCCAGGCACGCTCGCTCACGCCTGTCATCCCAGCACTTTGGGAGGCCGAGGCAGTTGGATCACCTGAGGGTCAGGAGTTTGAGACCAGCCTGACCAACATGGTGAAACAGCATCTCTACTAAAAATACAAAAATTAGCTGGGCGTGGTGGCAGACACCTGTAATCCCAGCTACTTGGGAGGCGGAGGCAGGAGAATCACTTGAACCCAGGAGGCGGGGGTTGCTATGAGCTGAGATCACGCCATTGCACCCCAGCCTGGGCAACAAGAGCAAAATTCCATCTCAAAAAAAAAAAAAACGGCATTGAGGCTTGGAGAGGGACTGCTTGTTCTGAACACAGGTGCTGGATCGTCATAAACCCTGGTGTCTGTCCTGGTCCTTATTTTCTACCTGTTTCTATCCCTTTCAGGTATCGTACAGTTGGCCTAACATATCTGTGGACTTAACTAATCCTAGATCAAAAATAATGGGGGCAAAGACAATTAAAAATAACAATACAATAAAATGCACATGAACTATGGTTATTTAACTCTTCTTGAGAGAGGATCTCACTGTCACCCAGGCTGGAGTTTAGTGGCACGATCTCGGCTCACTGCAACCTCTGCCTCCTGGGTTCAGGCGATTCTCCTGCCTCAGCCTCCCGAGTAGCTGGGATTACAGGCATGTCCCACCACGCCTGGCTGATTTTTTTTTTTTTTTTTTTTGTATTTTAAACAAGAGATGGGGTTTCACCATGTTAGCCAGGATAGTCTCGATGTCCTGACCTCGTGATCTGCCCGCCTCGGCCTCCCAAAGTGTTGGGATTACAGGCGTGAGCCACCACACCCAGCTAGCAAGTGCATTTAAAACAACTCTAAACTTTCTACCCCATAACTTTTTTTTACGCTTTTTTTTTTGTTTGAGACAAGTCTCACTCTGTCGCCCAGGATGGAGTGCAGTGGCACAATCTCAGCTTATTGCAACTCCCGCCCCCCGGGTTCAAGCGATTCTCCTGCATCAGCCTCTTGAGTAGCTGGGATTATACAGGCACCTGCCACTGCGCCTGGCTAAATTTTGTTTTTTTGTGTTTTTTTTTTTTTGAGAGAGTTTCACTCTTGTTGCCCAGGCTGGAGTGCAATGGCACGATCTCAGCTCACTGCAACCTCCGCCTCCCAGGTTCAAGCGATTCTCCTGCCTCAGCCTCCCTAGTAGCTGGGATTATAGGCATGTGCCACCACGCCTGGCTAAGTTTGTATTTTTAGTAGAGACGGTGTTTCTCCATGTTGGTCAGGCTGATCTCGAACTCCCGACCTCAGGTGATCCGCCTGCCTCGGCCTCCCAAAGTGCTGGGATTACAGGCGTGAGCCACTGCGCCCGGCCCTAAATTTTGTATTTTAATAGAGATGGGGTTTCATTATGTTGGCCAGGCTGGTCTTGAACTCCTGACCGTGTGATCAACCCGCCTCGGCTTCCCAATGTGCTGGAATTACAGGTGTGAGCCACCATGTCCAGCTACACTTTTTTTTGAAATGGGGTCTCGTTTCGTTGATCAGGCTGGAGTACAATGGGGCAATCACAGCTCACTGCAGCCTCAGCCTCCCAGACTTGAGCAATCCTGCCACTATAGCCTCCCACCACACCTCGCTGATTCTTGTATTTTTTTTTTTTTTTTTGTAGAGATAGGGTTTCACCATGTTGCCCATGCTGGTCTCGAACTTCTGTGGGCTCAAACGATCCTCCTGCCTTGGCTTCCCAAAGTCCTGGGATCAGAAACATGAGCCACAGTGCCTGGCCAGTGCAGCTTTATTTACAGTAACCAAGATATAGAGTCAGTCTAAGTGACCATCAGTGGATGAATAGAAAATGTGCCCATTGGGTACCCTGCCTACTGCCTGGGTTGTAAGATTGTTGGGACCCCAAGCCTCACAAAGGAAACATGGTAGGCCGGGCGCGGTGGCTCACGCCTGTAATCCCAGCACTTTGGGAGGCCAAGGCGGGTGGATCACTTGAGGCCAGGAGTTTGAGACCAGCCCGGCCAACGTGGTGAAACCCTGTCTCTGCTAAAAATATAAAAAAATTAGCCGGGCATAGTGGCACGCTCCTGTAGTCCCAGCTACTTGGGAGGCTGAGGCAGGAGAGTTACTTGAACCAGGGAGTCAGAGGTTGCAGTGAGCCAAGATCGCACCACTGCACTCCAGCCTGGGTGACAGCAAGACTCCATCTCAAAAAAAAAAAAAAAAAAGAAAACATGGTATTAATTACATAATGGAATACTCCTCAAACTTAAGGAAATCCTATCGTTTTATTTAACAATTGCCAGTTTTATTTCAGCTAGAGATCACTTTTTAGCATAATGTTTCCTGTCTTTTTTTTTTTTTTTTTTTTTGGAGACGGAGTCTTGCTCTGTCGCCCAGGCTGGAGTGCAGTGGCGCAATCTCGGCTCACTGCAAGCTCCGCCTCCCGGGTACACGCCATTCTCCTGCCTCGGCCACTCCGAGTAGCTGGGACTACAGGCACCCGCCACCACACCCGGCTAATTTTTTGTATTTTTAGTAGAGACGGGGTTTCACCGTGGTCTCGATCTCCTGACCTCGTGATCCACCCGCCTCGGCCTCCCAAAGTGCTGGGATTACAAGCGTGAGCCACCGCGCCCAGCCTGTTTCCTGTCTTTAACGATGGATGAGGGTTTGTTTTTTTGGTTTGGTTTTGGTTTTGAGACGAAGTTTCACTCTTGTCGCCCAGGCTAGAGTAGAATGGCACAGTCTCGGCTCACTGCGACCTCCTCCTCCCGGGTTTAAGTGATTCTCCTGCCTCAGCCTCCAGAGTAGCTGGGATTACAGGCGCCTACCACCACGCCCGCTAATTTTTGTATTTTAGTAGAGACGGGGTTTCACCATGTTGACCAGACTGGTCTCGAACTACCGACCTCAGGTGATCTGCCCACCTCGGCCTCCCAAAGTGTTGGGATTACAGGTGTGAGCAACCACGCCGGGCCGAGGGTTTTTAACTCTAGCTGGCCTCCGGAGGTTACAAGTTTGAAAACAGGAGGAAACCCAGAGAGTTGTAAACTTACGAGGGTCTGGGCTCTGAAAAAGATGCAAATTTTCTTTCCATGCCGATAGCGCTCACACAAACATGGTGAATGTTCCTAAAACCCGCCAGACTTTCTGTAAGAAGTGTGGCAAGCACCACCCCCACAAAGTGACACAGGGCAAGGATTCTTGGTATGCCCAGGGGAAGCAGTGTTATGACAGGAAGCAGAGTGGCTATGGTGGGCAGACTAAGCCGATTTTTCGGAAAAAAGCTAAAAACTACAAAGAAGATTGTGCTAAGGCTCATTGAGTGCCTTGAGCCCAACTGCAGATCTAAGAATGCTGGCTATTAAAAGATACAAGCAGCCGAGCGTGGTGGCTTACGCCTGTAATCCCAACACTTTGGGAGGCCAAGGTGGGCGCGGATCACAAGGTCAGGAGTTTGAGACCAGCCTGGCCAAAATGGTGAAACCCTATCTCTACTAAAAATACAAAACTTAGCCGGGCATTGGTGGTGTATGCCTGTAGTCCCAGCTACTCAGGAGGCTGAGGCAGGAGAATCGCTTGAACCTGGGAGGCAGAGGTAGCAGTGAGCCAAGATCGAGCCACTCCAGCCTGGGTGACAGAGTGACACTCTGTCTCAAAAAAAAAAAGATGCAAGCATTTTGAACTGGAAGGAGGTAAGAGAAAGGAACAAGTGATCCAGTTCTAAGTGTCATCTTTTCTTTTATGAAGGCAATAAAATCTTGAGCTTATGTTAAATGCAAAATTTTTCCCCCCTTCTTTTTCAGAAGCAGCTTTGAAATCGTTTAATAAAAACAAGCCTCTATCATTAGGTAAGTTACCTCATTTACAACTTTTATTCTTCATGTGAGATCTGGGGACTTGGGCCTTTGTTTTAAGGAGAATGTGCTGAGCACTAAGAATGCAAAGAAGTGCCGGACTTCGCACCCCTGCTTCCAGGGCGGAGCTGGTCATGCAGGTGCATAGCAGTAAGACCTGGGAAGCTGAAACACGATAGCGTTTGTTGGAAATCTATAAATACATACAAAGCAGGGAAGGGTAAGCTTGGCCTTTGAATCTGGATAAGCTAGAGACTTTGGTTTTTTGAGATGGAGGCTTGCTCTGTCGCCTAGGCTGAAGTGCAGTGATATGACCTCGGCTGACTGCAACCTCCACCTCCCGGGTTCAAGCAGTTCTCCTGCTTCAGCCTCTGGAGTAGCTGGGATTACGGGTGCCGGTCACCAGGCCTGGCTAATTTTTTGTGGTTTTTGTAGAGATGGGGTTTCACCATGTTGGCCAGGCTGGTCTTGAACTCCTGACCTCAAGTGATCTGCCCACCTCAGTGTCCCAAAATGCTGAGATTATAAGCGTGAGTCACCACAGCCGGCTTTTTTTTTTTTTTTTGAAACAGGGCTTCACTCTGTCTCTTAGGCTGGAGTGCCGTGGTGCAATCATGGCTCACTGCAGCCTTGACCTCCCAGGCTCTGGTGATCCTCCTGCCTCAGCCTCCTGAGTAGCTGGGACCACAGGCGCCTGCCACCACGCCTGACTAATTTTTTTCACTTTTTGTAGAGACAGGGTCTTGCTATGTTTCCCAGGCTGGTCTCGAATTACTGAACTCAGTCAGTCCTCCCGCCTCACCCTTCCAAACTGCTGGGGTACAGGTGTGAGCCATGACACCTGGCCCTTATCAGCTACTTATATCCTGAAGATTGTTTTTTGAGATGGAGTCTTGCTGTGTTGCTCTGGCTTGATTGCGGTGGCACAGTCATAGCTCATTGCAGCCTCAACCTTCCAGGCTCCAGAGATCCTCTTACCTCAGCCTCCTGAGTAGCTGGGACTACAGGTGTGCACTGCCACACCTGACTAATATTCATATTTTTGGTAGGGACAGTTTCACTGTGTTGCCAGATATGGTGTCAAACTCCTGGTCACAAGTGATCCTCCCACCTTGGCCTCCCAAAGTGCTGGGAGTATAGACATGATTCACCACACCTGGCCATGAAGACTTTTTTTTTTTTTGGACAAAGTCTCACTCTGTTGCCCAGGATGGAATGCAGTGGCATGGTCTCGGCTCACTGCAACCTCTGACCTCTGCCTCCCAGTTCAAGCGATTCTCTTGCCTCAGCCTCCCGAGTAGCTGGGATTACATTGCATGGGGTTTCACCATGTTGGCCAGGCTGGGCTTGAACTCTTGACCTCGTGATCCACCTGCCTCAGCCTCCCAAAGTGCTGGGATTACAGGTGTGAGTCACTCACTGCGCCCGGCCTCATGAAGACCTTTTTTGAGACAGAGTCTTGCTCTGTCACCCAGGCTGGAGTGCAGTGGTACAATCTCACTGCAGCCTCCGCCTCCCAGGTTCAAGTGATTCTCCTGCCTTAGCCTCCCGAGTAGCTGGGATTACAGGCACCTACCACCATGCCTGGCTAATTTTTGTATTTTTAGTAGAGACAGGGTTTCACCATGTTGGCCAGGCTGGTCTCAAAGTCCTGACCTCAAGTGATCTGTCTGCCTCGGCCTCACAGAGTGCTGGGATTACAGGCGTGAGCCACCTCACCTGGTGGTGAAGACTCGAAAGGCTCTTCTCAGACCAGCCTTTGTCCTGAAGTTCACATGCCTGTGTCCAGTTGCCTCCCCAGCATCTTTTCAGGAGTTCCACGGACTCGCCCCTTCATTATCCAGGGTTAAGCTGCAGATACTCTTATTAGGATTCCACCTTGTTCTCTTTTTATTTTTTATTTTTATTTTTTTTTTTTGAGACAGAGTCTCGCTTGCTCTGTTGCCAGGCTGAAGTGCAGTGGAGCGATCTCGGCTCACTGCAGTCTCCGCCTCCTGCAATTCCCCTGCCTCAGCCTCCCAAGTAGCTGGGACTTGCAGGTACACACCACCATGCCTGACTAATTTTTTGTTTTAGTAGAGATGGGGCTTCACCATGTTGGCCAGGATGGTCTCGATCTCCTGACCTCATGATCCGCCTGCCTCGGCCTCCCAAAGTGTTGGGATTACAGGCGTGAGCCACCACGCCCGGCTGATTCCACCTTCTTCTTACATTCTTTCCCAGTTCATTTTAAATTTATTTACCTCATCAGAAACTAGGGAGTTAGGCCCGGCAGGCAGATCACCTGAGGTTGGGAGTTCGAGACCAGCCTGACCAACATGGAGAAACCCTGTGTGTACTAAAAATACAAAATTCGCCAGGTATGGTGGCGCATGCCGGTAATCCCAGCTACTCGGGAGGCTGAGGCAGGAGAATCACTTGAACCCAGGAGGCGGAGGTTGCAGGGAGCGGAGATCGCACCATTGCACTCCAGCCTGGGCAACAAGAGTGAAACTACCTCTCAAAAAAAAGAAAAACTAGGCAGTTAATCCTCAAAGCCTTTCCAGTGGCCTTATGCTGAGTACTCTGTGTGTGTGTGTGTGTGTGTGTGTGTGTGTGTGTGTGTGTGTGTCTTTCACACCATGTGTTCTGAACTACTTAGGAATTCTCACCAGAAAGGCACGTAAACCTGGGATCATGGCCTAATGTACTTTCACTTTTACATCCAGTACCTTGTCCACATTCTTTTTAGTAATCTAGTAAATTACCTAATCTAGGTTTAACTATTGAGACTCAGTGGTCGAACTTGAGCCATCTTGGAGTCCCACTGCCAGCACAGCAACAGGCCTGTAATGTCCCCCCTTTTTCTTCAGGGGTAACACGGAAAGAACGACCACCTCTAGACCTGGAGGAAATGCTGGAACGCTTCAAAGCAGAAGCACTAGGTGGGTGTCAGGACCTCCGACGCTGGAGTCAGCCAAGGGAAGCCGCCCCTTCTTGCTGCTTTCTCCTGTTCCTTTGAAGAACCCCATCTCTCTCCAATCTTTCTCTCCACTCTTCTTAATTTGCCCACTGTCTCCCGGAGAATGCCAACCTCCCTTCCATAAGAATAGAGGGAAGAACGAACGTTGCAGAGAATTAGAACTCAGTTTGTAGAAAGTTAGGAGCACGGTGCAAAGAGTTCTTGTTTTTGTTTTTGTTTTTGAGACGGAGTCTCGCTCTGTCGCCCAGGCTGGAGTGCAGTGGCGCAATCTCGGCTCACTGCAAGCTCCGCCTCCCGGGTTCACGCCATTCTCCTGCCTCAGCCTCTCCGAGTAGCTGGGACTACAGGCGCCCGCCACCACGCCGGCTAATTTTTTTTTTGTATTTTTAGTAGAGACAGGGTTTCACCGTGGTCTCGATCTCCTGACCTCGTGATCCGCCCACCTCAGCCTCCCAAAGTGCTGGGATTACAAGCGTGAGCCACCACACCCGGCCTTTGTTTTTGTTTTGAGACAGTTTCTCTGTTGCCCAAGCTGGAATGCAGTGGCACGATCTCGGCTCACTGTAACCTCCACCTCCCAGGTCCAAGCAATTCTCCTGATTCTCCTGACTCAGCCGCCTGAGTAGCCGGGATATAGGCGCCTGCCACCACACCCAGCTAACTTTTTTTTTTTTTTTTGAGACAAAGTCTTGTTCTTGTCACCCAGGCTGGAGTATAGTGGCACCATCCCTGTTCACTGCAACCTCTGCCTCCCAGATTGAAGTGATTGTCCTGCCTCAGCCTCCTGAGTAGCTGGGACTACAGGTGCATGCCACCACGCCCAGCTAATTTTTGTATTTTTAGTAGAGACAGATTTCACCATCTCAGTCAGGCTGGTCTCGAACTCCTGACCTCGAGATCTGCCCCGCACCCCCCCCCCCCCCCCCCGCCTCCCAAAAGTGCTGGGATTACAGGCGTGAGCCACCGCACCCGGCCTTCTTTAAATTCTTTAAAAGTTGACAGGTGGCCAGGTGTGGTGGCTCACGCCTATAATCTCCCAGCACTTTGGGAGCCTGAGGTGGGTGGATCACAAGATCAAGAGATTGAGACCATCCTGGCCAACATGGCGAAAACTCTACTAAAAACACAAAAATTAGCCGGGCGTGGTGGTGGGCACCTGTAGTCCCAGCTACTCAGGAGGCTGAGGCAGGAGAATCACTTGAACCCGGGAGGTGGAGGTTGCAGTGAGCCAAGATCGTGCCACTGCACTCCAGCCTGGCAACAGCGTGAGACTCCATCTCAAAAAAAAAAAAAAATTGACAGGCATAAATGTATTTATGGTACATTGTTCAGACAACTTTAATATAAACAACTCACAGAGAAAATTGAGTCTTTTGGGTAGGTGACTTGCCTGAGCTGACTTTGTGATAGGTTTTTTTCTGTTTTTTTTGTTTTTGAAATAGAGTCTCACTGTCACGCAGGCTGGAGTGCAGTGGCCCGATCTTGGCTCACTGCAATCTCTGCCTCCTGGGTTCAAGGGATCTTCCTGCCATAGCCTCCCCAGGTGCTGGGACTGTAGGTGCCCACCACTATATGCCTGGCTAGTTTTTAGTACAGATGGGGTTTCGCCAGGGTAGCCAGGTTGGTCTGGAGCTCCTGACCTCAAGTGATCCACCTACCTCGGTCTCCCAAAGTGCTGGGATTACAGGTGTGAACCACCACACCCAGCCTGTGATCAGTTTCAGATCAGCCTTGCTTACTCCACGTTCCCTCTTATCTTCCTGGTAGCATTTTTGTTTTTTCTTGAGAAAGAGTTTCACCCTTGTCGCCCAGGCTGGAGTGCAGAGGTGTCATCTTGGCTCACCACAACCTCCACCTCCCAGGTTCAAGTGATTCTGCCGCAGCCTCCCGAGTAGCTGGGATCATAGGCGCCCACCACCACATCTGGCTAATTTTTGCATTTTTTAGTTTTATTTTTAGTAGACGCAGGGTTTCACCATGTTGGCCAGGCTGGTCTTGAACTCCTGAGCTCAGGTGATCCACCCCCCTCGGCCTCCCAAAGCGCTTGGGATTACAGGCGTGAGCCACCGTGCCTGGTCCACATTGACTTTTGATATAGCAAGTATTTCTTGCTATGGCTCTGTAGAATAGAGGTGAGTAACTTGGTTGAAGGAATTGTTTGCCCTGTTCATCTCTCTAGACCTGGCCAATGTCATTCCCAGCACACAATCTTTTTTTTTTTTTTTTTGAGACAGAGTCTTGCTCTGTCGCCCAGACTGGAGTGCAGTGGTGCAATGTTGGCCCACTGCAACTTCTACCACCCAGGTTCAAGCGATTCTCCTGCCTCAGCCTCCCAAGTAGCTGGGAGTACAGGCGTGTGCCACCACGCCCAGCTAATTTTTTGTATTTTAGTAGAGACGGGGTTTCACCGTGTTAGCCAGGATGGTCTCAATCTCCTAACCTCGTGATCCTCCTGCCTCGGCCTCCCAAAGTGCTGGGATTACAGGCGTGAGCCACCGTGCCCGGCCTAGCACACAACCTTGACAAAGAATTCCGGTGCGACTTGGGGCACTGTGGAGCCTGCTCCATCATCATGCTTCAGCGGGAAATGTGGATGAACAGTGCCTGGTGGCATGGTGGGTAAAGAAACTTATCAAGACAATCATAGGTAAAGAAAGGCAGATTTACTGGAGAAAGTAGGAAAAGACATTGGCAGAGAGACCACAGCGGGCAGGTTGTCATGAGAGAAGCTCATTGCCAGGAGACCAAAGCTTCCTGCAGATTTTATAGAATAGGGCTTGGGCTGATTGATAATGTCAACAGGGGGTTTAACTTGGCAGTCTTCCTTCAGCAGAGGTGTTTGATAAACTGAGGCGTTTCACGGCAAGCAGGGAGTTTGTGAGCTCTGTGTGTGATCTGGCCAGGAAGGCCAAACGTCTTGGGCCGTATCCCCTGGACCATAAAAGCAGACCTGGCCCGGTGCAGTGGTTCACGCCTGTAATCCCAGCACTTTGGGAGGCTGAGGTGGGTGGATCACCTGAGGTCAGGAGTTCTAGACTGGTCTGGCCAACATGGCAAAACCCCGTCTCTACTAAAAATACAAAAATTAGCCTATACTCAGTGGCACATGCCTGTAATTCCAGTTACTCGGGAAGCTGAGGCAGGAGAATCGCTTGAACCCGGGAGGCGGAGGTTGCAGTAAGCTGAGATTGTGCCACTGCACTCCAGCCTGGGCAACATAGTGAGACTGTCTCAAACAGACCTATAGCTGACCTGTTTCCTCTTGTTTGTATGCCCTGAACCATGGAAGAAAGCTTATTTATTTTATTGAGATGGAGTCTTGCTTTGTTGCCCAGGGCGGAGTGCAGTAGTGCGATCTCTTACTGCAACCTCCACCTCCCAGGTTCAAGCAATTCTCATGCCTCTCGGCCTCCCAAGTAGCTGAGATTACAGGCATGCGCCACTATGCCTGGCGGCTAATTTTTGCATTTTTAGTAGAGACGGGGTTTCTGTGTTGGCCAGGGTGGTCTCGAACTCCTGAGCTCAAGTGATCCGCCCACCTCAGCCTTCCAAAGTGCTGGGATTATAGGCATGAGCCACCACGCCTGGCCAGAAAACATATTTGTAGCTTGTTTGCTTTATCTGTTTTCTCCCCCGGGGTCCTGTCAGCCTGACTCCTTTTCCCTAATTGGGACTCCACAGGAAATACACCTGATTTTGTGTCAAGCTCACATGAGTTTGTATTTTGTAGCGTTTACAGAAACGGAGGAAGATGTCACCTGCCTGACTAAAGAAGTCTTTAAAGGAGAAAAGCCAGGTCTGTACCATATCTTCCTGCAGTGAGCTTGGGATCAAGTTTCTCTTTATAAACTTGAAGTCCTCTTAACTTTCCTATGTGACACAAAGCATTATTGATGTATGTATGTATCGAGATGGAGTTTCGCTCTTATTGCCCAGGCTGGAGTGCCGTGGCGTGATCTCGACTCACTGCAACCTCTGCCTCCCAGGTTCAAGCGATTCGCCTGCCTCAGCCTCCCAAGTAGCTGGGATTACAGGCATGCACCACCATGACCGGCTAATGTTTTATTTTTAGCAGAGACAAGGTTTCTTCATGTTGGTCAGGTCGGTCTTGAACTCCCAACCTCAGGTGATCTGCCTGCCTCAGCCTCCGAAAGGGCTGGGATTACAGGCATGAGCCACCGCGCCCGGCCAACACAAGGCATTTTGTTATTTTGGTTTTCCCTATGGGTAACTGATTGCATCCTCTGTCTCTCCCTTCCCTCCTCACCAATGATAAAGACAATAGGTACAGGTATATATTGAAGACGAAGTTCCGGGAGATGTGGAAGAGCTGGCCTGGCGATAGCAAAGAGGTCCAGGTTATGGCTGAGAGATACAAGATGCTGATCCCATTCAGCAACCCCAGGGTGCTTCCCGGGCCCTTCTCCTACACGGTGGTGCTGCACGGTCCTGCAGGCCTTGGGAAAACCACGCTGGCCCAGAAACTAATGCTAGACTGGGCAGAGGACAACCTCACCCACAAATTCAAATACGCATTCTACCTCAGCTGCAGGGAGCTCAGCCGCCTGGGCCCGTGCAGTTTTGCAGAGCTGGTCTTCAGGGACTGGCCTGAATTGCAGGATGACATTCCACACATCCTAGCCCAAGCACAGAAAATCTTGTTCGTGATTGACGGCTTTGATGAGCTGGGAGCCCCACCTGGGGCGCTGATCCAGGACATCTGCGGGGATTGGGAGAAGAAGAAGCCGGTGCCGGTCCTCCTGGGGAGTTTGCTGAAGAGGAGTATGTTACCCAAGGCCGGCCTGCTGGTCACCACGCGGTCCCGGGCCCTGAGGGATCTCCGGCTCCTGGCAGAGGAGCCGATCTACATAAGGGTGGAGGGCTTCCTGGAGGAGGACAGGAGGGCCTATTTCCTGAGACACTTTGGAGACGAGGACCAAGCCATGCGTGCCTTTGAGCTGATGAGGAGCAACGCGGCCCTGTTCCAGCTGGGCTCGGCCCCGGCGGTGTGCTGGATCGTGTGCACGACTCTGAAGCTGCAGATGGAGAAGGGCGAGGACCTGGCCCCCACCTGCCTCACCCGCACGGAGCTGTTCCTGCGCTTCCTCTGCAGCCGGTTCCCGCAGGGCGCACAGCTGCGGGGCGCGCTGCGGAAGCTGAGCCTCCTGGCCGCGCAGGGGCTGTGGGCGCAGATGTCTGTGCTCCACCGAGAGGACCTGGAAAGGCTCGGGGTGCAGGAGTCCGACCTCTGCCCGTTCCTGGACGGACACATCCTCCGCCAGGACACAGTCTCGAAAGGCTGCTACTCCTTCATCCACCTCAGCTTCCAGCAGTTTCTCGCTGCGCTGTTCTATGCCCTGGAGAAGGAGGAGGAGGAGGACAGGGACGGCCACGCCTGGGACATTGGGGACGTACAGAAGCTGCTTTCCGGAGGAGAAAGACTGAGGAACCCCGACCTGATTCAAGCAGGATACTACTCCTTCGGCCTCGCTAATGAGAGGAGAGCCAAGGAGCTGGAGGCCACTTTTGGCTGCCGGATTTCACCAGACATCAAACAGGAATTGCTGCGATGCGACGTAAGTTGTAAGGGTGGACATTCAACGATGACAGACCTGAAGGAGCTCCTCGGCTGTCTGTACGAGTCTCAGGAGGAGGAGCTGGTGAAGGAGGTGATGGCTCAGTTCAAAGAAATATCCCTGCACTTAAATGCAGTAGACGTTGTGCCATCTTCATTCTGTGTCAAGCACTGTCGAAACCTGCAGAAAATGTCACTGCAGGTCATAAAGGCGGAGCTCCCAGAGAATGTCACTGTGTCTGAATCAGACGCTGAGGCTGAGAGGTAAGAACCGTTTCAGTCTACCAGTGGTTCCATATTTTTTTCTTTTTTTTTTTTTTTTTTGAGACGGAGTCTCGCTCTGTCGCTCAGGCTGGAGTGCAGTGGCGCAATCTCCGCTCACTGCAAGCTCCACCTCCCGGGTTCACGCCATTCTCCTGCCTCAGCCTCTCCAAGTAGCTGGGACTACAGGCGCCCGCCACCACCCCCGGCTAATTTTTTGTATCTTTTCAGTAGAGACGGGGTTTCACCATGGTCTCGATCTCCTGACCTCGTGATCCGCCCGCCTCGGCCTCCCAAAGTGCTGAGATTACAAGCGTGAGCCACTGCGCCCGGCCCCATCTTTAGCCTCATCCCATGCACCCTTAGGAAGAGGCCGGAGCCTCCTGTGCACTGTGGCTTAGGGTCAGGAATTCCCTCTTGTTGGACTCTTTTGTTTGTTTGTTTTTGGGATGGAGTCTTGCTCTGTCACCCAGGCTGGAGCGCAGTGGCATGATCTTGGCTCACTGCAACCTCTGCCTCCCGGATTCTCCTGCCTCAGCCTCCGGAGTAGCTGGGACTACAGGCACCCGCTGTCTTGCCTGGCTAATTTTTATATTTTCAGTAGAGACGGGATCTCACCATGTTGGCCAGTCTGGTCTTGAACTCCTCCTGACCTCAGGTGATCCACCTGCCTCAGCCTCCCAAAGTGGGATTACAGGCATGATTCACCATGCCTGGCCCAAATATATTTTTTTAAGACAGGGTCTTGCTCTGTTGCTCAGGCTGGAGTACAGTGGTACAGTGGTGCAATCATAGCTCACTGCAGCCTCAAACTTCGGGGTTCAAGTGAAGTTCCTGAGTACCTGGGATGACAGGTATTAGGTGTGAACCATCATGCCCAGCTAACTTACATGGGGTTTTTTTTTTTTTTTTTTTTTTGGAAAGACAGAATCTCACTATGTTGCCCAGGCTGGTCTTGAACTCCCAAAGCACTGGGATTACAGGCATGAGCTACCACACACCCTGCCTGAATATTTCTTATTGATATGTATAGATATGTATATTCCCAATCTTTTTTTTTTTTTTTTTTTTTTTTTTTTTTTTGAGACAGCGTTTCACTCTTTTTCCCAGGTTGGAGTGAAGTGGCTCGATCTCGGCTCACTGCAACCTCCGCCCCACCAGGTTCAATGATTCTCCTGTCTCAGCCTCATAAGTAGCTGGGATTACAGCCACCCATGACCATGCCCAGCTAATTTTTGTACTTTTAGTAGAGACGGGGTTTCACCATGTTGGCCAGGCAGGTCTCGAACTCCTGACCTCAGGTGATCCACCCGCCTCAGCCTCACAAAGTGCTAGGATTACAGGTGTGAGCCACCGTGCCCGGTCTGTATTCTCTATCTTTTATCAATGATGTGCTTAGCATTTTAACTTATTTTTACCCTCTACTGGATTTTTGTGTAAGAAGAATAGGTTCTTTCTCCTGTGATGCTTCTTGGGTGTTGAGTTGTCTGATGGTGGTGCTAAATGATTAAATGGTCCAGCTTTCAGTTATACTTATTTGTTAGGGGTATATGCACAGAGAAACCCTAAATACTTCAGCCGTGATGGACACACATTTGATGTAACCCCCTTCTCTTCCCTGTAGATCCCAGGATGATGAGCACGTGCTTCCTTTCTGGACGGACCTTTGTTCCATATTTGGCTCAAATAAGGATCTTATGGGTCTAACAATCAATAATAGCTTTCTCAGTGCCTCCCTAGTAAGGATCCTGTGTGAACAAATAGCTTCTGACACCTGTCATCTCCAGAGAGTGGTGTAAGTAGAAACTAATTCATGAATTAAAATCCTTAGGGTGTGAAAATGTTACAATTTTAACATTGGAGCAATATTCAGATTCCTGTCCTAGACTTTTAAGTGCTCAAGACACAGGGAATTGAGGGAGTCCTGTCCTTAAATGTGTCTTGTGGGATAATCATATAAAGTAATTTCTAGGGGCTGGGCATAGTGGTTCACACCTGTAATTCCAACACTTCGGGAGGCTGAGGCAGACAGATCACTTGAGGTCAGGAGTTCGAGACCAGCCTGGCCAACATGACAAAACTCTGCCTCTACTAAAAATACAAAAATTATCCAGGCATGGTGACAGGCACCTGTAATCTCAGCTACTTAGGAGGCTGAGGCGGGAGAATTCCTTGAACCCAGGAGGCGGAGGTTGCAGTGAACCGAGATCCTGCCACTGGACTCCAGCCTGAGTGACAGAGCGAGACTCTGTCTCCAAAAAAAAAAGGCGGGGGGCCAGGCACAGTGGCTCACGCCTGTAATCCCAGCACTTTGGGGGCCCAAGGCGGGGGGATCACCTGAGGTCAGGAGTTCGAGACCAGCCTGGCCAAGATGGCAAAACCCTGTCTCTACTAAAAATACAAAAATTTGCCAGGCGTGGTGGCAGGTGCCTATAATCCCAGCTACTCCGGATGCTGAGGGTAGGAGTTGCTTGAATCCAGGAGGCAGAGTTTGCTTTGCAGTGAGCGAAGATCGTGCCACTGCATTCCAGCCTGGGCAACAGAGTGAGACTCCATCTCAAAGAAAAAAAAAAAAATCTGTAAAGATGGACAAAAATTTAAACATGGAAAAAATAGTTGCTAAAGTTTAAATATATTGAGCCCCTGGTTTCTATTGAAGTACGACACAGATGTGTACACTCAAGATTTCACTTTCATTCTCTTTTCCCTAGGTTCAAAAACATTTCCCCAGCTGATGCTCTTCGGAACCTCTGCCTAGCTCTTCGAGCTCACAAGACTGTAACGTATCTGACCCTTCAAGGCAATGACCAGAATGATATGCTTCCCACATTGTGTGAGGTCTTGAGACATCCAGAATGTAACCTGCGATATCTCGGGTATATGTCTTAATCATTAAAATCCTTCATCATACAAACAGCTACCACAAGCTTATATGGCAATTTTGTATAAACAAGAAAAAGTTCATTATTCTGACTAGAAACAGTACTAAGGGCAGATGACCCAGGATGCAGCATGGGCTGAACTTGGGTTTCTACTTGCCTTGAGCAGTAAACAACCTGGACAACCATATATGAGGACCCTGAATCCAAAGAAACTCCCAGAATCTTTATCTCCTTTTTTTTTTTTTTTTTTTTTTTCCTTCAGATGGAGTCTTGGTCTGTTGCCCAGGCCGAAGTGCAATGGCACGATCTTGGCTCACTGCAGCCTCTGCCTCCCGGGTTCAAGTAATTCTGCTGCCTCAGCCTCCCAAGTAGCTGGGATCACAGGCACCCGCCACCACACCTGGCTAATTTTTGTGCTTTTAGTAGAGATGGTTTTGCCACGTTGCCAGGCTGGTCTTGAACTCATGACCTCAGGTGACCTGCCCCCCCTGAGGCTCCCAAAGCACTGGGATTATAGGTGTGAGCCACTATGCCCAGCCAGAGTCCTTATGTTTTGGTTCTGGTTTTTTCTTTTCCTTTTTTTTTTTTTTTTTTTTTTTTGAGATGGAGTCTCTCTCTGTCACCCAGGCTGGAGTGCAATGGTATGATCTCAGCTCGCTGCAGCCTCCACCTCCCAGGTTCAAGTGATTCTCCTGCCTCAGCCTCCTGAGTAGCTGGGATTACAGGTGCACACCGCCACACCTGGTTAATTTTTATATTCTTCATAGAGATGGAGTTTTACCACATTGGCCAGGCTGGTCTCGAACTCATGACCTCAGGTGATCCACCCCCCCCTCGGCCTCCCAAAGCAGGGCGTAAGCCACCATGCCCAGCCCAGAATCTTTATCTTCTATCAGATCATTCACTCATGGTTCATGCTTCTCCTATATGATGACTCAGAATACCAGCTATTGACATTTTTCAAGCAAGAACCCTTCAGGAGCATCAAGTTGCCCGTTTTCTGTTAGTCCTCTGGTTTGAGAGCTCTCCCCTTGGGAAGCTGTCCACGTGGCTGCCCAGGTGATGAGAACCGTCATGCGTCATGGGGTTCCATGAAGCCTCACTTGGCCACATTGGTGTAGTACGTGGTCATTGCCCTCAAATTATTGCCCTGGGCCGGGCACAGTGGCTCACACCTGGGAGGCCGAGGTGGGTGGATCACTTGATGTCAGGAGTTCAAGACCAGCCTGGTCAACATGGTGAAACCCCGTCTCTACTAATAATACAAAAATTAGCTGGGCATGTTGGCACATGCCTGTAGTCCCAGCTACTCAGGAGGCTGAGACAGGAGAATCATTTGAACCTGAGAGGCGGAGGTTGCAGTGAGCTGAGATCACACCACCACACTCCAGCCTGGGCAACAGTGTGAGACTGTCTCAAAAAAGAAAAAAAAAATAAAAATCTTGGCTGGGTGCGGTGACTCATGCCTGTAATCCCAGCACTTTAGGAGGCCAAGGCAGGTGGATCACGAGGTCAGGAGTTCAAGACCAGCCTGGCCAACATGGTGAAACCCCATGTCTACTAAAAATAGAAAAAAATTAGCCGGGCCTGGTGGCGCGTGCCTGTAATCCCAGCTACTTGTGGAGGCTGATGCAAGAGAATTGCTTGAACCTAGGAGGCACAGGTAGCAGTGAGCCAAGATCATGCCATTGCACTCCAGCCTGGGCAACAGAGCAAAACTCCATCTCGAGGACAGAAAAAAAATTTATTGCTCTGGCTCTACTGATACAATCTTAGGCTGCTTAATGGGATCTTCTCAGTTGAATAGGATGCTGTACATCTCACAGGTATTTGAAGGTTGAATGAAACCAAATCCAAGCACAGGTATTCAATAGTGGCTACTGTCATTACTAACCATTACAATTACCCTCTTTTCTTTTTTACATGAGAATAATGGGATGCAGGGTGAGGGGGAATATTGGGTGAATTGAAGATTTGGGTCACTAATTTCTTTCTTTTTTCCTCGAGATATAGTCTTGCTCTGTCTCCCAGGCTGCAGTGCCACAATCTTGGTTCACTGCAACCTCTGCCTCCTGGGTTCAAGTGATTCTTCTGCGTCAGCCTCCCAAGTAGCTGGGATTACAGGCACCCGGCTGTATTCTTGTATTTCTAATATTTTGTATTTCTAGTAGAGACAGGGTTACACCATGCTGGTGGCCAAGGTGGTCTCAAACTCCTGACCTCAGGCAATCCACCACACCCAGCTAATTTTTGGTATATTTAGTACAGCCGGGGTTTCACCATGTTGGCCAGGCTGGTCTCGAACTCCTGACCTCAAGTGACACCCATCTTCCAAAATGCTGGGATTACAGCCATGTGCCACCATGCCCAGCTAATTCTTGTATTTTTAGGAGAAACAGGGTTTCATCATGTTGTCCTGGCTGGTCTTAAATTCTTGGCCTCATGATCCACCTGCCTTGGCCTGCCAAAGTGCTCGGATTACAGGCATGAGCCACTGTGCCTAGCCACTCATTTCTTATGAATGTATTCTAACACATTTTCTGGATGAACAGAGCACCTTGAAACATAGGTTAGTGGGCTGGGCACTGTGGGTTAGTGGCTCATGCCTGTAATCCCAGTACTTTGGGAGGCCTAGGCTGGTGTATCACTTGAAGTCAGGAGTTTTTTGTATTGAGACAGAGTCTTGCTCTGTTGCCCAGGCTAGAGTGCAGTGGAGTGATCTCGGCTCATTGTAACCTCTGCCTCCTGGGTTCCAGTGATTCTCTTGCCTCAGCCTCCCGAGTAGCTGGGACTACAGGCACGTGTCGCCACGCCCATCTAACTTTGGTATGTTTAGTAGAGCCGGGGTTTCACCATGTTGGCCAGGATGGTCTCAAACTCCTGACCTCATGATCTGCCTGCCTTGGCCTCCCAAAGTGCTGGGATTACAGGTGTGAGCCGTCGCCCCGGCCAAAGTTAGGAGTTTGAGACCAGCCTGGCCAACATGGTAAAACCCAATCTCTACTAAAAATACAAACTTAGCCAGGCAAGATGGCACGTTCCTGTAGTCCCAGCTACTCGGGAGGCTGAGGTGGGAGAATCGCTTGAATCCAGGAGGCAGAGGTTGCTGTGAGCCGAGATCGCGCCACTACATTCCAGCCAGGGCGACACAGCATAAATAACTCCCTTCCAAAAAACCAAACAACGAAACGTAGGTTAGTGGACTCTGCATCCAACGTTGGAGTCAGATTGACTAAGTTCTGTATTTGCAGCTGATTGCTAGGTGATGTTGATGCCGCTGGTTTGGGGACTACCCTTTGACAACTACTGCTCCAGATAATTCAAGTCTGGGTATAACATAACCAGTGAGATATAAACCAAAGACGATTCCATGGTTAGAGTCTCAAGAATGACTCGTTCCGCCGGCCGCGGTGGCTCAACGCCTGTAATCCCAGCACTTTGGGAGGCCGAGGTGGGCGGATCACCTGAGGTTGGGAGTTTGAGACCAGTCTGACCAACATGGAGAAACCCCATCTCTACTAAAAATCCAAAATTAGCCGGGCGTGGTGGTGCATGCCTGTAATCCCAGCTACTCGGGAGGCTGAGGCAGGAGAATCACTTGAACCCAGGAGGCAGAGGTTGCTGTGAGCCGAGATCGCACCACCTGGGCAACAAGAGTGAGACAGTCTCAAAAAAAAAAAAAAAAAAAAAAAAAAAAAAGACTTTGTTCCCATTTCTCCCACAGGCTCGTGTCTTGTTCCGCTACCACTCAGCAGTGGGCTGATCTCTCCTCGGCCCTTGAAGTCAACCAGTCCCTGATGTGCTTAAACCTCTCCGACAATGAGCTTCTGGATGAGGGTGCCAAGTTTCTGTACACAACTTTGAGACACCCCAAGTGCTTTCTGCAGAGGTTGTCGTAAGTCCTGTCTTCAGAGCAGCTGTGCTTTCGATCTGGGGCCATAGACGACCAATGGTCATGCCTGACTTGGCTGTATGGAGCCTCTCGCTGATGTGAACACCTGTTCCCATGTTTAGATCCAGGCCGATGGCCTGTGAGTCTTGTTATTCTCTCATTCCTATTCCTTCATAGGATCACCAGTGCATGAGAGAGGGTGGGGAGTTCACAAGAAGGGGCTTTTGGATGCTGGCACTTGTGGAGATAGCCAGGAAGGTTGAAGTTGAAAATGTCAACCGTGTTGCCATTTGTGGTTCTTTTGCAGGTTGGAAAACTGTCAGCTTACCGAAGCCAATTGCAAGGACCTTGCTGCTGTCTTGGTTGTCAGCCGGGAGCTGACACACCTGTGCTTGGCCAAGAACTCCCTCAAGGATACAGGGGTGAAGTTTCTGTGTGAGGGCTTGAGGTACCCCGAGTGTAAACTGCAGACCTTGGTGTAAGTCCGTGCTGGCTGCCTGTGTGCATGGGTGTATATGCACACCCCCCCCACCTCTGGGTTCGAGTAGGGTGGTTATGAGAACACTTAATTCCTCTAAATGCCCCAAGCATGATGCTAATGACAACTGGTGAGACCTGGGGAGATGATGATACAAAAAAAGTATAAGTAGCCGGGCGCGGTGGCTCACGCTTGTAATCCTAGCACTTTGGGAGGCCGAGGCGGGCGGATCACGAGATCACAAGATCAGGAGATCGAGACTGCGGTGAAACCCCGTCTCTACTAAAAATACAAAAAAATTAGCCGGGCGTGGTGGCGGGCGCCTGTAGTCCCAGCTACTCGGGAGGCTGAGGCAGGAGAATGGCGTGAACCCGGGAGGCGGAGCTTGCAGTGAGCCAAGATTGCGCCACTGCACTCCAGCCTGGGCGACAGAGCGAGACTCCGTCTCAAAAAAAAAAAAAAAAAAAAAAAAAAAAGTATAAGTAGTAGGTAGTAGTAATATTCTATAGGGATTTGGAGAATGTAGCTGGTTTTCAGGGTTTGTTTGTTGTTTTTTTTTTCCTCTTTATATATGTATATATTTTAGAGATGGGGTCTTGCCATGTTGCCTAGGCTGGTCTCAAACTCCTGAGCTCAAGACATCTGCCTGCCTTGGCCTCCCAGAGTGCTAGAGTTACAGGCATGAGCCATGTCACCCCATGCTGTTTTTTCTCTTAATCTGTGTTCTTAGAACTATAACTGTAACATAAATTGCATGCAATTGGTTGTAAATGGAATTCATTTACTGATTTTTTAACGAATGATTTGCAAATCAGGTAGTCTTCTGGGCCAGTGTAGGCTCAGACTCCCAATGGAAGCTATTGGAAGCTACACACTCAGTATGATCCTCCTGTTAATACTAAAATCACAGGACATGTGGCCTGGCGCAGTGGCTCATGCCTATAATCCCAGCACCTTGGGAGGCCAAAGCAGGCAGATCCCTTGAGGGCATGAGTTCTGAGACCAGCCTGGCCAACATGGTGAAACATCGTCCCTCTACTAAAAATACAAAAATTAGCCAGGCATGGTGGGACATGTCTGTAATCCCAGTTACTCAGGAGGCTAAGGCAGGAGAATCAGTTGAACCCGGGAGGTGGAGGTTGCAGTGAGCTGAGATGGCACCACTGCAGTCCAGTCCTGGCCAATAGAGCAAGACTCTCTCAAAAAAAAAAAAAAAAAAAAAAATTATAGGACAAATCTTTAGAAACGAACTGGGGCCTGGCATGGTGGCTCATGCCCGTTCAGAGATTCGATTTTGTGTTAACATCTCTGGTATTTTTTTTTTTTTTTTTTTTTTTTTAAGATGGAGTTTTACTCTTGCCCACGCTGGAGTGCAATGGCGTGATCTAGGCTCACTGCAACCTCCGGCTTCAAGGAGGTTGATTCTCCTGCCTCAGCCTCCTGAGTAGGTGGGACTACAGGTGCCCGCCACCGCGCCCGGCTAATTTTTGTATTTTTAGTAGAGACGGGATTTCACCATGTTGGCCAGGCTGGTCTCCAACTCCTGACCTTGTGATCCTCCCACCTCGGCCTTCCAAAGTGCTGGGATTACAGGCGTGAGCCACCGCACCCAGCCATACATCTCTGGCATTCTTTGTCTCTAACATCACCTCCAACAGTTAGGAACTGTCCTCTTCCTATAAAGTAGCTTTAATCTAGGATATGCACCTGGCATCTGAAAACTACCCACTTAAATTTAATGACATATTCAGTTCATGGCTGGAGACGAGTAGAAGGAAAGGATTCTTCCCACACCCACTATATCTAGGCCCTGAAACACTAAAAATGAAGTCCCACAAGCAGTGAGATGTCACCCACTCACTAACTGTATCTTCAAATGAATGTCTAGTTTTTTTGGTTGTGTGTATATGTGGGTGTGGGTGTGTGGGTGGTGTGGTGGTTGTTTTTTTTTTAATAGTTTTGCTCTGCTGCCCAGGCTGGAATGCAGTGGCTCCATCTCAGCTCACTGCAACCTCCACCTCCTGAGTTCAAGCGATTCTCCTGCCTCAGCCTCCCAGGGATTAAGGTGCATGCTACCACACCCAGCTAACTTTTGTATTTTTAGTAGAGATAAGGTTTCATCATGTTGGTCAAGCTGGTCTCGAACTCCTGACCTCAGGTGATCCGCCCACCTCAGCCTCCCAAAGTGCTGGGATTACAGGTGTGAGCCACCGTGCCAGCCCCCTCAATTCAACTTTTTGATCCATGCCCCTATTTTGCTAAGTTGTCAACTTCCCTTTAGTCTTATGTGGGTTTTCCTCCATTACACAGTCAGGGAAGTTTCTAGAAGGCCAGTTATGGTCTTTGGGAGGCCGAGGCAGGTGGATCATGAGGTCAGGAGTTTGAGACCAGCCTGGCCAACATGGTGAAACCCTGTCTTTACTAAAAATACAAAAATTAGCCATGCATGGTGTCAGATGCCTGTAATCCCAGCTTACTTGGGAGGGTGAGGCAGAGAATTGCTTGAACCCGGGAGGTGGAGGTTGCAGTGAGCCGAGATTGTGCCACTGTACTCCAGCCTGGGCGTCAGAGCGAGACTCTGCCTCAAAAAAAAAAAAAAAAAAAAAAAAAAGGGAAGTTTCTATACATTCATAAAGTTTCAAGATTTAGGGGTGTGTTTTCACTCCTCCGTCATCATGGGCTCCAATCTGCCATCTATTTCCAAGGTCCTTCCAGGTCCTGTGTCCCTCAGCTAATGGTATACTTCTCTTGGGACCCAGAGATAAATGGGCATTATAGTTCAAATTATAATTAAGTTTAGAACTCTATTGAGACAGAAGAAAGAAAACAGAGCTGAGGTGAAATATCTCTGATAATCTGTGTTGGTTAATATCTAGGATCCTAGTACCAGACATGTCAGAGTCTGAGCTGGTGTCTTCTGCCTGTAAGACACTACCTCTCTAGCAACTGAATTTAGGAAATAGAATCGTAATTCCAGCACGTTAGGGAGGCCAGGGTGGGCAGACCGTCTGAGGTCGGGAGTTCAATACCAGCCTGGCCAACATGGGGAAACCCTGTCTCTACTAAAAATACAAAACTTAGCTGGGTGTGGTGGCACGTGCACACGCATACACACACACACACACCTCTGTAATCCCAGCTACTCGGAAAGCTGGGGCACAAGAGTCGCGTGAACCCAGGAGGCAGAGGTTGAAGTGAGCCACCGTGCCCGCTGAGAATCTTTTTTACTTCAACTCTTGTTGGCCACCTGCATTCCTTGGCTTGTGGCCCTTCCTCCAACTTCAGCAGAGCATCTGAAACGTTGCTCTGGCTCCCTTATCACGTCACCTCCTGCTGGCTTTGACGCTCAGCTCCCTCTTACGAGGATCCCTGTGATTGCTGGACCTACCCAAATAAACCAGGATATAAACCATCTTAAGATGCTCAGTCACATCTTCTAGGTCCCTTTTGCTCGCAGGTGCCAGGAGTTGGGACTTGGACATCTTTGGGGGAGGCCATTCTTCTGTCCACCACGCCACCCACGATTCCATTTCCACGTCACCATTGTCTCTAAGTGTGTCTAAAACCCACGGCTCAGAGTCGAAGGTGCATCACACCACTGAGAACTCACAGGTTCGGGTTTTCTTTCTTCCTGTGGTTGATTTCTAGGCTATGGAACTGCGACATAACTAGCGATGGCTGCTGCGATCTTGCAAAGCTTCTCCAAGAAAAATCAAGCCTATCGTGTTTGGATCTGGGGCTGAATCACATAGGAGTTATCGGAGTGAAACTCCTGTGCGAGGCTTTGAGGAAACCACTGTGCAACTTGAAATGTCTGTGGTGAGTTAACTTATAAGTTCAACTTCCTATGCTTATACCTTATCGAATCTGTGGCTAATAGAATCAGTGAAGCCAACCTCCCAAGTTATATAATTGACAGGACTTGGATAGAGTCAATTGAGCATTCACTAGGATGGTTAAAGGAATAAGTTCTAGTCTATGTCTGAGTTTTTTGTTTGTTGTTTTTTTCTTGAGGCGAAGTTTTGCTCTTGTCACATAGGCTGGAGGGCAATGGCGTGATCTTGGCTCACTGCAACATCCGCCTCCCGGATTCAAGCGATTCTCCTGCCTCAGCCTCCCGAGTAGCTGGGATTACAGGCGCCCGCCACCACGCCCAGCTAATGTTTGTATTTTTAGTAGAGACAGGGTTTCGCCATGTTGAAGGTTCATCTCAAACTCCTGACCTCAGGTGATCTGCCCATCTCGGCCTCCCAAAGTGCTGGGATTACAGGCGTGAGCCACTGCGCCCGGCCCTATGTGTAAGTTCTAGTCTGTGTCATGCAAAGAACACCTGTGAAATGTTAAGGATACAGTGCTCAAGCCATTCAGCCCAAAGCCACTGCCCAGCACCCCACAGTCTGAGAGGTAGGAATTGCGCCCGGCACGGTGGCTCACACCTGTAATCCCAGCACTTTGGGAGGCCGAAGTGGGCGGATCACTTGAGGTCAGGAGTTCAAGACCAGCCTGGCCAACCTGGTGAAACTCTCTCTCTACTAAAAATGTAAGAATTAGCCGAGTGTAGTAGTGGGTGCCTCTTTTTTTTTTTTTTGAGACAATTTCACTCTTGTTGCCCAGGCTGGAGTGCAGTGGCGCGATCTTGGCTCACTGCAACCTCCACCTCCTGGGTTCAAGTGATTCTCCTGCCTTAGCTTCCCGAGTAGCTAGAAATAAACAGGCATACGCCACCACACCCAGCTCATTTTGTATTTTTAGTAGAGACGGGGTTTCTCCATGTTGGTCAAGCTGGTCTCGACCTCCCGACCTCAGGTGATCCTCCCACCTTGGCCTCTCGAAGTGCTGGGATTACAGGCGAGAGCCACCGTGCCCAGCCAGTAGGTGCCTTTAATCCCAGCTACTTGGGAGGCTGAGGCAGGAGAATCACTTGAACCCTGGAGGCGGAGGTTGCAGTGAGCTGAGATCCTGTCACTATACTCCATCCTGGGCGACAAGAGCAAGACTCCATCTCAGGAAAAAAAAAAAAAAAAAAAAAAAGGGGTAGGAATTGGACATCGTGCCAGAAAATGCTGGCTCTATCAGCAGGTGAGTGGTCTCAACTTGGCTATCTTACAAATCCCTTGTGAGTTACCTACAGTCAAATGCACTCGAACCTGGAATCCTGCCCGGGGAGGGAATCTTAAAAGAATTTGACTCCAGCTGGGCAAGGTGGCTCATGCCTGTAATCCCAGCACTTTGGGAGGCCAAGGTGGGCGGATCACGAGGTCAGGAGATCGAGACCATCCTGGCTAACATGGTGAAACCCCGTCTCTACTAAAAATACAAAAAATTAACCGGGCGCGGTGGCAGGCGCCTGTAGTCCCAGCTACTCAGGAGGCTGAGGCAGGAGAATGGCATGAACCCCGGGGGGGCGGAGCCTGCAGTGAGCCGAGATCGCGCCACTGCACTCCAGCCTGGGCGACAGCGAGACTCTGTCTCAAAAAAAAAACAAAAACAAAACAAAACAAAAAAAACAGCCTGGCCAACACAATGAAACCCTGTCTCTACTAAAAGTACAAAAATTAGCTGAGCGTGGCTGTGTACCTCTGCTCCCAGTTACTCAGGAGGCTGAGGTGGGAGGACCACTTGAGCCTGGGAGGAAGAAGTTACAGTGAACTGAGATCATGCCACTTCACTCCAGCCTGTGTGACCGTGAGATCCTGTCTCAAAAAAAAAAAAAAAAAAAAAAAAAAAAAAAAAAAAACAAAGGCGCTTTGAATCACTCACTGACACATGTAGAGGAGCAAAAAGTTTGAGTTGCTGGACGGCCCAGGAGGTCAAGGCTGCAGTGAACCAAGATGGTGTTACCACACTCCAGCCTGGGCAACTGACTGAGAACTTTTTTCAAAAAACAAAAAAAGTGACCGGGTGCAGTGGCTCATGCCTGTAATTCCAGCACTTTGGGAGGCCAAGGCAGGTGCATCACCTAAGGTCAGGAGTTCGTAGACCAGCCTGGCCAACGTGGTGAAACCCTGTCTCTACTAAAACCACAAAAATTAGCCGGGCGTGGTGGCACATAGCTATAATCTCATCTATTGGGAGGCACGAGAACTGCGTGAATTCAGGAGGCAGAGGTTACAGTGAGCTGAGATCATGCCACAGCACTCCAGCCTTGGCAATAGAGCGAGACTGTCTCTAAGAATAACTTTAAAGACGGAAGTTATTTAACCTCTCTGCTCAAAAGCCTCAGTGCTTCCCTATGTCAATCTAGGTAAAATCCTATATTGACGACGGCCTCGCCGTCTTCTGTGAGCTGGCCACCGCTTACCTATGACCTCATCTTGACAATCCTCCCTGGCTCACTCCTGCCCGCTGCCTGGATGTTCTATTTTACGTGTCAATCACATGCATCTTCAGGGCCTCTGCACAAGCTATTTCTCTGCCTGGAGAACTCCCCCTGAGCTCTATGACTTGGTCCCTTCACCCCATCACCTCCAACCACTGTAGCTAGAACCCCCAGTTATTCCCTGTACCCCTTGTCCTTCATAACCCCTCATCACCTCCATATTTTCCTATTAGCAGATGAGCCCTGAGGGCGGAGACTTTGTTGTTGTTGTTGTTGTTTTTTTTTGAGACTGAGTCTCACTCTGTCACCCAGGCTGGAGTGCAATGGCGTGATCTCGGCTCACTGCAACCTCTGCCTCCCGGGTTCAAGCAATTCTGCCTCAGCCTTCCGAGTAGCTGGGATTACAGGTGCCCGCCACCACGCCCAGCTAACTTTTGTACTTTTAGTAGAGACAGGGTTTTAACGTGTTAGGCTGGTCTTGAACTCCTGACCTCAGATGATCCATCCACCTTGGCCTCCCAAAGTGCTGGGATTACAGGCGTGAGCCCCCACGCCCAGCCTGAGACTTCTGTTGGTCATGCAGATCCCCAACACCCGAGGGGGGGCTTGGCTTATAGGAGGGCATCGATCAGCATCGGCCAAATTAACGTGTTGATTTCTGTGTTTCCCCAGGTTGTGGGGATGTTCCATCCCTCCGTTCAGTTGTGAAGACCTCTGCTCTGCCCTCAGCTGCAACCAGAGCCTCGTCACTCTGGACCTGGGTCAGAATCCCTTGGGGTCTAGTGGAGTGAAGATGCTGTTTGAAACCTTGACACGTCCCAATGGCACCCTTCAGACACTCAGGTATTTACTTCCCCATCAGGCTTTCTCCAGAGCGGCAGGTTTAGGGGAAGCATAATGACATGGACCTGCTGTAGGAGACTGATCTGGTAGCTGGATTACAGGTTCCCGCCACCACACCCAGCCAATTTCTGTATTTTTAGTAGAGACGGGGTTTCACCATGTTGGTCAGGCTGGTCTCAAACTCCTGACCTCAGGTGATCCGCCTGCCTCGGCCTCCCAAAGTGCTGGGATTACAGGCATGAGCTACCGTACCCAGCCCTTTATTTCTTCGAGGCAAGAACTCACTATGTTCCCCAGGCTGGAGTCCAGCAGCACAATGATGGCTCGCTGCAGGCTAGCTCCAGCTCCTGGGCTCAAGCAATCCTTCTGCCTCCGTTCCTGAGTACTAGGTTTATAAGCATGAGCCATTGCACCAGCCACGGCTGCTGTGTACCTGCTCATGAGAGCCAGTTGTCACTGGGCTGCGTTTTGTTTGTTGCATTTTATCAGGGTTTTGGGGTTTTGTTTTGTTTTGCTTTTCCTTTTTTTTTTTTTTTTTTTTTTCCTGAGATGGAGTCTCACTCTGTTGCCCAGGCTGGGTTGCAATGGTTGCTAACTGCAACCTCCACCTCCCAGGTTCAAGCTATTCTCATGCTTCAGCCTCCCAAGTAGCTGGGATTACAGGCATGCACCACCACACCCAGCTAATTTTTGTATTTTTAGTAGAGACAGGGTTTTGCCATGTTGGCCAGGGTGCTCTCGAACTCTTGAGCTTGGTGATTTGCCCACCTCAGCGTCCCAAAGTGCTGGGATTATAGGCATGAGTCACTGCACCCGGCCTGAGTTGTATTTCGATACCATGGCGTCAAAGAACCAAGAAGCCCCTTCCTAGGAGTGTGGGAACTTCCAGAAATTCTCACAAGCAATATACTCTACTGCTGGCTCAAAATAATCTTTATGTAGAAGAAACAGATTACTTGTTTATTTAACACAAATCTCAGCCTAAGATACTTTGTAAGTCAAAAGACATATGGACACTAAGGGTTTTTTTAAGCTTTAAGTTTTTATTTATTTATTTATTTATGTTTTTGGAGACAGAGTTTTGCTCTTGTCGCCCAGCCTGGAGTGCAATGGCGCTATCTCAGCTCACTGCAATCTCCGCCTCCCGGGTTCAAGAGATTCTCCTCCCTCAGCCTCTCAAGTAGCTGGGACTACAGGCGTGCGCCACCACGCCTGGCTAATTTTGTATTTTTAGTAGAGACGGAGTTTCTCCATATTGGTCAGGCTGGTCTCGAACTCCTGACTTCAGGTGACCCGCCTGCTTCAGCCTCCCAAAGTGCTAAGATTATAGGCGTGAGCCACCACGCCTGGCCTGCATCTCCTCTATTTAACTGGTACTCCGGGGTCCACCGAGTAGAAGTTGCTGAAGTGGGTGACAGAGCAGGTAGGCAAGTATTAGAGCTACAGCCCAGCTGTACTCAGCAATTCCATTTTCTGTGTATGATAATCAGCAAGCATCTAAAACTACACAATGGCTATATACCATTACAAGGTTAACCTGATGTTATGTTTTCTCTATCAGATCAACATGGTTGAGAATAAGAGGAATGAAAAGATTAAAAAGAGAAATGGAAGTCTTTAATTTTACATTTTATTTACTTCATTTATTTTTTTTCTTTTTTTTTTTTTTTTTTTTTTTTTTTTTTTTTTTTTTTGAGACGGAGTCTCTCTCTGTCCCCCAGGCTGGAGTACAGTGGCGCGATGTCGGCTCACTGCAAGCTCCGCCTCCCAGGTTCACGCCATTCTCCTGCCTCAGCCTCCCGAGTAGCTGGGACTACAGGCGCCCGCCAACACGCCCGGCTAATTTTTTGTATTTTTAGTAGAGACGGGGTTTCACTGTGTTAGCCAGATGGTCTCGATCTCCGCCTCGGCCTCCCAAAGTGCTGGGATTACAGGCTTGAGCCACCACGCCCGGCCTACTTCATTTATTTTTTAGACAAAAATCTCACTCTGTTGCTCAGGCTGAGTGCAGGGGCCCGATGGGCTAACTGTAACCTCTGCCTCCCAGGTTCAAGTGATTCTCCTGTCTCAGCCTCCTGAGTAGCTGGGACTATAGGGACACACCATCACACCCAGCTAACTTTTATATTTTTAGTAGAGATGGACTTTCACCATCTTGTCTAGGCTGGTCTCAAACTCCTGACCTCAAGTGATCTGCCTGCCTCGCTCTCCCAAAGTGCTGGCATTACAGGCATGACCCACCACATCTGGCCTCATTTTATATTTAAAAATAAAAAATAAGCAAATCAGGCCAGGTGCGGTCTAGGCAACATGGTAAAACCCCAACTCTACTAAAAACACAAAAATTAGCCGAGCATGGTGGCAGGCACCTGTAGTCCCAGCTCCTTGGGAGGCTGAGGATAGGATGGCTTGAACCCGAGAGGCACAGGTTGCAGTGAGCTGAGATGGTGCCACTGCACTCCAGCCTGGGCGACAGAAAGACTGTCTTTAAAAAAAAAAAAAATCAATGTGGAACACTCCTTTTGCCACCTAGAATAATCAGGAAAGGTGACCCATGCCCTGTGCCTCCTTAACAGACTTTCAGGTACTTGGGAATTTGAAACAAATCTCCTTGATGCACAAAGTAACCTTTTCTTCCCCCATTGTACCCCAGGTTGAAAATAGATAACTTTAATGATGAACTCGATAAGCTGCTGGAAGAAATAGAAGAAAACAACCCACAACTGATTATTGATACTGAGAAACATGATCCCTGGAAAAAAAGGCCTTCTTCTCATGACTTCATGATCTGAATCCCCCCTGAGTCATTCATTCTCCGTGAAGTCATCGATTTTCCAGGTGTTGGTGAACTGCTGGTGACTCCTCCTCTCCCGCCCCCACTCCTCAGGGATCATGAGTTCATTGCTGGGCTAGGTGTTTTAGCCATGATTCTGCCTCTGTTTGACACGTGCACACGTCCTTTGTTACATATGAAATATCTGTATCACGGGTATATTGAGAGAAATAAAGGTGAGAGCAATCACAAGTGAAGCTGTTACTTAATGGGCTTTGACAAGTTAGAGAGAAGATGTCTCATTGGGGAGAACCTGGGGCTGGGGGAAGTGACCATGTTTAATTGCGTTGATTTCTATTGCCTTGTCAATCTTTGTCTTGCTGTGGTATTTTCTTTCTTTTTTCTTTCTTTTTTTTTTTTTTTTTTTTTTTTTTAGACTGAGTTTCACTCTGTTGCCCAAGCGATTCTCCTGTCTCAGCCTCCTGAGTAGCTGCGATTACAGGCATCCCCCACCACACCCGGCTAAATTTTTTTCTATTTTTAGTAGAGATGAGGTTTCACCATGTCGGCCAGGCTGGTCTCAAACTCCTGACCTCAAGTGATCCGCCCACCTCAGCCTCCCAGAATGCTGGGATTACAGGCACGAGCCACTGCACCCGGCTTTTTTTTTTTTTCCCCTCAAGCATGAGTGTTGTTGCTCTGTTGCCCAGGCTGGAATCCAGCAGCATGGTTATAGCTCACTGCAGCCTCAAGCACCCAGGTTCCAGCGATCCTCCAGCCTCAACCTCCTCAGTAGCTGGGACTACATAGGTGCACACCACCAAACCAGGCCAATTTTTGTGGGATTTTTTTGAAGACAGGGTCTCACTATGTTGCCCAGGCTGATCTCAAACTCCCAGGCTCAAGTAGTATTCCTGCCTCAGCCTCCCAAAGTGCTGGGATTACAGGTGTGAGCCACGGTGCCCGGCCTGTGTTGTTACTTCTCGACCTGCGTGGGTCACCGCCTGCTGAGTATTACCTACCACAGCATTTCTCCCACCAGCCTACAATATTTTAGGGGCTTCGGTGTAGCTCATATATGACCATGTCATTGCTCTGATTTTGCTCTTTAAAAATTCCAACTTTACTTAAAATAGCATCTCGGCCAGACACGGTGGCTCACACCTGTAATCCCAGCACTTTGGGAGGCTGAGGTGGGCAGATCACGAGGTCAGGAGTTCGAGACCAATCTGGCCAACGTGGTGAAACCCCGTCTCTACTAAAAATATAAAAAATGGCCAGGCGCGGTGGCTCACGCTTGTAATCCCAGCACTTTGGGAGGCCGAGGCGGGTGGATCATGAGGTCAGGAGATCGAGACCACAGTGAAACCCCGTCTCTACTAAAAATACAAAAAAAAATTAGCTGGGCGTGGTGGCGGGTGCCTGTAGTCCCAGCTACTCGGAGAGGCTGAGGCAGGAGAATGGCGTGAACCCGGGAGGCGGAGCTTGCAGTGAGCCGAGATCACGCCACTGCACTCCAGCCTGGGTGACAGAGCGAGACTCCGTCTCAAAAAAATATATAAAAAATTAGACAGGCATGGTGGCACATGCCTGTAATCCCAGCTACTTGGGAGGCTGAGGCAGGAGAATTGCTTAAACCCAGGAGGTGGAGGTTGCACTGTGCTGAAGACTGCACTACTGCATTCCAGCTTGGGCAACAGAGTGACTCCTTCTCCAAAAAAAAAAAAAAAAAAATCTCATGGTATGCATAGTTTTTCACTACAGAGTCTCCAGTATTTCCTTGTGATACAGAATTCCAAATTCAACAAAGCAGCAGTGCAAGCTCTATGCTGTAAAACCACAAACAAAAGGAACTGTACTATAAAGACGACACTAGTTGGCAAAGTTGCTTCTCATGGGGAGACTGTTGCTGTGTTTACTGGATGAGCAAACAAATGGTAAGGGGGAAAAATAACAGTACAAATTTTTATTAAACACTAATAAAATCATGGTTTTTTGTTTGTTTTTTTGAGACAGTTTCACTCTTGTTGCCCAGGCTGGAGTGCAATGGCACGATTTTGGCTCATTGCAACCTCCACCTCCCCAGGTTCAAGCGATTCTCCTGCCTCAGCCTCCCAAGTAGCTGGGATTATAGGCATATGCCACCAAGCCTAGCTAATTTTGTATTTTTAGCAGAGACGGGGTTTTTCCATGTTGGTCAGGCTGGTCTCGAACTCCCGACCTCAGGTGATCCACCGGCCTTGGTCTCCCAAAGTGCTGGGATTACAGGTATGAGTCACCGCGCCTGGCAACATTTTTTTCTTTTTTTTTTTTTTTTTTTTTTTTTGGGGTGGCAGAATCTTGCCCTTTCACCCAGACTGGAGTGCAATGGCACGATCTCGGCTCACTGCAGCCTCTACCTCCCAAGTTTAAGCAGTTCTCCCATCTCAGCCTCCCATGTAGCTGGGACCACAGGTGTGCACCACTGCACCCAGGTAATTTTTGTATTTTTGGTAAAGATAGGGTTTCGCCACGTTGCCCAGACTGGTCTTGAACTCCTGAGCTCAGGTGATCTGCCCACCTTGGCCTCCCCAAGTGCTGGGATTATAGGCATGAGCCACCACACCTGGTCAAAAGTAGTTTTAATATTTAAATTTAAAACTAAAAAAATTAATCTCTCTTCCTACTTTCATTTCTTCATCAGGGGCCATTGGTTTATTCTCACCGACTAGATCCAAGTTCTCTGATACTACCTTTAAACCACTCCATCACTTTCCAGTTCCACTGCATACAGTTTGGGCTTCTGAGGTTTCCTGTTTCCTTCTGTTCCTGGTTCAAGGTCTCCTTGTTCAATGGGGCATGGGTCATTCCCTGAGCATTTTTTTTTTTTTTTTGACAGTCTCGCTCCATTGCCCGGTTTGGAGTGCAGTGGTGTGATCTCGGCTTCCTGCAGCCTCTTCCTCCCAAGTTCAAGCAATTCTGCCTCAGGCTCCTGGATAATTTTTGCATTTTTAGTAGAGACAAGGTTTCACCGTGTTGGCCAGGCTGGTCTTGAACCCCTAACCTCAAGCGATCCGCCTGCCTCGGTCTCCCAAAATGCTGGGATTACAGACATAAGCTACCGTGCCCGACCTCCAGAGCATCTTTATTCTCAGTTTCAGCGGGAAGAAGGGGGAAAGGTGGTAAAAGAGAGGCATAAAGTTTAAAAAGGACATTGCATGAAGAAACTAAAGGTTTCTCATTCTCCACACTATTGACATTTGGGGTGAGATCACTGCTTGGTGGGAAGCATGGTCCTGTACATTTACACGGCGCCTGGCACCATCCCCAGCCTCCACCCCCTGGATGCCAGCATCCCCCCAGTGATGATGATCAAAAACGTCTCTGGGCTGTAGAAAATACTTCCTGAAATGCAAAGTTTTCTTAGGTTGAGAGCCATTGTAATCTAGCCCCATCTTTAGAGAAGAAATTGAGTAACATCTACATCCATTTAGGAACTATTGACACCCCAGGGGCCCATAAAATGTAAACTTGCACTCATAATTCACCATCTTTCTCCAATGTGTGTGTTTCATCTAGCCATACTCTCAGATGCCTACCCTCATGACCGACAAGTCCTAAACAGTGAAACCTGTGGCACGTGGTTTCTGTGTGTCTGAATCTGTATGTTCAGAGATGAACAAGTACTGCTGTCCCTATTTTCTTGCACCTCCTTACCTGTGACCACTCGCCTCCGCCCATCACTGAATTCTGAAAGTGTGGCCTCAGGCTCACAGCAGCATTAGCGTCTGCTTGCTCTGGATCTTATCACACTGATGATCGAGAAGAAAGCATTCACTGGGTTCTCTGCTAAGGATACAAAAAAAACCCTTCCACAGTTCCATGGCCATGTTTGCACCCAGGAACCACGAGGGCTGGGTTAGCCCAGATGATGGGCTCGGGAAATGTTCCCGGAACAAAAAAAAACAATAAGAGCCAGAGGCCATGAGAGCCTGACCCCTCCCCCAATGCACACACACACACACACACCCCACTGTCTACCTCCAAGCCTCATTTTCAGAGGCCATGAGAATCTGACCCCCTCCCCCAATGCACACACACACACACACACACCCCTTACTGTCTACCTCCAAGCCTCATTTTCAGAGGTCATGAGAGTCTGACCCCCTCCCCCAATGCGCGCACACACACACACACACACACACACACACCCCACTCGCTACCTCCAAGCCTCATTTTCAGGCTTCTTAAAGCCAAGGTCACTCCCATGAGCTAAGCCGCGCTTCTCTCAGTCCTCAGCTCTTCCACCAGAATACGAAGACCTCTCTGCTGTTGAAGATCCTCTGGCTCAGCTGCAGCTCTGGAGGAAAGACCCCGGTGACGGTCTTTCTTTTCACACTCCCCAATCCCAGACCACATCCTGCGCCCCAAAACAACTTCCATGGTAACCACATCCTTTCCTCTCGCTCATTCCTTGAGCCCTGACCCAGGCTTCTTCAGGGTTCCTCTACTCACCCAGACAGAGCAGTGTAGATGATGTAAATGTTGTGCTCTGTGCAAGTAAAAGCAGGAAGTGAAGTCAGGCAGAAATTAAAGTCAGAAGACAGGGAGTGGGCTGGGCGTGGTGGATCGCACCTGTAATCCCAGCATTTTGGGAGGCAGAGGCAGGTGGATCACGTGAGGTCAGGAGTTCGAGACCAGCCTGGCCAACATGGTGAAACCCTGTCTCTACCAAAAATACAAAAACTAGCCAGGCGTGGTGGCGCATGCCTGTAATCCCAGCTACTCTGGAGGCTGAGGCAGGAGGATTGCTTAAACCCGGAAGGTGGAGGTTGCAACGAACCGAGATCGCACCATTGCACTCCAGCCTGGGGACAGAAAAAAAAAAATGTAGCTGAGCATGGTAGTGCACGTCTGTAATCTCAGCTACTTGGGAGTCTGAGGTAGGAGAATCGCTTGAACCCAGGAGGTGGAGGTTGCAGTGAGCCAAGATTGTAATCATCCAAGGTGTTCACCTTGCCCACTGCCTAGACAGAGCTGATTCATCAAGACAGGGAATCGCAATAGAGAATAGTTCATGCAGAGCTGGCTCTACGAGAGACCAGAGCTTTATTATTATTCAAGTCAGTGTCTCCCAGCATTCAGGAAGAAGAATTTTTAAGGATAACTTGGTGGGTGGGTGGGAAGCCAGTGAGCCAGGAGTGCTGATTGGTCAGGGATGAAATCATGGGAGCCAAAGCTATCTTCTTGCACTCAGTTCCTGAGTGGAGGCCAAAAGATAAGATGGGCCAGTTTATTGATATGGGTGGTGCCAGCTGATCCATCAAGTACAGGGTCTGCAAATTAAGCACTGATCTTAGAGGCAGTTTAGGGAGGGTCACAATCTTGTAGCCTCCAGCTGCATGACTCCTAAATCATAATTTCTAATCTCGTGGCTAATGTTCATCCTACAGAGCCAATCTAGTCCCCAGGCAACAAAGAGGTCTGCTTTGGAAAAGGGCTATCGTCTTTGTTTAAACTATAAACTAAGTTTCTCCCAAAGTTCAGCCTATGCCCAGGAATGAAAAAAGACAGCTTGGAGGTTAGAAGCAAAATGGAGTCAGTTAAATCTCTTTCATTGTCTCAGTCATAATTTTGGAAAGGTGGTTTCAAGCTGGCACAACTGCACTCCACCTTAGGCGACAGAACGAGACCCTGTCAAAAAAAAAAAAAGAAGTGAAGTCAAGATAGGAAGTAACATCGGAAGACAGGAAGTGCTGGTAGAAGACAAGAAGTGAGGTCATACAGGAAGCAAAGTCAGAAGACAGGAAGTGAAGTAAGACAGGAAGTGGTTGTAGAAGACAGGAAGTGAGGTCATACATCAAGTAAAATCAGAAGACAGGAAGTGACGTCAAACCAGGACTTGCAGTCGGAGGCAGGCAAGAAGTGAAATCAGAAGACAGGAAGTGGCTGAGGGGAACGTCTTTTCTCTCTCCTGCTCAGCCTGAAGTGAACAGGTAGCATCAGGTGTGCCATTTGAGTGACTGGGCACAGCTCAGGCACCCACATCTCCCTCCAGCGCCTATTCTTGGAACACCAGAGACCTCTACACTATTTTCTGTTGCTTTTTTCCTTCATTTTCAGAGATGATATCCTGGATTGAATGATTTGAATTACTATGGAAAGTGACTGACCAAGGTAAGTCACAACTATCTTGTTCTTTAATTTTGGTGTTGTTTGTTATGACTTATTAGCCGTCTAGCACACATAGCTTTGTATTTCCACTCTGCATTACTTGTATTTTTATTATTTTGTAATATTTGTAATAATTTATTATTATAAAACTGTGTTATTTTTGGATATTTTTAAGTTAAAATGCGATTTTTTAACTAAGCGGCAGTATGCAAAGCAAGTGTTTCAGAAGTCTCCCCATCAATAAGTTTTCTCTCCTGAAGGAAACAATTTTGAGACTTCCTGTTCTTAATTCTGTGTAACAGCATACTTCTAAAAGAAAAAGTGTATACTGTCATTATTTATTGTGTTACAAAAATATACACGCACCTTTCATGCGCGTCCGTGTGAAGAGACCACCAAACAGGCTTTGTGTGGGCAATAAAGCTTTTAATCACCTGGGTGCAGGTGGGCTGAGTCCGAAAAGAGAGTCATCTAAGGGAGATGGGGTGGGGCCGTTTTATAGGATTTGGGTAGGTAAAGGAAAATTACAGTCAAAGGGGGGTTCTCTGGCGGGCAGAGTGGGGGTCACAAGGTACTCAGTAGGGGAGCTTTTGAGCCAGGATTGAGCCAGGAGAAGGAATTTCACAAGACAATGTCATCAGTTAAGGCAGGAACAGGCCATTTTCACTTCTTTTGTGGTGGAATGTCATCAGTTAAGGCAGGAACCGGCCATCTGGATGTGTACGTGCAGGTCACAGGGGATATGATGGCTTAGCTTGGGCTCAGAGGCCTGACATTCCTGTCTTCTTATATTAATAAGAAAAATAAAACGAAATAGTGGTAAAGTGTTGGGACGGCAAAAATTTTGGGCGGTGGTATGGAGAGATAATGGGAGATGTTTCTCAGGGCTTCTTCGAGTGGGATTAGGGGCGGCGTGGGAACCTGAAGTGGGAGCGATTAAGCTGAAGGAAGATTTTGTGGTAAGGGGTGATATTGTGGGACTGTTAGAAGAAACATTTGTCGTGTAGAATTATTGGTGATGGCCTGGGTACAGTTTTGTATGAATTGAAAAACTAAACGGAATAAGAGAAGGAGAAAAACAGGTATCAAAGGACTAAGAATTGGGAGGACCTAGGACGTCTAATTAGAGACTGCCTAAGGAGGTTCAGCACAGCTTTGCCAGTAAAGATTATTTATTTACTTTAGGAGTTAAGAGTGGCGGTTTGGGGATGGTACCAGGAGATATCAGCTATGGTGGCTTGGAGAAACAGTGTAAACCGGCAGTGTAAACAAGAGCAGGACATGTATGAGTAGTTGAGAACGGGGAATAGGAGTGTGACTAGACAGAAGATAGTAGCGATGACAAGTTTTTTGGGGCACAGTCTAAGTTGGTCTGGTGTCTGGAATGAGACTGGGGCCTAATAAAAAGGAACGTCTATTCCAGATACCACACCTGACCCTCATGACTGCATCTCTCTGATCCACCTGACATTCACCCCATTTCACCACATTTCCTTCTTCCCTGTTTCTCATCCTGATCACACTTAGTTTATTGATGGCAGTTCCACCAGGCCTAATCGCCACACACCAGCAAAGGCAGGCTACGCTATAGTACAAGCTACTAGCCCGCCTCTTAGAACCTCTCATTTCCTTTCCATCGTGGAAATCTATCTTCAAAGAAATAACTTAAATGGAGCTTAAATGGGCTGTACCTTAATAGCATTCTGAGGACAGGCCTGAATTCTGAGAAGCGAAAGTGGTAAAAGTATTGTCCAGTCCTTTTTAAGTTGGTGGCTGAGCTTGGTGGGGTGTGTTTTTAATAGACCATTAGTCTGTCACTGAATACTGAGAGCCTGAAAAAATGCTTGGCTGATTTGATTAATAAAGGCTGGTCTGTTATCAGACTGTATAGAGGTGGGAAGGCTAAACTGAGGAATTATGTCTGACAGAAGGGAAGAAATGACTGCGGTGTCCTTCTCAGACCCTGTAGGAAAGGCCTCTACCTATCCAGTGAAAGTGGCTACCTAGACTAAGAGGTATTTTAGTTTTCTCACTCGGGGCATGTTGAGTAAAGCTCATTTGCCAGTCCTGGGCGGGGGCAAATCCTCGAGCTTGATGTGTAGGGAAGGGAGGGGGCCTGAATAATCCCTGAGGAGTAGTAGAATAGCAGATGGAACACTGAGAAGTTATTTCTTTGAGGATAGATTTCCACGATGGAAAGGAAATGAGAGGTTCTAAGAGGCGGGCTAGTGGCTTGTACTAGAGCGTAGCCTGCCTTTGCTGGTGAGTGGCGATTAGGCCTGGTGGAACTGCCATCAATAAACTAAGTGTAATCAGGGTGAGAAACAGGGAAGAAGGAAATGTGGGGAAATGGGGTGAATGTCAGGTGGATCAGAGAGATGCCGTCATGAGGGTCAGGTGTGGTATCTGGAATAACGTGGGAGGCCGGATTGAAGTCCGGGCCAGGAACAATGGTAATTGTGGAGACTTAACAAAGAGTGAGTACAGCTGAAGGAGCCCGGGAGCAGAAAGTATATGCATCAGGTGTGAGTAAGAAAATAGATTTTGGAAATTATGAAAGCTGTAGAGAGTGAGTTGAGCATAGTTTGTGATTTTTAGGGCCTGTAAAGTATTAAAGCAGTGGCAGCCGCTGCACGCAGACATGAGGGCTAGGCTAAAACAGTAAGGTCAAGTTGTTTGGACAGAAAGGCTACAGGGTGCAGTCCTGGCTCTTGTGTAGGAATTCTGACTGTACTAACCATGCCTAGGAAGGAAAGGAGTTGTTGTTTTGTAAGGGATTGCGGTTTGGGAGATTAATCAGACATTAGCAGCAGGGAGAGCATGTGTGTTTTTATGAGAATTATGCTGAGATAGATAATAGATGAGGATGAAATTTGGGCTTGACTGAAGTAATGGGGGCTGTCTGTGAAGCCTTGCGGCAGTACAGCCCAGGTAATTTACTGAGCCTAATGGGTGTCAGGGTCAGTCTAAGTGAAAGTAAAGAGAGGCTGGGACAAGGGGTGCAGGGGAATAGTGAGAAAAGCATCTTTAAGATCGAGAACGGAATAGTGAGTTGTGGAGGAAGGTATTGAGGACAAAAGAGTGTACAGGTTGGGCACCACAGGGTGGATAGGCAAAACAATCTGGTTGATAAGGCGCAGATCCTGAACTAATCTGTAAGACTTGTCCGGTTTTTGGACGGGTAAAATAGGGGAATTGTAAGGAGAGTTATAGGTTTTAGAAGCCCATGGAGTAGCAGGCGAGTGATAACAGGCTTTAATCCTTTTTAAGTGTGCTGTGGGATGGGATATTGGCGTTGAGCAGGGTAAGGGTGATTAGGTTTTAATGGGATGGTAACGGGCATGTGATCAGTTGCCAGGGAAGGAGTAGAGATGTCCTATGCTTGTGGGTTAAGGTCGGGGGATATGAGGAAGACGCGAAGGAGGCTTTGGGCTGGGGAGAAGGGCGGCAATGAGATGCGGCTATAGTCCAGGAATAGTCAGGGAAGTCGGCCTAATAAGGGAACTGGGCAGGTGGGGATAACTAAAAAAGAATGCATAAAAGAGCGTTGTCCAAGTTGGTACCAGAGTGAGGGAGTTTTCAGGGGGTTTAGAAGCCTGGCTGTCAATACCCACAACAGTTACGGAGGCAAGGGAAACAGGCCCTTGAAAAGAAGGTAATGTGGAGTGGGTGACCTCTGTATTGACTAAGGGGACGGACTTACCTTCCACTGTGAGAGTTACCCGAAGCTTGGCGTCCGTGATGGTCTACGGGGCTTCCGAGGCGATCAGGCAGCGTCAGTCTTCAGCTGCTAAGCCGAGAAGGAGTCAGTCAGAGGGCCTTGGGCCAGAGTTCCGGGCTCTGGGAGTGGCTGCCAGGTGAGTTGAACAGTCCCATTTCCAGTGGGGTCCCACACAGATGGGACACGGCTTAGGAGGAATCCTGGGCTGCAGGCATTCCTTGGCCTGGTGGTCAGATTTCTGGCACTTGTAGGAAGCTCCTGGGGGAGGAGGTTCTGGAGGAATGCCTGGCTGCTGCGGTTCAGGCGTTTGGAAGTTCTTGTGTGCTGGAGATGTGGCTGGGGTTTGTCTCACAGTGGAGGCAAGGAATTGCAACTTTTTTCTATTATTGTACACCTTGAAGGCGAGGTTAATTAAATCCTGTTGTGGGGTTTGAGGGCCGGAATTTAATTTTTGGAGTTTTATTTAATGTCGGGAGCAGGCTGGGTAATAAAATGTATTTTGAGAAGAAGACGGCCTTTTGACCTTTTAGGGTCTAGGGCTGTAAAGTGTCTCAGGGTTGCTGCCAAACGAGTCATGAACTGGGCTGGATTTTTACATTTGATGAAAAAGAGCCTAAACGCTATCTGATTTGGGATAAAGAAAAAGGAGCATTAACCTTGACTATGCCTTTAGCTCCAGCCACCTTTTTAAGAGTAAATTGCTGGGCAGGTGGGGACGGGCTAGTCACGGAACGAAACTGTAAGCCGGACCGGGTGTGAGGAGGGGAGGTGATAAAAAGATTATAGGGTGGAGGAGCGGAGGCTGAGGAAGAATTGGGACCTGGCTCGGCCTGGGGAGGAGCAGCCTGGGGAGGAGGGGAGAGGTCAGATGGGTCTGTAGAAAAGGAAGATTAGAAAGACTCAGTGACCCTTGGGGTTGGGACTGAGGGGACAGGCAGGAGGGAAAGAAGGAGGATTTGGGATGAGTTGCTTTGGGCACAGAGACTAGGAAGGGACCAATGTGTAAAAGAATGCCTGGACGTCAGGCACCTCAGACCGTTTGCCCATTTTACGACAATAATTATTTAGATCTTGCAGGATGGAAAAATTGAAAGTGCCATTTTCTGGCTATTTGGAACTACTGTTGAGTTTGTATTGGGGTAAAGTGGCATTGCAGAAGAAAATAAGGCATTTAGGTTTTAGGTCAGGTGTGAGTTGAAGAGGTTTTAAGTTTTTGAGAACACAGGCCAAGGGAGAAGAAGGAGGAATGGAGGGTGGAAGTTTGCCCATAGTGAAGGAAGCAAGCCCAGAGAAAAGAGACACGGAGGGAAGGGGTTCAGGGGTTCTTACCTTCCAGAAAAGCGGGAAAGGGGTTGGGGCGTGGAAATAAGGGATCTGAGTGCAGAGATAAGAGGTCGGGTGTGGAAATAAGGGATTGGGGCACAAAGATACAAGAGGTTGGGGCACAGAGATATAAGGGATTGGGGTACTTGCCCCTCCTCTAGAAAAGCAGGACTTGCCGCTAAGAGTGAAGGAGAAGGGGTTGGGGGTTTCTTGCCCCCCAGAAAGGTGGAGAAGGGGTAGAGACACAGAGAGAAGGGGTTGGGGTACTTGCCCCTTCCCCAGAAAAGCGGGACTTGCCGCTAAGGGTGAAGGACCAAGGCAGGCATCCCTGCATGGTCTGACACCTCTGAAACCTGGGTGAATAATCAGAGAGGTGTCCCTGCAATGATTAAACATCAAGGGAAGGCTGCCTTCCCTAGTCGGTGACTGGCGCTGGAGTTCTGGGTCCAGGGATAAAACATGTCTCCTTTGTCTCTACCAGAAAATGAAAGGAATTGAAATTAAGAGAAGGGAGAGATTGAAGAGTGGAAAGGAGAAAGTGGTTAAGGGATAGTGAGAGAGGTTGGAGAAGAGAGTAAGAAGAGGCCGCTTACCGGATTTGAAATTGGTGAGATGTTTCTTGGGCTGGTGGGTCTGAGGACCCGAGGTTCTGGCAGATTTTTTTTATGGAGCAAAGAGCAGGAGGACAGGGGATTGATCTCCCAAGGGAGGTCCCCCGATCTGAGTCACGGCACCAAATTTCATGCGCGTCCATATGAAGAGACCACCAAACAGGCTTTGTGAGAGCAACAAGGCTGTTTATTTCATCTGGGTGCAGGCGGGCTGAGTCCAAAAAGAGAGTCAGTGAAGGGAGATAAGGGTGGGGCCGTTTTATAGGATTTGGGTAGGTAGTGGAAAATTACAGTAAAAGGGGGGTTCTCTGACGGGCAGAGTGGGGGTCACAAGGTGCTCAGTAGGGGAGCTTTTGAGCCAGGATGAACCAGGAGAAGCCATTTCACAAGACAATGTCATCAGTTAAGGCAGGAACAGGCCATTTTCACTTCTTTTGTGGTGGAATGTCATCAGTTAAGGCAGGCACCGGCCATCTGGATGTGTACGTGCAGGTCACAGGGGATATGATGGCTTAGCTTGGGCTCAGAGGCCTGACAGCACCTACCTAAAAAATTCCAATAGCACTACAAGGGTGTGTACAAAATGCAGTGGCTAACCAACCGTCTCTTCCATTGCTCCGCCTAAGAGACACCCACTTTTAGCTGTTTTCTTTAGGAACTTGTTAATATTAGGTTTCTAGGCCGGGCGTGGTGGCTCACGCTTGTAATCCCAGCACTTTGGGAGGCCGAGGCGGGCAGATCACGAGGTCAGGAGATCGAGACCACGGTGAAACCCCGTCTCTACTAAAAATACAAAAAATTAGCTGGGCGTGGTGGCGGGCGCCTGTAGTCCCAGCTACTAGGAGAGGCTGAGGCAGGAGAATGGCGGGAACCCGGGAGGCGGAGCTTGCAGTGAGCCGAGATCGCGCCACTGCACTCCAGCCTGGGCGACAGAGCGAGACTCCATCTCAAAAAAAAAAAATTAGGTTTCTAAAAATATGTAACCATGTGAATGAGCTTAGACTTACTGGATTCCTATCATAATAGGTGGGGATTGGTTCTTCTACAGTGTGGTTCTGTTTTTTCTCTTCCAGTGTTTATGTCTATGTCTGCATATCAACATTCAGTATCACTTTTTTTTTTTTTTTTGAGACAGAGTCTCGCTCTGTCACCCAGGCTGGAGTGCAGTGGTGCAATCTCAGCTCACTGCAGCCTCCGCCTCCCGGGTTCAAGTGATTCTTCTGCCTCAGCCTCCTGAGTAGCTGGGACTACAGGCGTGTGCCACCACGACTGGCTAATTTTTGTATTTTTAGTAGACAGGGTTTCACCATGTTGGCCGGGCTGGTCTCAATCTCCTGACCTGATGATCTGCCCACCTCAGCCTCCCGAAGTGCTGGGATTACAGGCATGAGCCACCACGCCCGGCCAGTATCACATTTTTATACCCACAGATATTCGCAGCTGAGAATTTTCAGGTAATATAACTTGCTTCTTTTATTTTTGTTGTTGTTATTGTTCCCCTAAAGTTTATATTTGTTTTTTATTTTTATTTTCAGGCAGGGTGTCACTCTGTCACCCAGGTTTGAGAGCAGTGGTACAATCATGGCTCCCTGCAGCCTCAACCTCCCCGGGCTCAGGTGACCCCCGACCTCAGCCTCCTGAGTACCTGAGAGTAGGTATGTGGTATGACACCCAGCTAATTCTTTGTAGTTTTTGTATATGAGACAAGGTTTCACCATGTTGCCCAGGCTGGTCTCGAACTCTTAGGCTCAGGCGATCCCGCCTCAGCCTCCCAAAGTGCTAGGATTACAGGCGTGAGCCACTGTGCCTAGGCTATACTGGTCTTTTTAACATCTACTTAGTTTACTTGACCTCTATAATTATTTTTCCTCTGTCTTCTGATAGCATCTCAGTATGATTTTCCACTATGTTAAGACAAATAATTGACCCATTCTTACGTTTGGAGGCTTCTCTAAGCAACTTTCCCGTTCCCCCTTCACCCAAGCTGTGTGCTCACTAGCTCTGATTCGCATCGGTCATCCTGGAACTTCTTTCTGCCATCCTTCTGTCTTTTCCCAAGTGACTCACCCACCTCAACCTCCCAAAGCGCTGGGATTACAGGCGTGAGCCACCGCGCCCGGCCCTCTTTTCCTTTTTTTAAACAATTTTTATCTTCTTTATTTTAAGTAGAGATGGGGTCTCACTATGTTGCCCAGGCTGGTCTTGAACTCCTGGGCTCAAGTGATCCTCCTGCCTTGGCCTCCCAAAGTGCTAGGATTACAGACATGATCCACTGCACTTGGCCCAGCGGTACAGTTTTACACTCATTAGATGGTCAAGAAGTGCCTAAATGCTATAATAAATATAGAACTTTACCTTGAGAAGACCTAACATTTCCTTCAGAAAGTAAATATGAGAGGGGTGGAGATGGTGCATTATCTCATTTTATTTTTATTAGTTTAAAAATTTATACATAATTGTACATATTTATGGGGTAGACAGCAATATTTCAGTACATGTATACAATGTGTTATGATCAAATCAGGGTAATTAACATATCCATCACTTTATTTATTTTTTGAGACAAGGTCAGGCTTTGTCACCCGGGCTAGAGTGCAGTGGTGCGATCTCAGCTCACTGCAACCTCTGCCTCCCAGGCTCAAGCCATTCTCCCACCTCAGCCCCCTGAGTTGCTGGGAGTATAGGGATGCACCACCACGCCTGGCTAATTTTTGTTTTTTTGTTTTTTTGGTAGAGATGGGGTTTCACCATGTTGCACAGGCTGATCTTGTTTTCTAATGTGAAGGGAAGCGGGCAACGTGCTAGTTTTATACTAAGGAAAATGAATGACACACCCAAACTGCCTGCAAGGCCCGTTCTGAGAGACAAAAGGAGATTTGCTAGACTGCAGCGGAAGGTGGAGTGAGGGTGAGAGTTTCTGGGGAAACCCAGACAAGAGCACAGAGGGCCAAGGGGAAGCACGGGAGGGTTTTGCACAGAGGATGAAGCAGAGTCGACCCTGAGAGCTGGGAACGTTACAGATCCGTCTGGAGCCCGTATTAGAGAGGGTTGAAGAAAGAGGCCAGTATGGGGTCCAGCCAGGGTACCACGTCATCCACGGTGTGCAGGGAGGAGGAGGGGTCTCCACAGATTCCTTCCATCCCACATGGAGGGTGCCCTCAGACAGAGAGCCAGCCAGCCAGACAGACACTGGCTGAACGGCTCCTTGATGGAACACCAGGAGGAGGCAGCATGGCCTCCTTTCCACAGCTGGAGCCTCTGCCCTCCTGCTTCCACGCCCCACACACGCCACAGTCTTTGAGTCGCCTCCCATGCCATGATCCGTCCCTTGGATACGACCGTGCCTGGGGTTCAGTGGTCATGAACGTAACCCGCGGCTGTGAACATCCGGTCGGCCTCCATCCTGCCCCCCGTGTGATTTCCGGGTCTGCGGGAGGGGCGGAAGCGGCCTCTGCACAGCCCTGACCCTGTGCCGCAGGCGCTTCCTCCGGCGGCTGTGCCAGTCCTCGGCCAGAAACCCCGCCAGGAGTATTAGGATCACAGCCCCGAGGCATATCCGGACCAGGTTGCCCGTGGTGTAGTACTGGCGGGCGGGACCTGGAGGAATGAGGAGAGGCAGGGGCAGGTGAAAGAGCTCACCTCCAGGACGCCCTCCAAGCCACATCTGGGCTTCTCAGAGATCCTATTATCCTCTACTAGCTAGGGGATGCCACTCGCTTTCCTGGAGGGTCCCTCCCCTCCCGAGTAGGGGTCAGGGCCAGATGACCCCGACTCTCTAGCACCTCTCCCTCGTGTGCTGGCTCTGAGACAACTCCTCCCCAGACCCAGAGAAGGGGGTGGGTGTGAATATAAAAGGGTAGCCCAAGGGAGGCCCTTGTGAGACGGAAGAGTTCTGTACAGTGAATGCAGTGATGGTGACACGAATCTACAACTGTGACAAATTGGCATAGAACTAGACACCTACTTTATCCATGTCAAATTCCTGGTTTTTATGTTGTACTCTAATTATGTAAGATGTAACCATTAGGGGAAACTGGAAAAAGAGCACATGGGATTCTTCTGTTCTATCATTGTAGACTTCCTGTGACTCTAGAACCATTTCAAAAGAGAAAGTTCAAAAATTCAGTCAGAAGCACACGCACACATATGCACGCATGCACACACACACACGCACACATATGCACGCACACGCGTACATGCACGCACACAGTATGTGACCATCTTCCATGTCCTTGCCCACTGGGCATAATAGCCCCCACTCTGCCCTCAACCCCGCAAATCTCATCCTTATCAACCTCGGCTCTTTCCAGCATGTTTCTCCTGCCTTGGTGCTTCACTCTGAGACACAGGGAATGTTAGACACACCCAGCCTCCAGCCTAGCGTATGATATTCTTTTTTTTTTTTTTTTTTTTTTTTGAGACGGAGTCTCGCTCTGTCGCCCAGGCTGGAGTGCAGTGGCGCGATCTCAGCTCACTGCAAGCTCTGCCTCCGGGGTTCACGCCATTCTCCTGCCTCAGCCTCTCCGAGTAGCTGGGACTACAGGCGCCCGCCACCACGCCCGGCTAATTTTTTTGTATTTTTAGTAGAGACGGGGTTTCACCGTGGTCTCGATCTCCTGACCTTGTGATCCGCCCGCCTCGGCCTCCCAAAGTGCTGGGATTACAAGCGTGAGCCACCGTGCCCAGCTGCGTATGATATTCTTAAAGTGCAGGCCGTAGTCCAGTACACCGTATTCAGCTGAGATGCTTTTGAAAGTGGAGAGGATAGCACACCTACACAAAACTTACTGCAGTGGTTCTCAAAGCGGCATCCTGGGCCATAGCCTCAGCATCACCTGGGAACTTACTAGGACTGAAAATGACTGGATTCACCCCAGACCTACTGAAGCAGAAGCCCTGGGGGCTCAGAAATCTGTTCTTTAAGCCTCCAGGTGATTCTTATGCCCATGGAAATTTGAGAACTGCTGATCAATGGAATCAGTGACTCAGAAACAGAGTCCCAGACTCTACAGGTTGGTTGGTTGGTTGGTTGGTTGGTTGGTTGGTTTTTGTCACCCACATTCAACCAGCTGGACTCCACAGTATAGCAAGCCACTCTGATTATTCTTCTGCGTGTTATATGTGATAAACCATCCACCTAGAGTAGGATTGGGGGTACCATCTTAACATCTAACTACTTAGGACACCCACCCTGTTTACAGGCAGATTTGGGAAAGAACCAAGTGAATTAAATCGAGAAGTCTAGGCAGAGAGGAGAAAGAAAAGAAGGGGTCCATGTACCTCATATGCTGTGCACCAGAATGGACCCTGCAGAACTAACCTGCTACCGAGGAAGGTGGTTCTGTTGGTAACAGGCTGGGGGTCACGGAGGTTCCTGGGAAATCAGAAAATGAGATAAATCCGTGCTCTGTCGCTGTGGGTCCTGAACAAATAATGAAACATCTCCGTGACTGAGTTTCCTCACCCGAAAAATGAGCCTAAAGTAGCTTACATCACTGGACTGTTGTGGATGTTAATAAGTATTTGAGCTGGGCACAGTGCCTCACGCCTGTAATCCCAGCACTTTGGGAGGCTGAGGCGGGCAGATCATGAGGTCAGGAGTTCGAGACCAGCCTGACCAACATAGTGAAACCCCGTCTCTACTAAAAATACAAAATTAGCCGGGCATGGTGGCAGGCACCTGTCATCCCAGCTACTCGAGAGGCTGAGGCAGGAGAATCGCTTGAACCCGGGAGGCGGAGGTTACAGTGAGCTGAGATCGCACCACTGCACTCCAGCCTGGGTGACAGAGTGAGACCTCGTCAAAAAAAAAAAAAAAAAAGAAACCTCTATTCTCCCAGCTGCCTGCAGCCCAGGGCTTCCTGCCCTCCCACTTCCTTCCCACCTATGGCCCCTCCCCTGCAGCCCAGGGCTTCCTGCCCTCCCACTTCCTTCCTACTTATGGCCCCTCCCTTGGAATGGCCATCAGGACCTATAAAGTCTGAGGAAGAAAGGTTTGGTCTGCACCACCCCTACCTGTGACCAGGAGCTCCAGGGGGTCGCTGGGGGCCGACCACAGGTATGGGTTCCCGCTGGAGAAGCTGTAGCATCGGTAGGTTCCGCTGTGGGCGGCGGTCACTGTGATGATGGGGAAACTAGCCCGGTACCATCTCTCGGAATTCTTGTAGGGCGCAGGGTCCCCTTCCTTGTACAGAGCAAATTGGTCAAAGCCTTCCTGAGTCTGACACTGTAGGGTTACGTCCCCTCCTGAGGACACCGCCGGGCCTGGCTGGGCTGAGAGCGAGGGCTTGGCAAAAACTCCTGGGAGAAAAGGAAAGGCTGATGTTAATGGCAGCAGCCAGCATCTCAGCTGAGACTGGGGAGGTCCCCACACCTGCCTAAGAGCTGGGGAGGTTTTTGGCTGTATCCCTCCCAGAGAGTGCACTCCCCCATCCAAGCTCACAGACAGGTCGGGTCACCGAGTGGTTGAGGAAGCGAGGCTGTGCTCACGTCCTAGTGCTTGGGTGCAAATCCTAGTTGTGCCTTTAAGGGCCTGGTGGCCCTGGAGACAAATCTCCCTCTGTGTCTGAGCCTCACTGCCTTGTCTGTTAAAATGGGGGTGACTGAATGAGACAGTACACAGTAACTTGCAGAGTGCCTGTTGCCTCGCAAGCACTGGAGTAAATAAATAGCTTAAGCTTATACTGTGCTGTAAGCTTGTATTGCCACATACAATTGTTACGTTGTTAACGTGGCTGACAGTGCCAGCTTCCTGGTGCCTTCCAAACTCATGATGTGTATCAGTTCAGTGAACCCGCAGAGACCTATTGAGTCCTCACTCTTTTTTTTTTTTTTTTTTTTTTTTTGAGAAGGAGTCTTGCTCTGTCGCCCAGGCTGGAGTGCAGTGGCGCCATCTCAGCTCACTGCAAGCTCCGCCTCCCGGGTTCACGCCATTCTCCTGCCTCAGCCTCCCGAGTAGCTGGGACCACAGGCGCCCACCAACACGCCCGGCTAATTTTTTTATTGTATTTTTAGTAGAGACGGGGTTTCACCGTGTTAGCCAAGATGGTCTCGATCTCCTGACCTCGTGATCCGCCCGCCTCGGCCTCCCAAAGTGCTGGGATTACAGGCTTGAGGCACCGCACCCGGCCCAGAGTCCTCACTCTTAAAGTCCCTATTTTATAAATGAAACTAAGGCACATGGCATTAAATAATTTGTCCAACTCTAGGTAACAATACTGCAGTGTACACCTGAAATTTGCTAAGAGGGTAGATTATAAGTGTTCTCACACACAAAAAAGTTAACTGTGTGAGGTGATGTGTGTTAATTAGCTTGCTAGTGGTAACTGTCTCACCGTGGATTCGTATATCAAAACATCAACTTGTACACCTTGGATATATTCCATTTTTATTTTTCAATTATATCTCAACAAAGCTGGACATTTTTAAATTTAAAAATAAATAAAAAACTTGTCCAAGATCGTAAGTGGCAGAGTTGAAATCTGCACTCACAGAGTTTGATTCCAGGGTCTCCACTCCTAAACACGAACCTACACTACTCTGATGTGAGGGGATTGTCATAGACCGGTGTGGTGATGCATGCCTGCACACAGGAGTCAGAAAAACAAAGGTTGAGGCTGGGTGCGGCGGCTCACACCGGTCATCCCAGCACTTTGGGAGGCCAAGGTGGGAGGATCGCTTGATCCTAGGAAGGCGAGGCTGCAGTGAGCCATGATCACTGTACACTAGCCTCGGTGACAGAGTGAGACCTTATCTCAAAAAAAGACAGAGAAAGCAAAAGAAAGGAAGTAAGGAAGAGAAAAATATAAGCTGCCTGAAAATTATGGCATTCACTCAACAAGAAAAAGAAAGAAAGAGGAAGGGAGAGAGGGAGGAAGGAAGGAAGGAAGGAAATATATAAGCTGCCTGATAACTGTAACATTCACTCAGCAATATTTTCTCTTAATTTTCACTTAAGCAACTATTATGTGTCTGTCTGTATTTTTTTTTGTTGTTTCGTTTGTTTGTTTTGTTTTGAGATGGAGTCTCGCTCTGTCGGCCAGGCTGGAGTGCAATGGCACAATCTCGGCTCACTGCAATCTCTGCCTCCCAGGTTCAAGCGATTCTTCTGCCTCAGCCTCCCGAGTAGCTGGGATTACAGGCACTCACCATCATGCCCGGCTAATTTTTGTATTTTGTAGAGTTTCACCATGTTGGCCAGTCTGGTCTTGAACTCCTGACCTCAGGTGATCCACCCGCCTTGGCCTCCCAAAGTGCTGGGATTACAGTCATGAGCCACCGCTCCCAGCTCTGTATTCTAACAAATAAAAATTCCATCAGGAATTAAAATTTTTTTTTTTTTTTTTTTGGAGACAGAGTCTAACTCTGTTGCCCAGGCTGGAGTGCAGTGGCGTGATCCCAGCTCACTGCAACCTCCGCCTCCTGGGTTCAAGCGATTCTCCTGCCTCAGCCTCCCGAGTAGCTGGGACTACAGGCATGCGCCACCATGCCCCGTTAATTTTGTATGTTTAGTAGAGACAGGGTTTCACCATGTTAGCCAGGCTGATCTCGAACTCCTGACCTCAGGTGATCCGCTCACCTCGGCCTCCCATGCTGGGATTACAGGCGTGAGCCACCGCGCCCGGCCAGGAATTAGAAATAGACAACCACCACCAAGATAAATAAAGGTATACTTCACATACCAGATAGTGAGGAGGGCCACTTTGACTAGGGTGGTGGGGGATATACTTAGTGAGAAGACAGCATTTGGGTCTGACCCCGAAAGAAGTAATGAGGCAGCCAGGCTGGTCCATTCTAGTAGCAGAGAGGAGGCCGGTGATGCTGTGGAGGAGAGTGAGGCAGGGAAGAGGGGAGGGAGGCAGGATTTACAACGCGGAATAGACCCACAGTGCAGCTGGCCAGGAATTAGGGTAGCGTGAGTGAGGCACTCTCCTGGGATGTAAAATTTAATTATTCCCAAACAATTAACATATTTGAAAAAATTATTGAAAATTTGAAGAGTAGGTCATTAAAACTCACATTATTCTGTTTCAATACTTTATTTATTCGCCTGAAAGATTTATTAGGATTTTACATTCTAGGCTTTTGTGGATGCAAGCCCATCAGTGATAGTTCCAAAACCTACTTCTAGAAAATAATTAACCATTTAAAAGTGCACTAACTGGGTGCACCTGTAGTCCCAGCTACTAGGGAGGACCACTTAAGCCCAGGGGTTTGAGGCTAAAGTGAGCTATGATCGTGCCTGTGAATGTAGCCTGGGCAACATAGTAAGACCTCTTCTCTTCTCTTTTTTTTTTTTTTTTTCCCAAGACGGAGTCTTGCTCTGTCGCCCAGGCTGGAGTGCAGTGGTGCAGTCTCGGCTCACTGTCTCCCAGGTTTAAGCGATTCTCCTGCCTCAGCCTCCGGAGTAGCTGGGATTACAGACGTGCGCCACCGTGCCCAGCTAATTATTTTTATTTTTTTTAAGTAGAGACGGGGTTTCACCATGTTGGCCAGGCTGGTCTCGAACTCCTGACCTTAAGTGATCCACCCGCCTCGGCCTCCCAAAGTACTGGGATTACAGGCGTGAGCCACTGCGCCTGGCCCAACCTCTTCTCTAAAAAAAAAAAAAAAAAAAAAAGAAAGAAAAGAAAAGATATTAGAATATTCGCACCAATCAAGAGTCTAAGGAGACATAAATACTGAATGCACTGTGGGCCCTGGACGGGGTCTGGGAACAGAAATAGGATATTAGTGGAAAGACTGGTGAAATTCAAATAGCCTGGAGTTTACTTGATATAACATAGTTGTATCTATGGTTAGTTTTTTGTTTGTTTGTTTTTTGATACAGGGTCTCACTCTGTCACCGAGGCATGATCACAGTTCCCTGCAGCCTCGGCCTCCCTGGCTCAAGCGATCCTCCTGCCTCAGCCTCCTGAGTAGCTGGGACTATAGGTGTATGCCACCATGCCCCACTAATTTTTAATTTTTTTGAAGATGAGGTCTCACTATGTTGCCCAGGCTGGTCTTGAACTCCGGAGCTCAAGCAATCCTCCCACCTCAGCCTCCCAAAGTGCTGGGATTACAGGTGTAAACCACTGGGACCAGTGCTATGTTTATTTTTTAGTTGTAACAAATGTAAGATGTTAACATGAGGGGATCCCGGGTGAAATATTTCCATTAATATTATCTTTGCAACTTTTCTGTCAGTCTAAAAATTATTCCAAAACACACTTTTAAAAAGAATCCCGAGCCAAGCATGGTGGCCTGTGACTGTAGTCCCTGCTACTCATGAGGCTGAGGCAGGAGGATTGCTGAAGGCAAGGAGCTCCAGGTTGCAGTGAGCTATGATTGCTCCTGTGAACAGCCACTGCACTCCAGCCTGGGCAATGTAGCAAGACCCCATCTCTAATTTTTTTAAGTGTGTTAAAACACAGATAAAGGGGTGCCTGTTTTTCGTTTTGGCACAGGCTCTGGTATGACTTGGCACAGGCACTGGCTGATTCTGCCTTTATTTGAAATTCTGATTTTTTTTTATCGTGGATGTTTTTGCAATTTATTTTTTTTTAATTGCATTAAAATGTTATTCACAGACAGATGCAGTGGCTCACGCCTGTTATCCCAACACTTTGGGAGGCCAAGGTGGAAGGATTGCTTGAGCCCAGGAGTTCGAGACCAGCCTGAGCAACACAGCGAGACCCTCTCTCTCTCTTTTGTATTTTAATGCCTTTTGTGAAAACTGTCAGGAGACCCCACCTCTACAAAAACATAAAAAGTGAGCTGGGCATGGTGGTGCACACCTGTAGTCCCAGCTACTTGGAGGGCTGAGGCAGGAGAATCGCTTGAGCCTGGGAGGCGGAGGCTGCAGTGAGCCAAGATCGCGCCACTGCACTCCACCCTGGGTGATGCAGCAAGACCCTGTGTCCAAAAAATAAAATATTATTCACATTGATCCATAAATGTGGCACCACCACCCGCTAGGCCAGTGCCTCGTTTGCCTCACCCTAATCCCTGCCCTCAATGTCCCCCGTATTTGTGTCCTGAATGGAGGACCACGCAGTCCCAGGCTCTGATCCCCCTTCCTTTACCGGTGGCAACGAGCTCCAGCTGGTCGCTGGGCAGGGACCAGAGGCTTCTGTTCTGGTAGGAGCAGCGGTAGCGTCCAGCCAGATGTGTCTTCATGGCCGGGATGAAGAGGACCGCCTGATCCTGGTAGCTGCTGGAACTCAGCTTCTCCAGGCGGTACAGGTCCACGCCCGGAGGTCCCTGGCACCGGAGGGTCACTGGCTTCTCCAGGGGCACCAGGGAGCTGGGCAGAGCCTGGAGGGAGGGCTTGGGGAGCGGTCCTGGAAGAGGAGCAGGGCTGGGTCAGCCTCCCCGCAGACCCTGCCTGGGCCCCACTGCCGCCACGCTGGCGGATCCCTCAGGAGGGAAGGGGTCTGGGGAAGGACTCACCACTCTGCGCTGGCACACGCCCCAGACATAGCCCTGAGGAAAGAAGAAAGGGACCAGATGCCAGGACTCGCTTTTATGGACATTCCTGCCTACTGGACACGGTGATAAGACATTTGCATGCATGTGCTTTACTCTGTCCTAATTATTTCTTCAAAAGACACACAGGAATGTAATTTAAGTGGGAGAAGCCAGTCAGAAAAAGCCACATAGTTTATGAGGTCATTTACATGAAATATCCAGAATAGGTAAATCTATAGGAGACAGAGAAGAAAACAGATCCATGGCTGGGGGTGGTGGAAGAGGAGGGCGAGGCGTGGCGGCATACTGCTATCTGTGGATTCATTCATGTTAGACACTGTGGATTCGTTCGTGTTAGACGCCGTGGATTCGTTCGTGTTAGACGCCGTGGATTCGTTCGTGTTAGACGCCGTGGATTCGTTCGCGTTAGGCGCCGTGGATTCGTTCGTGTTAGACGCCGTGGATTCGTTCGCGTTAGGCGCCGTGGATTCGTTCGTGTTAGACGCCGTGGATTCGTTCGTGTTAGGCGCCGTGGATTCGTTCGTGTTAGGCGCCGTGGATTCGTTCGTGTTAGGCGCTGTGGATTCGTTCGTGTTAGACATTGCCCATTGACTTCCTCAGTGGATGTGAGGAATGGGACCTCAGACATTGCTGTTCCTTCGTTTCCTCCCTTCAGTCTCCCAATATTAAATAATATCCAAGTGCATTCCAATAGTATGCAATTGTATACACAGGTATTGTAAATACTATTGCGTATTGTATATTATTGTATTTTATTGTCTATGTAATATATGCGATAAAACCCCACACTAATGGGACGCACTGGGCTCCGAGGATGGAGCAGGATGGCGCCTCAGTGTGTAAGTCAGGGCGTCTCAGCACGTGCTGGCCATGGGTTTCCCGGTATTTACAGCATTTGGTTGGATCAATATTCCATGATTACATAATAGAATGTAATATATATAATAACAGTTTCGAATAGCCTGAAGGAGGATGGTGAAAATTCCCAACACAGAAAGGATGCATGTTTGAGAAGATGGGTGTGCTACTTACCCTGATCTGATCACTATATGTATATACACATATAGTGCATATATGTAAACATACATCTATACATGTATGTGTGCATATACCTGTGTGTACATACATATACATACATGTGTATGTATACATGTGTATATGCATGTGTGTGTATGTATATATATATATATATATATATATATATATATGGATACAAATACATGTATATAAGCGATCCCCTCCTGGGATTGCTTGACCCCGGGAGGTCAAGACTGCTGTGAGGTAAGATTGCACCACTGGCCGGGCGCAGTGGCTCATGCCCATAATCCCAGCACTTTGGGAGGCCAGGGTGGGTGGATCAAAGGTCAGGAGTTCAAGACCAGCCTGGTCAACATGGTGAAACACCATCTCTACTAAAAATACAAAAAATTAGCTGGGCATGGTGGCACGTGCCTGTAATCCCAGCTACTCAGGAGGCTGAGGCAGGAGAATCGCTTGAACCCTGCAGGTGGAGGTTGCAGTGAGCCGAGATCGTACCACTGCATTCCAGCCTTGGTGACAGAGCGAGATTCCATCTTAAAAAAAAAAAAAAAAAGTCTTTTGCAGCAACTTGGATGGAGCTGGAAGGCATTATTCTAAGTAACACAGGAGTGGAAAACAAAAATCTGTATTTTCTCACTTATAAGTGAGACCTAAGCTGTGGGTATGCAAAGGCATGCAGAGTGATGTAATCGACTTCAGACACTCAGAAGGGAAGGGCAGAAGGGGGGTAGGGATGAAAAACTACACATTAGGTACAAGGTACACTAGTCAGGTGACAGGTGCACTAAAATCTCAGAATTCACCAGAATATAATCCATCCACATAACCAAGAACCACTTGTATCCCAAAAGCTGTTGAAGCAAACATTAAGCCAGATGCAGTAACCTGTAGAGGTCACACCTGTAACCCCAACACTTTGGGAGGCTGAGGTGGGTGGATTGCTTGAGCCCAGGAGTTCGAGACCAGCCTGGGCAACATAGCGAGACCCCGTAACTACAAAAATTACAAAAATGAGCCAGGCATGATGGTGTGCAACTGTAGTTCCAGCTATTCAGGAGGCTGATGGGGAAGGACTGGTTGAGCCTGGGAGGTTGAGGCTGCAGTGAGCCATGATCATGCCACTGTACTCCAGCCTGGGTGACAGAAGTGAAGCCCTGTCTCAAATAAAATTAAATAAATAAAGGTTAAAACAGGCCGGGCGCGGTGCCTCACGCCTGTAATCCCAGCACTTTGGGAGGCCGAGGTGGGTGGATCACCTGAAGTCAGGAGTTCGAGACCAGCCTGGCCAACATGGTGAGACCCCGTCTCTACTAAAAATACAAAAATTAGCCAGACCTGGTGGCAGATGCCTGTAATCCCAGCTACTCGGGAGTCTGAGGCAGGAGAATCACTTGGACCCGGGAGGCGGAGTTTGCAGTGAGCTGAGATCACACCACTGCACTCCAGCCTGAGTGACCGACTGAGCGAGACTCCATCTCAAAAAAAAAAAAAAAAAACAAAAAAAACAGAACACATCCGTGGATGGATAATGAATGAGAGGTTGTTTATATTCACAGTTAACCTTCTCATCTCCAGTTACAACCATCTCGTTCCTGCTTAGCCTTTTGGAGATGCTGTCCCTTTAGTGGTCAAATTCTGAAGAAATCAGGAAATAATGCATTCGACATGCCCAGCACAAGTGAAGATCAGGCAGCAGAAATGTATTCGACCTGCCACCCATCCGTCAGGAGACTCTTATTTACTCCACTACTGTAAGGGATACTGACAAATTAAATCCATACCTAGTCCAGATATCATCAATTCCACAATTTTTTTTTTTTTTTTTGAGACAGAGTTTTGCTCTTGTTGCCCAGGCCAGAATGCAATGGTGTGATCTTGGCTCACCACAACCTCTGCCTTCTGGGTTCAAGTGATTCTCCTGCCTCAGCCTCCAGAGTAGCTGGGATTACAGGCATGTACCACCACACCCGGCTAATTTTGTATTTGTAGTAGAGATGGGGTTTCTCCATGTTGGTCAGGCTAGTCTCAAACTCCCGACCTCAGGTGACCCACCCGCCTCAGCCTCCCAAAGTGCATGAGCCATGGCACTCAGCTTTTTTTTTTTTTTTTTTTTTTTTTTTGAGACAGAGTCTCTGTTGCCCAGGCTGGAGTGCAATGCCTAACCTCAGCTCACTGCAACTTTTGCCTCCTGGTTTCAAGCAATTCTCCCACCTCAGCCTCCCGCGTAGCTGGGATTACAGGCACCCGCCATCATGCCCGGCTAATTTTTGTAGAGATGGGGTTTCACCATGTTGACCAGGCTGGTCTTGAACTCCTGACCTCAGGTGATCCACCCACCTCGGCCTCCCAAAGTTGAGATTACAGGCATGAGCCACCGTGCCTGGCCCACATTTTTTAAAAAAGGGGCAACTGCAGTGTAGCAGAACAAAGTTGTGACCAATGCTAGGATACCTCTGTTCATTTCCTGACCCAGCCATGAATACACTGGAATAACTCATGCAAAACACGCCACCTCGCTAGCCCCCGTTTCCCCACCCAACAAATGAAGGGGCTCTCACAGGTTCCTTTTTGTCCTGAAATTCATCACCAATGCAAATTTCTTAAAAATCCTTTGTCTGGCAGTCCATGCCTGCCCTTCAGCATTTCCCAGATCGACCCTCAGGACTCACCAAGACAGAGGAGGGCGGTCGGGGATGGAGACATGGTTCCTCAGCCCTGAGCTCTGTGGCCAGGGAAGGGAAGTGGTGGCAGCCTGGGGCACAGGCTCAGGATGTGATGAGGGTGAAGAATGCTCTCCTCCCTTCCCCCGCCAGCCCCGGCCTTTCCTAATTGAGACTCATCGAGCCGTCGCCGGCTCCTCAGTACAGTGACTTGCACACAAGCTCCAAGGAGCTGCGCTTATCTCCTCTGGCCAGCCTGGGGTTGTACCGTTCGTCCGCCTGCTGGGGCCTGGTCTGTGTTCCCGTGCTCCCATAAACTCCCTGATGTCACTAGGAAAATACGCATCAAAACCACAGTGAGATATGACTTCACACCTTCTGGGATGGCTGTAATTTTTTTTTTTTCTTTTGAGACAGTCTCGCTCTTTTTGCCCAGGCTGGAGTGCAGTGGTGGTATCTCAGCTCACTACAACCTCCACCTCCCAGGTTCAAGCGATTCTCCTGCCTCAGCCTCCCAAGTGGCTGGGATTATAGGTATGTACCACCATGCCGGGCTAATTTTTGTATTTTTAGTAGAGATGGGGTTTCACCATGTTGGCCAGGCTGGTCTTGAACTCCTGACCTCAGTTGATCCGCCTGCCTCGGCCTCCCACAGTGCTGGGATTATAGGCATAAGCCACCGCACCCGACCGGCTGTAATTTTTTTTAATGGAAAATAGCAAATATTGGTGAGTATGCAGAGAAATTGGACCGCGCGTGCATTGCTGGCAGGGACGTAACATGGTGCCCCTGCTGTGGAAAACAGTTTTAGCAGCTCCTCCAAAAGGTAAACATGGAATTGCCATAAAATCCAGCAATTCCACTTCTGGGTATACACCTAAAAGAACTGAAAACAGGGTCTCTGACAGATATTTGTACACCAGCGTTCATAACAGCTTTATTCACAATAGCCAAAAGGTGAAACCACCCAAATGTCCATCAACAATGGATAAACAACATGCAGTATATACACACAAGGTAATATCAACCAGCCTTAACTAAAAGAATAAAAATCAGCCAGGCACAGTGGCTCACACCTGTAATCCCAGCACTATGGGAGGCCGAGGCGTGTGGATCACCTGAGGTCAGGAGTTCAAGACCAGCCTGGTTAACATGGTGAAACCCCGTCTCTACTAAAAATACAAAAATTAGCTGGGCGTGAAGTTAGCTGGGCATGGTGGCGCGCGCCTGTAATCCCAGCTACTTGGGAGACAGAGGCATGAGAATCGCTTGAACCTGGGAGGCGGAGATTGCGGTAAGCCGAGATCGCACCACTGCACTCCAGCCTGGGCGACAGAGTGAGACTCTCTCAAAAATAAGGCTGGGCGCGGTGGCTCATGCCTGTAATCCTAGTACTTTGGGAGGCCGAGGCAGGCAGATTGCCTGAGCTCAGGAGTTCAAGCCCAGCCTAGGCAACACGGTAAAACCCCGTCTCTACTGAAATACAAAAAAAATAGCCGGGCATGGCGGCAGGCACCTGTAGTCCCAGCTACTCCGGAGGCTGAGACAGGAGAATGGCTTGAACCCGCGAGGCGGAAGTTGCAGTGAGCCGAGATCGCGCCACTGCACTCCAGCCTGGGTGACAGAGCTAGATTCTGTCTCCAAAAATAAAATAAAAAATATTATAAAAGAATAAAATTCAGATACGTGCTACAACATGATGGACCTTGAAGACATTACGCTAAAGGAAATAATCCAGATTTGACGGATAAATACTGCATTGTTCCACTTATTTGCGGTATCGAGAGGAGTCAAACTCATAGAGACAGGGATTAGCATGGTGGTTGCCAGGGTCTGGGAAAAGTGGGGCGTTACTATTTAATAGGGGGAGCTTAGGTTGAAGATGATGATAAGTCTGAGGTATCCATAGTGGTGATGGTTACACAGCACTGTAAATATATTTATATCTAATGCCATTGACTGTTTTTTGTTTTTTTTGAGACGGAGTCTCGCTCTGTCGCCGAGGCTGGAGTGCAGTGGCGTGATCTTGGCTCACCACAACCTCCGCCTCCCAGGTTCAAGCGATTCTCCTGTCTCAGCATCCTGAGTAGCTGGGACTACAAGTGCGTGCCACCATGCTGAGTTGATTTTTTGTATTTTTAGTAAAGATGGGGTTTCACCGTGTTAGCCAGGATGGTCTCGATCTCCTGACCTTGTGATTTGGCCTCCCAAAGTGCTGGGAATACAGGCATGAGCCACCGCGCCCGGCCAATGCCATTGACTTGTATGTGCACTTACAAGTGGTTAAAATGATAAATAGGGTGTTGATATCTAAAAACCTCCCTGCCATCATCTCCCCTACATCTCTAATTCAGTGACCATGGCTGAATGCCTGCCACCTTTCAAATGTTATGTCAGGCGCTCAGTATCGGCAGTTTTATCAATTATAAATGCTTTAAGCTGCATAGAACTTTAAACGTTAATAACAGTGGTTATAAATCTTTAATACATAAGCTGGCTTTAAAATTATTGGTAAAATAAGATTAGAAATGTCTTAAGAATCGTTGGCATTTTTGTTTGCATTTATTGAACAAGTGGTTTCATGCTTATCCCTGCAGAATACTATGAGATTGGTCATAAGGGTTAGAAAACTATAAACCTGGCTGGGCACAGTGGCTCATGCCTGTAATCCCAACACTTTGGGAGGCCGAGGCAGGCAGATCACCTGAGGTCGGGAGTTCGAGGCCAGCCTGACCAACAGGAAGAAACGCCGTCTCTACTAAAAATACAAAATTAGCTGGGCATGGTGGCGCATGCCTATAATTCCAGATACTCAGGAGGCTGAGGCAGGAGGATTGCTTGAACCCGGGAGGCAGAGGTTGCGGTGAGCCGAGATTGCGCCACTGCACTCTACCCTGGGCAAGAAGAGCGAAACTCTGTCTAAAAAAAAATGAAAATAAAAAAACTGTTTTTTGTAGAGTTAGGGTTTCACTATGTTGCCCAGGCTGGTCTTGAACTCCTCCTGGGCTCAAGCAATCTGCCGACCTCAGCCTCCCAAAGTGCTGGGATTACAAGTGTGAGCCACTGTGCCTGGCCCTACTGGGTCCTTTTTAAAAGATACATAAAAAATCAAATGCAACAGTGAACTCAGTCATCCGATGGCAGAAATTGGGGTGCTCCTGGCATCTGGTCGGTTGAAGCCAAGGACACTGCTCAGCATTCTGCAGTGCACAGGACGGCCCCGCCCAGGCAGGGAATGATCCGGTGACACATGTAGGTGGGAAAGATGCACGAATGATGGCATTTAGGAAGAATATTATCACTTCTTTCCCATAAGAACAACTTAGAGCAAGAAAATGGTATTCTTAGGGCCTTCTCTCCTATGAGGCTCCAAGCCCGGGTTGCCATGGCAGAAGATGCTGTGCTCGCTTTTTCCTTGAGAGAATTGTACTCAAGATGATGTAAATGTCGCCCCGGGTGCCACTTGGGTAGTTTGGAGAAGTGCTCAGACACAACACGCTGTGATGACTCAGCAGCAGCCAGCTGGACCTGTCCTCTGGCTTGCGGTTCACGGGCTGTGTTTATCCCTCCGGTTCCTTCACAGCCACCTTGGGAAATATGTTGCCTCTGAATCACGCCAGGCAGGGTCTCACTGTGCGACTGTGTGCTGCGGGGCTGGAAATCAGGGTGACACTCCGCTACAGCAGCAGCCTGACTAGGAAGGCAGAAGGACGCTGCCATCTTTAGGGTTTGTCGTTTGACTTTCCTCAATATGAATGACGATGGGGGACTTCCACACTGTGCAACAGGAAAAGCCCAGAAAACTTTCTGGAGATAGCGAGGGGGTGATGCAGCAGACAGCTATGGCTGATGACCCCCCTTACCTGTGGCTCCCCCTCCCTCCCTGCTTTCTGAACGCACATCCATCACCAACTATAGGTTCCTGTTTGGGGTTTGCTGGCTGGGAAAAAAAAAGAAAAGGAAAGCTGGCTTTCTACTAAAAACCACTTCCTTTGCCCATTTATCAAACTCAAACCCTAGGAGGGCCACATAACATCCTCCGTCCCAGGCAACGGGGTGTTTCTGGAGCACTCCGGTGTATCAGGGACCCGGTCAGTTGCCATCGCATATGTATATGGGGCCAGCCCCTGTGCCACCAAAGAGCGGGGATGTTGAAAACGTGTTACAGTCAGGAGCAGCGCCCCCTTGGTTCAAGCAGTTCTTCTGCCCCAGCCTCCCTAGTAGCTGGGATTGCAGGCGTGCACCATCACGCCTGGCCAGTGTTACGTACTTTTTGCCACAATTCAAAAAAGGAAAGAGTGCCTGGGTGAGTCCTATGCACCTATTCAGAGAACCAAAGGCTTTGAGGTTATCCTCAGCCCACCCATCTGATGGGAGTGTTTCTCAAACTTGCTTTTCCATGAACTCCCAGTAAGAAATAGCTACTACACACACACTGTCTCCGGTCGGCGTGCTTAGGGTGGCCTTCCGATTCCCCCTCCCGGTATTCCCACCCTGGAGTGGTCCACTCCTCTTGGGCTGAACCTGTAACTTACTCCCAAGCAAGAGCACATCGCAAGCTCACGCACGTGGTTGTCGGTGTGATTCTGTTTCTCCCAGCTGTCTCCATTCCTCCCTGGCTTCTCTACAGGGCCGCTCACCATGGCAGCCGGCTCCATCACCGCCAGCCAGTGAGAGGGCAAGACAAGAGGGCTGACAAGAGGGACGCTACCATCACAGAGGTCAGTTTCGTAACAAGACTAACCTACCGTCACCTCTGCCCTACCCTACTGCTAGAAGCCCGTCGCTACATCTCCCCCACACTCAAAGGGAGGTGGTCTCACTGTGGGGTCCACTGGAAGTTGCCTACCAGAGTCAGGTCATCCCAAACACACCCTCCAGCCATTTGGTATGGCATCGGAAAGAAAACTAAGGCCAGGTATGGTGGCTCACGCCTGTAATCCTAACAATTTGGGAGGCCATGGTGGAAGGGTCACTTGGGCCCAGGAGTTTGAGACCAGCCTGGGCAACACAGCAAGACCCCACCTCTACAAATAATTAGCCAAGTGTGGTGGCATGCACCTGTAGTCCCAGATACTCAGGAGGCTGAGGCAGGAGAATCACAGGAGGTTGAGGTTGTAGTGAGCTGTGATGGCACTGCACTCCAGCCTTGGCAACACAGTGAGACCTTGTCTCTAAAAAGCAAAAAGGGCCAGGTGCACTGGCTCACACCTGTCATCCCAGCACTTTGGGAGGCCAAGACGGGTAGATCACCTGAGGTCAGGAGTTCAAGACCAGCCTGGCCAACATGGTGATACCCTGTCTTTAATTAGCCAGGTGTGGTGGTGGGCACCTGTAATCCCAGCTACTCAGGAGGCTGAGGCATGAGAATCGCTTGAACCTGGGAGACAAGAGGTTGCAGTGAGCCAAGATCATGCCATTGCACTCCAGCCTGGACAACAGAGCGAGACTGGGTGGCTGTTCTGTGTACTGCAGGATACTGAGCAGTATCCCTGGCCTGCCCACTATCTCAAATATGAAAACATGTTTTCTATCTTGATTACTGAGCTTTTCGGTGCCTCCTTCGGTTCTGCACCTAAGCTAAGAGCCCCTTCATCTCACCCTGATCTCTATCCAGTTTCTAACACAGCAGTCTTGTAAGATGCCCGGACTTAAACGGTTATTGCCTGTGAAAAAGGGGCTTTCATCTCTAAAAAGTCTGACCTTTTGCATGGCCTGTTGCCCTGGTGATAAACTGATGCCTTGTTTCCTAAAAGGAGTAAATCCATGGCTTGCCTTTGTTCAGCTCATGGGCATTCACCCATACACAGACGAAAAACAAAACCTACGACTCGGGAACATTTTTTTTTTTTTTTAAATGAGCAAGTTTGAGAGTCTGCGGTTTAGATTACCGTGACAATTGATAGGAAGGTGGGAGCCCCAGGCAATCCCAGGTCCTGTAGCAGCAGCTGGTGGGGTTCCCACTCCATGCCGTGCAGAGCCTGAACTCGGGATGACCCCTGCACCTGCTCTCTGGCCGGGATCTGGCACAGGAAGCCCGCAGCAAACACCCCTGGCAAGGGCTGTGTACAGCCAGACAACAGCCGGACAACAGCTCACCGCACCGCACCATCGCGGGAGACAGCAGTTACTCTGAGCACCCCACCGCTGAAACCAAGGCTCAGAGAGGACCACGCATGCACAAGGTCCCAGAGGGACCCAAGAATCCAGTGTCAGACAACTTGCCCGTGCTCTTCACGCAGCACCTTGAAGCCCTCCCCCACCGGCACCACCGGCTCTCCTGACATGGCCCACAAGCGCATGGAGCCCCTGCTTCCTGGGCCGTTCCCGGTTTACATTCCCAGGGGAAGCATCAGATGGCCCCTCTCCCCTGCTGGCAGCAGAGCAGATGGGACCAGCCAGAGCCCAGGGCAGTGCTCACCTGCAGGCCAGTCCACTGCGGCCAGCACCGCCCCCTAGAAGATACTGCAGGCATGGCGGCCGCCAGTCCTGGGTCTCCCAGCTCAGGTGGTGCCAGCACCGCCCCCTAGAGGACGCTGCAGGCATGGCGGCCGCCAGTCTTGGGTCTCCCAGCTCAGGTGGTGCCAGCACCGCCCCCTAGAGGACGCTGCAGGCATGGTGGCCGCCAGTCTTGGGTCTCCCAGCTCAGGTGGTGCCAGCACTGCCCCCTAGAGGACGCTGCAGGCATGGCGGCCGCCAGTCTTGGGTCTCCCAGCTCAGGTGGTGCCAGCACTGCCCCCTAGAGGACGCTGCGGGCGTGGCAGCCAGGCAGTCCTCAGTCTCCTGGCTCAGGTAGTGCCAGGAAGCTGCGGGCATGGCGGAAAGCTGTCCTCAGTCTTGCGGCTCCATCCTGGCTTTCAAATCTGCTCCAGAGGTTATCTGGGGAGTGGCTGCTCCCTCACAGAGGGAACCTCTAAGCCCACCAGGCGGGCACTTTCAGCCCAAAGCCTCCGGGCCACCTCCTCATCCTCGGCCTCGGGGGCCGGGGCCTTCTGTTTGAGTCCATCGAAGTACTTTCCCGAAACATCTGCCAGTTCCTCCGCCACGGCCAGGTATGTGCTGGGCTGGGCGGCCAGCTCGGGGCTCTTGACCAGCAGCCAGAAGATGGGCCCTGCAATCAGCGTACAGGGCATTCAGTCCACACTCGCTCAGAGAGAAGGGAGGAAGCCCCACTCCCCCATCAGGGTGCTCCAGGCCCCTGGAGTCCCACAGAGCCCTCCTCTAGCCCTTTCCCCTTGGCTGCCTCCATCTGCAGTTCCCTTCCCTGGCACTGCCCAGGCAAATCCCACCGGACCAGGGATCAGACCAAAAGCTGCCTCCCCCAAGGAGCCTTCCTGGCTTTGTCCAGGAAAATGGAAGCTCTCCTCCTGGTCAGCCCCAGTCCTCACCCTACCCCATTTCTCCTTAAATAACTTATCTTATTAAATGCACCAGCCTCAGGTTAAGGATTTTTTCTGGCCAGGCGAGGTGGCTCAGGCCTGCAATTCTAGCACTTTGGGAGGCTGAGGCGGGTGGATTACCTGGGGTCGGGAGTTCCAGACCAGCCTGGCCAACATGGTGAAACCCCATTTCTATTAAAAATACAAAAATTAACTGGGTGTGGTGGCAGGTGCCTGTAATCCCAGCTGCTCGGGAGGCTGGGGCAGGAGAATCCCTTGAACCTGGGAGGCGGAGGTTGCAGTGAGCTGAGATCACACCATTGCACTCCAGCCTGGGTGACAATAGCAAGACTTCGTCTCAAAAAAAAAAAAAAAGGCTGGGTGTGGTGACTCACACCTGTAATCCCAGCACTTTGGGAGGCTGAGGCTGGTGGATCACCTGAGGTCAGGAGTTCAAGACCAGCCTGGCCAACGTGTGAAACCCTGTCTCAACTAAAAATAAAAACTTAGCTGGGTGTGGTGGTGGGCGCCTGCAATCTCAGCTACTTCGGGAGGCTGAGGCAGGAGAATCACTTGAACCCAGGAGGCAGAGGTTGGAGTGAGCCAAGATTGTGCCACTGCACTCCAGCCTGGGTGACGAGTGCAAAACTCCATCTCAAAAAAAAAAAAAGACATTTATTTTTTGAGACCTGGTGTCTCGCTCTGTCACCCAGGCTGGAGTGCACTGGTGCCACCTTGGCTCACTGCAACCTCTGCCTCCCGGGTTCAAGCGATTCTCCTATCTCAGCCTCCTGCGTAGCTGGGACTTCAGGTGCACGCCACCACGCCTGGCTAATTTTTGTATTTTTAGTAGAGACGGGGTTTCACCATGGTGGCCAGGCTGGTCTCGAACTCCTGACCTGAGGTAATCTGCCCACCACAGCCTCCCAAAGTGCAGGGATTACAGGCGTGGCTATTAGCCTCGCCAAGTTAAGATTCTTGATGCCAACCAATCACCCACTCCATGTTTTTCAGGATTATAAACACTAGTTATAAAGCTTGAACTGGCTGGAGGTGGTGGCTCGCACCTGTAATCCCAGCACTATGGGAGGCCGAGGCAGTTGGATCACTTGAGGTCAGGAGTTCGAGACCAGCCTGACCAATATGGTGAAACCCCATCTCTAGCTGGGCATGGTGGTGTGCACCTGTAATCCCAGCTACTTGGAGACAGGAGAATCGCTTGAACCTGGGAGGTGGAAGTTGCAGTGAGTGGAGATCATGCCATTGTACTCCAGCCCGGGCGACAGAGCAAGACTTCATCTCAAAAATAAGTAAGTAAAGCTCCAACTGTTTGTTCCACCTATTCTCTGGGCGGGGTACTGTGCTGGCCCTTTCAAGGACGGTCTTGTCTAACCCTCCCAGTGACTGTGAGGTGAGTCCTATTAAGGCCTCCACTCTGCAGATGAAGAAACAGGCTCAGAGGGGTAACAGCTCTTCCCCAGGAGGTGCAGCTGTTTTGGGGTGAAGCTGGAGTTACGCTGAGCACAGCCTGACTCTAGGAGTCAGCTCCACGGCCTCTTCCTCTGAGACACGGTTTTCTCATCTGCCAGCGGGGCTCTGCCTGCTTCCCGGGGCTGTTAGAGGCTGGCAGGCCAGGTCGACAGAGGAAAAGGACCTGTGCTCTGTGCCTCGGAAGACGCAGGTGAGGAGCAGGCATGAGGCCTCAGGGACTGTCTCTGAGGGAGGGTCCTGGGGCCCTGGGCTGAGAAAGCAGGGGTGGAGGGCACAGCATGGAGACCCAGGCTGGGAGGGGACTCACCAAGTGTGGAGCTGGAGAAGGTGGAGCCATGGATGCCTGTGTGTCTGCCCAGCTCTGTCCTGGCCACGCCGGGGTGCAGAGCATTGACAGTCACACCAGAACCTGGGGAAGAAAGAGAAGACTGAGGGAGGGGCCCAGCCTCACCTGGAAGGCTGTGGCGGCCCACACCCAGCTGTGGGGCTTTCCCGGCACCAGGCTGCTTCCTGAACTCAAACCCCATCGTCCCTCTTGCTCTGAAATCTCAGTGAAGTGGTCTTATCTTGCAGGGTGGCTCTGCCACATGGCTGCTGGGAGCCGAGCTTTCCTGGAGGGCTTGATAAACCCAGAACGCTGAGCTTACCCCGGGAGCCTGCATCGGTGGGTGGCAGTGGGATCTGACATACTGTAACTCTGACCAGCTCCCAGTGCGGCTGGCACCGCTGGTCCACAGACCGTCTTTCAGAAGCAAGGGCCCAGCACAGACTTCTCAACCTCAGCACTATGGACACTGTGGGCTGGGAGGAGTGAGGGGCAGTCCTGTGTGCTGTAGGACGTTGAACAGCATCCGTGCCTTTACCCTCCAGATGCCCAGAGCAATCTCTCCCCAACCCAGCTGTGATCACTGTGTTTCCAGGCATTGACAACTGCAAGTCAAAACTGCCCCTGGTTGAGACTCACTGGGCTGGAGCCAAAAGGCTGAGCTGCCTGCCCAACAGCAGCAGGGAAGGACATCTGATCCAGGCAGATTAGACCACCTGGGATGAACAGACAATCATCAGAACGATCAATTAGTGATGTC